>NW_024104368.1:0-698406 GCF_003945595.2 Pipra filicauda
AAAAAAAAAAAAAAAAAAAAAAAGAAAAACTTTTCTACACAATTTAAATTTGGTATTACTGTCAGTAAAACTCAAAATACCAAAATATATTGAGATATATGGCAGGAGCAGGGCAATAGCAACAGGCCTAATCCACAACATAAATTTGCCTATCACTGCTGAAGTAAACGAAACTACACTAGTTTAGGCCAACTGCACATCTCACTATGTTATGCCACTACCACTATTTTTTTCAGCTATGGTAAAGAATTTACTTTCTTTTAGCCAAATAGTGATATAGTTTGAAGGTGAAATTTTAAAATACTCTACAAGAGTCTTCAAAGACACTGCAGAAGTGTGGTTGTCATTCTGATGGTTGATTGTACTCTGGCAGCTCCTAGAAAATCCAGGCTCCTGTTGCCCTGAGCTCTGGTCTAACACATATTGAAAGACAAAACCCTCTGCAGTTAAATTTATGCTTTTACCTCAGTCAATACTAGCAAGTTAAAAAGGCTGTATTCTTTATTATTCTTAATATTATTGAGACCTACACATACACTTAATTTTAAGCATGTTCTGTTGACTTATTTAAAGTGCTTAAAGCTAAGCAACCATCTATGTGCTGCCCTCTATATGAATGCTTTCTGTGTTAAGACCTACAAAAAGCTGACATAAAATAAATGTATATAGTTGGAGATGGAAGCAGAAAAAAGGATGGGAAAATAGTACATTGGCCATGACTCACAAGTGATTGAGTTAAAAATTCAGATAAATCAGAATAATCTAAATTTCTGGTTTGCATTGATATGGTGACACACTGATGTGTTGAGATGTGATCTCTGCATTTGGAAACTAAAGTATAATAACCCTAAAATAGCCCATAGAAAAGCTTCCTCGTCTTTCCAGCTGAATGTATATGGCTCTTATTGCTGCGACTTTCAAGACTGGATTGTCAACCACCTCTCTTGCAAGCACTTGAAAATCCTACCATGTTTTCACTTCAATTAATTTCAAAGTTGGTTTCCACAGAAGAGGAAAGCATTAGCTGTAAATACTAAAGCAGCTGAAATTAGCAAATGGTTTCAGAGACAAATAAGGTCTGCCTGGAAAGAAGCCTGAATCTCACCTTTCTCTGGCAAGTTATTTCTTCCTGGACAGGGACGGTTGCTGTTGAAAGGAATAGCTTTAATATTTTTCAGTGACTTCGACATTGTCAGAAAGATGAAGAAAGGAAAAAATGGCTGTAGGGTGTTAAAGTTACATTAAAGGACACCAGAAGCTTGGCTAGCTTGTAGAATTAATTAGCTGAATGCCAAGACTGTTATTTTATGTCTCAGGCAAAGGGTGTATTATTAAGAGAAGAGGTCTCTCTTAAGAATCCAGATAAGGAATGTCATCTTTAGGAAAGCTTATGAAAACAACAGTAACTGTAGCTATCCCTTGCTGAGCAGCCCCTGAGGTCCCACAAAGTCCTTGCAGCAGCAAGGTCTGTAAGTGCTGATGGCTACCTCTTCATAAAAGTACAATTGCTGACAAAAGGAAATTGCATCATTTAGCCTTTCTCCTTTATCAAAAAACGGGAAGTTCCACTGTAATAATGTCAATGGTAGCAGGATTAATTCTAGGAAGTTTGGCAACGTTTCTTTAAAAATAGGTCATTTAACAGAATAATGAAAAGGAGTTGAATGCTGACTGCCAACCTGACCTTGTCTTCCAGATTCAGACATGAGCAGTGTAAGGACCAGGCTCTATTCAGCCCTCCAGAGCAACCAAAAAAAAAGCAGCAAGACGGTGAAGAGAACAAACTAAAAAGCTACTAGGAAGCCTTGGATGCGCTAGTGCTATAAATCTTTTCCTGATAAAGTTTGATGCTCTCTCCACTCCTCTCCTTCCAGTAAGGTTCGCTCATGCTTGGGATGTTCAGGCTCTTAAGAGTACTGCTGATTTGAGTTTGTCATATGTAAAAAAATTGTTATTGTCCGTGAATATTGAAAATGTCACTTAAATTTTCCATGGTTAGATAACTGCCAAAAAGCCACATTCAGGAATGCCTATTACATAAATACATGCTGATCTTAGTGGCCACTGTTAGGCAAGAAATTACATATGCTATGGTAAGAAATGTAAGATGTTTTTCATAATCACTTAACCCATGAGTTGAAGAGATGTAGGATCAATAACTGATCTAGAGGGTGTTTGGCAAAGAAATGAATAAAGCATGGGTACATGCATATGGATCAAGGGAATATGATCCATTGATATCTATGACGATTAGAGATAAAAGTTATTTTATTAGGTCCCCTAGTCAACTGTTCTTTTTCCCCCCCTCAATCTCTTCCATATTGCAACAGAATTCTCACAGCTTGTCCTGTAGCTCTTTGAAATCCTGCTCCTATTTACCCCTAAATGATGGCAGAAGTGTTAAAATCTTCCCAGTTGAAAACCTGTACTTGACTTGACTCTCCGGGCACTGCAGAACCATTTCCTGTGATTGCAGCAGGGAGAGATAAAATTCCACTGTGGTGGGAATAAACAGAAATTAGATCAAAGATTTCCAGATAATTAAAGAGTTCCAAGCCAAAATATCTTTTGCTGCTTGGATCTACTTTTTTCTTCTTTTTTCTGCAGGCAAACAGGGCATTGCTTCATACAGGAAGCCAAATTTGCCTATCAAAACCAACAATCCGAACTGAAAGCGTGACAAGGGCTGATGCGTATTTGCATACACTGCAATTCCCCACGCAAACCTGTACAACCCGGCAGGCAGAGGGCTCGGGAGGTGCCTCGCTGGCTGGCCGTGGGCACGCTTCCTCCGCGGACACATGCAAGACCAACACAGGTGGACGGAATTGGTGGAATTGGGATGTGAGGTTCTAGCTCCTCTGCCGTGAAGCAGCTCAAGCTCGTAGTTTTGGTTGAGGAGCTGGAGAGAAGCGGTTGGTGGAGGCGGCAACGCAGAGCGAGCCCGGGGCTCTGGCGGGATTGCCGAGCCCTCCTGGGGGGCTGCCGAGGGCCCCCTGCCCAGCCCCTGCTGCAGGACAGGAGTCGGCAGCTCCCGGGTTATAAAAGCCAGGCGAGGCCTGGGGTGGGGCTGGCGTCAGTGGGAAATGTCTCCCTGGAAGCAGGTACGTGTCCGCGCCCTCCGCGTTTGGGAGGGCTCGGGCGGGGTGGGGGCTCTGAGCGCGGCCGGGGTGTGCTGCGGTCCCCTCCCCGGGGACCGGGGGCTGCCCGCGGGAGCTGCTCCGCTCTCCCTGCGGCCGCGAGGGGAGCCCGGCGCCGCAGCCCCGGCGCTCCCCGCCTCCCCGAGCCGGCCGGGAGCCGCAGCTCCCCGGGCGGCGGCGGAGCCTGGCCGGGGCCGGGCTGCCCGAGCCTCTTGTCGTACTGGGCACGAACCGCCTCCCTCCTGCCCCCGCGGCGGGAAGGGCCGCTCAAGTGCAGCCCTCCTCGCTCCCGCCCTCCTGCCGCCGCCGCCGCCGCCGCACACCCCGAGGAAGGGCTTGTTTTCCTGCCCGGATGATGGATTTCTCCGCAAGGTCATCCCTGTCCGCGGCGGCGGTGCGCCCGCGGCTCCCCAGACGCCGCCGCGGAGGTAAGGGGTGGAGGGATCGTGAGCACTTACACACACACGCGCACCAGCGAGTGTATTCGGCACCGGAGAGGATCGGGGTGGGTGCGTGGGCAGGTGCCCGGGGCGAAGCGGGGGGACTGCCCCGCCCTGCCCGCCGCGGGGTGCCGGGCGGACCGAGCTGTGCCCGGGCAGCGCATCCCGAGGGGCCGAGTCATGCCCCGCTCCCCAGCGGGTGAGGGACGGCCGGGCCGGGCCAACGCCGAGGGCGTCTCTTTTTGCCTCTGCTCACTTATACTGGCGCTTGGAAGCGGCTTTGATTCCCGCGTGGTCTGGGAGCGCGGAAAACTTAAGGAAAAAAAAATAAAAAGGAAGGAAAAATGATCAGGTGCCCCCCACCACCGCCGGGACGGGCCGGAGGGATGCGCGGCGCGGTCGCCACGGCAACGTGCCCGTGGTGTCGCAGCGCGGAAGGTGCCCCAGAGGCAAACCCAGTCCCCCGCCTTCGGCCGCCCGGGCGAGGGGGCGTCCCCGGGGCCCTCCCCGGGGCGAGGTCGGGTGGACGCAGCGGTGCGGGGGTGCCGATGTGCCCCCGGGCGGGGGTCTGCGTGGCCCAGGGCTCCCCAGGGGGCTCTGGGGGCGCCGGGCCGGGAGGGGGAGGATGGTCCGAGCTGGGATGTCGCGGTCAAGTAGCATCGCACCGTGAGCTCTGGCCGGGTGATGCCCCCCGTGTGAGAGCCTCGCCGCCCCTCTGGATCAGGGCCTTGTGGCTGGGAAAGGATCCTTCATGGGCCTTTTCTTTATCCTGCTGAAGTTGGTGACAAAACTACTGACGGTCTTGCCAGCTCCTGGTCTGTCTTGTGGTGTTCTCGTTCAGCCTGTGTTTTGTGCCCTATACAGGCCGTGGCTTTGTTAGTGCTTTATTCCATCATTCTCCTTTTTTGCTCAAGATAACAATGCTGGTGGTGGATTTATTAGACTCATAAGGAATTATTATGATCCTGTAGTCTAACCTCTTCTATAATATAAAGCACTATAAGGGCTATTCCCCAGTGATTCCAAGGTCTGGCCCACCAGCCTCTTTAAACAGTTTTGATTGAATGACTTCCAACGATTGGAGTTGACTACATTCCTGGATAATTGGCTCCAGTTGTTAATCTCTTTGTTAAATGGTTACATTTCTTTTCTACTTTGAACTTTTCTGGCTTCATCTTCCAGCTACTGGATCTTGTCTTGTCTGTCAGATTAAATAGCTATCTAGTTTCAGATCATCTCTGTCTGCTCAAGTGTTTAAGGGCAGTAATTAAATAGCTACTTAATGTTGTCTCTGAGATAAATAGACCTGACTCCTTTGGTCTCTCCCTGGAATGCAGATGCTCCCCAGGAGAAATGTCTGGGCTGGTCTTCTCTGAGCCCCCACCACTGTCCTTGTTGGCCACCGAGTGCTGCACTGTGGATTCCAGAAAGGCTCTTGTTAATGTCACGTGTGGAGATAATAACCTCGTGCTCAGTATTCCCCTGTCTATTCACCCAACGGTACAAACTTTCCTTTCCCACGACTACATGGTGGGAACTGCTGTTCCGTTAGTTACAGGCAGTGATCCTTGCATTTCCTTCTGAGCCAGGGTTTTCTCAGAAGCTGGTTGTCTGTCCTGTAAGGGGCATTTAGATTAAATCTTCCTACATGTATAACTTTGGATCTGCCTATGTTAAAGAGATTTTTCCCTCTTCCTGTCACTTCAGTTCTAGGGAATCTGCAGCTCGGGAATCACAAGAGACCTCTGGTGTCCTCTAGAAGTCAAAGGAATTTCTTTTCTTGGGACCTCCATCCTAAAAAGTCTGTCTTCTTCTTGGTAGTGCTATAGGTGACCCTAAAGTTATTTGAAATTTACTGGAGGAGAAGTTATACCTAGTAATATACAAACTGCAAACTGAAAGTGCCCACTACAGTGACTTATTTTTGTAACTGCTTTTGTTCAGCTGTGCCTCCAAGTGTTGGTGGGAGAGAAAGAGAATTGCTTTCCTGTCTTGGAGAGCTGTAAATACCACTACTGGGTATAATGTCTAGGCTAACACATACAGTTTCATTATGTTGCAAGTCTTGAGCTTGAATGTTGTGAGTTTTACTTGGTCTGAAGCATGCTTAAGCCTGGATTTATAGCTCTCTCTAGAAAGAACAGTATCTGAAAGTACAGGCCAGACGTAGGTGGTTTTGACAGGATATTGTCAGTTGTTCCAGTAGCGTGTAGCATCTCCATGAAAGGATGAGATTGAGTAGTCTGAAAGCACCTGCTGTGGGAGATAATATAAAATAAAGTTCTTTGAAATGGACTCTTTGGGTTGGGACTTTTTTTTGTTTCTGGGGATGGTGTGTTAGTAACTACCTTGATTTTACCCTGTCTACAAGCTTAGTGCACAGTGAGGGAGGGCAATGTAAGGTCCAAAAGTTAAAGACCTGTACATGCAGACCATCCCATGCAGTAAGTGACATGATGATGCTTATAAGTAAGGTTGGTTTGCATGAATTAAGGTACCAGGTTTCAGCCTTTAGAATGATCTAATTGTCTTCAAAGTGCTAGAATTCAGGAAAGTATATTCTGATTGTGTAATGACTTAAATGTCAGGACAATGAGGATTCTTGAATTTCATGAAGATTTTTTCATTACAAATCCCTGAAAATGTCTCTTTAGAAGATTTCCCTAAGTATAAATAGTGGTAGACTCTTAAAAGGTCTGAAAAGTCATTACAGAGCTCAGATATCACATCTGATTGAATAAAGTACCACTGAGCTCTAGAATTATGGTGCATTTTCTACAGGCTGGTGTCAGCATCTTAGGAATTGTTTATCAGTTGTTTATACAATTGTATATATGAAATTTTGAGATGTTATTACCTGAGAGGTATCTTTCCCCCACCCATTCAAACTCAGCTTCTGTGCCCCAAATTAGGGGATATCTGAGTTTTTTCAACATAGGCTTCCTCTTCTCAAGGTCACGCCTTGTCTTCAATTCCTTTCACAATCAGAAGAGCATTTGTATGTTTCTATAGGGTGGCTGGTCCCAAGAGTTATAAATTTCTAAGTTATGATGTCTGCCCAGGGTTAGCCCAGCATTAAGATTAGTGGCTGTTAATTCCTACAGGACCAGGACAGACAAACAGACAGAAGATAGTATTTTTGAGTCTCAGACTTGAAGTCTCTCCAGAAAGTGCTAGGTTAGAGTTAGACAGATTTCTTTAGCAAAATGTGTTGGCAGTAGTAAACCTTGTCAGATTTGGGTCCTGCAGCTGTTACTGCCACCTTTATTTTTAACAATATAAACTCTCTCTGTCAGACGCAGCCAGAGCTAAGGAGAACAACATCCTGCCTCCAGTTTGTGAAATCGTCACTGATGTGGGAGTACAAGCAAGCTGCTTCCAGTCTCACAGCTACAGAGCGACATTTCGTAACTCATGATTGCGCTTCTAGCAGCGCAGCACTTCTTAATTTATAACTCCCACATTAAAGGCAGAGTTGGGATATAGGCTAAATCTGATGCCTTTTTGGATTTAAGAGCAATCCTGGATTAAGAGCTGACATTATCTAAGGGTATGTAACGACTTCATAGCTGATAAAACTTTCATAACTTCTGCACAGTGTTATGAACTGGTTCTATTAGTGCAAAATTCTTTAAAATTAGTTGTGTTACTACTGGCAGTATTTTCATATTATTATGGCAGGTTAGCAATGTAACAAAAGCCTCCTATAGTTGTTTCTGTATTAACCTTGGATATGAATTGGGTGCCCTCATTGTAAGCCTCAGTCATACATGACAGGATGTCTAAACTGATCCCATATTTGGTCTTACACATGGGATCATTTAGGTAAACATAACCTTTTTGAGAGAACAAAAAAAGAAAGACTGGTAGTTTTACTGGGGGAAAACAATTTCTGGACATGTTCTGAATGAAATTAAATTACTGTCCAGTAGGAAAACCTTTTGAGAGCATATCTGAGTATAGTTAACTTTTGCAAATAGTAAAAATAGTAAAGGTCTACATATATCTCTTTTATTATATACATGGACTTTGAACTCGGTAACAGTTCTATAGAAACAAAGGCTGGTGCTGATCAAAATTTAATCACACATGATCAGTTACTTATTAACGTTGAGCAATTTGTCTCTTGGGAGTCCAGGGCTAAGAGTTTGCATTTGTAAACTGGCAGCAGATCCTAGAGGGTAGAGGTGTCAGCATGCTGCTGAGTAAGTAGGGAAAAATTGCAATGCCAACACTTGGAACTCCATGTGGGGTGTGGAGGAGAGAGGTGAAGGGAAAGGTGGGCACCAAATGACCAGAAATCAGCCTTAATACCATTTTGCCCCTATTTGTCCTCTGTCAGTGGACACATGTACATGAGGAAAGTAATTAAGTCGAGGGAAGAATGCCAGCAATCACAAATATTACAATGAGTTGTGGTAGGGTGCTGCAGGTGTGTCCACAGAGGGCAGATATTGAATTCTTTCCCCTGCCCCCCATTTCTGACTCCATGATCCTGTGTAACAAAACTTGGTGGCAGGTATGGAAGCTATTACGACAACCAATATCAACCAGACATCCAGGAAGGTACAGTTATATATTGAATGATCCAGGAAAAAGAGTGTATCTGTTATATCTGTGACTGTGTTAGCAACACCCATTACTTCTACTGTTTATTTTCCTGTATTTATTATACATTAGTAAAATGTTGTACTGCCAGTTGTGTTTGCTTTTTTCCTTGCCTGTTTTCCTCCATCTGACAGTAGTTTTCTTAGAACAAGAGAGAATTAATCAAGGGGGAGACAGACACCCCAGTGCTTTGTTAAACTATTAGTATCTGTGCTATCAGCATCTCTACGTAATATTAGTATCTGTATCTAACATAGGGGAGACCAGCTCTGAGCTGAGACAAAAAGCTTGTATCACTTGGCAAATGATAACAATTCATTTCCCAAGCTAAGTTATATCATTCGTGTCTAGCTTTGGATAAGAAATATTCTGCTGAGGGAGTGGAGAAAAAGTTTTTTAGAAGAGGATCATAAGAAGAATGTATTCTGAGATATTTATCATCTCTGCCTCAATGCAACCCTCACAGTCACTACTAAGGAAACAAACTCAACTATGATAAAATAGATATGAAGCGCATTGCTAGATAGGAATCTTCACTGTGGTCTGGTGACCTTCTGATCCAGGGAGCAGCAGTATTGCTATGTCTGAAATTATTCATATTGTCTATGGATTGATCAGAGTTACACAGGAATAACTTATGCCCTCTCATTTGTGTGCCTGTACATTAATGCCCACACAAATGGGGGGAAGAGCAGAGTTTCCTGAAGCATTGGTAGTCTGGCAAATTCCGACCAGAGCTAATAAAGCTATCTCAGTGCTTCAATCAGCTACAACTATGTATTTGTTCAACTAAAGCATAGATTAGGACTGAAGTAACTAGTGTAGGAAAGGTTGCTTGAAGATTGCCTGCAACCAGAAGTATTGTTACTGTTTGGAAAAAATATATACCAAACATAATCAGACTGTAGTGACGAAACGTTCAGGCAGATCTTACTATTTGCCCTCTTGACCTTTTTTTTTCTTCTAAATGGACAAGGTGTTTCTAAAAATTTGAGAAGTAATATTTGCTTGAATTCTCTCTGTGACATCTGTATCTTGAGATTCTGCTGTAGCTCAGTGGTGGTAATGAATATTGTCAGCTCTTCAAAATCATCATGCAATTATCACCAGTTGGCACTTTGTCCTGAAAAAGAGGATGGCTTTCTTTATGCCCATGTGGCTTTCTTCTTCTTTTTGAGAAAGTTGAACAAATATTGGCTATTGTGGTCGGCATCCCAGATTGCATTCTAGCTGTGAAAATCTCTTTCCCAGTGATGCTAATGTGCAAACAAACAAAAATCTTAGTTTTTTAGAATGGAATTCAAAAAAAGAAAAAAGGTAAAATGAAACAAGGAGCTGTGCAATTATTTTTACTGCTTTTCATGCAAAAACCCCAACAAATTCAAATAGAGGGCATGAATACTATGCTACATTATGACTAATCTTAAAAGTATACTGTAAAAAGCAATGGCTTATCTCAAGTGATGACAGTGAAGTCAGTGAAGAATTAATTCAGAAATTTTCCAGTGACTCCAGGACCCCTTTTTACATGCAAGACTATACCTGCTGCTCCATGCTGTAATCACTAGAAAGCTAAGAAAATCAATCAAGATGTTATCATGGAAACAGCAGGAATTTCCAACACAGGATAACAAAGGTTCTGATGTTTACCTTACATTTGATAAACAGGAGTCAATTCATTAACATTTATGTAGGAAAAAAAATTATGTGGTTAGGCATAAGTTTCAGATGGATGGGTTTTTCCTTTCCTGGGTGAAACAGAGAAGGAAAAGAACAGTAGACTGGTTACTAATCTGATTTTACATGGGTTTGGGAAGAGATGAGTGTTCCTGTTGGTAGCAGGTTAGAGCTGCTGTGTGGTTTCTCTGGTCAGGGAAAGATGATGTCTGGCAGCTTTGGGGTGAGCATAGTCCCTTAACTGAAAGCCAGCCTGACTGAAAAGGATTTTCTACTCACAGGCAGTCATTTTGTCATAGTAAAGAAACTGTAAAACATTTTGAAGTCCTGGAGTGGTGAAGGTGTGCTGCCAGTGAGATCTTAGTTCGCAAAGTAGCTTGTCTGCTCAGCGCTCAGGGAACAGTCCCTCCCCTTCCATAGAGCTCCAGGACTCTGACTGTGGAGTTTTGCCAAAGACAGGATCAAACAACAGAGTAAATCTGGAAAATTGGTATAATGGACTAGATAAGAAAACTTCTAGTGAAGAAGATGATATGGATAGGGCACTTGCATTTTAGCAAGCTCCCGTTTTCTTAGGCTGCTGGAGCTACAATTCAGAGCAGCTTTTAGGATGGCCTTTGGGCACAGAGAAATGAATTAGATATCACCAGGTCCCAACTTCATAAAGCAGAGAGATGTAAAAGTCCTATAAATCTTCCCAGCTCAGCTCTCCTAGAAGCAGTCTGGCTGTTGGAGTTAGCTAGTCCTTTGGCTAGAAAATGTTGAAGGATAATCACCCCTTAGTATTTAATAAACTAAAGAGTCACTTTCATTCATGTCCCTCTCCTTCCTCTGAAACATCAGTTTCATGAAAAACTTCATGCAGTTGAAAGATTAAGCTTGAGATGAATCATTAGGAAAATTATTAAATATAATAAGCTTGCTAGGCAGTGTGGTAAGAGGTAGAAGTAATGTGATAAAATACTTGTCAGAAAGATGATGCTCTTGAGAAGAGCTGTATGGAAACAAGATGACAGAATTATTCTACTCTGAAAGGCTGGTATTTCACAACTCTTTATAATACTGCAGCATACCACAACATCTCCATATTTATTAAAATATGTTAATCCTGCCCTTGAGGTTAATAATTTGGGAATATCTGTTAAAAGCCAGTAAAGAGGCTATGAAGGTTTGCATGAGTTCGAGAACCCGGATTTCTGCTCAAGCTAAACAGTAGCCTTACAAGATCTCCCATTTCAGTACTGTATAAAAATAACATAGTTTTCGTTCAGTCCATAGGGACAGGTATCCGAATTACAAATTCAGCTATGGTTTGACAATTCCTAGTTGCAGCACCAAAGGCATTTTCACAGAAAGGGCAAGTGGTATTTCAAGAGTCATCTCAAGTCCATGGTATGGCAGAATAAAGTGACTAGGCTTTCGGGTCCCTACCTGCTGTCTAGTTCTTCAAATAAACCTGTTCGTGCCATAAGCACAAGCATTAGTGGCTGCAAATGTGCTTTCACCTACCTCAGCCAAGAGCTGATTAGACTTGGAAGACCATACCAGCATGTGTTGACTTTGGGTCAGGACTGTGCAGAATTTGTGCTGTTTATCTCATGCCTGAGAACATAGGGTTTATCAGCTAAATTCAGCCTGTAGTTTTGGCCATGCGCTAATTGTGCAAAAAATGCATAAGGATGCATTGCAGACTATGACTGAGGAATAAAAGCTGTTCATTCATTTTGGAACTTTCAAGTCAAGCAAGCTCCATCAGGAGATGCAGACAAAAGTTTTAACAAATGGGTATTACAAAAGGATTAGCTTCATTAATTTAGTTGCTTGTGCTTTTGGCACTCGGGAATTAATCCAGCCTTTATTGATTGTTTGAGTCTCAATTAGCTTGATGGAAGGGGAAGGGACAAGCAGCTTCCTCCTGCATTTGGCAAGCACAGAAACTAACAGAGATAGTCTTGCCTTTGGTGAAAAGAGGGGTCTTTAACTCCTGTCTGGGTTCAGTGTTCACATCAACTTAAAGGGAACAATCCAAACCTCAAGTCATGGGGCGACAGTGCAGTAAATATCCTGTAAGGCCTGGGAGCCTTCCCTCAGAAATACTCATCTATTAAAATGTCTGTTTGAGAATTGCTTGCAGCTGGACCATGCTTGGCCATTATCAGAGAGACATGTGCAGATGATATTGGGAAATAGGAGAACGGTATTTATCCAGTTCAAAGGATGCTCTTAATATGAAGGGCCTCAGGGGAATATTGCTTGGAAAACATATTTTCATAATAAAATGACCTATTTTAGAATTACAGTTTTCCATGCTGGAGGGGACAGGAAGGTGGGAGGAGGCTTGCCAAAGAAATGGATAATAAGCACACTCACACTTGCTCTGAATGAGAAGATGCATGGACTGTTATATTTATATATATATATATATATATATAAAATATATTAATAAGATAGCACCCTGTTTTGTTTTGGGGTTTTTTTGGGTTTTGTTTCTTTGTTTTTTGGGGTGTTTTTTGTGTGGGTTTTTTGTTTTGTTGTTTAATTTTGTGGGGGGTTTTGTGTGTTATTTTTCTTTGGTTTTTTTTGTTTGTTTGTGGGGTTTTTTTTGTTTTGGGGTTTTTTTGGGGGTTTTTTTGGGGTTTTTTTAGCTAGATTACTGCATGCAGGCTATTTGTATGTGTCTGCTGTATCCAGATTGGCATGCCTGCAGGAATGTGAGCAAAGCTTCCTATTAGCAGCCAACTCAAACATGCGGATGACAAGGAGAAAACCCACAAAATGTCTGAGCCACTCCTTGAAAAGCTTTAGGAGAAGAAAAGTGAAGTAAAAGGACAACAAAACTAATAATAGTTTCAAGTATCTACCAAGAAAACAAGCTTCAATTACATTACATTTCTAATACTATGATCCCTAGTAATGAGCTCCATAAAAGAAGTGTTATTTGCTGTTACTCATCGCTTCCATCTGTATGGATGCTCCAACACAACCCATGTGGTGTTGTTCCTCCATGAGCAGAGCCTGCCTTCTGGTGACTAATGAATCCCACCTACTCAGCCTCAGTTTGTCTCATATTTGTCTGTTGAAACTTTTCTTCTTTTTCAGTGTGATTTATAATCTCAATTTCAGCAATCAAATGAGTCTTTAATGACCACAAGTTCAACTAGTTGGCAATCAAAGCCACACCTGTTATTCTAAAAATCACATCGGAGTCTGTAGCTAACATGCTGCTCAGAAAAAGAAACTTAATTAGATAGGTGAAATTTGACCTTGAAGTTAAAGGCTGTAATTCCTTTGATGCAAACCCCATTAATGGACCCGCTGTAGTTCATCTGAGGTATAAATTTGGCCTTTTACCAGAGGTATATAACCAGAGTTATTAAATTAATATGAAACTGTTCCAAACACCATAGTTGCCATTCTGACAGGAAGCCAAACAACATCATCCTTTCAGTCATCCTATCTTAGCTGATTCACAGTGAATGTAGGGCAGATGAGGTAAAAATGAATGGACATAATATTCAGCTGTGATACTTCAGCCAGCCAGTGACGTGCACTTTGAAATCCTTGTCCTCTACAGTCTTTAGTGATGGTCCTGAAATACTACTGGCTTGAACAGTGAACAGAGCAATGGTGCACCCTAAACAGCAGATGATGATAATGAACTCTCAAGAGTAAAAAGTTTAATTGTACCAGGACTCCTGCAAATCTGGAACCCATATCCAGTGTGCTGGATGCAGTGTGCTGAGCAGAAGGTTCCAAACCCAAAGTTTCCTATGCAATGGTTTGTTGCAGTAGCTTTCTATCATTGAACTTAAGAAAGACCATAGTGGTAGGAAATTTGCAGAGAAAAAGACACTGAGCAGGTCTTGTGACACACCTTCTGAGTTCTGTGTCTGGTTTCAGAAAGGACTGTTCTGATTGCTTCCTGCAGTTTTCCTGATGCTTCTTTGAACCTTTTTCTGGCTGGGTTAATGGTTCAGCATCTCATATCTTGAATGGAAACATGTGTGTAAAAGTGCCTGTTTTGTAGCAGACCATATGATGGCTCTCACTAAGCTTTTGCACCATGGAGTTAAAGACACGATTAGAAGTGGTTTGGGTTAGACCCATTAGCTTAGTTTTGGAGAGTATTTTGAAGAAGAAATGCATGTGACAATATATATTCCCCCTTGAATTAATGCAGTATTTTTCCATCTCTCCCCTCTTGAAGGCTTTGTGTGTTGCCTGTGAAATTTCATCCATGGGCTCTTGAGCTGACCTCTGTGACCAGAATTTAGCTGGGATAAATCTCTTGTAGTCACCTGGTCCTGATTTTAACTGCTTCACTCTTGACTGTTGAAATGGTTAATTGGTTATATACACTTCCTGACTAATTCTGCCTGTCTTGAGAGGGTTTCCTGTTTCTGACTGAAAAGGGGGCAGGCTTTATGCACGTGCACATTTGTTTTTAGTTAAGTCTATTTAGTCTATTTGTTTTCCTTTCTTTTTTTTCCTTTTATTTACTAATACACAGAAAAATACTTTCTGTATGATCACAGAGCAGCTTTCCGCATAGTGTTTGGTCAAGCATTAAAAGAAAGAGACCTAATAGATTACAAAAAAAAAATGAGGAAAAATACTCTTCAGAGGCTTAGAAAGACAGAACAATGCTCGCAATGTTCAAGTTGAGCATGCAACATGAGGTAGCAAGATATAGGAACATGGTCAACACCACAAATATTTAAGCAGTGTTAAAACTGTCTTTCAAAAATGATGCTATACCATGGTACAAAAGATTATTTTAAAACATCTATTTATGAACAGTTTCCTGGCCTTGAGCTATATGAAGCTGTGAAATGGTCTGGCAAGGAGCACACAGTAAGAGGCAGATGGGGAATCAGTGCTGGAGGAGCATTCAAGCCTAGGTCCAGGAGGCAGAGGGCCAAAAATTTCTCTATCACAAGAACCAACCAACTTACTTTCTCCTACACATCCTCATTTGTTTTCTGAAAGAGCAGGTCTCCCCTTCACCCTTTATCTTCTCCTGCCTTCTTACCTGGACAGAATTCAATCAACAGTTGTAGAGATCTGTCAGCCTCATAAATGGAATGAAGTTACTGAGTTCACATGGGAGAAGGTTGGTGTCCCCAAGGTCAGCATTAACACTCTAGTTTTTTGGGAGAAACTGAGGCATGCTAACCTTGAAATTCAACAACTGAGCCATTTCACGTAGTTGCTGTCCAGAGAGAAGGCCAGCTGGCTAATGAATTTCCAGATGTTGCAGTTTTTCCCTTAAAATAAAAGCCCCCACACATGAGGGGAGAAAATGTGTTTTCTATCCTCCTGGGCAAGGAAAAGGATGAGAGTTTTGAAGTGGTAATAGGGGATTTTCCAGCCCATCTGCAGTACTAACCAGACATCTGTCTCTCTCAAACCACCTCCCATGGCAGTCTGCATTTGCAAAAATGTTTTTCTCCTGCTGACTTTGAGTAGAACAAACCCAACAGTTTCCCTGTGGCTGCCCACACCTGTGGTTTAGGGTTGTTAATAAATAGATTAGGGAGCGGAGTGAAGAGAGCTGAGAGAATGAAAATCAGGTTATGGTAATTACCTGGACTGTGCTGACCAGCAGCTGAGCAGGGATGAAGGTGCAGGCTTGTCACCTTACTGACAGCCAAGTTGCTTGGAGTGTGGCCTGGGCATTTGATCATATGGTTATACAATGAATACTTGATAAATTGCTCTTACTGTCATAGCTCTGTAGCCTGGACTTACTTGGTCCTCTGGTGCAATCTGCCTCTGTCCACATACTTCTTCCAGTTTTTCTTGGTTGCCTCTGAGTCCCCTTGCTTAAGCACTCAGGCTACAGGTTTATAGGAAAGGTCTTTCAGAACAAGTTGCAAGACTTGCTCTCTACAAGAGAAGCAACTCATCTGTAAGAAGAAGAAAAGACAATTGAGTAGAGTTGCTTGCTCAGTATCTCATTGACTGCTGCCCTGTTTAGATGGTTTAGACTTCTCGCTTGTCTTACGTTCATATCCCATCTGATCCCATGCCCTGCCTGAGCTTTCTGAAGAGCAAGAGCATTAACAGAGCCCTTTCCAAAAGTGCTTATCTCCTTGTATGAACACTTGTGGATCTGCAGTGTTTGCAGGTACTTTTCTTGGGTGGATGGCCTTCCTAGTCTCTAACATCCTTTGCTTATTCAGCTTTAAGGTGGTGGCTTTGTGGGTTTTGGGTTTTTTCTTTGCAAATGCTAGCAGCAGCATATTCTTTGCACTTGTTTGGTTTTCTGGATTTTGCTTTAACAGAGGTACCAGTCTGCTTTCCCTCTTCATAGATTCAGGACTTGCTATATGGCAGTCTAGCAAAGGGAAACACCCATTTGAGTATTTTTCTAGTGTTGTTGCAGAGCTGGATTGCTAAAGCCAGATTCCAGTGCTCATGATTACACAGGTTTTAGTAGTAGATGATGAGATGTAGGAGATGGGTGTTCTGTAGTTAAATCATTGGCATTAGACACTGACTGTTGCACAGTTTTCTCTGTGATCTTCAGCTGTGTTAGCTTCTAAGGAAGAGGCAGAAAATGTACCGGTTCCTACCTCTGTTCACTATCTTGCCTACTTAAGCGATGAATGTTTAGTATCTCTATGCTTACATGTGGCATCCAACAAAACAGCAGAGTATGTCAGAGCCTTCTGGCGTTTCTTGGATAAGAACAGGAATAAAAGAAATTGTGTTTTCAAAAATATTGAACAACTTTTGAATTCTACTGGCTTTACTGGTATTTCTGATTATTCAGCACTTCTGAGCATCAGACTTCTTTGATTTCAGTGCCTGGCTTTAATCACCCAGATTAGGCTAGATGACTATCTTTATGTTAGCATATATCAAAGTGTATATGTATGTGTATGTCTGCCTGCAATCATGTAAGTATGCATACTTTGTGATAATATAAATTGTATCCATAAATAGGATGTCAATAAAAATAAATTGTGGTAGGAAGCCTCTGTGCATTCACAGCTGTCAGATGACTGGTTGAAGTATCTAGTACTTATCTTCAAGAAGGTCTTGTGTGAAAATAAACCATCTTGTCTGGATTTTCATGCTGGCTCCAAGGTTGCATGTGTTTTCTTGCTCTTTCAAGTATGCCTCTGTGCATGAGGCATTGATGTTCAATGCGAGTCCAGTAATTAAACGCTAAGCTGTGAATGATCCTTTTTCACACCCTGCCAGCTTCCACTCCAGCTGACTTAGAAAGAAGGACAAAGCTGTCACACAGCCCTGCTTGCTCACAGCTGTCCTCTAGCAAGGTATAACCTGACCTCAGCTCACTTCTAAGATTTGCAGATTAAATATACTTGCAGCTCAAGCAAGGGCAGCTAAAACTGCTCCAAAGAGGAGTAAAGAGTGTAGCCTGATGGGAGGTGCTGGGCTTTTGGTGATAAACTCAGTGATTCCTTGGGGCTGCCGAATCTCTTTCTGAATGCTTGAGGGCATGTTTTGCTTGCTGTGTGTAGCTTGAGAAGCGGGAAGGTGAGCTGGAGGGATAGCTGCCATGGTGAGTGCCAGTCACGCTGCCTGTGGGGATGTCTGGTTTGGGCTTGGCCAGGTGGTCGAGGCAGCCAGCTTCAGTAGAGCTGAGACTGTTAAACTCAGATGTGATAGATCTTGTTTGAGCTGTCATTTTAATTAATGCTAATTATAGTCATTAACCAATTTGGCAATCATCCTGAAGGACAGTAGTTCAAGTCAATGTTTTTTACCACTGCCTCCATCACAGTGTGCTTCAGTTGCTTCAGTCACCTGATAAATGTAAATGTAAATATGCCTGTCTTTAATGTAGAAGAAATGAGGAGAAGAGGTATGCTCAGCAATAGGGTCAGTGTAAATCTTAAACTCTAGCTCCCTTTGACAGGAGTGAGAATGTCACATTAGCCTGATATAAGCCATCATGACCTTGCAGAGTTCCAGGGTACAGACCAGAGTGTACATCTGGCATGGATAAGGCAGAGGTCCAGGGTATGCATATAGCTGTGCCATGCTACAACAGGCAAAGCTTTGGCTTATGACACCTCCAGTAAGTGACTCCCAATACTATTATTAGCTTTGAGAGGGTTTACAGAACAAGACATGCTGTGTCTCTGTTTCCAGCATGTTTTATTGAACTAGTCTCCAGATTTTGCATTGCTATATCTTAAATATTGTCTGTCTTGGGGGAGTGTTTCTGGGTTTGGTTTGGTTCTGACACAGATGGGACTTCCCAGGTCTCAGATGCTAAATAAGGATTTGTTTTAAGAGCACTGAGATTTTTAAGAATTCAGAAGCAGAGAATGTAATTATCCTTAAGCCTGTGAAAATCATATTTAAAGCATAGTGTAAAATGCTGCAGACAGTTGGGTACCTTAGCCCCCCCTTGTTGGGGCTGGAAGGATAGAAGCACATTGAATCTATGGATAAAAATGCAGGTTTTGAATAAGCCATTGTTAGGAAACAATTCTAACAGAAGTGAGGATGGTTCCTGCGATTGTTAGTGTTGAGTGATTTTTATACGCCTGGGCTGCCTGCAAGGGCAACTCTAAAAAGCCATTGCTATCAGACACCTGTGGGATAGACTGCAAATAATGAATTGTTCCTAAAATAAGCCGTCATACAGCACAGCTGTTGGTGTTTTTCTTTGCCACAGGAAAGTGGAGGTGTCGAGAGAGTGACTTGGTGACTGAGTTGGCTTCTTCACCCCGAGGAAGCACTGCAGTCTCTCTGTTCAAGCACATGTAAGTGATGGATGGAGAAGACTTAAGAGGCTCTCTTTATCCTGAGGAGCTCTCTGGCTGTATAGCGAATTTCAGGACTCCAAGTTAGGGATGTAAAGTTTGAGGGGTTGATTTTTACCACCGCTGAGTTGGTGTCACTGCCAGCACCTCCTTTTACTTAAGCCGAGAGCCAGAATAGCAGGTTGCTCTCAATTTTACTTGGTCAGATCTGCCACAGTGGCAGTCACTGTCATATAGAAGATTTCTCAGATGTGTCTTTCAACACCTTCTGTGAGCACTGGGTGGAGACCAAAGAAGACATGCTGTGGTTTATAGGTGTAATATTTTACAAAAATGTTCATATCTAGCACTGACCTTCATTAGAGCCAGGTGGCTAGAAGCCCTCACATGCCTACAGTGCTTTGTACACCATCAGGCTGTTCCATCATTTCTGAATATAAAGAACAATGGTGTCACTGATTATCTGCAGTACATGATGTGTTGATTTTCCTGGCTTTGCAAGGTGCCATTTAGGGTGTGTCATCCTATCCCTGCTCAGTTAGCACATCCCACTTTCCTCATGTCCCACATGCAGTACTTCATCAGTCAAAAAAATTAATGAATGAGGCACTGATCTCTGGTTTCGTCCAATTCCAGCAGGGTCAATATTCAACCAAATAAAGTGTATAGCCTCAAGTAAAAAAAAAAAGAAGAGGCTGAGACTGAGGTGGCAGTTTTCCATGTAATGGTCTCACTGAAGTCATACTGAAAGCTTGAGTGGCTGAGGTGAGCAGGTTAGAGGCCTTAGCTGATCATACAGGTTTGAGTCATTGCCCTCAAAAGAGCATTTACCAGCATTGTAAAGATACCATAGAATTGCTCCGATTTTTATCCCTGAACAGCGAAGGCCTCCAACCTGCAGCCATTTGGTTTCCTGCAGAGCCTCAATACATCAGACAGAAAGTGGCCCAGCACATGGTGCTTCCTCTCGTGTTTTTTTGAGAAGGTGTTTAGCAGGAGGCGGTTTACTAAGGAGATTATTTTGTTCTTTTTGCTGCTCTTATGTCAATGACAGACAACAGCAGAGCAAAGTGACAACGTGAAAAAGCAGGAAGCAACTGCTGAGGTGGCAGCAGGAAGAAGGCAAGATATTTTTAACTGTTGGGGTTTTTTTTTCAAAAAAAAAAAAAAAAAAAGCCACAGTTTCAGCTGCCAGCCTTTATTCACATTAGTTGTGTTTTCTGATAGCCAGGAGACAAGAGCAGACGTGGTGAGATCATCATCATGCCTTTCTTAGGTTAATCACACAGTACGGCAAATTTCTGTTACAGTAATGACTGGTTAGGCACTACATCCTTCTTCCCTAATTACATGCCATTTGGAGTAGTTCTTTTCCGTTAGGATAACGCCTGTAAATGACAATGGATATGTCCTTTGCCAGGTGCCTGTTATGTAAAGATCTCTTCCCTTCTCTAATACTAAGCCCAGCATCTTCATTAAAATGATATATGAGGAGAACTTAATTTTGTCAGACAGCACATGAGAGTTAAACATTATCATTGGGTTTTACTTTATGCAAAAGACATTGATCCTGCTATCAGCTCTTCAAAGGCAAAACTTCCTCACTTGCAAGGTTGGTTTTAAAACAAGAAGTACTGCTACAATACATTTCTTTGGGCACTGATAATATGATTATTCAGCAGCAAATCAGGCCTAATTATCTAGGCTAGCAGCACCTCTGCTGGGGATGCTTCAGCCATGAGATGAGTATTTGTATTCAGTGCACTGGGGGAATGCTCTTAAGGAGGTCATAATGAAATTCAGGAACCTTCCTTTTGAGGATCTGAAAACATGTTAGAAGTATATAACATCCTTTGTCCCTGGAGCCATCCTTTCCGAGACACACCTACTCAGCAGTAATTACATTCTCCTGACCACAGAAATGTGATTTTGGCCTTGGTCCAGCTTACAAGAGATGGATGTCCACGTAAACCTTATCATCCTGGTTGTTGCTAGTTATCCGAGAGTCATAGCAGAAAAAGCAAGAAGTGCATGGGCACTAAGCCAGCATTATGCTTTCATCCCTAAAGATGATCACTCTGCTTTATAATGAAGTCACGTTGGCATTGCTGTTTAGGAAAAAGGTGTGTATTGTTGGTTACTGTTAAACTGCTCTCACAAAAAACAGGGCTTTTGTTTGTCAGCTGTCAACATTCAAAAGCCTTCAGCTGCATGAAATGCGTTAATGAGGGGTTAGATTTCACCATACTTTTATCAGACAGGAGAAGATAGCAGGATAGATAAGGAGTGAATTCCCACTTGGTCTGCTAGAAATTCTGTTGCTTTCAACA
Source organism: Pipra filicauda (assembly GCF_003945595.2). Lineage (NCBI taxonomy): Eukaryota > Metazoa > Chordata > Aves > Passeriformes > Pipridae > Pipra > Pipra filicauda. The sequence continues at coordinate 20,946 of NW_024104368.1, forward strand.
TCAAACATGAAAATGGTGTTTGAAAGCCTCCTGTTCACATCCCTCAAACATCATGTCTTGTTTTTACTCAGTAGTAAGCTGGAAAAAAAAGACTGTGGCAGTGAGCTATGTTAAATGGAGTCACCTGACGTGGACAGCAGGTTGCTGCTTTCCTCTTGTGTGCTTGTGTCAGGGATGCGGCATGCAGATGTTCCTCCTGAAACATGGCTTACCCTTGAAGTCAGGCTGTGTTTCCTTAAAAATGGCTTTCCAGTGTCAGATATTGAAATAAGAAAAACCTGTTGATAAAAAATGAGGCTAAACATAATAACATGCAATTAAAAAAAAAAAAGTAAAATAAACATCTGTGTGGGTTTTACCTGCATGTCACATCCCCTCCTTGGTGGCCTAGGATATGAGGAAGGAATGTCACTGTAGCTTATGCAGCTGTTAAATGTGGCTGCTGGTCAGTGTAGTTGCTCTTTGATTTAGCTGTTTTCATAAAGCCATTTATCCTTCCCTTTCACCTTGGAGGAGAAAGGCTGACGGGCTCTTGGCGGTGTTCTGCAGCAAGCCCAGTGTTCAGCAGGGACTTTTGCATACTTACACAGCTTGCTGAAGAAAGCCTTTTTACCGGGTGCTGTAGCCCTGGGAGGAGGTGTGCCTGTCTTTGCTGCCCAGGGCCTCTGTCTGCCAGCAGGGAGGATGCTTGGGAGCATGGGCTGAGTGGGGGAGTAGAGGGGCAGGATGGGGATGGGGGTCAGAGGAAGGGATGGTATGGGGAGAAGGGTGTGGAGGTGGTGCACGTTCAGGCTGTCATCCAGCCCTCTTGTAGTTCCTTCCCATGCCACTGCCCTTTGACCATGTGGGGGGCTCTTTTGAGAGATTCCAGAGGCTATGATTATGTGAGGATCTGCGCTTCTCCTGGAAAAGGCTTTTAATCTCTGAGAAAGAAGTGAACTTTGAAGGCTTAAACCTTCAATGGCAACAGATGATACCACAATTCTTAATTTAAACCAAGATTTTCAATCTCCTTTCTAAATGTTGGCTTCTAGCAATCTTCTCAATACTATATTTTCTCCCATTTCTAAATACCATATTTTCATGCTTTAAAGTGTTGGAGCACAAGGCAACGCCACTTTTCCTTCTGGAAACCTGGAAGAGTTTCACAAAATCAGGGTGCACCCATAAATTCGTAACCACTTGGTCCTTACTCCCACACAAACAAGATGCTCTTGCAGCACGTCCACAGCACGTGCCAGCCTGCTACCTTTGGCCATGGCCACAGGACAGTGACATCTTCAGCAGAGCCAGCCCAGCTTTCGTACTGGGGAATGTCTGAGTGAAAGCCCCTGGTGGGACTGCAGTAGCTGTATGCATCAGGGTACAGAAAAGGATAATGTGATCCCTTCCAATACAGTGACTTGCTGACAGAGATTAAAAGCAAAATGCAACCAGGCAAGAAGTTCACATGCATGCTGAAGAATTACATCGTGGTGTTGCTAACGGTGCACGGGCTCCCACCAGGGCTTTGGGAACAGGTGCTGGAGTTGGATGTAGGGATTGCTGCTTTTCTCCTGGGCAGGGCGAGATGGGTGCTGCCCACAGGGAACAGATGGGGACACGGGCTAGAACATGCTGTATCAGAGCAGAGCTGTACTTCCTTTTTAGATGGACATCTTTCTAATTGTAGGGTAACTGCCAGCAGGATGGTAGAACTGAATCATGCTTGATCACCATGCAGTTTTTGTTCTGTGTGCCTGCCTATTAAAAGCCCATTGCAGATACTCTCATACATCTGTCCCTGAGCAACTGCTGAGGTACACATGTGTCCTTGGACCATTTTGAAGTGTCAGGGCAAGGTTCTACTCAAGGTCACATGCCCAGACTCTCAGCACCATCCTGCACTCCCAAGGCATGGGACTTGGACTGGTTTGCACCCTTTTGTCTGAAGCTGGAGCAGAGATGTGCCCCAAATCTGATTCGGCTCTGCTTGGGTGCACTCTTTGTATACCAGTCTAAAGCTGCTTAGGCCAGCACTGACTTCGGGCAATCCTGAGGTTTTGGTAGGGATGGAGTGACTGATGTTTGCTTCCAAACTAGGATAAGCACTGCAGTACCAAAAATATAGCTAGACAATCATCTGTGCTCACTGTTAAGTACCTGAGAGCACTTGAGAGATCTGGTTTTGGAGAGGCTCTTCTACAGCCTGCTGGACACTGCACTTTCTGGACTCTAAGGAATTAAGAGTCTAGGGAGCACAGAGAGCATATATTTAAAGAGAGCATGTACCTGCAGAAACAAAATCCACCAATAGTATGCTTCAGTGAGAAAATACTGTAAATATTAGATTTTAAAATGTATGTAATATTAATCAGAAATGCTTTTGCATCTAGTTCAGTAGACTATGTCGTTCACAGTAAGGTTACTGTGGCCTCTCTTCAGGGTGTATTTAAGGTTTGTCAGAAGCTGAAAGAAATGAAAGAAGGTGCAGAGCAGTTTGCTTTACTTTGGATTAGTCCCAGAAGCCACTGTACTGTTTGGTAGGACTAGCTTTACCCATTTTTTCATCTGCAGGTTTTGGGCAGCAGGTTAAGCTGAGCTTTGTCCTTCTAAAGGGGAGTTCCTGTGCTCTGCGTTCTGAAGCATGGAGATGCAAGATGAGAGTCAACAACCAGAAAAATATGTTTCTTCAGCATGTACAAAATATTGCTAGGTAAATCTTCAGTAGCTGTCAGGCTGATTGGCAGTCATCTCCTTTTGGCAGAAAATGGCAGTGCATCTTGCCCTTGATTTCTCACATGATTTTCCTTGGTTTATTACCGTTACAAAGCAGGGACAAGCACTTATCCCTGTTTTTCTTTTGGACTTATTTCCCATTTTTCACTCCACTGTTTCCATTATTCATTGTGTCTTGACACCTTTGTGAGCAGACTGGCTAGGCAGTGGGAGTTGAGTGTCAGCAGTGGGGAGAAAGAGCTGTGAGACCCAGTGAGGAGCCGCTGCACCCTGGGAGCCCTGGGTGGAGCAGAGTTTTCCTTAGGGCTGTTCATGTGGCTCAGTTGGTAGTTCCAGCTGATCTAGTATTGTGGCGTCACACGTGATTCAAAAGTGCTTCTAGGGCAGGTGCTGGGAAGGGTTTTAGGAGGGACTGTGGGGTTTGGTTTGGTGGTGTTTGCTTTAACATTAAAATGAGCGACCCAGACTTCCACTGAACAAGCTTGTACAAATAAAGGTCCTTTTCTCATAGGGCATGCATTGCACAGCATTTTATATAGGCCAGATATGCTAAGAAGGTTCATAAATAGATGTGCATTCATTTCCAAAGGTGATTAAAGTGTGTCCTTCCATTTGGAAAATCCTTGAACTCCTGATGGACAGCAGCAGGAAGGCCGTACAGAGGATCTGTGTCTGTATGTGTGCTAGGGCTTTGGGCTGGGTGGATCTGATGTTTTTCTAAAATAAACTTCCCTACCCCAAAAAAGTAACAAGAAAAACTGAAAAGCTTTTCAAATAAACCCACACACACCTAGAGTTAAAAAAATCGCAAATGAGGAATTTAATTTTTAATATAGTGAAAAATAAAAATAAGCAGATGAGGGTTGCAGAGGCTCCTGAGCTGCATGAGACTGCCTGGTCCTCTCCAGTCCTCCTGAAATTCTTCCTGTCACCCTTGGCGCCTGGCTGGATGCTCCCTGCAGGGAGTGCACATCTCAGTTCCTTCTCAGCTTCCTCTCCAACATTTGTCCCATGGCCCATTGAGCTGAGCTTCTCCTAGAGAGGTGTGACTAACACCACCAGACATTTAAGGGAATGTAATAGTGAATGCACAAATAAGATAGACAATACATCACGTCTTTCCCTGTTCTTGTCCTCGGGGCAGTTGTGATAGAGCCAAACAAGGCTCTCGGTATGGTCAAATTATTGAGTGGGGCCGTAACTCAAGGTAGCCTTGAGCACAGATGCTGCAGCAAATGTGCTCAGACACGAGGATGATGGGATCAGCTGATGAGCAAAATCAAGGTGTGTTGTAGTTTAAGGCAGCAAAAAAGCATGAAGAAGCAATAGGAAAAGGTAAATCGCTAAAAAGGGCATAGAATCCCTTATTGCACTAAAAGCAGTCTAGTAATAGGCTGTTGTGTCCATCTGTGCTGAGTAAAGTCCTGTCAATTCACTGGATATCGAGGAAGTAAACAGCTATTTAGCAGTATGTGCTGAAGTGTTACAGAAGTTCTGCTGAGTCAGCAGAGGCCAGTCAAAAGCAACCACCACATACAACCTGCTTTGCTTAATGTCTGCACGGAAGGTCCTGCAGCCCTGTGGTGTTGCACTTGTTGCTTCTGCTGTCCACCTCCCTGTCCGTCTCTGGAACCGGTTCATGCCGTGTTTGCAGGTCTGTCCCTCAATAACATGTGCAGTCCCCAGGTGCAGAAGGCGAAGTGGGACTTCAGGCACCATATCCTTGAAATGCCAGCCCCGTCTGCTGGGAACCCCAGGTATGCAAGGTATCTGTGGGCATCCCCTGCCACCTCTTGCTTCCCTGTGGTCATAGTGTGATAGTCTATTTCCTGTCAGCATCCCAAAGCACACTGGAAGATGGAAGCTCTGCATCTTGTATCTTGGTTTGTGCTGCCCTTTATTTGTACTGCCAGTTTTCAATCCCACAGATAATTAGGAGAAAATAACCCATAAAGCAAATTTTTCACAAATAAAAAGAATAACAAACACCCTTTGACATTAAAAAAAGAAAGTTACAGCATTTACAGAGAACAACAACTTAATGATGTGGGGAAAAAACCCCACTGGGTACAGAATTAGAAGGATGCACGTGCATATTTATGTTTAAAATTTAAAGAAGTGTGCTTTGTGCTTTTTATATTCAGTAGTCTAATATGAGTTTGGGTGAGCCGTTATCTTTTTTCTCAGATCAAGAAATGAGAATGGAGACTGAATTCTCAGTTCAGCAAATGTTTATCTCTGTCCTTAACCCGTGTGGTTGCATAATGATTTTTGTGATGCTCTGAGAGATCATATAAGATGAGAACTGTTAAGAGCAAATGCTCGGCTCTTCTATTTGCAGAGATAAGGGTGAAGAGAGGACTCCAACAGTGGGGGGCTCAAAAAATAGAAACCTAATGAGAATAGAGTTGGGGAAGGAGTGCTTGATTAGTTTGGGAGCTTCTTTTTAATTGTTTTTATTTTTACAGTTGAGGGCAGGTGGAGGTGCTGGTAGTCTTATTTGTGCTTTTGCACATTTTCACATTTTTTTCAAGAGGGAATGGGAGGCAGAGTCTTATGTAGGAATTTCCTGCAAATTTATGGGTTTGTATTATGAAGCATGCAGACTTTCTCATAAGCAGCAAGAGGAAAAATTTTAGTGTTGTTTAATTGGGGGTTGGGTGTTACTGAAATAACTAGGAGTTTCTTTACATTGTCAGCATTGAGTTGCCTGGAAACTTCTTGGTTTGGGAGTTAGTGGTGTTTCTGCGGTTTTTTTACAGCACATAAAAAAGACCTACTCAGTCACAAGAGTCTGTGAAGGTCTGCTGGCCATGCAGGGACCCTCCCAGACCATATAAGCCAAACACAGACATTGTCAAAGGTGTAGAAACCTCTTGTTGCAAAAGGTACAGAATAATTCTTTGTTGAGATGAGAGTGACACACTCAGGCAGGCTAATTTGGCCTGCAAGAATAAGGGGAAGGAGAACTGTGTTGGTGAAGCAAATCTGTTCTTATTACTAAAAACTGATTTTGACCTTTGTGGAGATACTAATTTCACCTCCTAATAACAGAAAATTTTGGATGATTGCTTCAGGTCTGGTACAAGACTTGAAAAATTCATCAGCGATCTTGATTTGTTTTGACGTGTTTTTTGGCCTACTACTGAGTTTTGTATTTCTGTTTCTCCTAAGTATTTGCTTGCAGGCAGTGTTGCTTGTTTGTTTGAATCCTCACTGTCTTGGCAGTTGAACAGTGTTGCCCAAAGGTCCCAGCATTGTTCTTCATTCCTATATAACAGGACTCAAATAATAAAAATGAGACAATAATCATAAATGAGATCTCAATAACAGAAATACCTTTCCAATTCTGTAATCTGTTGGGTTTGCTTGTTGTTCTCTTTCTTAAAACTTACCTTTCTTTCTGATTTTTATTTATTCTTCAGTAAGAACATTATCAAAAATTACTGTGTTTATTTAGACTACTACCAGTGCCTTTGGCTCCTGTCATTAGGATGGCTTAGTGAGGAGTCTAGGAAATAGCTCCCATGACTTTGACAACAGTCTTTATAAAAACCTTATTCTCATAAACTAACTCATTTTCAGAGTCATTCCAGGCAGAATCACCCATGTCCCCAACCTGTGTTCAAGGGTCAAGCAAAATGTCTGGTCTATGCTCTGTTGTCCCACATCCGAGAATAGGTCCAGGTGGATTTTCTGGGGCAGAATTTTCTCTGTTGACGTCATATGTCGAGGGCTCTGTAGCAGAATCTCTTTTAACTAGCACATGAAGCACATGTTTAAATGTGTGTTTCAGGTGATAATGAGGAAGAGCCACTAAACAGACGGGGAGAATTCATGCAGGGGTTCAGAGTAGAACTAGTTAATTTAATTGACAAACTAGGAATCATTCCCCTGTTGAGAGGGTATGAGTTAAAGGATGGTGCTCCAGGTTCTGTATAGTGAAGAACTGAACAGATTTTCTCTGAAATCTTTATTTCTTCTGAAACTGCTAAGTACATCTCATCCTAAAAATATGGATTGGTTTTGTTCCATTATTTGTTTAATTGTTCTTAAATAAACTCTGGATCTAAAAAATAGAAAAGATATGTGACCTGCCTAGTGGTATGTACTGATTTGGTTTGCATCAATATTTGGAAAAGGAGAGAAGACAGTAACAGAATTAGACAAAAAGATTCCCGAAGCCATCTGCTCCTCTCCTTGCAGACATTAGATGTTTATAGTACAACAGTAGAACATGGAATGGCTCTCCTTTCCTTCAGGACTACGTTGGCTGTCTGTAAAGTGAGCACATAATAGAGTGAAGATGTCTTGTAGGCAGCCACAAACTCCCACTGATTTCCAGTCTGGTTTACATGCTTCTCAAAAATCTTAGCAATCCTTAGCCTTCCTGGAAAGCCACTGTGGGATGATGCCGAGCTGCTGTCACAGATTATAGCTAAGGAACTCAGGATCCTTCAGGGGCAGGATCACAGTTTCTCGGGACTGGCTTAACCCAGCAGACTGTATATCTGTGGTTGGACAGAGCCCAAAGAGACAGCATAAAATAATAAATTATTAATATCTGGAAGATGTAAAGCTTAATGAATAAGTAATAAGTTGCAGCACTTTTCTTTTCTTAGAAAAATAGACTGGCTGTATTTTTTAAATTTTCCTCTCATTGAACATGTTTCTTCTGTTGCTCTTTCTAAGTATCCTAAGGTGCTGAAACTTAGGATTAATTTTACAAAAACTAAGAAAGTTACACTGCTGCCATTCAGGCTGAGAAAGAGAAGGAGAGATGTTTTCTGAAAAGAGCTTTTGTTGATTTTGCTAGTAGGGAGGGAGGGTCTGGAAGAGCTGAGTGATTGCACAGCTGCTTCCAGCAGCATCTCCCTAGGAATGTAGCAAAGGAGATCCTACAGTGTGCCTGCAGAGATGGAGGCACACAAAAAGGTAACGGTAATTTTCCTGGTGTCATCCCTCTGGTTAACAAAACTAAGTGTTCAGGGTGTCTCCCAAGTCTCATACTTGTGTTTTCCTGGCAGCATAAGACAGGGAAAACTTTTTAGACAAGCACATGTAGCCTGCAGTTTAAAAGAAGAGTGGGTTGGGATTTTATCACTGGCCACCACCACTCTGCTGACACTGACAGGGATCCAGTCCTTGACCTCTAACAGAATCCAAGTTGGGCTAAGCCCCTTTGGAATGCCCAGCCAACAGGCACATTTGGAGATCGCCTCTTGTTTGAAGCGATGGTTTCTCTGCAGTCCTGGCAGGATTTCAACCTCGATAACTCTGCTGCACCTGCTTAAAATCCCTCCCTCATGTTTCCCTCATGGTATGGCATGGGCCCCTCCTGTTCTGCAGTGCTTCAGTGTTCCCCTTCCAATTTCATACCACCTGCTCCTAAATTGATTTCTAGATCACTTGTACCTCCATTTATTAATCGAGCTGGCTTCCTTGTAATTATTTCAAAGGATCTAAGCGTGAAAGCAGTAAGTGCGTGCACAACCCTTGTGCTGTTCTGTGCAGTAGCTTCTCTTGTTGTTTGTCTGCATCACCCAGCAGGTTGTGATCCTTGCATATTCCTTTTACCAGTGAGGCTTGGGTTCATCCACGTTAGTCTCAATTGACCTGTTGCCCCCTGTGACCACGTCCTTGTTGGTAATGGAGCTAGAAGGGCTATTCTTGAGAAGAAGGGGGAACTGGTGCTTATTGCAGGTGTGGGATCCACTCAGGTCTAGGGGTGGAAATCAGGTCTGTTCTTCACATAGGTGCAACAGGCAAGGTAGGGCCTTTCCTTCCATGTGTGGCTTGTTAGAGAATGTTATCACAGTGAGTTTATTTTGTGACCTCAAACACCTCTACAAAGTCTGTACCTCTTCTTTAACTTCAAATTTCTTTTTTTTTTCCTCCCTCTTGGTATGTCATTGTTTTCAGTAATGTATTGACAGCAGAGCAGCTGTTTTTGCTTTGTCTCTAATATCGGTTTCTCCATCCAGACTTCAGAACTGGGAGATCATTAAAATCTGTCTTTTCCATGACTTTTAGGCAGTCGGGTGCTTTACTTTCCCCTTTGCCTGCAAGTATTTCTTTTCGTGCTGTAAAATCAATTTGTTCTGTGTGCTTTTACTTAAATCTGACTGCTGCTAACACTGTGTTTGTTTCATTAACAGGTTAGCTTCACAGGAAACCCGTCACCAACAGCAAGAAAACTCCAAGGACAAGTTGAACGCAAACAACATCTCGGAGACAGTCCATGGGGACTGTACCAGATCCTCTGAGATCTGCCAAGCTTTCCGTGGTCTCAGCTTCTGCAGAGGAGGAGCACCTGGGAGACTTGCAGTCTGCTAAGCACCAGCCCCAACTACCCAGTGGCCAGAGGACCAGCAATGGCTTCCCTTGCACACCGTCCAGCTCAGCTGCAGTTTGCTTGTCTGACCTGAAATGCGCAGGTGCTGCCGGCACTCAGGGGTGTGAGCAGTGTCACAAGGACAATGAGAGCCGTCAGGAAGCCTTTCCTCCTGGGCTCGCCAGCACAGCTGCAGAGGGGCATCCTGCAGCTGTAAATCCTGCTGGTTGCTCCCAGCCAGTGGGCAGCAGAACACCAGCAGCACCAGCCCTTCCTGCAGCAGGAGCCCTCTTGGCGGGGCAAGGGCCAGAGATGATGCCAGCCCCCCAGAGCTCCCGGCAGTTCGTGCAAGGCAGCCAGGTGAAAACGAGCTCCCTGACGCAAATAGATGACTCTGCCTTGAAACCTCAGGGGACCAATGATCAGCCGGCACTTGAGGTGTTAAATTATTCTTCCCCAGGTGATCCTGTCAGGGGTGATGAATCCTGTCATACTTCTCAGGCAAACCTTCTGCAAAGAGGGGAAAAAGACAGGGGAGCAGAAAAAAATGGTTCCGCTGCATGTCAGTCAGCCTTGCCAGCAAGGCAAACCGAAGCTGACCTGGGGAGAGACACACAGACCAGTTTGGAGGCGACGAGCGGGCCTGCAGACATGGCGCAGTTGCAGCCCACAGCTAAAGCTGAAGCGGCACAGAGCAACGAGGCACCAGCCCAGTTTAGCCACAGGAGTCCACATCTTGTACACAACACAGACCCCAGGCCAGGAAGTCCAGGTCCCACCCAGCTCTCCAAATTCAGAGAAACAGGTACAATGACGGTTCAGTCAGAGAGCAGCTCTTTGACTCAGGAAGCTGTAAGTAGGACATGGCGAGATGCTGAGGTTCAGGCTGTGGCTACCGTGGAGAGCAAATCCGCTTCCACCAGTCCCAGCATCCTTGTTGCCTTCTTGAAAGGAAATCCTCCTCCAGAGGAGAAGGAAGAACTGCACATAATTTACCAAGGAGGTATGGGGCTGAGCCAGGCTGAACGTACTGACAGTTTATCCCCACCACAAAAGTCCCCGTGTTCTCCTGGTGTCACATCAAAATCGACTGTTATGGCTGTGACTGCTTCAGCCCAAACCCAGCCTGTCAAACTGCCTGGGGTGCCGTCTGACATGGTGTCTCCAGTGTCAGCAGATAATGCAAAACCTGTTGTCCCCTTCTCCCCTGCAGCCGTTACCTCCCAAGGGACACCTGTGGGTAATGCTGGAATGACCGGTGAAGCCCATGGTGGCAAGGATGCTGCTCAGCTACCAGTGGATGCTCCAGTCCCACCAAAGCCTGTCCCAGTTGAGCAGCTTGCTCTTGACTCCAGTAATCAAACTCCATCACAGTCTGGGACTGGCACTGATGAACCAAGCAACACTTCCCCTGATGCTGTCCCAGGAACCGATAACAACGGGCGAGATCTTGTCCGTGTTGCAGGAAGCAGCCCGTTAGCTTTACTCTGTAGCACAGACGGTGAAGTCAAGCAGAAGGAGGTCCCAGCTAGCTCTGAGCAAAAGCCTGTGCAAAGTAAGGGTGCAGGTCAAGGGGAGGCCATTCCTTATCAATCTGTGGTAAAACCAAAGGAAGAAAACTCAATGGTGCTTGATCCTAAAGGAGGGATGAATGTTAGCAGCCAGCCTGCCACTGTCCATGTAAAGGCGTGCTTGGAGGATGTAGGTGAGAAGGAGAGCAGAGGCCAGGGAGACACTGGCCAGTCTCAGACAGCCAGCAGCCAGAACCTGCAGGCAGGACTGACACCTAAGTTGAGTGGAAGTTCTCCAGGTCTTGCCCATCCTGTGGCGGCATCTGCAGCTCTCCAGCAGCAAGGCTTCCAGGCCAGGGAGTCCAGACACGAGCTTCACACAGCAGCAATTCCTGCTTCAGCTCAGGCCTTGCCAAACCTGGGGGAAAACAAAAAGCAGCACACCCCAGCCATGGAGGCAAAAGTGCAAGTGAAGCAGTCCAAACACGTCAGGGATGTTGTTTGGGACGAGCAGGGAATGACATGGGAAGTTTACGGTGCTTCCCTTGATCCAGAATCCCTGGGAATTGCCATCCAGAACCACTTACAGAGACAAATACGGGAACATGAGAAACTGATCCGGGCCCAGAACAGTCAGACACGGAAATCCATTTCCTCGGATACATCCTCAAATAAAAAACTGAAAGGGAGGCAGCACAACATGTTCCAGTCCATGCTGCAGAATTTTAGGCGTCCTAACTGCTGTGTCCGACCTGCTCCCTCTTCTGTGTTAGACTGACATGGTTTGCAGAGGTGCCTGGATCTCTGCAGTGGTAGAGAGAATCCCTCTCCTCAAGTCTCAAGTCCTGCTGTTCAGTTGTGTTACTGAGGTTGTGATGCAGCAACAGTGGAAAATTATTCCCCTTTGTTTTCTGACTAGCCACATGCTCCATCATGCCATTATTATTGTCACAGCTGGTGTATTCCCACATTATGCCCCCATCCCGACTACTGTCAGATGAAAAGCTAGGCACTTAGCAAAAGCACAAATTTCAATTGCCACCTTGTTGCAGGGAGAGCAGCACATTCTGTTAAAGTAGGAAGCAGAGAGATTATCAGAATTATTATGGGAAATTATTTGTGTGCATCATGAGGTCTTATACAAAGGGGTGGACTGGGGGAAGCTGAGGGAGGTGGAACTAAGGTTTAACAGCTGTCAAGATCTAACACAAGACAACTTTCCTGGTGTGTAAGTTACCTACGCTGAGGCAAATCCATGAACAGGCTATGGACATTGATCACTGAGCAGTTTCACTTCTGCTGATACTGTGGGTCACTGTTTTCAGGTTAGCCCCAGGGAGCCAGGTCTTCCCTTCCTGTTGAAATGGAGAATGAGGAAAAGAGTGAGGACTGTCTCTTTGGGAGAAGCTAAATCAATGGGATTTTGATGGCCAGAAGAGGAGGTGAAAGAGGGGCTTTTTGTCCCCCGCATCAGCCATGCTTAAGGTATAAGCAGGTGAGGCACAGGAGAGCACATTGGTAAATGTACCTGCATCCAGTGGGATGGTGCCTGCTGGGGTGTTCATGCCAAGTCTTTCAAAAGCAGTGAGCCCATTCTGGCTCCTCAGCTGGGGTGGGCAGCCCCTGCTCCCCGCCTCCCACGGCACTGAGCACCTCTCCTCTAAATCACTCTTTAAAGTGATGTGGATCTTTCTTCTCTCTCCAGAGATGTTCTCCCATACGAGCAGGCTGTTCTGTCCATGAGCCTCCATGTCTAGTGTGGGTCTTTTTCCCTTTTAAGTCCTTAGCCAACTCCACTTTTTCAGTATTTTGGTGCTTTTCTTGCTGCCTTTCATAAAACCAATACCATTTATTTAACCTGTGTGTATTTTGTTTTACCTAACACTCTCTATGTTATAAACCATTATATTGTTAACTTGAAAAATTTACTTTATAGCAGTACTGAAATCTTGAGACAATCTTTGCTGTATTTCTGAAGTTAGAAAAGTTATAGAAACTGCTAATAAAAAGTAGCTTAGTGACTGTTTCTCCAGAATTGTGATATACAATAATGTCTCAAATGTATGTTGGTCACATTTCTCAACATAATATTTTTCAGCCTGGGAAATATGTTTCCCACTAGCTTTTTATTCTGTCCACTAGAGTTCTTAATGGGAGGCTGGGGAACTCCTGCAGTTTGTAGGAAATTTAGTTATCAATCCTGCAAAGCACTGAGGATTTGGATGCTGTAATCCTGCAGAGTACAAGAGTTAAATAGGAGTTACTTTTATTCCATTAAAGATTTTTCATGAATCATGATGATAATTTTTTTTTCCGTCTGTAGTACCACATACCTGACTTACTCTGTAGATCTTACAACTTACTCTAAATCTTACAGGTTTACACAGTGTAAATGAGTATTAATGTGGGGTTTTTTCGTTTTTTTCTGTGAAGTGAACCTGAGGTAGTCCCATTTTATTTAGGAGGCCAGATTTCTTGAGTATATCAACTGGCAACCCTTCATAGTAGCTGTTTTGGGGCAATTTTTCCCCAACAGAAGAGTAAAATACTGTAATATACAATATTTTAACTCAGTTCAATGAAAGGTGTTACCTCTAGGCATAGTACTGAATTGACTCCCAGTTTTCCTCTGGTGCATATCTGGGGGCTTTATGTCACGTCTTCGTTCAATTTCTGTACGTTATTTCAAGTCCTCTCCCACTTGTGATGCTGAATTGCTCATTCTGAAACACCACATTAGAGAGTGTCTTCCCACCTCTGCCTACCAGGAGGAAAGTCTCCAGCCTTTTTTCTGTTAGTACTGCTGTTTCCATCCCCTTCCTAGCAGTGTCTGAGATGTGAGTTTCATGTGAAATTTTGTGTGGCATTAATATTGGCAGTATCATTAGGTCAGGTTAGTTGACAAGTTCAGTGTCTCTTCCCACATTGTGTTCATGTCAGCCCTGACAAGGTTCCCTGAGCTGTCTGTGTTTTTTGCTGTCTCCTGTCCAGGTCCAAGGCTTTGTGCTGCTCCTTTTGCCTCCCTTCTGCCCCTTCCCTCACTAGCTGTTGCCCAGCCTGTCTTCTTGTGAAACCGTGTCCCTTGGCTCAGCTTGCGTCCCTCTCTCTGCTGTCCCCCTTCCCGTAGCGCTGTGAGCCAGCTTACTCTGAACTGTCCCTTTTTATCCTCAGTCTGAATATACAAATGGATTGTCATATTTTTTTCCAGAGGAGAATAAATGGCTATCGCGCATTCACCAATTTCTATGAACTTTATCCTTTAGCTTAAGCTTGGCAAAATATTTCCAGCATATGGGTGGCTTTATTGAGACCAAACTGGGCTTGGCAATGAATGACCAGGGTGCTGGGCCAGCACTGGAATTAATTCTTCTTTGTGAGGAAGAGGAGATCTCCCCTGGTTCCCTGCAGCTTCTTTCAGCTGCATTTTCACTAGCCAGTCCACCCACACCTCTCTTCCCCATGCCAAATGACCTTTCTTCTAGGAAAATTTCACCAATGCATACGTACTGCAAAGCGCTGATGGACAACTTACTAAGTGGATGCCTCTGAACAACTGCATGGGCATAACTGAAAAAAATGTAGTGTTCAGCACATATTCTGGGAAAATACCAGTGCAAAGATGCAAAGTGTCCGTGACACTGTCTGGTGAGGGCAGAAGTCCTGCAGATGTGTGTTTGAAGTCAAGCAATAAAGTGCCAAAAGCCAACACACAAAAATGAGTCGATAATCACCAGCACATCTCATGGAAAATATTTTAGGTTTTGACTCTGCCTTGCTAGGGCAGACTGTACGCAAGCTGCTAGTTTTAACACTGGTGATTTATGCTTACTCCTCCATACAGTGTCTAGATGAAAATATGAATCCTCATGTGGATGACACACGTTTCACCAGCAGCAAAACAGAACCATGTTTTGGGTAGCAATTAGCAAATATTATGTATGTGAGTGGGCTTGTAGCAGCCAAGAAAGACTGTTCTTGGTGTCTTCATTTGTCAAAAATGAAAGTGTGCCTGGAGTAGTGGTATGGCAGAGAGTAGGGGCAGATATCTGTGTGCCACCACCCCATTCCTTTTCTCTGCCCAGTGACTCAGAATCACATTGCTGATGGTTGGATGGTTAAAAACCAAGGAAATCCATTTGGGCTAATAAAAAGAGGGTTCAAAACAGAAAATACTTTGTCATTTCCAAGAGTAAATCTATATGGGAAAAAAAAGGAGAAAAATACCTGTGTCGCAGCTTAGCCAGCTGAAGTAACTTTTAAATTCATTTTTTTTGCAAGATGAGAAATTTTGGGAAACAAGCTTACTGTCAGGAAACTATTTCCTGTTGGTTGCATTTATAAAAGCAGTGAATGAGAACGGAATATTTACTTCTAGTTTCACTTCAGGAGCTTTCCACTAGGAAAAGATGAGAATTGGTAACATTTCAGTGTTACCAATACAAAATCTGAGTTAAAAGAGTATGTTGGTGCAGGCAATTTGCAGTATAGTCCTGGATTTCATGTGAGGCTGTGACATGTCTATGTGCACTTGGTTGGTATCAGCCAGCTTTGTGTTGCTTTGGGCACAAGTTCTGAAGTTCTTCCTCATTTCTACTGACTTGGTTTGGAGAAAAAAAGAGTGGGGAAATAGCTGAATAGACAAGAAGGGGAATATCTGTCTTCTTCGTTTCAGAGGAAAAAAACCTTCTTTTGAATATACAAGAAGGAATTGCTGAGAAACATGGGAAGGGCGACCAAAAGACATGTAAAATAAAGTTGATGTAGGTGCTTCACAAGGAATTCCCATTCCTGTGTGTGTGAAGCCAGTGTTTTGCTTAAGTTCTGCCCATTTCTTCATTCTGACCTCACACATTTTTCATATTGTTGGTGGTATCCCGTGGCTTTTAGGAAAATTAACATTTCCAAAGGCTGTATATTTTGCTAGTATTTATAGATATATCCAAATTTGATCAAATAAAATCTCTAGGCAAACAACCTCAGTTTATTACTGCTACCGCAATTGTAAAATGCACTGTTTGGAGAAGCATATTCAAGGGATTCAGAAAAGGTGAATGTATGCTCTAAAGATAACACTAGCTTTTCTCTTGAATTTCATTACTGTGTTGAAGTGTTAAAGGTAAAAGTGGAAATCCAAATGAAGATCAGTGTTGAAGGAAAATTCAAATTGGCTGCCGCTGGTTTTCAGTTTGGAAACTTGATGGAATATACCATTCCAGTGTTTCATTACTTAGCTCAGTGTATGCAAGGTTTGCGTGAAAGTACAAATTTTATTAGCTTGTTAGCTCCATTATCTTGTTCTGTGTCTATCCTTCTACACCTTTTAAAAATTAATGCAAAATGTTACCAAGACAGAGTAAGTCTTTCACAGACAGCTTATGGGAAAAGCTGCTCTGAAAGAGACAACTGATTGTCAGACTCCGTGGGCTTAAAAACTTACAGCTACAGTTTTAGCAACCAACCTCAGCTGTTTGGGTTTTTTTGGTGTCTCTGTAATGCCTCTATGAGTGATCAGTATTTTCAGTTGTCCGAAAGATGTGCACATAGATCCTTATCCAAATACTGCACACTACCAAGTATCTCTGGGATCACTGGCTGCTGCAGTGGTTCATGGACCTGAAGGTCAGGTCCTGTACCTTGAACTGGCTGCAGTGTTCTCTTAGGGGCCTAAATTATCCCACTTGAGTTAGTGTAGATGTTTAAAAGAATGAAGTATTACAGCTGAATTGAGCCAAACTGAAATTACTATCATCTGGGTTTTTTTTTTTTAAACTCTTGAGATTTACTGTTTTTTTCTGCTTTTTGATTTTCTGAGCAGCCCTTCCTTCCTAGAATTTATAATGTGGATTTTGCATCAAAACCTGGCAAAGAAGATCTTGCAAAGTGAAACATACCTTTCACCATTCAGGCTGCTTTAAAGAAAAAATAGTGTTACTACTGAGCCAAATCACACAGAGAGGAATTATTTTTTCCTCTAGGAGAATGTTTGCTGTAGGTAAGCTTTTGTGTACATGTGTCCCTATTTAAAAGGGGAGTACATGTGTGCAGGTCTCATGCATCACTCATGCTCTAATATGACTTTTTCTGTTTGCCCTTCTGATTGAATGCTGGAGGCTTAGCATTTTCTACAACCTTGAGGCAAGTTTAAATCACTCTGCAATACAGAAACAAGGATTTTCTCCTTATCTGGTCTCTAAAAAACAGACTATGGGTGACAGCAAGCATTGGAGTTCATTAGAAATAGAATCACATCAACTGAGCCCCATTTGAAATAATAGACCATGAGTTTTTGTTAGTTTTCTGCTTAGACTGACACTCTTTTGAGTAGAAATAAATGACATCTGCCAGCAAAGTTTCCAGAGGTTGTCTGCTGCAGAATATGAGTCTCTCAGATGCTTCTCAGCAGCTCTGCTACAACTGGTGACCCTTCTGCTGCAGTGTCCTCCTGACAGCACTTCCCTTAGCCCAGTTCACAATCAATAATTTCAAGTACATCAAAAGCAAGTTTAGACACTGCCCTGAGGAATTTCCATAAAATGGAAAAGAAAGATCCCTATGTTTGTGGCACATAAAATCACATCTGAGTTGTGAAATAAAGGTCTCAGTGGCACACTGAAAAATACTGGGAGTTTCTACACAGAGTTAAAGGGAGGGAGCATAGCTGGACTTTTAATTCCAAAAAACTATGGCCATGGATCAGTCAGCAGCAGAAGAAAACTAACTTTGGGGCTTCTAACAACAAATAGTATTATTGTGGCGTTATTCATTTTATAGTTACACTGATTGAACGTGATGTACTGTACAAAATAAAGCTAGTATTAGGCTTCCAGGTGTACCGTGGCATTCATTTGAGACATACCAACAGAAGTTTGCATGTGAAGAAGTCTTACAGTGATACTAAAGCTATGTTACCCACTTGATTGAGTCCCTTAGGAATTTAATGTTTTGCTGTTTTACATCTGGTTTCCATGCTGAGTACAATAAAATGAGCACTGTCTTAATTACTCTGGGTCTCTGTTTGTAGGCTGACATGGGAAAAGAAAGGACTTTTAAGGGTGGACCTTCTGGCTAAATCTGCGGATGTCTGTAAGTCAAAGCCACTATGAAAGGCTTTCTGAATTCAGGCCTGAGACCTGGCACCTTGCAAAGCTCAGCGTAGTGGAAGCTTCCACACACTGTCCCAGCTGAAGAAGAGACCTGTCTGCTTCCTTCTGTGTAAGTGCAGTTGCCTTTGCACAGCTGTCTATGAGCACAGGCTTTTCTGCATCAGCTGCTACTCTACCCTTCTGCATGAATTCGCTCAGCCTTTCAGCAGTCCATTGCCACACA
Source organism: Pipra filicauda (assembly GCF_003945595.2). NCBI lineage: Eukaryota > Metazoa > Chordata > Aves > Passeriformes > Pipridae > Pipra > Pipra filicauda. The sequence goes on from NW_024104368.1 coordinate 38,835, forward strand.
ACAACACATTAGTCATTCAGCTCAGCAACCCAGGAGCCGAGGTGGAAAAGGCAGTGTTTTAACCCTGCTGTGTCACTGCTGTAGCAAATTGTCACCACCATCCACCGGCACACAACACACATAAAGCTGAGAGCATCAGCATCACAGTAATCATTTTCCTCCCCTAAAAAAGAGAAAGTTTTACCTCAGAGTACAAAAGAGCATATGATAACTGTGGCAGTAATGTATTTTGATCCAGCAGTGTTACAGGTATGGTATTTCCATGTACCTGACCTTTACTAGAGGGCAGGAAGACCCCACCTCAGCACACACTTTCCTATGGTGAGGGGAGAGGAGCAGAACAGACAGATAATGTGGTTGCATGGTGCCTCTGCTATAAGTGAATTTCTGTCTGCTCACCCCGAGCTGGAGTCTCTGCCCCAAAAAGAGTTGTTTCCTTCACTGTGTTTCTGTATTTATGTCTTGGCTGCAAGGGCTCAGGGTGCTTCAACTAACTGCCCATTCCTTTGTGCAGTTGCAGAGGGTATTTTATTAATGAGCTTTGCTGGGTTCCTTCCTTGTCAGGTTCAGGTTCCTGCATGCTAGTGGCTGCCAAACATTAGTCCTGAACCCAAATTTCCAGGAGCAAGGTGCTTCCCTGCAGTACCTGGATTCATTCAGCTGTGTGCCACAATTGGCAAGGTCTCTGTGTAGGCCAGAAAGCTGAGGTCTCCCTTTTGTACTTCATCCCTGTAGTCTTGCTGCAGAAAGGAAAAAACCTAAAGATCCCTTCCCCCTAAGGGACTGATGGAGCAGAAAAAGGACCAGTGCAGAAGATAAGCTATCATTCTATCAAACCAATAATGACCAGTGCACATTTTCTATCTGATGCAGATTTTGTATCATATAATGTGGCAGTTTCAGGGAGATAGTGCCTTCATATATAAAGAATAAGTCTGGCTTCTTGTTCATACATCAGCTGATTTACTGAGGATGTGAGCTTTACAACCAGCAGCACTACATCCTGGGGTATCTGCTTTGCTTCTTTAACCTGCTAAAGAAACCGCCATACCTTTAGGGATTCAAATGACATCAAAATGACTCTGCTAGGTGTTTCCACTCACAATAGGTAGTATTGTGAATGGAAAAGTTAAAATTTCCTTATCAAATTTCAAATGGCTGACTCCTTTGAGAACCATAAATGACCAGTTTGGCTAGCCAATTTTTTAAAGCATAGGCACTTAAATCTGCAATTTAGTATTTAGACAAATATGACCTCATTTGTGACAAGTGTAGGGTGCTCTTATCTCTTGTTGAGGTCAGATCATGGATACCTATGGATGCTTGACATCTCCACTGTTAATGAGATACCTATACCCAGTGCCATAGTAAGTAACTCATTGTAGGCAACTCTGAGTTGTAATGATAGTGCACACAACCTACAAAAAGCTGCCAGTGCAGATTAGGAAATGCTAATGGTGGTTGTATGGATAGTCAGCAGAACTAGGGAAGTGATCATCCCCCTGTACTCGGCATTGGTGAGGCTGCACCTTGGGTACTGTGTACTGACTTCAAAAAGGACATTGAGGTGCTGGAGCATGTCCAGTGAAGGGCAATAAGGCTCGTGAAGGGTCTGGAAAAGGTGTCATGAAAAACAGCTGAGGGAGCTGGGTTTGTTCAGTCTAAAGAAGGGGAGGCTCAGGGAGGACCTCATTGGTCTCTACAACTACCTGAAAGGAGGTTGTAGTGGGGGGGGGGGGGGCAGTCTTTTCTGCTGTTCTTGCAGTGAGGGGACCAGACGAAATGGCCTTAAGGTGTGACGGTGGAGATTAAGGAATAAAAAGGTTAGGGTTAGGTTAGGGTTAGCTTAGAAAAAGTTTTTTCCACTGTTAGGGTGGTCAGGCAGTGGAATAGGTGGCCCAGGGAGGTGGTGGAGTCACCATCCCTGGAGGTGTTTAAGAGGCATCTGGATCTGGCACTGGGTGAAATGGTTTAGTGGTTTAGGGGTTACAGTGGTAGTGCTGGGTGGATGGTTGGATGATGATCTTAAAGGTCTCCTCCAACCATGATGATTCTGTGGTTCTATGATATGCCCCATTGCTGGTCATACTTCAGCAGTATCTATAGGAGTGCTTGCACACCTCTTCCTAAAGTGTCCTTTGCACTTACAATAGACAAATTAAGTGGGATCAGCAGCTTGGAAGAGCGTGTGCCAGCCTACAAAAGAATTCGCCTTTGCTGTGCCATCTTTGTGATGAATTAACTTTAAAAAAAAAAAAGTTTTCTAATAGCCTGCTGTGGACTGCAGCACAAGGAAGGGATTTGGGTCATTCATGCTGAGGTTCTGCCTTAATTCCATAATTCTTTTTATTTCTTTTCCTAATTAGAAACCTGCTCATGGCAGTGCTTTTTCTCTAAATCCACTTACATAACATCAGTGAGCTGAGCAGTTAAGGACATTTTTCTCACAGGCTGGTGCAAAACACGCTGGCAGCTAGAGCACAACCACTCGGCACCCACCTTTTCCTCGGCGCCTGGTAGAAAATGGCTGGTGTGCAGGAATGTCTGCTGGGTTCTGCAGAGCCCCCACATCTGTGCTGAGCCAGGAACCACTGGACTGTGTCACCCTGGCCTCAAGAAGCAGGAGGGACGAGGTCTGCCTGGGAACCGGCAGAGGTGAGGCCATCCATGAAGCTACTCCCCCTGGGATTTGGGAGTTCCTCATGTTTCTTCCCTCAAGATTTGTGTCTCTTCCTTTTTCAAGGATAGTTACTAATCTACTGATTAATGAGACAAATTGCCTAGGTTTAGTAAGTCTCAAGCTAGGGAAAAGCTTCTAGGGAGATGCTGTCTCCAAGCATTGTTACTTACCCTTCTGAAACTCCTGGGCTCCCCTTAGGTTTTGGACACTTTGAGTGCCTGCTCTGTAGGCAGAGGCTGGTGGACAGGTTTCTCTGTTTTTTCCTGGCTGCAGGAGAGAAGAAATGGGGAATAAATAGGGCTGATGGTTGCTCAGGTCATGTCCAAATATCTCCCTGCACCCAGCATTAACTTCTTCAGCTATTTAAAGGAGAAACACTGGCTAAGAAAGCTGAGAGCTCTACAGCAGCTTAGGTACGACCTTGTAATGAGTCCTGCAAACTATACGAAGCAAATGCAAATGCAAAATATGCTCCAGTTTTGGTTCATTACATGAAATACTCTTTATTACACATTTATCTCTTTGCCTTCACTGACATGGCTCTGATGCTAATATATTTCTCTGCTGGGAAAGTTTTCCTGGTATACACCCTAACTTCCCTGCTGCACAGCTTATGCTACAACAGACTATAGCACCCATCTTCTTTCAGAGAAGAATAATGCACTTACTGTAACTGAGGCTCTCTGCAAAGTGCTATCCTCTGCATTGTCATCTTGGGCTTTATTTTCCTAGGAGCTGGCAGTGCGCTCTCTCCTCCCAAACTCACCCACCTTTTCAGCTTGGCTCAGTTGATGATGGACAGTTGAAGAATGAAGCAGGTGGTCGCTCACTCTCATTTGCTCTTCACTTTTTGGATGTTGCCATGATTGATACTGGCAACCGTCTTGTGTTTCCTAACGTGCATTCCCATCCTTTGGGGACATGTCCTGAGATCATTAAACTGAGTGCAAACACAGTCAGTACATGGCTTCTGCTTCCTGGGCTGGATGTGGGTGAGTACCCTCTTCCCCATCTGTCATTCATGTCTCTGCCCTTGCAAAGCCAAAGACAGGTTCTCTGGCCTGTTCCCCTGTGGCAGCACAGGTGAAGCAGAAAATAGTCATATTTTCTCCACAGGATATTTCCCTGAGATGGCACACTTTCCACAGGCACAGAGCTGCAGTAACGATCTCATAATGTCCACTCCTTTGCTTGCAGGAAGAAAAGCTGTACATCTGTGCTTTTTTTTTTTTTTTTTTTTTTTTGGTACATTTTCTTTCTAGCCTGGCTCACATACTGCCTGGAAGAGCTACTGCAAACTAATTGACGGCACTGTAGAGAGAGCCTACCTAATTGAAGGCAGTCCCTAAATGGTCCTAATTTCTGCCAAAACAGAAGCTGGAGCTTTTTAGAACCAACCCCTGACAAAAGGAGAGGTATATGGTATAGCTTAACAGCTTTTTTGATAGCTACACATACGGAAGTTGTGTCCAGCTTCAGCATAGCTGATCTTTTCTGTCTCCAATGCAAGCTGAAAAAGAAAAAAACTAACATTGAAGCCTCCCTGTACCAGGGCACACTCCTCTGTTCTATTTGTCTAAGCACATATAGTGGCACAATGTACACATTGCTCTTTCCTGGCAGTCTGCTCTGATCACACACTTTTCTAACACTGAGAGGCATTCAATACCAGCTCCAGAAGAGCTTTCATACTTCTTTAACTTGTTTGGCAAGTTCTGCTTGAATAAATTATCTGAGTCTTTCAGTGCTGTGGCTTATTTCCTTAAAAGGTCATATGCCCAACCAAAACAAAAAAAAATCCTACATTCCCAAATGCTGGGAGGAAAAAGACATTTGGTGTCCCTGTCTGAGAATGCAGCATGTGCAACAAACAAGTGGGAAGAACACCACAGTGCAGAGCTTTGCTTTGATAGTGAAGAGAAAGGTCTGTAGAGGAAGGGATGGGCTAGTTTAAATGCTCCTTTTCCAGGGATGCTCCACACCTTTCCAGTTGAATAAACTATATTTTGAAAAGGCATTTCAGCACTGTTACAAGAGTTCAGTTTGGCTTTCAAAAATCAAGTGATTGACATGTTTTCCCAAGTGCTGCAATGTGGATGAAAATGAGCTCATTAAAAGAAAAATACTCATTTAGATGAAAAGTCTCTGAGCAGTTTTCCTGTAAGACCAGTTTCTAACCAGTGGTCTTGGCAGGTTGAACCTTGCAGGGAGGACAGTGAGAAAGGAGGCTCCCTTCTCTCGCCACCTTTGCAAACACCAGGTGTATTGGTGATGTGCATTAAGCTCAGGAGGCAGTAGAGGCTCTGACAGGTGGGAAGAGGGCAGAGGCACAAGTGCTCTTTGTTACTTAAGCTCAGTGAGCTGGAGCCAAGAGCCTAAAGGCGTTTGATGAAGATGCAGCAAGTTGTAACAGACACCTAGGTATAACACTGGGTAAGGGTCCTTTCTCAGGAGAGATAGGAAAGCCTCCAGTGACAGCTTGAGAAGACTGTTTATCCTGCAGAATAGCTAAGGCAATTAGGGAAGCCGCAGGTAAGATGCAACATGGAGTTCTTGCTTATTGTGGTGCCTTTATTCAAGGTTGGTTCCAAAGTGTTGTGAAATTTAAATCGGTCAAGTGGAGGGGATGGAGGCCTAGGTTGAGAGGAGGGACTCAGGGTTGGGGTATTGCACTACACGGAGTGCGTGATGTTATTAATGCATAGCAAGGAAAAGGTACAGCTTTGTGGAGAGGTTTTGATTCTCAGCAGAGAAATAAGGCGGTTTGAGATGCTTGGCTGAACTTATGGTTCCCACTTTGTAAGTCAAGACTAAGAACAGAGAGAGTTAGATCCAAAGAAAAGAAGGACAAAAGAGCTAAGGCTGCAGCAGGTGTGCCTGTACTCCCACCAGCCAGGGCAGCCCAAGGGGTGCAAAGTGGCACAACTGTGTGGACTTACCAGAGAGACACACAAAACTCTGTAAGGCCAGGCTTTCCTCTGGAAGTTTTAGTGTTTCCCTCTCTTTTTCTTGCCATGAGACACATAGCTGCAAAAAGAAATAAGAAGTCCCTGGTAGATTGCTTACCCTAAGTTTTCATTGGTTTTAGTGGGAGAAAAATATGTTGACTGAGGTCTGATAAATAGAAAAGGCAGATATAGATTGATTGTGTAACCTACTGGAGTAATAGAGAAACATGACACAAAAGCTTTTTCATGTATGAAAAAGTATTGACAGCACTTTTTTAGCCTTAGAACTCCAAAGAAGAATGAAAATGTGCTCTGGTATTTTGGATGTTCTTGGCAAGTTATGTGGGATTGCCATGTATTTCAAGTGAGATATCTTTTAAATAGAGGGAAATTATTGAGTCCTCTGTCATGTAGCTCTCATGCCAGCCCTGCCTTCCTTGTTTACCAGGGACCAAGCATTGCCTGCAGGTATACACAGCACACATTGATTTTAATGTCACGCTAACACACTGCGCACAAACACCGTGACAGTTCTCAGGAGCAGCACTAGCCATGGTGCCACATGGATATTTAACTCTTTCTCACACTGTGCCTTTGGCATGCAGGGCCTGAAGTGGATCTGACCTTGCAGAGTCTCTGTTTCTACTCAGTGGGGGGAAAAAAATAAAAATCTGAAGTTTATCTGTCCAAGCTGCAAAGATTATCTTGAAATTGTGTCTTCAGCATAATCGATGCAGCTGTATGCCTTAAACCTGCAGGTAGCTCTAAATCATTTCTTGCAGTGCAAATTAATATCTGACTGAAGAATCAATTCTAAAGCAGTAAAAGACTGTTGGCAATAATTGTGCACAGAATTGGGTCCTCCCCTGCTGCTAGCTGTGGTGTAGCATAGAAAAGCTGGGAAGAGTGAAGGTCATTTTTACTGCATTGTTTGAGCAAAAGGGTAAGCCTCTATGCTTTGCTTCTAAGTGAAGCAAATAATATATTTTTCTCTCCTAACTTTTAATGAGCTGTCAAAGCTTGACAGACATCTAGAGGAAGCAGCTGATCTTGGCAGGATTCTTGCTCTGCAAAGTTAATTGTCCCCTCTGGAGACAGTGACCGTCTCTATGTCTATACAGCTATCCAATGCCTTATATTCTCCTTGATAAACTGTTTTGGCTAACTGTAGACTAAACTGTATTTTAAACCCAGGGGAATCAGAAGTGTCACATAAAGTAAAATTTTCATGTTACAAGTAGCAAAACATCACACCCTGGTAAATGTTTTTTTTTAGCAAAGGAAATGCCTTCACCCTTCATAGTGCCTGCTGCCATGGCCTGGGGCCGGCACATTCAGTGTCTCAGCTCTCCCTTTTCCTGAGATGACCTTTTTGAAGAATTCTCTAAATGGATGACCCTGTATTAAGGAAACCAAAGGGAAGCATCTACCCAGCATGACTTCTGAGGTTGTGGTGACAAAGTGATTGTTTACAGCCTGTTCCTCACAAGAACAGCAAATATACAGTGAAGAGGGCAACTGTGTTGGGCCAAGGTTTAGTTTCCACATCTCATTCCAGTGAGTAGTGCTGTCTCTGCCTACTGAACCATCAAGAGAGGGGTTAGACTCATGACTGTGTCACTTTGTATAAATTGCCATCAAAATGTCCAACCTGTCAATTGTGGAGGCAACTTTAACTCTTACTTATGTAGATGACACTTTTATTGTAGGCTATCCCAAAGCCATTGGGCAACAGGGAATCTTGGGCACTGCTGCGTAGGTAGGTTTCAGCTGGTGATCTAGACACCTTAGCACTGGTATTTAAAGCCTTGGCCTTAATGTCTGAGAGAGAGAGAGGCTTAATCTTCTAATTACCTGCCATATTTAGAGAAAGTCTTTCCTTCCATGTTGCTTGTAACAGAGGGTGCAAGCATTTGTTCCTCTAGTCTAAGAGAACATTTTTCTCTAGGGTATGCTGATTTTTCTGCTGAGAAGCAGAAAATGCTGCAGTCACACTGCAGGATGCTTTATAGTTTCTGTACTGAGCCCAAGCATTAAACCCCTCTTCCCTTCAATGTGCAAAGTGCTCAGGTTTGGGTTTTTTAAAGCCACCCAGCTGGTCATCAGCTCATGTCCTGGACAGGGTGTGATGTATGGAGGCCATAGTGAGACAGTGCTGGCTGACAAGTATCAAACAGTGTCAGTAGCAGAGTCTACTAATGTTCTCCAACTAAATCACTTAGGACTGTTTCATGCAAGACCAGTAAGCTTCAGCTCAGTCAGCTGGGTGCAAAAATTAGTTAACATGTTTCTCTGGCATATAATAGACAATCTGTTCGGGTAACAAGGAGGGTCTCTTCTGATGATAAAACCTGCAGAAGACCTGTTCATCATTGGGGTTTTCCATGTCAAAGGACATAATCTTGCAGAAAAATAATGCCTTCCAGAAGCTGAGTTTACTCACCTCCCACAGGGCTCAACAGGAAGCAAAGGTCTCCAGGCTGGTCTCCAGTAAGTGGAGGCTGGCAGCCTTTGCATCCCTTTGCTAAACAGACAAAATTAGTGGAGAAGATCTGCTAATTAAATGCATTAAATAATGCTGCTTCCTGGAAGAATTTGTAAATCAATGCTTGTCTGTCCATCTGCCCAAGCACCTGCCATACAAACGTGCAGTAGCATCACTAACAGACCAATGACACGTCTCAGTGCTGCCCATGGCACCTCTCCATCTCTCATGTTATGTAGGGACACTTCACAGCATGCCCTCTTGCAGAAGGGTGAATAAGGCACAGCATCCACACCATTTTCTCTGTGCAGCCCAGGCTGCCCTCAGGCAGTACATGCTTTGGTTACTCTTCAATGCCACCTCTGAAGTCCTGTGATTACTACTTACAGTCGTACCTGGATCAAAGGAAAGGAGGCAGCCAAGGCTTTTTTTGATGGAGGGTGAGGTTGTGGGAAGCCCACTGGAGCAAATGTCCTTTACCTTCATGTTGGGCTTTGGCCAAACTGTCCCTGCAAGATGGACACAGCCTGGTAGCTGGCCAGCAGCCAGCTCTGCCTGTGACCTTCACCTCACCCCAGAGGCCACAGCTTCCTCTTGTCCAGACCAAGTATAATGTTATATTAATGCTATCTTCTTCCTAGGATCACATGCAGGGGTTGTAGAGAAAGGATTTCTCTTTGGCTTAATCCCACCCTACCCTACCTTTTCAGTAAGAATTTCCTCTGGAAGTCTTACCACTCCTTAGGCTTAAGCATTGATCAGACTAAAGAAATTCCTGAGCTGTGGGGCCTCCAGGAGAATCTTGGGAACCAGAGCACAGCATTGCTCAGCAGGGAAATTCTTACTAGGAAACAAAATTAAAAGCTTTAATTTCCTTCTGAAAGGCAGAGGGAATCTGCATTTACCTATTCTTTCAGCATCCTAGTTGACTTTTAGTTCAGCCAGCCCCTGGACTGCAATCACCAGTGCTCTGGGCATTGCAATCGACTCGGACGACTGCCCTGGAATGTAATGAGACTGCAGTGTATTGAGAATAATAATGCCCATCATACCCCTCAGCTGCACTGCGTTGTTCTTTCATATAAAAGGGCAGAGACTCTGGTTTATGTAGCTTCCTCTAAAGAGACATATTGGGTCTGATTGATGTTAGATTTAAAAACAATTCAAAGCATAGCTGTTAAACATACATGGAAAAAATCACCTCTTTCTTCCTGTTCTAATCAATGGACTGTCCGCAAATGCATCTGCAGCTTCTTATGTTGGTGTTTAGTTGATTAAAGATTTGTATCTGAATCAAACCCCAAGGGCCAGATTATCAGCTGGAGTTAATGAACACAGTGCTATTGACTGCAACAAAGCCATCAGTCACTTAATAGCTGCTGCTGAACTAACTTTGAATCTGAATAACTCCATACACCTAAGATCTGAATCTGACTTGCACAACTCGCTGTCCTGTAGATAGTGAGACTGAACTTTGCACATTTTGGGGAGGTTACACTGTTACTTTTTGAGGTTTAACTTAACTGAGCTTTTGTCAGAAATTCAATGTTCAGAGTTGACAGAGCACAGTTTATTGACTATTTTTCCACCTCCTAGTCCCAAATCGTTTTGTTTTGCTGTTCTGTTTTGTTCCAGCCCTCCTGGGACTGCAGACTCACAGGAGAGGGAAACTATCCCAAGCTGTACAGTGCCTGGTGTCAAAAGGCTCTCGCCTCCCGAATGGCTTTCTTGCTGTTACCTGAATATGGAGTCACTGAACACTTGTGAGAGGCTGACGAGGCTGTTAATGCTACCTGTAGGGGATTCAGCCCCTCCACTGAAGTGCCCTTGATTTAGTTAGTAATTTGCTTGTCATAGTGTTTATATTCAGAAGTGACTGGGGGGAAAGTGCTCTTGTTTGCTGTAGCTGTTCCCACATCTGCATATAATCTTCCCAACCCCAGCTGGCGGAATGAGAGCCTGGTCCCTGAGCTCCCCCTAATCCCTGCAGCCTCATGGGGGTTTCCTTCCTCGCCACATGTAGGGCCTGAAAACACTGCTGTGGCCCCATGGCTGTGCCACAGATCCTGTTGCTTCCCCTCTGCTTTGGGAAAGGCTGCAGTCCCACCTGCAGGCCTGATGGCAGTTTTGTGTCTGGTTGATATGTGTACTTCTTTGTCTAAAGCCAGTGCAACAATGTGTCTCTACCAGGAAGGCACAGGAAGTATCTCATAGCTACTATATATATCTGGGGTTGCTAACAACACTAAACAGAAGGTTTGGAGGGTTGCTAATCACCATCAAGTGACCTTTTAATCCCATTCCCATGAATTTGTATTAGGTTAATTTTTCAGCTGGCAGTGCGTGGCTGTGGGTGAGCACACTGCAACTCCAGCAGTGCTTTGAGTACAGCTCCTTCTGTTCACCAAGTGTCATCAGGGGGTTCATTGCATGCTGCTGTAGTGAAAGTCTATGGTAATAGGCATTTCGCATTCCGGATTTCATGTGTCTGATCAAGCAGAGATGGTTTGGGAGGCAGAGAGCATCTGCAAATTCAAGCTTATCTCTGAAGATGTGTCTGAGAGATAACGATGATCAACAGCATAATAGCTAATAACAGCTTGAGGCATCTGGGCTGATAGGAAACAGCCTGGTCGTGGAGGCGGAGCTGGCATAGCCTGTATAGTCACTTGAAACAGATGGGGGAGTGGGGCAAATATTCAGTTTACATCAATGTGGCTTTTGTGTCTGTGAATGCAACAGTGATCAGGAGATGCTAAAGCTATAATCTTCTCTCCTGGGTATTTTTACATGGAACTTGAGATATAGGGAATAACAGGCTCTACTGGCAGCCCTAAACCCTGAGGGGATGAGTGCTCAAAGTCTGAATGTTAAAGCAATCAGAGGATTGTGCACGTGGAAGCAAGAGAACTCATCTGGCGAAGTCACCCTTGTTTCAAGGGCAAGCGTTTCTTCGCACTTCTTTCAGTATCTCCTAGTTTCTCTCTTCTGATTTCTAAAGCTTTCTGTCTTTTGCTGAGGATCTTCAGCTTGTTGGAGAGAAAGTGGCTGTGGTCTGTGATAGTGTGTGGAAGAGTGTTTCTGTGGCTGAACTATATTGCCATGCTGCAGCAACCATTACTTGATCATCAATGTCCATTTTTTGCAGTTTCTTTAAATGAGAAGGAAAAAGTGCCCTGCTGCCTTAGCTGTAAGCAATATCTTCAGTTCTCCTTAGATTTGCTAACTGCACCTTATGTTGGTTTAAGGCATTAATAGCATATCTTTAACCTACCTCAGATATATCCATATTCAGGGATATATAAGGAGAACAGAAGTTCAGTGAATCTTGACAGGTCATTGTGGATTAGTTTTTTTTGTTTGGTTGGTTTGGTTTGTTTGTTGTTGGTTTGGGTTTTTTTAATGGAGAAGCTGAGACTGTTTAGTGTTAGGTTTAAAGCCTGAGAGTCTCCTCCACACCATTCCATGCAATTAATTAATTAAGTTATCCCAGTGCTTTAATACCTAGTTAGATTCTCTTTTGCTGAATCTTTTTAAAGGATGTCTGGCAGTGAGACTGTATTACTAAAGTAATAATTCTGAGGAGGGCAAAAGTAACAGTAAGGCCATCATTTTCACCAGGCAGTGTTTCACTATGCTGAAACTGAGGTCTCAAACAACTGCATTTAGATTAATTTGTAATATTACTCTTTCTGGTAGATGGGGCCTGAAAAGACCAGAAATGGATACAAGAGGGGTGACCCAACCATTTTTCTTGGATACCATCAGACCACTGCAAAATCCTGGCCTTTTTGAAATCACTGGCAAAATTTCCACAAATACTGGAAGTTGTTTTTTTTTTTTTTTTTCTTGGTGAACATGCTCCCTGCAGAAAATAAACTTCAGAAACAACTTTGTGCCAGCTGGAGGCCCAGCTGAAAACCAGGATACCTTGTAAGTGGCATTCTATAGGGACAGTCTTCAGGTGTCTGTCCTGTTGGGTTTGCAGGACGAGCTGGTGGGCAGCAACACATCGTCTGGGTAACATTCCTCCAGCAGCAGGCTTCCCTGCAGGAAGCCTTTGGCACAAGTTCAGAACATTTGAGGTCCAGAGCAAAAAGCCATCACTGTGGTCCTTGAGGACCCCTCAGACAGCTTGATGTCCAGCATGAAGCTCAGACTGGGGCAACAGCCCCAACTAACAAATAAGGGGTTATTCTGGTGACTGGGCATGTTGTGAAGTGCTTGTCTGTAGATGGGTCATGCACACATCCCCTCTTGCAACTGGGACAGTGGGATCACTGTTGAATCAAGAAGGCTATCTGCTGTTCACTCTATCCTCTTTCTTCACTGCAACCTTCCAGACAGCACTGGGCAGGTCACCAGTGAAATTTTCCCTCTTAGTGTTAATTTCTTGAAACATGTATTTAAACCATTGGGTACACAGATGCTACTTTTCATGCATTGTTTCTAGCAAAGTGAATGTGTGGCCCCAGCTAAAAACTGCATGGCTAAGCTAACTGGGACCAATATTCATGGATTAGCCCTAATCTCCTCTTTGCCCCGTGTGCCTTCCCAGGCAGACATGCCTGTATACATAATTTCAATGGGAAGAGCATCCTTCAGACTACGCTATCCTTCCTATTTGGATAAAGCTTCTACAGAGCAGTGAAAGGAGCTGTGTCAAGGGGATATAAATAGACAACCTTTCTAATTGAAAACCTGTCTGTCATCTTTAAAATAACAGCATTGAAAAACAGTCCAGGGATATGTGTGACAGATGCAATAGTGGACAGGCAGTGCTGATAGATGACTCCTGTGCTATCTATTACAGGGTATCTGGAGTGCCTTTGAAACTAGGAAAATATTTTATTCTGATAGAAGAACCCAGAGCACAATTAAAAATCTCTTATGATTGGAACTCAGTACATTTTCATTACAAACAGAGCTCAGATCTTATCTTATTATCACCAAATCAGATTCTTCACTCCTTCCTGACAATTTAGGTTTCACTACTGACACGATTTTCCTAAATCTTTTCATCATTTCCAAGTCTTGTCCAAGAAGCATGTTAAAACATATTTAGCTCTAATGCAAAGCTATGCAGAACTTAGAAGTCCTTTTACTTTCACTTGAACTAGACAGCATGTTAGCAATAGAATATATATGATAGCAATAGAATCTCTTACACAAACCAAGTAGACAGAAATTCCTTGGTTTCTTACTGCAAGAAGTATGATTTGGCTACAGAATACAAATGCTACCAAACTAATGAGTCCAGGAAAACATTGAATAGCTGGTAGGTGGTTAAAAACTCTTCTTTCTAGTTATGGGCAAATGAGTTACAGAAACAAGATATCCAGAACTGCTGAAATTTTCTACAAGTGTTGCTTTGTGGTGCTTCAATTTTCCCTTCACTTCTGGAAATAAGCTATGCTATTCCAGCAGCATTTTGAGGCAACATTTTAACTTCATTAAATACTGTCATTTTTTACATGTACATTCCAAGCACTTTTATACTGAGCTCTTCCTAGTTACCCTGCCACAGAGACACTGCCTACAGTGCGCTGAAGTGTAAACACCTTCATTGCTGATTTTTAAACATCTGGCATTTAAAATTGTGAAGTGATTGATGCAAAAGCTTCTCCAAGGTTATAGAGATTCTGCTCACTCCCCACTTGTTGCCTGTTTTTTTCACATAATATCAATACCTGAGAGCAGCTGTGGGAGGTCAGTATCATCCAAACCTGGTATTTTGGCCCTTGGTTTGGCTGTCAAAGAGGCAAAAATTACTGTGATTTAATGTTTGATGCATATGCTCTTGCAGGCAAAAATGGTAATAAATCAGCATTGATAAGAAGAGATACAATAGCTGTGTAGAGATCAACTTCATGGTTCAGTGGAAAGTGTGACCAGCGTGTATATAAAATAATAATCTGAGCTAGTCGTGTACTGTTTTCCATTGAGTTACTTTGTGTCAGTACTATCCCAAATATTTAAAACATCATCAGAAATGCCATGATCTTCATGACAGCACATGTAAACTAATTATCTCTGTTTTCTTAATTTTATGCCTCTAGGATTTTTGATCATAGCTAAGTGATTCAGAAACTTGTAATTAGGAGATGGTAAAATACAGTATGTAACAGCATAGCCACTTTGAACATTTCAAATCCTGTCAAATAATCAAAAACAGGTTTGTGTTCTGTGGAAGAGCAACACATGTGCTCTGTAACACTTTTCCAAATTCTCCTTCAATTAGTGTAGCAAACTTTGGTCCTACTCTTCTTTCTATAGAAATGACCAGCTGAAAATTAGGTAAAAACTTTCTAGGACAAATCAACAAGGAGAAAAAAAAAAACCACTGAGGGTGTTTTTGTACTGAGCAGAAATTTTGCTGGTTTTCTCTCATGAGCCTCAGTAGTGCTCTCATTTAAGTACTTGTTGGGTTGCTTCACTCACGCTGTTAACTCATGACATGCAAAGTTAGAAAACAGGTTTTCTGTTGCTGGACTGGCTCCACAAAAGTCTGCTACATCAAACCCAGGCTCTGTCTAGCCCTGCTTAGCTGTGGATCAGCTCCTGCTCTGTGTTGTCAGCAGAGTCAGGCTACAATACATTTGGTTAATGAGCATGTTTGTGTGCCAGTTGCGAGCATCGTGATTCAAGTTGGGCTCACACTGGCCCTTCCTTTTGTTCTGGTTTGTTCCCATTGCTGGGAATGCAGAAGGAAAAAGAAAAAAAAACAAAACAACCAACCAACCAAAAAAAAAAAACCAAAAAAAACCCAAAACAACAACAACAACAAAAACCAGAAACAACAAAACAAAAACCACAAAACCTTGGCAGAAATTTTCCAAGATTTTCACCTCTTTTGAACTAAGTGGAAAATGAGGACAATGCTCAGCAGTGTTTATAACTATAAATATCTTCTAAAGTGAAAGGTAGCTTAAAACTGCAACTAAGGTTTTGGCCTGAAAACTCCAAAGCCTGAGAACCAATTTTACTGACTTCTGTCTCAACAGTGCTTGAGATTCCAAACAAGAAACCAATGGTGTCAGTACTGAATAAAATCTCCTCCTTGTAGGATAGTTATATACAGTGTTGAGTGAGAGTTGCTGTTTATAATATCTATTTTCTGTCGTTGTAGTATAGCAAAATCATGAGCAACTCTGCAGTAAATAGTGGTGGACCATCCCTGTGTTAGCTCCTAATGGGAAAATAAGGCTGTTCTTATGGTTCTCTTGTGACTGGTTTTTCTGTATACCTGTTAGCAATATTTTTTATTTTTGCCTGGGAAAGTTCCTAGTTTTGATTCTTGGAGAAGCAAATATTGATTCAAGTAATTTGTCGCTAATGCAGGGCTTGCCTGGGTATTGGCTTGATGCTTCTGCTTTGGGAAGGTTTGCTGCAAATTTTAGCACTCACAATAATAGTGTATGCATGTACTTAGTAGACTATAGATAATGGAGTCATTTAGGTTAGAAAACACTCCTAAGATCATAGAGTCCAACTGTAAACATAGTATTTCCTAGTCCACCTCTAAACCATGAAAATGTTAGAATTAAGGACTGAACTGAATGGGTATGACTGGCATTAGGCTGAGATGAGTTTGAGGATAGTCATTAAAATACTAATACTCAGTTCTTTTCCATAGCAACCTTCCTTGTTTTCTCTCCCACAATTCTGGGCAGCTTCATCAGCTTAATACTTCCCCTGGATGGTGAAGGAGGTCAGCAAATCTCCAAGGTCTGCAGAAAGTTGACAATTAGTCAGACCTGGAGAACTCAGTCTTTGCTTCACCAACAGAGACAATATTTCTAAGAGCATTTCCGGCTTCCCAGCATCTTGGTGCTAATATGACTCAGCCTGCACTAGAGAAACCATAAGTATTCCAGGAGTTTCACTGGCATTTTCTGCAAGTTTGAAATGCATTTGCTGTTTTTGTGTCAAAAGAGGAAACTACAGAGCACCCCTTAGCACAGCTGACAACAGAAAGGACTTTTGCAGGAGAGCAGCTGTGTTTTTAAAGCGTTCCTGGAACCTTGCAGGCAGAAGATAAAAAGAGAAAGGAAACTGGATATAACTGTTGTGCTAGGCTGTACTTTTTCTTTAGACAATTTAAACCTTAATAAGTACTGTCCATTTAGATTGTGATGTAAACACAGTAGCGTTGGCAGCTTTGGAACAGACATAGTAAAGATGTAGCTAGAAGGTTAGCTCTTCAAAAATCACCACTTGCAGGATAATGGGCTTTTACTGCCTTCAGCCTGAGTATATTGCAATGACCATTATTTCATGATTGAGCTGAATAAGGCAGCTATACTGCTGTACTTTAAAAGTTATATTTTACCCACCAGGAAAAGTAAAATGAAAAATCTTAATGTAAATCTGAATTTAGCACTGCGTCTGTGGCAGCTGCTGCTGGATTATCTGAGAACAAATGGGACTAAACATTTTTGGTCAAAACAATGATTTATCACAAGGCAAATTTTCAAAGCCAGTTTGCAATCCATAGATTTATCTTTGGGATATCTTTTACACCACAAAAGGCAACAAACAATACAAAATAGGAATGATAGAGTTGTTTGGGTGTTTTTTAATGTGATTAAGCATGAATTTAAGCATATTAGAAGCTGATGAAACAAGGCAATTACTTTTTTCCCTTGAGTAAAGCTACCCCTCACTTTTATAAATTGCTCAGTCAATCACAAATAAGTACTTTTTCAAATTTTGTTAAAGAGCTTTCTATTCATACTTTGTGATTTTTTTTTTCCTTTCCTCTAGATGCAGTTCATACAGCCATTTACTGGTTGGGTGTGAAAGGTGAATCTGGAGTTCATCCAGACCAACCCCCAAGCTCAAAGCAGAGTCATCTAGAGCAGGTTTCTCAAGGCCATGACCAGTTGAGTTTTGAATATCTTCAATGAAGGAGATGTCGCAACCTCTCTGGGAAACCAGTGCCACTGTTTTACCACCCTCACAGGAAGGAAAAAATAGAATATGTTTAATTTTATGTTTGAATGGGATTTTGTGTACTTCCATTTGTAGCCATTGTCTCTTGTCCTGTCACTAGATAGCACTGAGAAGGGCTCAGTTTTCTCTATCCCTTCCCCCCATATCTGATATTTTTGCACATTGATGAGATCCTCCCTCAGCTGTCTCTTTACGAGGCTGTACTGTCCTAGTTCTCAGTTTCTCCTTGTATGACAGATGGTCCAGTCCCTTAATAATCTTCTGGCCCATTCTCTGGTTTCTCTCCATTAAATCCATATCTTCCTTGTATGAGGAGCCCAGGACTGGACTCAGCACTCCATGTGTGTCTCACGAGCACTAGAGGAAGTATCACTTTCTGCTGGCAATGCTCCTCCTAATGCCCCCCCAAGAAGCTGGTGGTCTTCCATGTCACAAGGGCACATTGATAGCTTATGGTCAACTTGATGTCCACCAGGATCCCCAAGTCCTTTGCTGTAAAGCTGCTTTACAAACAGTTGGCCTCCACAAGGTACTGAGATGTAGGGTTGTTCCCCAGATGCAGGAGTTTCCAGTTGACCTTGTTGAACTGCATGAGGTTTAGGTCAGCCCATTTCTCCTGGCTTTCTCTTCTCACCTGTTGAGGTCCCCCTGGATGGCAGCACAGCCCCCCTGAGTATCAGCCACTCCTCTCAGTTTTGTGTCATCAGCAAACTGGCTGAGGGTAGACTCCACCCCATCATCAAAATCATTAATGAAGATGTCTAACAGTACTGACATCGGCATACTCTCCTTGGGTACACCACTAGTGAATGGCCTCCAGCTGGGATTCATGCCACAACTGGATTTCATGATCATGACTCCGAGTCTGGCAGTTCAGACAGTTTTCAATCTACTGTCCATTTATTTAACTTGTACTTCATCAGCTTGTCTAAGAGGATGTTATGGGAAATAGAATTGAAAGCCTACTACAGTCCACTGAACAAATAAACAACATCCTTTTCTTTCCCCTCACCAGTCATCTCATTATTATCAGGTTGGTCAGGCTTGACCCTTCAGAAATCCTGCTGACTACTCTATCATCTTGTCCTTTGTGTGTTTAGAAATTACTTCCTCTATCACCTTCCTGGGGATCAAAGTGAGGGATACTACCTTGTACTTCGGATCCTCTTTCTTGTCCTTCTTGAAGACAGAAGTGTCCTTTTTTCCATCGTCAGAAATCTCCCCTGAGCAACACAACCAAAGATCACCAAGACTGGCCCCACTGTTGTGCTACCTGCTAGCTCATTCAGCACTTGTGGGTGCATCCCATCAGAGCCCATGCAATTAGTGTATGTCCAATTTGTTTAAATATCCCCAAACCTGCTCCTTTCCTACCAAGGCTGTGTCTTCCTTGCTCCAGTTTTGCAGGTGTCAGGGACCTTTGATAGCTTAAGGGTGGTCTTAACTGTGAAGACTGAGATACAAGAGAATCTCTGTACCTCAGGCTCCCGTGTGTCCTTTGTCACCAGGTCCTCTTCCCCTTGCTAAATTATGTTGCCAAGTGATATCCCTCCTGCAGGCTTATTTTTTTGAAAGAAAACATGTAGAGTAATCCCATGAATATCACTTGAGCAATTTGTATTGTCATTCAGCTGTTGTGCAGCAGTACAGCAAAGCATGTGAATTATCCTTTTGCTGTCAATAGCATTGCTCATGTGTCCAAAATTAAGCACGTATTTAAAAGCTTTGGGAAATGGGCCTTTAATTTCCATCAATGTGAAATGCTTGAAACACAATCTGCTGCTATTTAAATCTTGCCTGAGACATCTACAGCGTACAAAATTGTACACATTCAAAGATCAATTTAAAGAATTGCTGCTAGCAAAGGAAAATGATAGAAAATAATGGTGATTATTAAGGTGGACCAGGAGCTGGACCAGACTGCTGTTCTCATGCTTGGTATGTGTTTTGCAGAGCTGTGTGTGTGTGTTTGGATGCATTTGGAAAAGGGCTGTATATAGCCTGAAACATAGATCTCAAAACACATAAGACTTAAGATATGTAGGAAAACTTAGACTCATCACGGCTCTGAGCACCTCTTTTCCACAGCTAAGGAGTTGCCTCTCCTATGAGCACTGATACTTTTAGCTATAGAAATTCCAGTCTTGGTTTTATGGGACCTCAGATGTTTTCCACAAAGCTTGGTAACACAAAGCACACTGCTGAGTGTCTTGCTGAGTCAGCCAGTTCAGCATCCTTGGGGACACTTTGCTGTGTGTGTTGGCCCATTTCTTTGTCAGCATCTCTGCTAGGATGCATGGATCTTGATTGTAATGCGAACTTTGTACAGGGTACAAAAGGAGTTAGCTAGTTGCTCTAAATGTGACTGATCTGGAGTCAGTAATTAGTGGTTTCAACTTCGTCATACTGATGATGTAATTTAATTTTTTGAGGTGGAGGAGTTGCCTTTTTAAATTGTTTCCGGCAAGAGCTGTGTCTTTGCACTGCCTCTGCCCCACTGGGAACCATAGCT
Organism: Pipra filicauda; assembly: GCF_003945595.2. Classification (NCBI taxonomy): domain Eukaryota; kingdom Metazoa; phylum Chordata; class Aves; order Passeriformes; family Pipridae; genus Pipra; species Pipra filicauda. Next base: position 58,415 of record NW_024104368.1, read on the forward strand.
TTTGACTAATCTGCTACTTTGAGACTAATAACCGTCAATTATTGTAATGGGACCAAGATCACAAGTCCCTATGCTGAAAAGCAGCAGAGCAGCTACCATGTGCCAACAGGGTAATCAGTGCTGGCTTTTCCCAAGAGGTTATAGAGATGACAGCCTGACCTCAAGTTGTTAAGGGCTCTCATGTAAAACTGAGAGATTAGTTTGATTTAAATTAGCACTGCCAGATTCCAACCTGGCTGTTTGCACCCTTCTTCCTGAAATTATCTCTCAAGTCTCAGTGAGACTTGGTGTAACGAGGTTCTTTGCCACTTACAATCACTCTGCTATCTTCTTCTATCTTCTCTCTGGAGCAGGGCTGTGTTGACACACAGAAGAGTGGCTGCACTGAGGTTGAACATAACTGATGTAAAAATACAGGTTTTAAATTTTTGCAAGTGTCTTGAGGTTCCTTGAGATGAACAACATGAGGAAAACACAAGCATTTAACATTGTTCATCTAGGGATACTTTTACTTGATTAACATATGCATTAATAGTGCTATCAATAGCACCATCTACTGCCTTCAGGATAGCAGGACACAAGATCTTGTTATAATTTATAGCAGAGATGACTAGTGAAATGAGAAGAGGGCACCTAAAGGGGTTTTTCTCCTCATCTCCTGGCAGCAGCGATGATGGAGAGCCACTGCATCCACCTCTGCTCTCACTGCAGGCAATCTGCTCAGAGTCTATATGGCAAATCTCTTGTCAGTGCTCTGCACATCTGTTTCAAAGCTATTGGGGCCCTCTTTTCAGATGCATGTCACCAAAGCATCCCATATAAGTTTGTAACAAATACCAGACATATTCTTTCTTCCAGCACTTTGCCTAGTCTTCTCCACTTGCCTTTGTTAGTCCTTATGCCAATCTGGGGGCCAGTATCACCTTCTCTTCCTTGTTGCCAATCCACTGCATCTGCCTCTTTGCAAAACCATCAAAACATGATTTCCTTTCTCCCTCTGACATCAAGATATGGGCCGTGGATCTTCTGAACCTGGGTCTAAGTCAGGCAAGGTAATACAGATGAAGAGACATAGATCTCTTCAAGCATGTAACCTCTTGATCAGCTGACCCAAACCATAATCATGAGCTGATAAAAGCTATTGTGCATTTTATTAACCATACAATTTACATGTTTAAATAGGAGGCTATAACAATCCACACTTTGAAGAGCTGCCTGAACATCAGGACATGACCAGATCCCTGTCCTTTGCACAGGTCAGATTAATGCCAATATGCCTACTAGGCAATCTGTAATTTCTTTTCCCCTCCCAGGGTTCCATAAGACTTTGGACCCCTTGGCTCTGCAGAGTCACAATCCCTTATCTAGTTCAAGAAAAGGCAGTTTTATCCTGAAATGAGTATTATGAAGGTCCATGGATGCTCCATCCCCATCCCCAAATTTTGGAAAGCAACCACCTTATTATTCACTCTAGCTTTACCCTCATGCTAAAAGGAACAAACTTTTCTTGTTCCTCTGTTTGGCATTTTTTGTTGTTCCAGGACAGGATGTCTCACTTATAAATCTTATTTTTTTAAAAGAGAATATCAATTTCTCATGCTGCTGCTAGTTGCTCTCCAGCATTCACAGAGCCACCGCTCTGGTCCAGGAAACTGAAAGATTTAAAAAAAAAAATCATAGGCAAGGAAACAGAATAATCACGAGCGGCCGGCATCGACATGGGAATGAGTACCGGGAAAAAAGCAGTTGTTTCCAGTACTGCAGAGCCAAGGACACCTGAGGTATGGACATGGATTTTAAGGGGGAGACACTGGTGTCCACAAAGGAGTAAGCCTACAGGCCTACCAACCCTGCAGGAAGCATGAAAATTACCTATTTCCTCTACCTCAGCCAAGCATAGGAACTTAATGTCTCTAGGACTCTCTAGACTCTGGCAGAAACAAATGACTGGGTTCAGCAGCAACTGTGGTTAGAGCAAGGGCTGGGATGGGATGAACAGAGGGATTGTTCCCTTGCGTTCCTCTGACTGAATCTTCTGCAGGAAATATGCCAGCCTGATTGTCCAGCACAAGGCTTAGGGTGAGATACTCAGTAACAGAAATGAAAACACTACTCGTGGTAAATTGCCATGGCATTCTCTGAAGAAAAATACTGTATGATTGTGTCATTAAGGGCTGTATATTGATGCATCTATCTTTGGGGTCAAGTTAAAGCTGTACAGACAGCCCATGTTACAGTTCCTCCTCAGTTCTGAGTGATGCAGATTAAACAGTGTTCTTTTGCAGTAGAATTTGGGGGTGTTGTATAAATGTATGCCACAAGGAAGTCAGTAAGTGACAGCAGTTTAAAGATCTGCTCAACAGAAAAGTAAAAGAAGAAAAAGCAAATTGAAGCAAAACCACCAAACAGTTGAAGAACATACCAGTTCTGTCTGGATTTAAAGATTACACATAGATAATATCAAACAAGACACTCAGCACCATGTCTGAATATAAATTATGAAGCTGACTTAAAAACTGAGGTGCTTCTGTTGGCTGTTACTAACTGTAGTAACAGTCAGATGGGGTAGCAGCGATGGTATGAACAAGCACCTTAGTCCTCAGGTGTTCTACTTGTACTCATCAATTAATTGGTTAACCTATGATTCAGCATGTCCAAACCACTGAGAAGTGCTTGTGAAGTATTTCAGCACTGCTGAAGCACTTGGGCATTCACTGCAGGCAAGAGGAGAAAATTTTGCCATTGAGTAGCTCCTGGGCTGGGCAAGACCTCACCTCCCCTGCTTCCCTGTGCTGCACCATCCTTTCCTCCCCATCGGCATACAGAGGGTATTTTTCAGGTCAGTACCTTTCTCCAGTCCCCCTGCTGCTGTCTTCTGAGGTCCTTAATCACAAATGCATCTAAGTGGAGTTATTCTGGGACTTGTTATCCTTCATGTCATTATTTTGACTTCTCATGAATCAGGGTGGCTTGATAAAGGGGATTTCCTCCCTGTGGCCCTGAACTGGCAGGCAGAGCCCTGGTGCTGCTCTCCTCAGGAGAGGGTTTTCTTTCAGTGCCCTGACGGGTGCCTGTTTCTGTCCATTGCCAACCTCTGTAAAAAGCAATTGACAGCAAAGGTCAGCTTGGGTTGCTGCAAGGCAAACTCCAGGCCCCTTCTTCACCTGTGCTACTGGACAGGTGAAAATGTCATCAGTCCATTGGCAATGATCTGTGAGTTTTCTCTGAGATCCCTGTGCTGATACTGAAGAGTGACCTTTTTTTGCATACGACTCAGAATAGTGGGAAAGGAAGAAGTTGCTTGGGTAGGGAAAGAATAGAAAATAGACTGGGCAAACAGATGAGGTTGAATGGATGAGATGAGTGCCATCATATGTTGTGTTCCATAATCCAGAGTGAAAGCAATTATTAGCAAGTACTCACAGCAGGACATGAGTTATGAAAATTACCTTGTTGCTGTTTTCTCCTCTTCTGAATCCTGACTCTACTCTAAGGCATCTCATGAAGACTGATCCCAAGAGGTTGAGTGCACAGAGAGGTCCTTCAGTGAGTAGTGCACATCAGTGCTGTATTCCTGTGCTGTTATGTACCTCTGTATGCTGTGTACTTCTGGGAGCAGAATTCTTTGGAGAATTTAAACTCCCTTGTAATTCCAGCACTGTCTTTGAAAATTTCTCTAATGCTACAAGCAAGGGTACTCTTTGCTAACTCAGAGTGCTGAGTCAAAATGTCAGAAGGGCATTTGTGGTCCTGTCTTTGACTGCCCATGGTTTTGGGGTGTCCTTGATGATAAGCATCCCCTGGGGGGCCAGAGCCACGGGTGTCTATTGTTTTGGGTATTCACAGGGCATACTCTTTCCTTACTGTTTGCCCCCCCAAGTTGCAAATGAAGCATAGGGAGGCCTTGCCAGAGGGGCACTGCAGGATCCATCTATATCTTCACTGTGAAATGGGGATTGTGCTCCTTTCCTGTCATGGTGAATATAACTATTCAAGAAAACTGGACTTTATAATTGTTTCATCTACATGCAAGCTATGTTGTTTTCACTGACCTTCCCTGTTGCTTGTATGACCCTTACTACCCCTATGGTCTGTGAAATATAAACACAATTATCTGTGCATGGAGACTTTCCCATTTCCACTCAGGACAGGTACAGCTTTATGTTCCCTTTTATAGGCAAGGGTGCTGTGACTCCAAATCATTAGGCGCTGTGTGGGAGAGACACAGTAAAAATTACCTTACAGCCTCCGAGCTGGCAAAGGCACCAAATCAGTTGTCAGCTATAGCAGGAAAAGAAGGTTATGGGAAAAATAAAACAAAACAAAAAAAACCAACCCAAGAGTAAATCAGAGCAATCAGTCATGTCTGAGTGAGATCTGTGCACATCCTTTTTTTTTTGGCCAGGCTTTGACAAGCTGGAGGAGAGCTGCTGTCTCCACTGCTTCCCCACAGAAACTCCCAAGCATGGAGAATCCTCTTTCTTTCTGCAGCAGGAAGCATATTGTGTATGTGTATATGCATGCGGGCATCGGGGTTTTTTTGACTAGCTGACACTGCAAAGAAGCTGGGTTACAAACCAAAATTATGCATTGTACTTGGAACTCCTGAGCTGTGGGCAGTGTGAGATCATGAAATGAATGTGGCTGAGCATCCCCTGTGCATTTTGCTGATAATCAAGCTTTTAAAAAGCTTTGTGAAAGAGCTGAGCTGAATTCTCTAACTCAAGCTTGTTGAATGGCATTTCCCAATACACTTGTAGGTGGCAAAAATGTGGAAAACCTGACAAAGGATTAATCTTCTCCAGGAAGAAAATTTGTTATTCCAGGTGTATAAGATATACAGAGCTCTGCATGACTCACAGGATGAGTGAGCAAGCAAGTAGGAGAGAAGGGTTCTGCTGCAGTGGATAAAACTTGATTTCTTCTTAAATAGAACAATTTTGTATTGGAATCTTTAAAATAAATCCAAGCTCTTCAATCCCATTTTTTCTCCTCTTGGAATGGAATTTTTCAAATAATTACGTGGTGTTTTTTATTGTGGCCTGTGTTCCTGACATCTACACAACCCATGGCTAGTTAACTGAAAATGATAATTTATTGTTATTTATTATTTTACCCTTTCATTCAGCAGTATTCTGTTAAGACATTTTGCACTGCAAAGTTGTGTTTGAGTTTTCTATGGTCACATTCATCACACGGTTTACATCTTTGCAGCGCTCCCTTCTCCAGCCTAGCCACTGTCTGAGTGTGTCAGAGTCACTCACTGCCCTCTCCTCTCACAGACAGCCCACAGAAAGGCGAGATGGCAGAAGCTGGACGAACTCTCTGCTTCCCTTGCCTGGTCATCCTTTATTTGTCTATCTCACCAAGGGTCTGTGACACTGAAGAAACAAGGAGTGGAGGCTATTGCCCAAGGGGTTTGCATCTAAGCAGATGTTAGAGCTGGGACTTCTTGAAAATTTCCAGATGAACAACTTCTCAGTGGAAAACAGCTTATTGACTAAATGAGCATGTTTGTGGAATGTGTCTGCTTCCCATGGATAAGTCTCTTTGGCTGAAAAAGGGAAAGTCCCAAACTCAAAAAGATTTCAGTTTGGAAACTCAGTTTCTGTAAAACAGTGTGACCCAGAATTGCCATGTCATGTGGCTTTCCCTATCAAGCCTGCCCTTGGACCACAGATGGGGAAAAAAATTTACTGGGTCCCTGGAACTGCTTCCTGCTGCACAACAATGTTCCCATCACATAATCCAGCTTCAGACCATTTACGTTTCTGGCCTTTACTCCTCTATACAAAAGGCTACTCCAGCACTTGACCAGGTTTTAAATATTTGTATTCTACCCCAAAATTATTCACAAGCCACAGAAGCCAGTTTGACTTTTTCCAAATTTGTTCCATACATTACAACTCTCTCCTCTCTCTGGCGTCTCCTATACTGTAGCAGCAAGCAATCATATTTGTTTCCAGTCTTCGTTTTCCAACATCAAGCTGAATTTTCTCCTCTCTATTTGATCCTGCTAGTTCTTTTCTGCACTTGTCTTCATTTAAATTAACCTCTTATGAAGCAGGACTGAACACAGTACTGTAGGTGAGCTTATGCCAATACCTCAAACAGCAGAACTGATCTTTCTTTGATTCAGCTGGAAACACACAGATTCTAGTATTCTAGTATTCATTATCAGGCTACAGCTAAAGCAGATCTTGGCCTTTCCACTAAAGAAAAGGGTAGGAGCAGGGATCATCTGGCCAGAATGTCAGTGCGCTGTGGTGGGGCAATTTCAGACTTGAAATAATAGTTTTTCAGCCAAAATGGTGTGTGCTAACATTTTACAAAAAAAAAAAAAAAAAAAAAAGAAAATCTGAAGAAAACTTTTTTTTCCTGCTAAGACTCTGCTGAGCTCTAGATCTCTCCTTGGTACTAGCTTTCAGGGCGCTGAACAAACAGCAAAGAAGTCTGTAAAACCCAAAGACAAATTTACAAAATCTGGTGTGACTGAGTTTTGCTTGGCTTCAGGATGCACAATTTCCAACCAAAACAGGTTTGTTTACAGGTTGCTTTCTGAAGACTGTTTGAGCTGGCTTCAGCTGGGATTGCTGACTTTTATGGTAAATCAACTTGTCAAATGCCATTCACTCACAAAGTGATTATTTTACACACTTGGTAAATGCCTGATAAATTAAAAATATAACTAAAAAAACTTGTAGGGCAATGACAGCCACCACAAGATCTTCCTTCTTATCCTCTGCAGAGCATCTGGGGGCCCACAATACGGCCTCAGAGATTTAACACACAGGATGACGATTGCTCTCCTCATGGGCAATGACAAACCCCTCATAGACCAGAGATTCCTAAAGCAGAGTCAGATTAAATGCAAGTGTTATATGTTTGCACCACAGAGCTTAAGTGGAAGTTCCCTCATGAGTGGATTGTCTCCAGTGTCCAAATCCTGTCATGTAGGCTTCTCTGCTCATACAAATTAATGGGCAGGATCCTTTCCCTGCATCAGATGTGGCTCTCTCCAGTCTGGTACTCAGAGCCTTTATTTGTTATTTACACAGACTTGTATTGTCAAGGCAACAAAATACCAAATGTACAGAAGTTTTATTTAGGCCCAGCCTACATATTTCTCTTCTACTGATCACACTTCATTTTACCCTGCAATAAGGGACGTGTGATTTCTGTTACCTGTGAGATTAAGCTCACACACATAAAAAATGAAATTTCCAGGAGGAAAAAAATTAACCTGGTCTGCTGCATGTAGTTGGTCACCGAAAGATGAACATTTTTGATATGTAATATTGGAGATATTTCCTTTACCAAAATATGATAGCAAAAAAAACCCCAAAAACATTTATTGTCCTCAAACATTTTTCTTCTCTTTCCTATTTATCTCCCTGGGGAATCCTGGAAACTCTTGCCTACTTTCTGACAATTGCCTGGAGTGACTGGAACTCTTGAAATAGGAGCATCCCAAACACTGGGCTGTGTTGCAACCTTTTCACAAAGTTTAGCCCAGATTCAACAGCTTGGATCCTCTTTTCAATTGACTTAAGCCTAAATCTTAGGCTAAGGCTGCCTCGTTACCATGTGTTAGCTGAGCTCACACAATGTTGCCCAGTTCACAGCCAGATTCCAGTGGGGTCTCAATCTGTCTAAATCTAAGGTTCTGGACTGCTCTGGGTACAGAGAAGTAGCCAGACATAGAGGCTGGATTGTGCTGGTGTTCTAGGCCAGGAAACACAGGCTGAAATTTTTGAGGGTTTTTGCATAGGATAGATATCCCATTAATATCCTTAGAAGTGTGTCTGAATATCTTTGGAATTGTGTTGACATCCCACTAATATCCTCAGAATTGTGTCTGAACAGCAGCACAAGCTCCCACACTCTTGTCCCATGGGGATTCTAAATATCTTTAAGCATGCTGCAGTCCTGCCAGCTGCTGCCTGGATTTGCCTGGTTCTAAAAATGTGTGCAGGTTTCACCAAGCATAATTTTTAAAACCATGTAGCTCACTGGGATAGAATAAAAATGCTATTCTCTTTTCTTTTACAGATGTTGTTCTTTAACAATTTAATTGCTAAGGTTGACTGACAACCTGAGGTAGGGGCTGAGATGGGAAGAGAAAGAAGGGATGAACATTTCTTATTTGCTTGTAAAGCTCGTTACTATTCTCACAGGGTTTCCAACGAAGTCTTTTTATTCTCCTGTAGGCTTGTTATGTTTTTTGGCACTCTGATCTTCCCGTGTCTCCGTATTTCAACTGCTTCCTGTGTTTCTGAGTTCATTATAAAATGCCTTAGTAGCTGATATTGGGTAAAAAACACAACTATAACTTTTGGAACACAGCATGCTGCTCTTCCTTGCTCTAAGTTGGAGGACCACATACATCACCCAGCCTAAGCACTAACCACACTGAAATGTGTCTGTCTCAGAAGTGGGGTAGGTGTATTAAAATGTGTGTGCTCAAAGTCAGACACCCACAAACAATGAGCATATTGAGACTGGCAGGGCAGCACTGTGCCCACGGTACAGTTCTTCTGGCAGTGCTTTTCTGGTTTTCTTGCTTGGTTTTAACTAATAGATCTGATCCAAAACTTACCAGCAGTCCATGAAATTAAATGAAATTTAGGTTTCCCCTGGTAAGATGGGATTGAACTATGGCAAGCAGATTTCTTTAATTGGTTGGCACAATGCTGGGATGGAGACACTTTGTACACCAAGCAAAACTCTTTGGAACGCAGTTTTGCTGAGATTTTTAGCAAGAGGACATGCCTTATGCATCCCTGCTGCTTGGTTCGTTGTGAAACCGCGGGTTACCCTCGGCCACAAAGTGTAATTTCCTTTTGCTGCTTTGCACCCATCCCCTTTTGCCACAAGATGGAGATGTAAGCCCGAGTTTAGGCCAGGTATGAAAATGCTGCTTTCCCTCCAGGAATGAATCTCTATGATCCTTGCTCACTCAGGGACCTCCTTTTATTGCTATTGTTTGGAGCCTGCATACTGGCAAGATACATTAATTTTTAAATAATTTGCTATTATTGAGGGATGTTTGGGTCTGAAAAAAGAATGTTTCTTAGCTTTGCTGAAATTAAAACATCTCTGTAATGGAGTTTGCCACAAACCATTTGAGCTGCTTGCAACTCCATGTCTAATTTTAAAACATTGCAGCAACAGTAAGAGGCAAACCTCTCTCTAAAAATACCTGTGTGTCACTAAGTAGAGATTAGTGTGCTAATGATTAGTCAGACAATAGCTGACTATTGATTTAGTCAGCTAAATCATTTCTACACTTACACAACCTGCTTTATTTTTGGTTTTTAACTTCAAGAGTCATCAAATACCCACAAAGGTTCTGTCCCAATTGGCCAAGGGAAGAAATTCAGGCTAAAACGTGGCCCGGGCAGGTCCTTGCCCTGCAGATCTGATGTTTAGCTGGCAGTGGTGGTAGCTTGGCTGAAATGATTAACAGGCTCCGTTTCATAACACAGCAATGGGCAGCCTCTGAAAGGTTTTGGTAGAAAATACATCACACACATATTTATTTTCTGTAAGTTACTGTAGTGAAGCCTCCCATTCCTTCTGAGCTAAAGGCAAGTGTTTAGAAGGCTCAGCCCTTCATTTAGCCAGCATTTACTTAGGCCTTGCACACATATAGGGGTGATGAAAGGGACCTGAGCACACAAAATCCCATCTTTCATCATCCATGTTATGAGGTGATACCTCCTTTCATCACCAGTTTGGGACAACTGCTGTCTTTGTGAATAGCTGTAATCGCTCTCACTGGTTTGCTCCAGGATGTGGGAGGCTTAGAGAGACCAAACGCTGCAGCACTTAGATGAAATTTGTGTTTAGAGTTACCTGGAGGGGAAGGAAGGCAAAATAGGTGAGTGAGGAGAGGAAGAAAACGAAACTTCAAGTACCAGAAGCCATAAACCTTAAAAAAAATATCTCTCCCACCCTGAAACTATTATATCAAAATGTAGGTACTGGACATTTTTCATTGTTGACCTACAATAAAAAAGAATTTATTTATAAATCCTTTCTCCTATTTATCACCACTGATTATTTCTGTGCTTTCTTTTGCAGTGCTGTTTATATGATGAAGTACTTGTCATTCAGAGTGTTCTGTTTTCAGAGGAGTCACATGTAGTAATGAATGCCCCCAACAAATATTGACTTTTTCTAAAGGAAATTTTGCATAAGTAAAATGGGTTGTCATAGATAATGTTGAGCAGCAGAACATTATTCAAGGGCTGGTAAAACTCAAAATTGTGTTTCAAGAACAACAATTTGGTTTTTTACTTTGGAATCGTAACTTTCATATAAGATTCCTCTTTCTCCTACATCCTCCCCTGCCTTGAAGGGCAAAGGTGCCGTGAAGACATTAAAAATTCAACCTGCCGTTTCTGTAGGGTTTACATTGGAAAAGAGTCACACAACAAATCCATGCTCCATCTTTCAGTAAAAGAGTGCTCAAAAATGCTGGTTTAATTTTCTGTCCTCCATCTGCTGCCCAGTGGACTTTGGTGTTTCTTCATTTGGACAACACAATGAAGGGAAAATGAGATAGTTTCTAGTCCCTTCGCTGTCTGATTTTCAGGTGGAAGTGCAAGGTAGACACGTATTTTTTCACAAAAGCAACAAAACCCTCCAAAATTAATACTAGTTTTACATATTTAAGATGTTTAATCCACTTACAAGAACAACATCCTGGGGAAAGTCATCCTTATTCTGACTCCAAAACCCAGTGTATTTTGGTCTAGTGCCACTGAAGGGCAGGCATCATCATTAAGAAGCAACCGTCCACAGAAAACTGATCAAATTGCAGCTGCCAGGTGAGAAAGCACATTTTGCCTGGCGAAGTTAGTTTGTTTGAATATTTGTTTATTTTGTGTCCTCCAGCACTGGTTACCCAGGAGACCAGGATACAGGACCGTGCTGCTAGCCCCAACTACTGGCAGGCTGAGCCTAAGTGTTCGTGTGTCTTTGCTCCCCTCTTTCTTTGCAACAAAGGCGTAGGCTGCATTACAGAGAAGTAAAATCCTCAGGAGCAGTCTGGCTGTCAGACAGCTTGCATTGCATTTAGGCAGAAATTGTGTAACATGCTTTATGCTTTTACTCTCCCACATAAGTTTAACAACCGTGGTGGTTTTTACTATGGCTTCATGAAGGCATAGCAATTTGCCCAGGCAAAAACTGATTGCTTTGTTGTAGTTTTGATTTGGGGAGATGAGAGATTTCTCTGTTGTGCTACAAGCCAGAAGCTGGTGTGGCAGCAGCAGCTCTTGCTCTTGGTATTCTATTGCTGTTTTAAAAATCCAGTTTTTCCCAGATCATAACCTAAATTATCACACAGTCTTACGATACTACTGTTTTTACAGAAAAATTGCTGAGATCACCAAATCTACAAATGTCAATTTAGACATGTTTAAATTTGCAATTAGGTACGCCTGAAGAAACTTGGTATTATTTGAAATAATTTTATAATTAGTATGACTGCCTCCATCTCATTGATTCAGTAGGCTGGTAACCCTGCTGCTTAAACTATACATTAATTTGGACTCAGGTATTTGATAGCTATTTATTTTTCCTTGGTTCCTTACCATTATAGCTGTATTTCAGAGTCTAAGCAGTTCAGTAATACTTCAATACTTCACATAGACGTCTTGATTGAAGTAAATCACATGCTTTTTATTGCATGCCTTTTAATTTTCTTTTTAAAAAGGTGTCTTGTCATTGCTTTTTGGATGAGAAGTTCTGGTTAGTTACTTGATGCAGACAAACCTGTCAGCCAGATCATAGAATTACAGGATAGCCCAGGTTGGAAAGGACCTCTAGATCATCTAGTTTTAATCCCCCTGCCATGGACAGGAACACCTTCCACTAGACCAGGTTGCTCAGAGCTCCACCCAACCAGGACCTAAACACTGTATGCAGCCTGTTCCAGCGCATCACCACCCCCACAGTAAAAGAGTTTTTTCCTAATATGTAATCTAAACCTACTCTAACGTGTTAGTTTGGCAATTTTGAGCTGCTCTTGCATGTTTCTTGATTTCTTGATTTGTCTCCTTCTGTCACCTGCAGCTGCCAGGTCTTACCCTATGCAGGTCACTCGAGTATGCCCCATGCTTAGCTAGGCTGGCCTTCTCGTGAGTGCCCTGGAAGGTCACAGCAAATATTCCGCAGCTGGCTACCTCGGCTAAACAGGAGGAAACAGTAATGTTCAAGGATCCCAGAGCTGGCAGTAGACACTTCTTTCACTTCTTTTCACCTTGCTTTTATGTGAGCTGTTATGAAATGAGTGCTGAATTCTGATGTTACAATGGAAATGATGAATAATAGTCAGGTTAAGCAACATATGGTATCACAGAGACAAAGGCATTACTCACAGAAATGGTGTGAGGCAGTTCCTTTGAACTTCTAACACTATCCCAGCTGTTCTTTCCCTCCGGGAATGTTGTTTCAACATCTGAGGTTAAATGCCTTATTTGTAAACAAGTGGAAGGGGAAAAAAAATATTTTTCTTCCTCTATTGATTCATTGCATGATTTTATTAGCCTGTCCTTTGCAATGTTTTTACATTAGCTTTTAGCAGTTATGTGGAATTAGAGAGTAAATGATGGAGGTGTGTATCTCAGGTAGAGAATATATTCTCTTGGCTCCCCTAAAAAGACAGGCATGTTAAAAAGCCATTGAGCTATTCTTGCACACGGATGATAACAGCATAGTTGAGAACTAAAGGAAACAACTGTGTGGCTCAAGGAAGGTAGGCATGATATGTCACAAAAGCTAGGGATACACAACTGGTGGGTCTCACAGACTTTTCATCAGCCTTTCACAATGCATTTGCTCTGATTTGAGCTCTCATGGCTCTAGACATAGTTTATGACAAGTTGCATAAATATGCACGCATCCTGCAGTTGTTCTGTTCATGCAGTATAAAATTCCTCAGGAGTAGAAAAGGGAAGAGACAGCTGTTTGATGCAACACCTTAGCCAGAAAAAATGAAATAGCATTTCAGAGGAACAGAGGTATGCTTTTTTATTGTTGGGTTTTGGGAGTTTTCTGTTTCTCTGTGATAGGCGTGGCTGCTTCTGACTTTTTTTGTTTTCTAAGGGTTTTCTGAATTGCTTAAAGGAAAACAGTGAAGGTTTCCTGAGTAGGGTGCAACCTACAGTCAAATACCACAGCAGGTCTTGGCTGATTTCTGTGGTGCCAGAATACTATTGTTCCCCATTCATCACACCTTTCTTTTGAATCGTCATCCTGAAGGGTGGTGGTTCAGTAAAGGGAGGAGAAGAACATCAGGATATATGGAAACATGTCCCTGTGGGAAGGGTGAAAGGCGCAAGAAGGAATGTATTTACTCCTAGGCTGGGGTTAGGAAAAGTTCAGGTGAATCTTACTCTGCCCTGCACAGGGGTCATTGGCCCCATGGGGTGCTGATGAGGAAAAGTTGTGAGGGGATAAAGGCATTGAGGAAGTTTCAGTCTGGTTTTGACTCTTCTGCCACACAGGAGATGAGTATGCTGGTCTTCAGCTCTCTCAAGACTTTAAGCAAGTCCAGAAGTGTCTTTATTAACCCAGAGAAAAGTTACCAGCATATTAAAACCCCAAGTGCTCCAGTGACTTAGCAGAAGCGTGACTTTCAAGGCTCTGATTAAGAGATGATAATACTTGTGTTCTGATCTTGGTTTTTATAGGATGTTCCTGCTACCTGTCAACATATATTGATGAAACCTTAACACCGTAGCTTCTGTTTACTGTGGGTTCATGTCTGGACTCTTCACTCCCAAGTGAAGTCTCCAGAGAGCTGCAGTTTCTCATCATTCCCTCTCTGGCTTACGGCTTGAAGCATGCCATTGGTTTTCATGGTGAAGCTGCAATTAGGACTAAGAAGAAAAGAGCAGTCTGTGATCTATGTGAAAAGTACATTAGAGGCTTACAGTAAAGAGGAGGATGGAGGAGGCTGTTACATCAATTCACTTTAAGAGTCCTAAAGTGAAATTAAAACACCAAAATTAACTATCACTAAGTCTAACTTTCTGTTGTACACGTGCCAACTTGGAAATTAGTCATTTTGGGTTAGACTGCCTTAGAGAGGAAAACAAAAACTGAGCATGAAGGAGATTGTGATTACAGTTCTTAATAAAATAGAAATTGTGCATGAGAACTCAGATCTGCAGGTAGCATTTTCCTCATCTAGAAGGTTTGATAAAATTTTCTTTTTCCTTCCGTTTACTCTATTTGGACAGACTTCCTTTTGTCCATGTACCAGAAGCGGGTATTTCTGAGAGACGCCTTCCAAAGACCTTTGCTCCTATCCCAATGCTAAGGCCCTGCCGAGCAGTGCTTGCATCTGATACAGAAATAAAAATGTGGGCGCTTTTCTTCCACAAACAAACAAACAAAAGTCGAAAATTTGAAACACCAGAACTCTACAGTTCTGTTTTGAAATGCACTTTTAATTTCTAGGACAAACACTGCTTCCAGGCTGCGGCGACCGGGAGAAGGGCGACGTGGGAGTGAATTCTTCTTCCCACCACCACCATGCCGTGACTGCCGGAAGGCGCTAGATGTGAAGAGTGTCCTGCCCTCCACTTTTTGCTTTAACTTTTCACTTCTTTCACCAACGTATCCCTAGATGGACACTCACAGGGAGGACGGGGGCTACGCTTGCACTGCTTCACACCTTCCAAACTCAGGCCACGCGTTGCCCCGCGCCGTGCTCCGCAGGGCCCCTGGCAGTGCCATGGCGCAGGAAGGTTTGTTTTCCCTGGCTGCCCGGCTGCGATTCCTCCCGCAGCCCCGCTAACGTTACCGGGCTGAACGCGGCGTCGCGGAGACCCTTCCAGCGGCGGCCCGGCTGCGCCCGAGCCCGGGCTCGCACACGGGCTGAGCGGCTCCTCTCCCTCCCCGCCCGGCACCGGGCTCCGAGCGGCGATGCCCAGGGACCGCCCGGTGCAGCCGCCGGGCCCGTGGCCCGGCCGCCATGACCCGGGGAGGCTCCAGGAGGCAGAGCCGCCCCCGCCGAGCCCTCCCGGCCGCTCCGGAGGGAGGCGGGGGATCGACCCCGCTCCCCACGCGGGCCGCGGGGCGGGCCGAGGCGGCGGGCGGCACCTCGGGGCCGCGGCTCTCGCCGGGAGGGGCCCGCCGGGAGCAGCGAGGGCGGGCTGCCGGGGCGGAGCGGGAGCCGAGATGGGGGCCGGGGCGCTGGCCGTACGCGTGAGTAGGGGCTGGCGGCGGGACGGGCTCGGGGACGGGGCGGCGCTGCCGGGGGAGCGGCTGCGGAGCGCGGCCAGGGAGCAGGGGGATGGATGGCGGCTGGAGGAGCCTCCGCCCGCCCGCCCCGCCGGGGTCCGTCGCGGGGCCGGGGGAGGAGAGCCTGGCCTGGGCCCTGCGCTTTCTGCTCGTCCCGAGCGCTCCCCTCCTCTCCCTTCCCTCCCTCTCGGCAGCTCTCTCGTTTGGGAGAGGAGAAGATTAATAAAGACAATTCCAGCCGGTCTTATTCCCCCCCCCCCCCCCCCCCCCCCCATTTAAGCCAGAGAGCAACTGCGCTGCCGTGTTCCCCGCGTTAAAGTTCCTAGATGAGCTGTAAAAGTGCGTCCCTGTGGCGTATAAATAGCTTTTCTCCATGTGTCTGGGCGGCACTTTTTGGCGGCATCGTGCAGGGATGATTTAAGTTGCTTTCCCAGTCTTGTGATCACTAACAGTGGCATTAATGTTTGGACACGTTTTCACAGTGTAAAGTCGGATCTTCCGTCTATAAGGCAACGTAACACTGAACTCTTTGTTTCAGAGCTGTTTTGAGGGGATGATTTTATTTTGATTTTGGTTAGATGTGTATTCTGGATTACCGCGTAATTTTTTGTTCTCTAGTTAGTGCAGCCTCTCCAGGTCGTGAAACAAGCTCGAAAATTTTCTCAGTTCCCATGTTTCCAGAAACATGGGAAACGTCTGTTAGTTCTCATGCAAATTTAAATAGTGAGTTTCCCCAAGTAAGTTCAGCTCAGTTCTTCAGGTTTTCGAATGCTGAAACAGGCTGGAAATGCTGTAACTGAGCAAGATCGTGAGGCTAATTGAAGGCCTTAATTGGAAAAGCTCTCTGAGCATCACAGCTGCTCAGAAACTGCTCAAAGGATTTTTGCTGTCTTCTGAATTTAACCTAGGCTAGATGATTTTTCCCTTGGCGTGTATCTGCCTGGGATAAAAATCATTTATTATTCATTAATCTTGAATGGGAACATGTCTCTTTGAAAGAAATGTGGTATTTTAATGTCGGTCAGATTTTAGTTCAAACACTGGTAAGTGTACTGTTTATCATAAATATTTATAAGGTGGTCACAATAATGCAATGTTGCAATTCTGTTTCACAAATAGTAAAACATATTTATGATGTTTATATAAACAATGTCTTTTGTAAATATCAGGTGTGTTGCATAGGACCTGGGACTGTAGAACACACATGTGCTTCAAATAGCTGTGTTTAATGGAAAAAGCACAGGAAAGTGGGTGAACTACCATATCATTTTATGTCTGAAAGAAGGACAGTCATGTTTAATAGCAGCACCGATGCAGATGTTCATGTAGCTTACAGGCTACAGTAAAAATATAGACTCACAACTGAAGAGATTTTAAAGTTTTTTTAAAATAAAACATGTATACCATGCTAAAATCTGTCTTAATACAATAAAATGCCAAGACTTAGTCAAGAGTCTGAGCACATTTTTGTGTTACCATACAGTATTCTCTATGTTTCTACTAGCGATTTGTTAATGAAACACAGTAGGAATAAGTTCATTTTTAAGCACCATGCAAGTGGTGGACAAAGAGCTCGAACTCTGTGGTAGCAGTGGCCCCCAGTTCCTGCAGTGTGATCACAACTGTGATGGGTGATGCTGCTGCTCTGCCTTGAACGGTCTTTCCAAATGTCAGTGCTGTAGGCTGATTTAGATTTCTGCCTATTATGGATCCTATAAATTTATCATGTGTTATTTTATTCCTCTGGGTTTCATTGACTGTCTTCCTGTGTTTTCCCTGCCACTGCAACTCAAAACTTTTGAGAATGTTGTGCCTCCAGAAGAACCTATGGGATTAAGGGTTTATTGTGGAGTTGTTTTTCTACCCCCCTTATTATGTGTGATTAGATTACATAGTCCGTTTCTAAGCTTAAAACCTCAGTAATTAAATTTCAGACTTAGCAGATACTAAACATAACGTAAAATCTTTCAAAAGGGTCCATCTCACCTGACAGTGGCCAAAATGAATCCCTAATGAATAGCATTTGGAAGAAGGGTGTAGTAAACCTTCCCCAGAGTACACTCCCTGACAGGCATCCTGGAGACAAGCTGAACTAATGGTGGTGTGTTGGGATTCTTTGTGTTTGTCCGGTTGCTTTTGTAATCCATGTGAACTTCATGAGTTACAGGAGCAGTCTCCTGTGACTCGTAGTTACTTGTTATTCTAGTAACAAGCTTGCCTACAAAAGTCTTTCTCTGTTAACTACAGACTACCTACACGCTTTTCTTGTTCCTTTTCCAGTTTCTTTCTCTGTTAATTTTTCTTTTCCTACTTCACAGGTATTTTTCCTGTAGATTAAAAGAAAGTAAGACCAAAACCTTATTCTGGAGTGTAAAAGCCAGTTTTGATACGTGTGCTTGTGTTGTGACTGTGCAACCTTCTGCAGGAAATGTGACTAATCCACTTTTTTTTCCTCTACTCCTTTAAGCAAAGCAAAACGGCTGTGAGATTGAAGGAGGACATGAAAAAGATAGCTGTGCTTCCACTGAACAAGCAGAGGGACTCAACTTGTCCAAAGGTGTTTGGTGTGAGTCTTCTGGAGCTCCAGCAGCAGGGACTGAGCAAAAACGGTATCCCAATAGTTGTGTGGAATATAGTCGAGTACCTCACTCAACATGGTAAGCTTAGTGGAATCACTTTTGCTTAGTTGCACTCTTTGTGTAAGACTCTTCAAAGGGAAGATATGTCTCTTTTTGTGGTACTAACCACAGACAAAGAATATTACTGTATATAGTTTGCTTCCTTTTTTCTTTTTTTCCTGCTTTGATGCTGAATTTACTTTTTAATATGTTTATAAAGGTAAACTACAGTGTTAAGTAGCAACACACTCTCATAAACAAGATGTTCAGTTTATAAATAGAATGTATTCTGTTTGTGAAGGTTTGTGTTGTTTTCTAGTTGCAAAACATTTGTCTTTAACACTTTTTGACAGTGAGAAGATGTAGGTATCTATACAGAGGTATTCACAGATACCCCCTCTCCTCCCCCCAATCAGAGAACATTACTGAAAAGGAGTACATGTTCTTGCTGGTTTTCAGATAGATTCTAGTTATGAATCCCCTCAAGGAGGTAGGTGTTCAATTCTTAGCTCCTCTTCGCACTCATTTAATGGGACTTTACTTCTTGTTGTTGAAATAAATCTTGCAGAAATCTAGAGCACCACTGATGCACAGATGTATTCTGTGGCGCTTGGTCAGCAATGGAAAAGGTTTTGTGGAGATAATTTCATCTTGTAAGAAGTTGCATCTGGTTTTACCCTAAGGTTTTTCTTCTACCTACTCAGTAATGATAATCCAATTGCAGAGCCTTAGATTCCATGGCAGTATCTTGATAGATCCTCAGAAGCTGATAGATGCAATCATGGCTTGAAAGTTAGCTTGGATTAGGGTACAGTGCAAATTTAAAACGTGGTCCTACCTTTACACAGCAGCATCTTGCTTGATCTATTTCAACTTGCCTTAAAGTGGTTTGCTAGAACACTGAAAGAGCAAGGATGGAAAAAGTTTTGCATCAGTTAGGATTTAATCAAAACCAGAAGCTGACAAACGCTCTTGACTGCAAGTTGTGGGCTGCACTCTGTGTTCCATAAAAAGATCAGAATCCCACACAACTGTGTCCCAAATACGGACTAAACAAGCCAAGTTTTCTACTCTGCAGCTAGATTAGCTGGGCTTCTGAATGCCAAGTTGATTATCCAACCCCAATAAAGATACAATCCATTCTCCTTCTCAAAAGCTCAAGCTAGATCTCAAAGACATTCTCTTACATGGGAAGAAGTTCTTGAAATGAGCGTCCTGTGCCTGTATAAGGTTTGTTTTGTGAATTAATGGCAAAGTTAACTGTGAAGACGTTTTTAACAGAGGGCCAGAGAACCAGTCTGAGCTGACTGTTGGGCAGATACATCCTTGAACTAAGTTTGCATTAAGCTGCCTATTTCCAAATTTATAGATGAAGTGAAATTTCCCTCTTCTGTATTTAGTACTGTCTGATTGCTGTTATCAGGATGTTCTAGCCTCTCTTTATTTTTATAAATGACTGAGGAAGAGGAAAGGAAGTTTGATCTGTATTCTTTGCTCACTCAGTGCTGCAAAAATGAAAATCATGATTGAGATGAGGTGTTTTCTGCCCTCGAGATGGCAGCACAGCATGCCACATAAAAATGGATTTCCTTGTGAATACAGGAAAACGAATTCTGTCAGCACTATTTCATAGTAGTCGAGTAAAATGTTTGAGTGCTTGTCCATTTTTTTCCTCTTACTAGAGCCATTTGTCTTCTGGTCCAATAAAAGAGATTATTTTTCTCTACAAACTCTGCTGCATTAGAATTGACTTCCTGGACTGGAAACATTCTGTTAAGATTGCTGTTTCATGATGTCTAGTCTGAACTGATGAAAACCATATATATTTCGATCCTTTTAGTGTTATATTTCTGAAGAAGAACAAGCAGGAATATAGACAGTATTAGAAAAGGCAGAATGTTTGTGGTGAAAGTGTTCTAGAGGAAAATTAATTTACTGAGTTCAGTTTTAGGCTCTTCACAGGTGGTTATGAATCTCAACAAATGCCTAGAAAATGATGTTAGATATAGTATGATTTGTCTGGCTTGCTCTGTCAAAGCCTCCTTCTTTCTACATCTCCTTCACTGGGTGTGAGTTGTCTAACCTGTGGTGATCGATACCATTTCTTTTCATTGTGAAATACTTTGGTCTTTGTGCTGTCCAAAATACATATTTGCTCACTGAGATTTCTTACTATCATAAAGTTGCAGTACTCATAATGTAGTTACTGCTGCAGTCAGCATATGTTCAGATGTTTTTGCTTCACGATGGTCACGCGTAAGAACCTGTTACCCTGAAACATGAAGCTGACAGTAGTCACATGGTGTGAGTTTGGCAGAGTCCTGCTCAAGATAATGGGCTACTTGCAAAAATGAAACAATGGAACTGTTCTATAGAGTCCTTTTTGGGATCCTTTTCTCTTGAAATATACCAATACAAAATATGTCTGTCTTAATTGGTTTCTCCGTGAGGTTACAGCGATGCCACTGAGTTTTGTGGATTCTCAAAAGAGTATCCCAGGCCTCAAGATCTTGTCACTAGTATTCGTTATTTATCCTAATCCAACTACTTGACTAGAGGGGGTTTCTGGGGCAAAGTAGTACTTTTTTTAAACTGTGGTGTATTAATTGCTCTCTTTTATATTACTACATGTGTATTATTCACACTAAATATCTGTTTCATCGTGTCACTGGGATGTCTTAGTTCTGATCAGTCTTACCTGCAATATATAATTACAGGTATGACGCAGGAAGGTCTCTTCAGAGTAAATGGCAGCATGAAAATGGTGGAGCAGTTGCGTCTGCAGTACGAACGTGGAGAAGAAGTGGAACTTGTTAAAGATGGTGATGTGTACTCAGCAGCCAGCCTGTTGAAATTATTTTTGAGAGAGTTGCCAGATGGGATTATCACGTCTGCCTTACATCCCAGGTTCATTCAGCTTTACCAGGGTAAGTGAAGAGGTAAAATATCAGTCCTTCAATGCACTTTCTTTCTGGATTACTGGTTTCTTGGTTTACCTACTTTGTTCCTCATTTCCTTTGACTTTAGCTCTTACCTGCTCCCAGATGTGCAATTCTTACAAGAGGCAGAAAAATGCTTCTTATGTGCTTGTAAAGTCTGGACTATTTATGATTTTCTTATCCAGTTGTATCTGCTGAATATAAACTGAAATGATCAGCTGGTTTCTTTGAGCAAACTTGTAGACAACAGCTGCTGTCTATGTAGGACAGAATTTTGATTCTGTTTGCTGGGGTGGTTTCTGGCAGTTTCATTGTAATGGACTCTGAAAAGTTACAACTTCATCTACTAATCAAATTGGACCAAAACCATACATTGTCGAAGTTTCTGCTTCTCTCTATGTAATGTCCCATCAAAAAAGGAAACAGTCTGCAAGTATCAGCAGACTTTATCTTTTGTTCGGTGTTGTAGCACACAACCTGGAAGACTTCTTTCTTTCTTTCTTTTCACGCCCCTCACCCACCTTCAAGTAGTGGATCAACCATAGGACAGAACACCACCTCCTCTGTGGAAAGTTGAGAAATCATTTAACAGAGAGTTGTGTAAGTTTAAATCTAATTCATCTGTCTGTAATACATTTCTTCTCTGGTGATGTTATGTTGAATGAGGGGTGGTTGGCCCTGTTCTTGACCGTGTGGGTCAGTGGCAGTTCTTCCCTCTTGCTGCAGGCAGTCGATACTTCTTTATGTTTTCCTAAGAAGCTGCAAAATGGGTGGGTAAATATTACTAGAGATTTGCTTGCCTTACTGTAAAGAGCATATGTGATGCATGATGCAGAGAAGGAACACGTGCTCTGACATGCATCCCTAGTGGAAGATGGTGCAAAGTTCTCACACACTCCCTTCCACTTTTCTTGCCTTCAGAGGAGAGGAAGTTTAGCCATTTTCCCGGGGGAGGGAGAACACTACCATGTGTTTTCTTTCTTTTGTGTTTTGGGCTGTACAGAGTGTTGATGGTGCACTGGAGAAGAACTTTGTGCTTTACCTTGAGTGCAGACATTTCAGCTGTAATAAGGTTATATGTGAGCTGTGTAAAATACCTTCCCTATTTAGTAAAGTTTTCTGGTGCCCAAGGATAGTGTTCAGGAAGTGTCATGTAGAAAGGTGCTGTTCTTTTAGAAAGTCCCTTTTTTTCTGGTCATTGTTGTGCTTTCTTTGGGGTCTTTTACATTTCACCAGTTCTGACTTATGAGCTGTATTTAATTATGTTCTTTCTCATAAATCACAGTTTAGGTGTAAATTTAGTATAAGTCACACCTTAGCTGTTCTACATCCCCACAAAGGTCATATTGGTGTATTGTGCCAGGAACTACTGATGTGCTTTGTGAACAGTGGTGTTTGTGGTGTTTGTGGAAAGTTTAGTCTGTTCCTGCTTCCCACAAGAAATGCAAAATCCTCCCAGTACTTTCTAGGCAAATGAGATGGATATTCTCACTTAGCAGATTTACCCACTAAACTTTCTAAATAAAGTTAGTGGTGTAACCTATGAACCCAGTTCTGCAAAAGTCCATCCAACTGTGACTTGTCTTCATAGCTAAGTTTACCTGTATTGCACAAGAAGCTTCAGTTTAGTCCCATTATAATTTTTGATTAGGGCAAAGAAGTGCCAGTTGGCTATTATGGCAAGGGAAAGACTTCTGTAAAGCTTGACCAAAACTGAGGGGTTTTTCATGCCCTAGAAAATACAGCATAGATGAGTAGCTATGTGACTGGTGACTTTCATCGTGTTCAGATTAGCTTAAGTGGTAAGTGGGCATTTGTTTACAGTTAAATGATCAACCAGCTATGCAGGATTGGAGGAGTTATCTGTTCACTTATCAAAGTATGTGCAAGGGTATTTGTTGCAAAATGGTACCAAGAGAGTGTGTGCCTGGGCGTTCTTTTTGTAAACTATGAAGAGAGAGGTTGAACTGTTTCTGACCCAACAGGTTATTAAAAAATAACTTTGAATCTGAAGCCATCTCACTGCATGTCTACAGTGAAGGCAAATAGAAGCACTGTTACGGCCTCTGGATTCCCTTCTGTTGAAGCTTTGCATGGGATATGCTTTTTTGGAATTATGTTGGAATTAGTTTGGAATATTTTCACGGATTGATATCAGCATGTTCTAAGCCAGTTGAGATCTTGACATGAGAATAACACATAGTTAGATTACTTACTATAAAAATTGTTAGAGAGTGATTTCTCTGGTTAAAAATAACTGGACTGAAAATTACAGATTTTACCTGTAGCTGTAACCCTTCTCAATTCCAGGTATAGTCTTTGTTACCAAACCAAAGAGGAAATAATCTGCCCTTTTATGAAAGAGAGAACCTGTCTTTTTAGTAGTTCAGGAAGTCCATGCAACTGGTTTAGCATTGCTGCCTGCAGCCTGTGCAGTGTCATGTGAAACAGAGCTCTGCATGCTGCCCCCAAATCCTAAAGCACTGCTGTTTATATAAATATTCAGCATATTGCCAAGACTATGCATTTCCAGAAAACATAATGTGTATGTCCAAAGGCCATTTATTGTGTCCTGACATTCTCTCTCTGCCCTTGGAAAAGAACAGTGGCAGTGGGAGCTGAGAAGGGCCTCCCTCTGTAAAGGATGTTGATCAGAGATGTGTGTAGCAAGTGCAGACCAGGGACACATTGGTGTTGGCCGGTCTCCTCAAAGCACCTGTCAGATATGAAGGCTGCTCCTTGCAGGGAGTCCTGGGGTAAAAAATGTCCATCACAATCTCTTTTGTGACTGAGGCTTCACTGCAGAGCAGAGCTATGCCTGCCCATGCAAAATGGGCTGTGCTTACAGAAACCTCAGACAGAAGAAATCAGCAGCTCCCATAAGCAATCCCTGCCTGAGCTTGTTTATTCCTTCTGGCTTTTCATTCCTTATCTTCTACATCACAGTCACTGACTCTTAAGGCATTTGTACATACTGGGAACTGTACGTGCAGCTCTTACTCCTTTCACAGGTCACTTGCTTTTAATAAAGACAGGTTGCTAGTGTACTTTTCCTTTTTATCATACAGAAAGCTTTTCCCTCATGCAAGTTTATTTTTTGTTGCTACCATTGCAGGGATACAGTGAAATGTGGATTCCTGTCTTCCTTTGGTACAGTTGAATTAAGTTGATGCTGTTTCATCACTCTGGCTACTTGACGTTGCTCCATACTAGAGAAGTTATATTTTTCAGGGGGCAGCAGCTAGATGTGACTTTTATTTCACATACCTCCTCCTGCTCACAACCTGCCATGTCTGGCAAGGTTTTGTCTGATGCCTGTGAACAGCCCTGCTAATTTCAGCGAGAGGGATGGGAGGAGGTGGAAGGGAATGAGCAACTCCCTTCTGTATTAACAGGTCAGTTTACGGAACGCTTAGTAGCCGGCAGCTGTTTGACTTACATGAACAAGCAGAACCAAAAATACAGCTTGTGTTGGGCGATTTTAGAGGTCAAATTTCAATCTGAACAGTGACTGTGAAAATGAATACATGAGAGCTGACCTTTTAACCATGGTAACTGCAGCAGTGCACCAAATCAGATTCACGAGATATCTGTGGTTCTCCAGGCTCTTGTGACATGATTTTAATCTTTTCCTTTGGCTTTTAGTGTTATGTTAGTGTTATAAGGGCTAGTTCCAAACTAGAGAAATAACTTCTGTTTTGCACATGGAGATGATGTTTGTTAAGCAGTAAAACCTCTTGTAATTGGATTTTTTTTATGCAGATGATGACACTCAGCAGAGCCGCAAAAGAAGTGAGAGTGCTCTTCTCCAATGTGTTGGAATGAGGCATAAATACAGCGCTGCAAAGTGCCATAATGATAGAGAGCAAGAGGTCTCAAGTTGGATTGTGATGACAGCCTTCTTATGATAAGGACTTACAATATTTCTGCTACTGATGGCAACGAGGCGTGACTTTTTTTCCCTCTGTGGCAGGATCGTGTCTGAAGCAGATTGTCTCTTGGCAGAGAGAGACTGGAGCCCCGCTTCCCCTAGATTGTGGAGGTGGAAAGAAATGCTTTGATTCCTCCGACAGTCCAGTGGGTGCCATGGTACTGCAGTGTACAACCTGCTGCCTCTCTGCCAAAGATTAACTTCCTCGGGCACATTGATAGCTGCTGACAGATGCAAGCTTTTCTGTCTGCCCTCCAATCTGGGAGTATGCGAGGCAGCTGAAAGCTGTGGTAGCATGACACTAAGCAGTAGCCTCTCTTCTTCGTCTCGTGGCACAGATAGTTGGCTAGGGCATGGCACCCTGGTGATATGGTTTCAGCACTTCCAGGCTGGAGTTGTTTGGGGTCAGACCATCTGAGACATGAGCAAAACAATTACACACACCTGTTTGCAGGCATCCATACCTTTAGTGCTGTTCAGGCAGCAGGTTCTGCAGGGGGAAGGAGATGAAGAGAGATGAATTTGGGAATTAGATTGTGTCTGTAGCATGTCAAAGAAATTCAGTATGTTCAGAAATAGGATGAACTATTGGAAAATATGTCCCTCTTGTTGTGATATGTGGGTGTATACTGAAATTAAATGAGACTTGAAAACACACTCGCAGATGTGTCTGTGCTTCCTACAATGTTGAGGCTCCTGTTTCTAGTTAATTAACATTTTTAGAGAGACTGCCTGTCCTTTTCACTTATCTCCTTGACTTGTTCCTCAGTAGTGAGTCCGTAGTTCAGCTTTGAGGTACCACTCTGGCTTTGCTGGCTTCCTTGGTCCTCTGCCTGTGTTATGCTGTGTTCTGTGTCCTCCGGTTGCTGAGGCTGGACATGGCCTGAGGCTTCTGGTTTTGTTCCCTTTCTCAGCCTACCCACTATTTCATCCTTGGTTTCAAGCCCGTCCTGGCTGCACATCTAGCCAAGCTTCTTGTGCAGGCCTTTACTGAGATGCCATCTATTGCACATGACTTTTGGAAGGCTCCCAGAATAAAAAAGATGCCTGGAGAGCACCTTCCTCCTAGCCTTCATTCTTCTTTTGCTTCTTTCTCCTTCTCTGGTTAGTACTAGCTGAGTAAACCTTACGGAATGACTTTGAAACAAACTGAAAAATTGTCTAGCAGGTGGTCAAAGGAGGAGGATTGCTCCAAGGAATTGATCATTGTTATGACTGAAGACTATTTTTGCTCTCTAATAAGTTGAAAAGCTGCTTTATTTGAAGAAATGATCATGGATTGCAGAGGTACACTTGTCCTGAAAAATATACAAAGTGCATGGAATACTGTGTATGCATGTCATTGCCTAAATTCACCACGAGCTGTAATAGGATTTTTTTTTTTAAATAAAGCTGAAATCCATGAAATGTCAGCAGCAGGAGAATTAACAAAGTGGTTTTGAACTTTGGACTGTATTGGAAGAAAAACTTGAGTTCCTTCCCTTGTTTTCACTGGAAAAGGAAGAAATAGGAAAGCCGTATTTTCTTTCTCCCATTTCACAAGGACAAGGAATTTCATGGCTCAGTAAATGGGGTTTGCTGCCTCATGTTGCTGAGTGTCTCTGTGTCCTTCAATTAGGGGTAATTTTTCAAGATCTTAGATCTAATATCTGTCTCTGTACTTGAAAGTACAGAAACGAACAAAGGTTTGGCTGTGCCCAGCGATAAACATCTGCGGTGTTGATTTGCACCACATAACATATTGTGGTTAATAAACAAGGACATCCCACCTACCAAATACAGCTGAGGCCATGAGCCTGATAGCCTTATTTGTTGTCAGAGTGCAAACCTGTGTTTGGAATCTTTTGTGGCTGTTATTAGCATCTTTCTACTTTGGAAGGGAAAATCCTTCAGTAAATGGAAAAGTACCTGTCAATCTAAAGCCCCAGTGGAAGACTCAGAGAGGCAATTAGTTCTCAAGGGCATTTCCTAATTAGATGGTGGGGTGATGGTGGTGGAAGAGGTGCATTTTTTCTGAGAGATGACTTTGGCTTTCCTTATCATAACTTCGAGCAATTTGTAGTAGAAAACACTCTGTGCTAGTTGCTTTGTTATCTAAAGAGAATTATGTTAGGAGGTGAATTTTAATGTTCTGACTATGCGGAAATTAGTTAGTTTTGTTTTTCTTTAAGCTTAGTAGAAAGATAATTAGTAATCGAGTCAGAGACTGTACAGTCCACTTTGATCAGTGCAAACACAAATGCACCTAAATTCCTTATTGTTATTCCATGTGATACAGCCTTCAGAAGCATCCTGAAATTTTACTGCAGAAATAAAATAATAAATCAGATTTCTTACTCTTACCAAACTGATTGATAGCAATGAAGTCATGACTGTTTTATATTCTATACAGCTTCAAAAAATTTTGAAAGAAATGCTTGAGATAAACAAGCAAGATTTTTTTCTCATCTGCTTCATGCATATTTGATATTTGAGTTCTCTGAAGGAGCTAATTTCTTAGCTGTACAAGAAAAGGATATAATTAATCAGTTGGTTGAAATGTTTGGTCCTGTAATTTGACTGGCATTTTAAGCTTTGGTCTGCTGTCATGAAAGAATTCCTTATCAAGTTGGTGGTACCAAAACAGGTACATAAAAATGAATTCACCATGCGTATAAAACTTAAAAAGGCTTCTCTCACCATATATAGTAGTATGCATGTCATATAAAGCAGGGATTGTAAGCTTGGAAGCAGATGAAATCTGTCAAGTTCAGCTGTATGAAGTGGCAAGTATGTATATAGAAAACTCATTTGTTTCTGAAACTATACCTAGGATAAATCCTGTTTATTAGCCACAGAAAATGACTGATTATAAACCAGAAATAACATTGCAACTTAGTGGTTGAGTTATCAGGAGTCACCTTCAGATATTTTTATACAGACTACTAATTTTCACTCCTAACCACTTTTCAAAGCACCGTACTCCTGGAATACTGTTCAATCCAGCCCTGGAATATTTCTGGGAAATGAAAAGTAAAAGCAAAGATGAAACTTGCGAACCGTTTATACATATTTTAATCTGTGTTCAAAGATTTTTGTTTTCCCCTCCTTTTTTTCCCTCTGAAATGTTGGGGAAATGTAAAATGTTATTTTTTCCTGCAGCTGCACTGGATGTTTTTCTGCCAGTCTTCTCTTCATGCAGGCAACAGAAGCAGCAACTATTTGCTCAACTGCTTCTGATGCAGACTCCTCTGTTACATCTGCTTGACTGAAAACAAATCTTGAAGACTGAGCAAGATTTGGTTTTGATTGAATGCTGTGTGAATCTCCTTTCTAAGGATCATAAGGATCATCCTCTGAATGAAAAAACACTTTGTTACCCTAAGCATGGGGAGGATGTCTGTATTCCCATGGTAAGCCAGCAGCTACTTTGGGACAAGGCAGCCTGTTACAGAGAACAGAGAAGGTCAGCATTTAGCACGAGCTCACTTCAACTCTGTGGAATAAAGACATCCTTCCAACCACTAGAAGTGCTTTTAAACCTCACAGTACATCTCTAAGGAAAAAGCTATTATGCAACAACAGTCTTAAAGCATTGACACCAGCAACCCATAAGGCTGATAAAAAAGGAAAAAAGTGCTAGTAATGCACAGATGGCCTTGTGCTAATGGACATTGCTTATAATTAGATTGGTGAGGAAAACCTTTAGGGCCTGAGGTCTTGTGTCTGAAAATGCTGTTGCAAAGTCCTTGGGGTTTTTGTGCATATGTGAAAGTTTCAGTGACATTTCATTTTGGTGAAGAGTAGAAATTAATATTTCCAAGCATTAAGGCATCCTGTTTTGGTATAAAGGGAAATCAATGCTGATTTGTTTTCAAAACTTTGCTTTTGTTAACATGCAAACCTCAAGATCGTGGTGGAAATTGGACACTTTTTGGGAAGTGTGTTTTTGGGGTAGAGGAGGGGAGCAAAGAATTTTGCACGCGAGTTCAATTCCAGCAGCAGAACACAACTATGCAGAAGCTCTGTGTGAGGCCAAGCTTGTGTTCACCACCTGGGTCTGTACAGCATCTGTGAAGTTCATAAAATTTTTGCTTTAAAACAGAAAAGCGACAAAAAACCTGCATAAAAGAAAATATACCTTAGTCATACTTGGATAGTAGTCAGTTTAGTATGGGAAACTTTTACCCAAACCTAAATTCTAGAAGATTGTACAGTATAACAAGGCTGCAACATTAGGCAAAGTTTTAGCTCATTTTAGAGTGTAACAGTGCCATGAACAGCCTTTTTTCTTAAGCAAGGTGCCTCACCTAAGATTTTGTAGAGTTGTCCCTCTGACAAAAGATACAAAATCGACTTTTTCATAAAATGTACCCCCAGAAAGTACTGTCTGCATTTCAGAAGACTCCTTTGTTTACTGTTCTTGCTTTCTTATTTTTCAAAGTTTTCATGGGAAGGAAAACTATGAGTATGAGAAGGGTGTGGGAAGTAGGGATGACATCCAGAAGAAGCATGGAATCAGGAGATTTGGTGGAACTGGAGTTAGAGTAGATTTAGCTATGTACCGGGTGGGAATAAACATGCTCTAAAGCTGTTAGCTGACTGTTAGTAACTGCTCAATCTGCTCAGGAAAAAGATTACAAGATAAAGGTAAGCATGAAATGGTGCCAGTGGTGGGCTCAGGAGAAAGGTGTGCATTCCCTGAGGAAAACTGAGGGGTTTGGAGAATTCTGTGTCTCTGAACAGAAGCAGGATTGAATTTTTGCTCCTACTGCTGGCCCATGTAAGTAAATTGGTGGCAATGGAGAAAACCGTTACAGATATGTTTTTTCTTCTCCTGTTTTTCCTAGACACAAGAAACGACATGCAGAAGGAAAGTTACTTGAAAGTACTCCTTAAAGAACTACCTGAGGCTCATTACTGCCTGTTGAAGTACCTGTGCCAGTTCCTGATAAAGGTTGCTGAGCATCATGTGGAGAACAGGATGAACCTTTGCAACCTTGCCACTGTATTTGGACCAAACTGCTTTCAGTAAGTTGGGGTTTTTACTTTTCCCCATATGCTGACAGGGAGTCTAATGGAGCAGATGGTCAGAAATGTAGCTCAGGTGATCAGATGGAGGCAACGACTGGGGCTCTGTGTTAAATTTTAGTGCTAAAGCTATTGTTTGAGCTGAATGGGAGTTGAGTTGCTCTTCCATTTCCTCTTGCTGTTTTGCTAAACTTTTGATCAGTTTTGTGTTGCTGCGTTGGTAGCAGAGCAGGAGTATAACAACGAAAGGCCTTCAGGCTGTTTAAGTGCCTTTATGAGAATAAGGAGACTTGTGCTCATACAGGTTTCTTCCTTTGCCCTCTGTTAATACGAATTTGTCTCTGCAGAAAGCTTTGACAGAGGATGCCTGGGGGAAAAGGACTCCTGTGTAGCACCCAGATGCTGTATAATTTCTAGAGATGGATACTGAATTCTGTATGCAAATTTGGCCTTGTGTTCTGGTGTCTGTCCTCAGATACCAATGATTCTGAGTTCTTTGTCCCTCTAGTATATTCAGAAGCTGCTCTGGAACTACTGGGGGTCCCCTGGTTTCTTGAGACTCCTTACTGGACTCAGTAGTTTTACTGGGTTCTTTCACTGGGCACAGTTCCTAGGTGCTTGTGCTGAAAATGTGTTTTATGTGCTAGTGAAGCTTGCAGCAGTAGCAAGAATAGTTATTTCCAGGTGCAAGAACACACTTGAGTGAAAAGGTTCCTGTTAAGTCCCTGGTGTGATGCAGTGCTGCATTAGCACCTTCACCCCCGTCTTGTCTGCGGTGAACCCACTTCGGGATCTTAGATGTGGGAAGCACGTACGGAGTTCAGTTCAGTCATCAGTCTTGGAAGATGCGTGGTATCTCCGAGAAGAGACAAGTGTCTCGATGTAGGATTTGTACTGATCTTTGTAAAATTTCACTTGGGAATAATACTGAGTTGCCTAGTAAGACTTAGATTAGATTAAGTGCCTAATGAGACTATCTCCCCAGGCTTCCTCCATAGCCGGTGGAAAGAAGTAGATTTCTTTAAAGATAAATAACTGAAACGGGGTTCCTTGTAATATATTGAACCAGTTCCACATACTTAGGCTAGATGCTGCCTTCTGGGTTTTTAAGGAACATATATTTTCCATTGATTAGGAAGAGAACATGCAGAAAGGAGACATTTAAACTAAAGTTTGTCTTAGAGACTACACTGCTGCCTTATCTTAAGATGTTGCTGGTGGATGATGAAGGTGAGTTTCCGGATTAAAGCATTTACTGTGTTAGTGCAAAAAGATAAAGTATATTTTGAAAATAATTGTTTTCCTCTCCAAAAGAAAGAATACTCAAAAGACAGTAGTGTGTGTGGGAATGCATGGATATGAGAGTTACTGGAAGCACAACATTGCAAACTTCTGACAAGGAAAAGCAAAATAATTTTTTTAAATTGTCTTTTTATGTGCACTTTGGGAATTCCTGTCTAAATGTATTGGTAGAGTTAAGAGCAAACAAAATAAATTAGAAGAATTTGAGTTCAATGGCGAAATCTCTATGACTCAAGCTCCCAAGTGGCTGTTAAAATAATTTTTAGTTTACTCATCACTTCTTTCAAGAAAGTTTGAAAATTAGCTCTGCATAGTTTTTGGTGTAGAATGCAGAGAGTTGCAGTTTGGAATTGCAGTCAGCGTTTCTAATATTAAATGAAAACATACATCGTAAAAGCTGTGTAGTTTTTGCCACAACTGATCTCTGCTCCTAAGATGGCATAGAACACATGTAATGGTTTTTATAAGGTACAGGGGCTGTACCTTACAAAGGTAAAGGGTGGAATCACATCATTCCATCGCAGAAGACTGAGAAAGGCAGAGTTCACTGGAGGTGAAAACCCAAGGGCTCTTGAAGCCATTTATGAGTGTAACCAGCCCAGCAGTTGTGACACATGTTGAAATAAATGCTCATGTGGCAAAAGAGGCAGTGAAAGGAAGGCTTGACACTTAACAAATGAGTAATGCATTGTTTAAAGATCCGAATAGGTCAGAATTATGCATGTAGATTTTATTTAAGCTAAGTTTCACAGTGTGGTAATTCAACTATGTATTTCATCAGGTCTTGGTCTGTTCAACATAGTTTGCGATTGTGGTCCAGACACAAAGATTGTGAGGAACAGTTCAAATACCCTTTTATCCTGCGTTAATGGATGCAGTCTTAAATTGCTGGAACTGTGACCATCTGTATCAACAAAGATTTGATAGGGTGAGGAGAGAACTTGCAGCACTAAACTTTGGGTGTTGGGTTTGGCCAGCTGGTTGGCCAAGCTTCCAGAGAGAGATCCTCAGAACACAGCTCAGAGCTCTGGAGTAGGGCTGCCTGAAGTCTGCTTGGCAAGGGCTGTCTGGCTACTGGCTGCAGGCAGCCCCAGGAGAGGGTAGCTGCAGAAATTAAATATCGGCAGGCGACTGAAGCGAACACTCCTCTTGCTTTGCGTTGTTTGTTCCAAGCAGCGTATGGGGTGTTTCTCCGTGACAAGGAAAGAAGGCTTAGCATTCAGCTTGTCAGAAATTACACTGCTTAAGCAGGAAGATCTGAGATTTTTCTGTCACAAATTCACACTCGTGTCTAAAATTAATGTTGGAGTCTGTGTAGTTAAGGCACAGTGTCAGAGAAGATGAAGCCCATCTGCTGATAGTGAAGGATTACTTTTTGTGAGGTATTTTTAGTGACCTTTTAGCTATTTAAGCATATTATCTCCTACTGCATAACTGAAACTGTTTAACAGTTGAATAAATCATGCAGAAATAAATCTTGCTGTTTGGTCACTTTCCAGACATTTAGACTTCATTTTAATTCTCTTAATTTCATTCTGTTTCTCTATGTCATGTAGAAAAACATGTAATGATATCTGATTTCCTAAACTTTCAGCCCTTACTGCTTTTATCTTACCCACTGCTTCCCCTGCTTCCCTACTTGCTGTTTGACAGACCGCACTGCTGCTTTTCTAATAAAAGGTTGTCTTGTGCTTTCTGTATTTCTAATGAACAGAAGAAGGGAAAAAAATGGCTATTTGCATTCCTTGTAATGAAGTGGGATATAAGATATAGGAAGATGTAAAGGGCAAGGTCAAACAGCTCAGAAGATTTGAGATTTAATTCACTGTTTTCTTCCAACTTGGATTGTTCAAATTTATTGTGATGGAAGGCAAAGGTCAAGTATATTGAGAAATACAGCCCTTGAAGAACAACAAGCATGAAGGAACATAAAAAGTTGTCTTTTCTGTCACTGGGGTAATCTGTGTAGAGTATTAACACTTGCAGTGTGGTTACTCCTAGAGGAAGTTATTGTCCATTGACCTAAATTTCAGCCTCGGTAGAGACACAGCTTTAGTTATGGCCTGCTGTGTGGTCTCTTCTCAACTCCCACAGCTTGTGCTGGAAAGGAGAGGACCAGCTGAGTTGTCCCTCGTCTTCTCTGTTCTCTTGGAGCTGGGTATCAGAGGGGCTGCTGCACTCGTCCTGTCCTTTGGTTAGGATTGTAAGACATGAGATCTACCAGTTAGAGTAAGCAGAGGATCCATTTGCACCCATTTTTTGAAGCGGTTTCTCAAAGAATGGTCTGAACGTGTGCCCTCCATCATTCAAGCCCTCATTAACTTGCTTGTGCTTCATTCCAGCAGAGATTAAGCATGTTGTGAGGGATTGCTCCATCCCCCCAAAAGTGGCTGGCAAATGCAGGTAACCAGTCAGAGTTAGATGCAGTTATTTACATATGATGAGTACGTAACAGAAATTACCTGAAGGGTTGCACAAGAAAGTATTAGGTATGGAGGAAAAGTGTATTGTCTTTAGATACAGAGAAAATGGTAGATCTTCTGTAGGGTAGCTGTAGGTATTTCAGAGATGCTGAACTTGTAAGAATTAAAATCTAGTCTGAAGTTATGCATGACTGTCTTACCTTGGTTTCTAGCAGCCTTGGAGCCTACAGAGATTGGGTATATGAAGCTGAAGTGAAAGCAGAGGGGCTGAACTAGAACTCCTCAGTGCATAATATTGGCCTTTGAAACATTATATGAATGGGTTTTGTTTTCAGGAAGTGCATCAATCTTAAAAACAACTGTGCATCCAGGATCGGGGTCAAACTGAGTACTGAAAATTGTTGTTTAAACATTGACTATTGCATATTGGAGCATGCAACCATAACCTGTCTTGCAGGGTTTATGTAGATTTTAAATACTACATTTTCCAGCAGGGTAAAGGAATTGTTTTCCGCAAGAATTCAGTATGCTACACCCTACGATGCCAATTTAAAGCATCAAACATAATATAGGAAGGCCATAAATGTTCTCATGCATAATCATATTAAATACTTATGAGTGCTTGCCTCCTCTTTGGAAATTGTGTAAGGAACTATATTGCCAAGGCTTTCTGAGATATATTTTTGTCTTTTCTTCTGTTTCTTTTCTGTTGTGTACTTAGTTTTGTCATCTGGGGCCCATTGAATGACCTTTATGTAAAATAAACTGAAGATTGCTAGAGATGTATTGCTCTCTTCATAAGTGGAGGGGTGTTCTGGCCAAATTCCATCTCAAGCCTTCTGTTCTCATAGTGAACGCCCACTCCTTTAAATTTGTCTTTTATCATCTGTCCTGTGTCAGGTGTTATAATATTTTCTATTTCATCTCTTGAATGAAATAGTGATTATTTCAATAGGAAATGCTCTGTTGTTTTGGTTTTGCGTTGGGTGTTTTCGGTTTTTTGGTCTTTTGCTGTAAAAGCTCCATTAAAGTCAGTTACTGCTGTGGGTTGAAAATGTTTGTCCTTCTGATCTTAACTGAGGATTGGCAATAAAGCATACACCCAGAATTTAAGTGGAGGACCAGTTTCAAAGGAAAAACTACAATTGAATATCCTGAGTTGGAAGGGTTCCATGAGGATCATGGAGTTCAACTCCTGTCTCTACACAGGGCAACCTAAAAATTAAACCGTGTGTCTAAGTATGTTGTCCAAATGCTTCTTGAGCACCAACAGCCTTGGGAGCATGACCACTTCCTTGGGAGCCTTGTTTCAGTGCTCAGCCACCCTCTTAGTGAAGAACTTTTTCCTGATATGCACAAAACAAAATGGTGGTTTAGTTCAGCAATACAGCTGAAATGCAATTACAAGGGGTGTTTTTGAAGAGCTGCTGCTTAGAAATGTTTGGAGGTGAGAGCAATGTACTTTGAGAGTGGATGTTAGGCTGTGGGCTGCCCTTTGTGCCCCTTTGTGTAGGTTTCACTCTTTAAGATGCCTATTCTCACTGTAACTTTGTGATAAAAAATGGAACTTTTGCTGAAGCTAAAGATATTGCATATAAATGAAGACAGTCTACTCTATCTGCTCTGTGTTACCTGTGTTACCTGAAGTTTGCGTTATGCATCTGCTGCAAATAATGCTTAGGCACCTGAATCTGATACAGAAAATTATCCAAAACAGATTTTAACAGGCAAGCAGGTAGATGCCTCAAAATTGACTCTCCAGTACCTCAGAAACTAAAATGCTTCTTTAAAATCTCGGTAGTGTCATCTGTCATTTCATTTCATCCAGACTGGTGAGACATAAGCCTGTAAATGCTGCAGAGCATGTAAATGAGTCATACAGACGGAGATGAACACCTGTCTCAGGTTAGCTAGCGTTGCTTTATCTTTGGGTACCTGTTAGGCTCCGATCTTGCACTATAATCTGCAGACATGAATATGGGCCTGTTTTCAGATGCACCAGTTTGTGGTCCAGTGTGTTAGGACAAATCACTTTCATCAGCTGAAGTACAGGGATGAGTTGTAGCCACGAGGTCATGTCTGTTACAGACACAGTAATGTTCTGTCTAGAGGGACAGAATAGACTGTCTGAAGTTGTAACTTCTAAATGTTACAGCAGATCTGCTCTCAGAGTCTTCAGTTGCACTTGTTGAGGGACTCATGGGCATCTGAGGTACTAACAAAAATGTTTTGTGGGGGCTGGAAAAACAAAAAACCCATGAAGTGTTCCCTGTCCTTTGAGTCCCTTCATTTCTGGCTGGATTCCCTAGGAGAATGGTGAGGTGACTTTGTGGAGCTCCTCTACAAAAGGTACTGTACAAACAGCAGAAGTAGGAGTCAGAGGATATACCCTGCAGTGGTTGTAAAGTAGGATTACAGTGCTGTCATTCCATGCAAGCTACTTCTGCAAAGCCACTTAGGGAAATGGTAGTATGCATGTCAGACAGGATAAGGTCAAACACTATTGGGAATTCCTAACGAGATGGACCCTTTCACATGGAAATCTCTGCTTCTCAGTTGTGACAGGGAGCTGTCAGCAGTTGTTGCCTGGGGAAATCAGTTCAGTGATCTCAGTTCAGTTTATTACAGACAGATAACAACATCCCAAGTCCTCCTGGCCCCTGTTTCTGCTTGAAGCAAGTTTCCCAGGTGTGGTGGATGACGACAGAGCCTTGTAGTGATGCCTGTCAGATGCAGAAATGTTGGTGTGTGTTACTCCATCACTCTCAGTAGAGTCTGGAGATTTGCTGTCTCATAAGCCTACTCTGCATTTAGCCTGTTACAGCTTGTTTACAGAGATTCTGATGTAAATTCATTTAACTAATGTATGAAATGTAAGTAATTCTTTCACAGTGAGTTAATCTGACCCTATGTCACTTTAGTTCTGGGTAAGAGTTGTGACACAGAGCCTTGAATGTGGCTTAACCCATTTAAGACTAGCTTTCCTGAGCATCACTATGGAAGGAGACATGCACATGGTCTGGGAGAACATAAGGAACATGTGAGCATGGATCTGCATGGACGGGAGTTGCATGGAGCTGCAGGGGTGGGCCAGGGGCCAGGCATGCTGTTAGGACTGTGCAGAAGTGTGAAATACTACTGAGTGACATATTTTGAATTGAAGAGCTAATAACTTGATCCTATTCCCAGTTAATATTTTCACTTTCAGCACTACTGCTTTTTCAGCTTTTAAGTGTCTTCATCAGTAATTTGGATCTTGAATATCCTGTAAAACTTTTGGTATTAATGCACCTTTGCCTTTTGCCCTGCTTAACTGAGTCAGATGCTGTTAATGCTGGTGCCTGGTTTAGAAAAAATGTGTTTTTTCCAAATAATTAATATGTACTGAGCCACTGTGCTTTGCGCACAGATTGTTCAGAGCGCCTTCTGGGAAGGATGAGGTGTCCAAGGAATCAGGAGGGGACGGTAGAGAATTTGCTTCTTGCTCTGCCTATGCTATGTATCTGTCCATGACTTTGCAAGCTACTTCTCAGTGGGAGTTTTCCAGCTCAAATCACTAAGATAGACCTGAATTTATCAACAGTTTTTCTTCTAGAAATAACCACAGAAATTGCCTGTTTATGCTTCCCTTCTAGAAAACGTGTTTCTGGTAGTGAAGCTCATGTTTCTGGTGCTACTACTGAAGTGGTTCCTACATCTGTGGCTATAAGGGGATCAAGTCCCGCTATTCAGGATTTTGTATCTGGAGTAAATTGTGTGCCTAACTCTCTAAGCAACACAGTTGTAATGCCTAATTAACGTGAAAATAGACATAAAAGGACCATGACTATGAGCACAGTTTTGCTGTGATGTTTTAACAGGATCCTCACAAAAGAACTTGTAAAATTTGCAAGGAGTAGGATGTGCATCAGGAAGGTGGTGAGAGAATACTTCTCAAAGGACTGGGTTTTTCTAGTCAGTTGAAGTGGCATTTGTAGATGCAAACTTTTCAGACTAAGAAGAGCTAAAGTAAGATACTATTTTTTTACATAATTTTTCAGAAAAATCTAGCTAGACTGGTGGATCATGCACTGTGGCAACAGATGGAGTTTAATTTGTATAAATAGGCAGGGTGGTGCATGCTCGTAATATAAACTTCATATCTTCAGCTCAGCATATATTTATTGCAAGAAAAATGTCACCATGGAGAGCTCAAAGAGTATAATAGTCCTTACCGTGATGGAAGTCTAATAAACAGCAATTAAATGAAAAATAAATTAGAAATTTTGTAAAATATACCTGTTTAAGTGGCAGAGAGATGGCAGTGAATAAAATATAGTACATTGCCCTTAAAATAAATCAAACCATACTGCTTTGCTTTATTCAGAGAGAGGTGTTAAAAATGACTAAAGCCATGAGCTTTAGCCTTGTGTTCTGCATATCTATCCATACATGTACAGAATTGTTCGGAATAAGATGTTAGACTTTTCACAGATTTGATTTAGTAAAGTTTAACTGACAAGGTAATGTGGGGAAGGGAGGGCAAGAAAGTCATGGAATTATTCAGAAATGAAATACTGTTTCTATGCTTTCTGGAAACTTTGTAGACTGGCCTGTTTTGCAATCAGAGATTTTTGATGTTAGCTGTTCCCGGTAGGGAGGTGTTGGCTGTAGTTCCCAGCAGATGGAGTTTAGGGAAAGGTTCTGCTATCTGGAGTCTTTATTTTGACTTGTGCTCTAGTACATTTCTAGTCCTTTTCCTGGAAATGAGGTTCACAGGGATGCCAGGCTTCTTGTTGTACTCTATTTTGGAGAAACAAATCAGGAAGGTAAGAGTCAGGATTTGCCTGAACTAGCAAGCAAGCAAGCTCTGCACTATACCAACTGTGGAGCACATCATGTAGCATGGAAAGAGGGGTTTCCTTAAATCAGGATTGTTACATGGGCCTATTGGTAACATACACTTTTCTTCAGGCCAGTTAGTAAGTTTTAGTGAATGTGACATTCTTTGAGTTGAATTGACCTGAGTATACATGCACATCTGTCAATACCAGTTGTCTTATTTGTTCTTTATTTAGTTGGAGGCCAGGTTCCACCCTGATGAAATCAGTCAATCAGCTGAGACTGACACATTTTTTACAGTTGCCAAAGTTCTACAGTGTAAAATAATGCAATCCTTTAAAATTCAGGTCCTACTACTCTAGCATGTATTAAATGTTGAAATGATAGCGGTAAAGATTCTCTTCTGGAGTTTACAGAGATGTGTTCTGCTGTAGTAGGATACTCTCCCTGTTGACATATGGATGTACTACAGAGAATAAAGTATTGAGAAGGATCAGCAGCATGCAGC
The DNA here is from genome assembly GCF_003945595.2 of Pipra filicauda. Taxonomy (NCBI): domain Eukaryota; kingdom Metazoa; phylum Chordata; class Aves; order Passeriformes; family Pipridae; genus Pipra; species Pipra filicauda. The sequence continues at coordinate 97,228 of NW_024104368.1, forward strand.
CCTTACAAAAAAGCACTTTTTGATGGCAAATTTCTGGGAGCATCTGCTTCCAGAGTCTTCTTGTTGAAATGCACAGCTGGCACCAATAAACTGCAGTTGCAGTTTTACAGTAGGTAATTATTTATGAATTTTAATTTGCTGATTGTAGTAAACAATGATTTGCTTTCAAGTTACATCGCTGTAAAATAGCTCAGATGGTATTTGTTTAGCTTTTGGGGGTTTGGGTTATGTTTTCCTCTCATATAACCGCTAGTTGTCCTCAGCCAAAAGATACTTGAAACTTTATTTTGTTTCTGGTTTTTGCTCCTCTGCTTCTTCCCTTTAAAGCTTTTGTGTTTCTCTACTCCTGGTCTGCAGTCTGCCGCTTTATAAGGTCCTTAGAAAATTTACATCCATGCAGCCACTTCGTGGCTTATTGAGAGGAGTGTGTCTGCTGGAAGTACTGTACAATAAGAAATACTGGATGATTGGAGAAGTGTTTTGAATGCTGAAGAAGATTCTTCAGAGATTTCACTTTGCATTTAAACAGAATTTAAGTCAGTTATGGGCAGCAAAGTCCAATAGAAAGTTTAGAAAGCCTATATTCCAGCAGATGATTGTTAGAAGCTTCAGCAAATTGTATCCCCTGTTTTGAGTAATATTTTTTTTTTACTACATGAGAGAGTTGTGTGAAACACATAAGGAGGGCAAAGGAGCATAGACTGGAATATGCTTCTTCCAAATCAGTATCTTATGATTTTTGTGTGCCTTTAACGTCTGTGGCAAGCAATTCCTAGTTGCAAAGGGGCCTGTTTCAAGAAACCAAGAAGCTGCTTCTTCAGCAGCCACGTAGTTGGTTATTCTCCCGGAAACTGGAAGTAAGGAACCACTTCTTGTATTAATCTCGTAGGCTGTTCTGCAGAAGGCACCCTCCATCTCCGTGTTTTAAAAAGCGCTTTGAGTTATGAGCCTACTTTTGAAAGAAATGCCAACTCAAACATTAGATTAGAAAATGTTATGTATAGCATTGGGTCATCTGAATGCAGAGATCTTGCTTCACTTTTAGTGTTTTGCTTAGAATGTGGGTATTCTTAATTTTTTCACTCATCCTGTGATAACCTTTGAGGTTATCACAAACCAGAGCATCTGAATGCCTCATGCTGTCTATTGCAGTCATGAAACCGAACTTATAGCAGGGTTGGTGGTACCCCATTTGGTGGTTGTCTCAATTAGATCTCTGCCTAGATTTTTTGGAGTGGGTAGTTTGGCCAACAGGTTGGGTATTTTATATCAATAAGGGTAGTTGTTACCAACATAGGCACAATCCTCCTTTCCAAGACGGAGTTTCCTGTGCCTGCTAGCCAGCCTGTATCCACAACTGAAATGTTATAGAGACTCTGTGCAGGAACTCTTGTATGTTGAGTCCCTATAAACACTCTGCTTTATCTTCTGTCCAATTTTAGTGTGCCCTCTGGATTTGAAGGTATAAAAGAACAGGAGATCTGCAACAAGATAATGACAAAAATGCTGGAAAATTACAATACCTTGTTTGAACTGGAAGGCTTGAAGAAGGATGAAGAAAAGCCTGTATGTGAAGAGCTAGCAAGAATAATTTTGGTAAAAGTGAGTATCTCTAATATTTCATTTTCTTACAGCGATTTCATAATTCAGGTTTATTGCAGGCTTCAAAACATAAATGTTTAGATAAGTGGGAGACAGGCACTGTTGTAATAGTGTTCTGTGTTATTGATTGGTATGCAGTTTACAAATTGATTCTGCTGATAGGCTAATTTTCATTACTAGTCTGGAAGTTCATTCTATTAAACATCTTTATGCTTTGTTAGCTGCACACTGTTATTTATTTAAAAAATATATTCACTAAAATTTAAATGTTTTTAAATGAGGAGGCAGAATAATTCTAGGAAATGTTCAAGGTTTCTGACATGGTGATCATTTATGGTGTACTTCAGTGATTATGAACTTCCATACTGTAGGACAGTATGAGGTCTCTAGCCTTTGCCACTGTGAAGTCTACTTGTCTCAAATATGTACCTGAGTTTAAAAGTTGTATGTTCTGACTCAGAATGGCCATTCCTGAGAGCACTTGAAGAGAAGCATTAAATAAAAGTTACTATTCAAAGAAAGTACCTTGGAGCTCTTAAAGAAAAGTTATATAATTTGGAGGTAGAATGGCTGGTAGCCTTCCACTGTCTTCCTTAATTTATGTTACGGAAGTCACAGTAACTTTTGGGTAATGGAAATGGTCTGCCTGGCCTTTTGATGTTTAGCAGCAGATGGTCACTTCAGCAACAAAAACAGGTGAAGAACATATTTCTAAAAAATGAACACAGAAGAAAGGCTTCAGATATACCTCCTCCTTCAAGTCTCTCCCAGTTGCAAAAGTCAAGGTAGTCTTTCACTTCTAAGGACTTATTGGTAATTGGAAGTGCACCAAGGTGGAAATCTGGGAGATTTCCCACAGCTATTCAGAGATATGAGCTATCAAAGTACATGGTGATAACCAGAATTACTTTAACAAAATATCCTAAAAGGTATAGTTACCCATATGAGATGGAAAGTGTTGCCCATCTCTTTGCCTCAGGAGACAGGTGATTGCCTGAGAGGAATAAGCTGTACCTGAACACAAGGGCTTGCACTGTGTTTGCATCTTTGGATCTTGTTGATATTTTCAAAATTCAATTGGCAGTCAGCTGCAAAAATTTGACCTTGTTCCTTGCCCATCTAACATGGGTGGGAAGTTTTCTAGTTAAATCAAGGCAAATACTCAAACACAAGAAATGCAATCATCTAACTTCATGTAGTGAAGATACTAAGAAGTTTTTGTTGAAATTTGTCAGGTGGCGCTACTAAAGGACGCTTTTTACCATTCTCAAAGGTTACATTTTTTGTATCCTAGCAGATACCCCCTATCCTTGCCAGTTTGTATAATAGAGATGGTGCACTTGAAGAGAAATCCAAGTGGTAACAAATGAGATTCAGCAGAGAAAAGTGATTGCCAGTTTGCTAATTTATGAGCCATTACATACATTAGAAACCAGCTGGTGTCTCTGTCATAAAAGAACATATGCCTCAGAGAATTATTTGACCTGACTTGTGTCATAGTGTCCAGCAAATAACAAGTTGCTGCTTCTGGAAAAGCCATTGATACATCTACAGGTAAGTGGATAGAAATTTGCCAAGTAATCCTGTTGAAAGCAGTGAAAAATGTAGGATGTTCAGGACAATGCTCTCATAAACTGAGACCCTGTTGATTTTAAGGGTGTTGCATTCAAATATGAACCATGATGGGATGGGAGAGCAGATGGCAAGGAAAGTGAGGAAAAGTAGGATCTGTCCTTTACCAAACTCAGCTACATTTATCTAAATGGCTTGTTTAGCTTTTATGTTGTGATCAGCAAGAGGGTGAGGAGAGATTTAGATAACCTCACTCACTCCCTCGTGGGGTATTCTGTCATTCCTTCCCACAAATCACTTGCCAGCATTTCACCCTGAGTCACTACACTGCTACCTTTCCTATAATTGCCTTCACTCTCACTCCTTTCTCACTTTTCCATGTTGACATTTTTCTCTGAATTCCCACAGCCCTGTCCCACTATTCTTGCTGTACTCAAACTTGATAGCCCTTTGTTCCCAGTCCAGGGAAAAGGCTGGCAGTCTGTAGTGAAGTGCAGAAGCTCCAGCACTCTTCATACACAGCCTTCCATCACCTCCAGTCACTCTGCACACTTGCGGTAGCCCCTCCACAGCTTGTATTTCTTTGCCATCCTCTCTTTTACGTTCTTGACTGTGGAGATAACTTTTTCTCTAGGTTAGTACAGTGGCTTCGGTAATGTAACCTGCCTTATGTGTTCTTCTAGGTGGATAGTTTGGGGCTAGGGCTTATTGAGACACTTCTCGTACACAAGCATGAATTCCTCCTTTCAGTTGGAATGCTGGTGTTATCCTTACCCAAAGGTAAGGTTCCCAAAAAGGGGATGGAGGTACTTATAGGAAGAAATCAGTTTTTACATTGTGTTAAGAGTTTAACCTCATGATAGTCAAAACCATCAGTGCTGATCCAGGTGTTTCTTGACTAAGAGTTTGGAAAGAGCATCTATAAGCATGAAAATTCATACACGAGGATAAGAAAGCCAAAAATTTGCAGAAGGACTAACTTGAATCAAAATTTGAAGCACAATGACAGTGGTTTAAAAAATAAGGAAAGATATCAAAAAGTACATTGAACAATGTACTTCTCTCCTTGCTCTAGTATGCTTTTCTAGCTTACTGCATTGCAAAATTAGCCCTGCTTTTTCTTATCTCTTTTTTATTCCTTCATACCTTTACTTTGGTGCTGAAATTTCAACTGGAAAAACAGGAACCCACCTTTAATTAGTGTCTGAAGATATTGTAGGAATATTATTTCTCCCTGTAGTCTTGGGCTGTTCTTGAGGTGGCTTAAATGCCTGTTGCTTCACATCATCCATTCCTAATAACCTTTTTTGAAGTCTACATCAACCCTAAATCGTTAATTTAGAGCAAATACCCAAAAATAGGGAGCTAGTGGCTCATGCTATTCCATCCCAAGATGGGAATGTTGTCGCAGTCATCTTCCCAGACTTGCATGACTCCTGACACTTCATGGTCTGGATATCTTAAGATTTTTCCACACTTTGGTTAGAAAATCAGTGGATTTTTAAAAGCAAGAAATACCGCTCTTTTAAAATGAAAACACAAATATGTGGTTCGTTTAGATAAAGTCATGAAAGCATCAAGCTTCTCTTGGACCAGTCTGTTGGAAAGGAAAAACAGCTCCAGTGGAGCAAGTTGCATCTTGTCTACTATGTTAGTCATAGCTGTGGGGAATCCACAATGCTACAGACTTCTAGAAGGATCAAGTGCATTTCAATCAGGTACAGACTGCGGCAGCTTAAAGAAAATATGTGTTAAGGAGGCCAAAAGTTAATAAATGTTACAGATGGGAAAAAGAGACATGATTCTGTAGGGCTACTGGTAGTTGAACTACCATTCTTGCTGCATATGTGCACTGAGGAGGCACAGGAACACCTTCATCCCGGTTATATTCCTTCTTTCAAAGGCTGCTCAGTCATTGGGAAAGACAAGTTGTGCTGGGTAAAAGGATTTCTTAGCTTGCTTTCTCAATGGATCTTATTTCAGAAAGTAAGGGAGCTGGAATTCTCCGCAAATAGTGTTCCAGTACCTGCTTTGTTCTCAGGGCTGTTAAACCTGCTCTTGCTCATTGCTCAAGCATATGGTAGTATTATAATTAGAAATGATGGGGAGTGTTTCTTTGGAAACATCTACATTTTAAAAAAAAAGTAGAATTTTAACAAAATAGAAAATTTATCTTAGAAGAGTTTCTTTTTCAATGGGAAGTTGAACTGTCAGGTTCCTGATGCCTTGCCTGGAAGGATTTCATTGGGTTTTCATTCCACCTAATAGAATGAGATCCATATGATCATCCAGGTTGGTGACCAGCAGGCAGAAGTATTCTTCAGAAATGTATATATGTTTGTATATGTATTTGGAAATTCCTTATCGTAAATGAATTATGGGGTTTGATTTAGTATTTTTTTTAATTCCTGAATAAGTTGGACTTACAGGTCTCATTTGCAACCAGACATTACTACAATCCTTAATGCTTTTATCCAAGCTTCACTTTAATTTCCTAACCCACTGAACGATGTGTAAGAGTCTCAGTCTGTTGATCAATAAGCTCTGCTAGTTAGAGAGAAATGGGTGAAGTGGGTTGAATGTTCTGAATACGTGTTTGCTTTGTGTTCACATTTTCAGGATCATAAATAGCTGGTTTTTACTGGGCAGTGTTGTGTGTGAACAGTTAATCTTCTGACAATATGTCTGCACTGCTGTGCATTTTCACATTGTAAGTGTCAGGGTATTATCATAAAACATAGTTTAAATTTTACTTTGGAACAGAATTCCTAGTGTGTATCGATACAGTCCTGATAGATTTTTGTGGCACTAAACTGAGTGACAGCTTATGTAATGAAAGATTAGTCAGTCTTGAGTTGCAGTATTTCCAGTTTTATAACATTCTTGAATAAAGAGATTTACAAAACCTACAGGAACAACAAATAATAATTTTGAATGAGGACCTTTCATTTACAAAGGTCTTAAATTGCTGATTGAACTGCAGCTGCATATAGTCCTATGTTTTATAGCTAGCCAGTGGTGTATTGTTACTACTAGAATTAAATGGGACCTTGGAATAATAGTGATTAGGCTTCTCTAATGATCAAAGATAGGCAGTGAAGAAGATTTTTATTTAGTTCAAGTGACAAGGGAAATCTGGGCAGGCAAACTATTATGAGACTCGCTCTTGAGAGATTTCTGGAGTTATCCTTTCCCCTGGTTTCAAGTGAAATGTAATTTTCAATAGCATGTGTTTTAGCTCAGTAATGTCTTCAGATAAAATGTACAACCTATTACCTAGTCATGCAGGCTTACAAGACTTTTTTTTTAATTGTTTTTCCACCTTTTCAGTCTTATGCCTTCTTGACAGAGCACCTAGTTCTAAGAACCAGTCAGCTCAGAGCACATAAGTGTTTGCACTGAAACACAAGCGCTGGCCTGATGAGGATATAATGCTGTTCCTGGTTTGATTATATTTTTAGGACAGGAATGCAAAAGGCTTTTCTCATTCTTGCCGTGCTGTGTTGTAGAATATGTAGCCCTGTTCACCTGATGCAGAAGAGAAAGCAAGTACATTTAGAAAATTAATATTGTAACATTGGAATTGAATTAAAAATCGAACTTATAAAGTCAAGTAAAAATTATAAATGTACAATTTTATCGTTGTCAGTATATTGTAGGCACATACTGATGACCTCTGAACAGACAGATTTCAATCACTAAAGAGCTACAGAAATTGGTCTATTGCTGGTTTTTGCAAAAACTAATAGTTTCAAAACAACCCTTTAGATGCAACTAACTTCTTGCATTTCTATCCTGTTTGTTTCCAGTCTTCTAACAAAAGTTGCCACTTCAATTGAGAGGATTAGTTGGCAGACTAGTTCTTCGTACTTTAAATGGCAGCAAAAGCTCACACACTGTGTTCTGCGAGCCTGCTGTTAGATTTCTAACAGGGAGGCAGTCCACTGCATGTAGCTGAACCTGCTGGTGCTTGGTGGATGCAAAGTGTGTAGTGCCCAACCCGATCCGTCAAAACCCCTAAGTGCATTTTTTTTATGTCAGCTCCAGCTGACTTGGGCTGCACTATCTGAAAGTGGACTGTTTGCTTGCTCTTTCCGATTGAACACTCAGAGCAGATCACTCAGCCCATGGTAGGACTTGAACCTCTCATTCCCGAGGAGATGTAGGAAAAGTAAGGTAGTCAAAGAGTTCTCCATATTGGTTTGACTGTGCTCCCTTTGCAGTCAGTTATCCACCTCCATGGAAAGCCACAATGTTTCAGCTTATTTCCCCAGATGAGTAAAGCAAGACTTCCCTCATAGATGTTTCTTTCCTCAGCTGTTTTCACCTTAACATGAGGACCTGATCCCCTGACAAGATCTGGGAGAAATTGCTGAGAACTCCCCAACTCTATGACTGAGTGGGCTCCCTCAAAATAAGTCCTCCTTCCCTGTCACCTCAGAGCTGTGGCCCCATGGTTACACACTCAGCAACACACAAGAGCAATCCCTCATTTACGTCAGGAAAAAAGACATCCGTTTCTAATCTATGTTACACTGCCCTGGCTAAGCCTACAGGGTCTAGATAGTTTCCTTTATTCTTCTTTCATGTCTGGGACCATTTTAGCATCGTGTTAATGGTTGGCTTTCAGTACTGGATTAATTCTTTCCCATCAGCAAACAGCAGGAACTGATCTATTTTGGAAATCCTTTCTGAAGATCTCAACAAACATTTCTGTTTTGTGCAAGTATCCCCTTATTTGGGCAGGTCACACAAGTTTGCTCCTGCCTGGGCTAGGGAGCCCAAAGGGTGGGAGTGGGTTCACATGGGAGATGTGGAGATGGGTGGGAAGTACATGAGGAGAAGGAGCACCTGTGGAAGTCTGTCTGCCATTTTCTATTTAGTACTTCTTCAACTAGAATTCACTTTGCAGTTGTCCACCAGTGAGCAGATGGGCATGTTTATAGTAAGGGTATATAGTGATTCAGACAGAATGACATTTAAAGATGTGAGCTGACAGGAAATGAGCAATATGAGATTTGTAGGTGAAAGTTTATAAGCCTCCAAACCCTTCACCTATAGCAGATTCAGTCTGGAGCGAGGAGGATGGTTGTGTTTATGCTGTGATTCAGAAAGGCAAGCGAAAAAACCCCTGAACAATTCTCGTGTAATTTTGAAAGAGCTTTCCAAAGAGCGCTGCTGTTTTTGACAATTCTGTATATGTATTATTAAAACAGAATGTTTCTGCTCTTGAAATTCATTAAAGCATTCGCAAGATTATAAATCTGTCGCTTGTGGTGTTACTAAATGCAATCCTGAATATTTACACAAATATGTTAATGCTAAACTCTATAAAGTAATAAATTATTATGCCAATTCTTCTTTAGCTAGAATTTCACCAGTAATATTTTCATTTTAACACATTATGAGAATAAGTTTGCCAAGGTTTAGGACATCTAAAGGAAACACAGACACATAACAAATGTCTTTCTCTTGCTGTCCATATTTCTAGTATACTATAAATTTTTTGAATACAGCTGACTGATTTTGCAGTTGAGATGCTTAGGAGCTTTGTTTTTTTCTCTCTCACAGTTTTTTCTTGAAACAAATGCTCATTGATATTATCATAGTCCCTTGATAATACCACATAGCTAAAATATAGAGATAATAAGATCCATATGTGTATGTATGGCCTGGTCTGTACTTGCACATGTTTTATTTGAAATGTTTTCATTTATTGTCTGTTATCGATTTGGGTTTATTTGGGGTTTATTTGTTTTCTTTTGTTTTGGGTTTTTTGTTGGGTTTGTTTGGGGTTTTTTTTGGGAGGGTGAGGTGATGCAACATTGTGATTTAGCACTTGGGAGCAGTCCATCTCAGCCAGAACAACATCCTGTTTTAAAAGGGAACCATGAAAGTCAGCACGAAGAAATGAGGTACAGTAAAATAAACATGTCAGTCTCTGCACTAGCCAGCTGTTTCTGAGCATCCTTGCTATACCAATGGGGAAAAAAGGAGGTTAGCAAGAGGATGAGAATTTTTCTAAGACAAGTCTCTCAATTCCTGCTGTTTAGATTCCCCAGTGTTTATTATGTTTCTCATTAATTAGTCATTCAGTTAATCAGGTTACACAAAATGATCAGCATTATTCCCTCTGTTTAGATCAGTAATCAGTGCTGTCTTTGTAACAAGGACACATTGCAGGCAGTTGGAACTGATCCAAAGTGAAGAAGTGTAAGACATTTTTCAGCCTGTGGCATTTAATTCTCGCTGACCTCTGCCATTAGCTTCATCTGTAGTACTTTGAAGGTGGGAGCTTCAAAAAGAGCCAGAACTAAATTAATTCTTTTGCCCTTATTAAGAGCAGTGAAATGCTCATTGACTTCAGTATAAGTCCAATGCATTTTTGAAAAGCCCTCCTGTGAGTACTGTGAAGATCACAGTTTGTCCAGGAGAAGGTGGTTGGTACACCCTGGTGAGCCTGTAACATTTCTGGTGTCCCAAAACTTACTTGTCATAAAGTGGGCTCAGGGCAGTCTAAGAGAACAGGAGCATGTGATGCAAGGGGCACAAGGGGCCAGACACTCTTAATGTGTCTGAATATATGTGCTCTTGAAAATCTGATATATCCAGTAGATCCCAGCAGCATTTGACCTGAATTGGAAGCAGTGAACATCTCAGTTTCACTGTTAAGAAAGGGGCCTGTTCTCTGTGTGCTGGGAATCTTACACTAGTAACTAGAACAATATAGAGATACTCAGGACTTCCTAATTTACTGCAAATCAGATACACCCTTTAAAAGTAACATTGCTGAATTCCATATGTGAAGAACTTTTTTGCTTGTGAATATTTTGATTTTTAGATCTGAAATGCAATTTAGCTTTTCCAAGGCTGAGTTTAAGCAGCTGTAATGTGAGATACAGGTCTGGAGAGCCTGGATTTCTCCCATAGCTAGAGCTGCTTTTTCTGTTTTATGAATAACATTACAGTAAATAGATGAGTCAGACTCCAATTTTCAAAATTGCAAGGTAGAATAAAATGTTCCCCTGGAACTGCTCTGAGCTCTGTTGTTACTGAATACATGCACATACGCACACACACACACAGAGTTAGGTAAACCCAGCAAGAGAGCATTTGGCTTGTGTCACTTTGTAAATGTTTGATTTGTTTTTTTGATTTTAAGTTCTGCTGCAGGCCCCTTATTTGTACCTCAGCCATGAGAAGCTGAGGTGTGGTCATTATACCATTGCATGACACCTTAACCCTGCCATAGGATGATGGCAGCTGGTTTTGACTGGGGTTAATTTTCTTCATAGTAGCTAGTATGGGGTGATTTGGATTTCTACTGCAAACACTGTTGATAATTTGGGGATGGTTTTATTCCAAATTGTGGGGATGGGCATGGAAGGTGAATAGTTTCCCTCAGTGAGATCTTTGTAACCTTTTACAAATTCTGGAATTGTTTGATCCCGGCATTGTCAATTCAAATTTTGCAGCATTCAGTAGCCAGTCCTTCTGGGTGGCTGAAGACAGATTTTTCTCTTCCTCCAAGAAAATACCATGATATTCCACAGATGGAGCTGGGAGCATTGGGGTATATTACGGGATTATTACTATATTTGTCATTTCCTTTTCTATATTCCAGTCCTCTCTAAAAATAATGGATTTCCACATTTCTCTCTTGCTTATGTATAACAATTCATGACCTTTGTGTGTATTTTATGACCATAAGTGCAGTAGGTTAAGGTTGTACTGATGCAAAACAGAATAACCTTTAGCTATTTATTAAGAGATATGGTCTCAGGTAAAAGGTCATATATATAAATAGTCTTGGGAGAACAAAAGGAAATGAAAGATGAACTGAATAGGGTATTAGTTTTATATTGAAAAGCAGTGATGTGATTTTTTTTGCAAACTGTGAGATTTTGCTTTTTATCACTTTTGTCTGAAACAGCTTTGCTGAATTCTGGTTATTAAAGTATAATGTAAATGATGGCAAGGTAAAACAGCAGATAGGAAGAAGCTGACCTGGTATCTGTGTGCTAAAAAACAAGCAAGGCAAAAACCCCATATATAAATACTAGCTGTTTCAATCTTCGTTACATGGTTTGTATGTCAGCTTTACTGACATTGTTCCCTCTTCTAACAAGGATGTTTTCATCCCCTTCTGGGTATAAAATGGAAAGTATACCTAATACATTGTGAAGAGATTTTTTTTTTTCCAATTTCTGTTCACATTAAATCATTTTCTGTATTTTTCCTGAAGGTACCTGTGCCACTGAATGATGACTCTGTGAACTGATACCTGAATAACAATTAGTTATTCCATCCAGTTAACGTGCATGAAAATACTTGTGACCATATGAATTAGAAAATGCCTTTGAAGATCCCCATGCCATTGGCTATACAGTTTTGTCTTAGAAATAATAGGTTATTTGATACTTCGTGTGTCTTTCAGAGCCTTAATCAGCCATGAGCTATTTTGCATGATCACAGAGGGGAGAGATTCCATATTGTCTTCATCTTGTGAGTAGGAGCAGCTCTGCTGTGGCTCTTTTGGTTCTTCATTGGCACCCTTGACAGCACCGCTTTGTATCACACCTGTGCTGCTGCGCTCCAGGGAACTTAGTACAGGAGACAGCATATTCCCCCTCCAACATCAAATGAAGAGAGAGCGAGGAACTCTTAAATTCACTGTTTCTTTTGAACTGCTCCATGCACAACCCTGTTGTGCACTTTTGTTGTAGCCTTGGGAAAATTTGCAGGTGTGACCCTGGTGACACCCACCTGAAGCAAAGGCTGCATTGCGCTGTATCATGGAGTGCTGCTGAGGGAAATGGAATATTCCCTCCTTTGTGGTGTACAGCTGCTGACCCAGTAAAGAGTCAGCTGTTGCAGTCTGTCTCCATGCAATCAGCTAATGCATCATTTCTGCAGTTATTCGCAGCATGGAATCCACTGAATAATCCTCTTAACGGTTGCTCATCATACATAAGAGTGGCTGTACTGGCTCAGACTTGGGATCCATCTAGCCCAGTGTCCTGCCTCCCACACTGCCCATAAGCAGATGTCCAGGGAGGAGTGAGGATAGGCAGCAAGGTGTTTCCTTCTTTTTTTCTACCAGTTGGTGACTATTCTTGGAGGTTTTCCTGCTCTTGAAATGGTTTGTGTATTCAGTGATGTACAGAGTAATTGTCTTGTGTCTCTCTTGCATGTGTGTAAGTTTTTTGCTTCCAACATGTCATCTGGAAAAGTGTGCCACAAATTGTTTCCTCTCACGTGAAGAACTGACTCCTTTTGTTTGTTAAAAACATGGCTTTTACTAGGGTCACTTGAAGGTCGCCTGATTTTTTCCCCTTTTTTTTTCTTTTGGTTTTTTTTGTTTTTTTTTTTTTTTTTTTTGTTTTTTTAATTTTTTTAACTGAAGGGGATAGTGAACAGTCCATCTTCTCTCTACCACCCATAACCCCTACAAGCTACCATGGTGGTTGTTTGGGTTTTTTTCCTAATGAAAAATTACTCTTGGTATTTGCAACCCTAATCACTGCACTGGCAACAACTGTTTTTTCTGTCAAAGTCCCTGCATGAAGTCAGTAAGCAGTCACGTGTAATAGCTTTCCTCTTTTGGGGCACAAGGCCAAGTGTTCTAATGCATTAAATTGGATGACATTTTGGTGAAGTCAGTGGGGCATGTTCTTTATTGTAGAAGAGAATCTGACTCCTTGTTTCTGTAAAAAATCTAATTTGTGCTTTAGTTAAAAAAAGTTTCACATTGATTAAGTTCAAGTTTATTTTAATTAATGGACTAAATGTCTTCTACATATTAATAGCTAAAAATAGATTCAAGGCTTTCTTAGCAGCATTTAAAACTTGAACTGAGAACCCCACAGGCCAGTTTCCTCTGATTATGCAGTTTGTGAGACCAGAAAGAGATTAATTACTGAATCAAGTAGGAAAGAGAGGATGAGCACAGCAGTAATAATGAGATTGTTCCAAAGATATCTTGGAATATCAAATTATCAACAAATAAGTTTATTGTTGTCATTAAAATACAGCGCAATGTATAGCCATTGTTTTTAGTAACTATTTTTCCCTAATTTCTTATTTAAGCAATCATAATCAGATACATTTAAAGGCTTGTATTACAGTGTGGTAGCATGCTACAAATACAAAAGACTGTAAATTGACTGTGCAGTTCTGGCACTACAGTTGACTGAGGCTGAAACTTGACAGTTTTTATGCCCATTCAACAATTTGTTGAAAAGGATAAAAGCAAGAGCAGTATTCTGTTCCGTTTTGAATTTTGCATCCAAGGAACCAGTGTAGTTTATTCTATTTGAAGAAAAAGTGTAATGAATAACTAAAGCTTAACTACTGTAGCAAGTATTTTCTCATTCCACTGAAATGTACAAAAACATTGCCAAGGTTCTCACATAGAGTCGGTAGTGCTAACTATTCAGGATGTGGCAGGCAATGTCTTTTACTGCTAGGTTCTTTCTCAGTCTTTTCTGCTGATGTTAGTCATCTCCCTAAAATTAATTCAAGCACGTAATTGAAAATAAATATGTAATTGAATACTCTCACCCTTCCACAGATAATCCCGGTCGGTCAGTCTGTCTGAAGAGATGAACATAAAGAGAAATAAGTACAGGAAGGGTAACTGAGTAAGAGACATTGCTAAGTGTCTTATACCCTGCCTGTGATTTAGTCTCTCCTTTAAGGATGCCTTTGACCTATGGTGTTTCTTTATTCATGCAGGATAAAGTGAGGAGCTCTGGAGTAGTCAACCTTTATATTAGTGTCAGCGCTTTGTGGTGTGAAAGGATTATGCTCTTGAAGAATAAATAGGTCGAAGAGTATTCTAGGGATGTTCTAATCTTTCCTAATCATTGAGGTCTCCATAGTTAATTGGTTTAAAGCTTTTATTGAGGTGAAGTCTCATGCATTGTAAAATCTGCATTTTGTATGGCTTGTGAAGAATCTGCCAGAGAGAGATTCTTTACCAATGAAGATTTTTTTACTTTCTGAAGGAAGATGACCTGTTTCTTGGGCCAGTATAAATCACCCAATCTAGGTATAAGAATGCTGGGCTGGGATTTGAATGAAGCGAGTTCTTTTCTGGTTTTGGGGGGAATGGACAAGTCAGCTGTTCTTTTCAATGGTTTTTGATAATTGTTAGCATTTGTAGCAGAGTATTACCTAAGAATCTTATTTGAGGATCAAGAAGCCCTGCTATGTTTAACCTAGAGTTAAAAGATTGTCTAAGGCATGCCCAAGGAAGCTTACAGACTTCTTGAGCTGTTTGAGCGTTGTTTTGGTATGATGGTAATACATCTTGTGGAAAATAACAGTTCATTATTTAGCATGGGCCAATGGAAGTTGTTGTTATTATACTGTAAGGTTAGGAAGATCTTCAAGTCTCTAAATTTGCCACATTTGCAGATGTAGGAGATGACTAGAAGTTTTACCTTATGGACTATTTGCCAATAAATACTGCTTGTCAAAGTTAGGAAATTAAATGTTCTCTGGCTTTCCCTGTGATCTTGTCAATTCTTGTGTGAAAATCATTAAAGAAACTTAGTTCAGAACCTGGGATTTGGCAGTGTCCTGTACAGATGCTGACTATTTACTTTGGCCCAAGTACTCTTGATAGTAGAAAGTTTTCCTTAGGGGCTTGATGGTGGGACTTGATGCCATCATGAGCAGGTATTCTAGTTTGGGCAGGTTTTGGGGAGTGTGAGATGGAGAGGTCGTCACTGGCAGTTGTTGACAGTAAACTGGGCTTAGGTAATTCTTCAGATACAAACGGTAACAGTGATTGTTGAACACACACAGTTGAGCAAAACAAAGCTTGTTTGTTTTGTATCCAGTATGCCGTACTAGAGGTTGTTGGGGTTTTTTTCCACATGGGAATGAAAAGTATGCAATTGCTAATAAACCTTACTCCTTAGAACATTCTCTGGAGATCTGTAATGGTTAGAAGAGTGATGCTGAGGTAGTATTTCTGCATGGGATGCATGCTATTTATTTTGTGGCTTCAGGTTCATTTATCCCAGTTGTGTAGTAGCTATGTCACTGGTTGTAAAGGAAATCAGGCTTTAAAGCACAACAGATTTCATCCCACAGTTTCACAGATTTCACAAGCAGTGCTAAAAATCTCAAGGAATTCTCAAGCTTCAGTAATTCAGAGATGCACAGAAATGCATATAGGTAATTGTGTAATAATACTATTTTTTATGCAAGTACAAAGGTTGGTGTAATTGCATAATCTTCCCTAACAGAAACACAGACAGAAAAGTGCTCTTTAAGACTTTGCAAATGTGACCTGACTACATTTTGTCATTTCTAGTACTCTATGTGGAATACAAGTGCCTGACTTTCACTGGCATTTGAAAATTATGACTTAGTTTTATTGTTTGAATCCCAGTAGCAGACAGTGTTCTGAGAGTAACAGTGTCAGATTTCTGAAGATGTACAGTTATTTAATCTATGCTAGTAGAATTAGGATTTAGTATAACTATAATCAAAAATATCTTGACTTTTTTTTTTGATCTACAAATTCACAGGATGTTTAGAAAAACAAAATATATTCCAAAATATGCTTAGTCACTGAAGTATAACATATTATTGAAAATGAGCACATATTCTTTCTACTTCTTGGATTTTAAAGGGTAACATCAGACAGATTGCCAGTCCTTCAAGAGCTAATATGCAAGAACAAAACATTGACAACAGTGGATTCTCAGCTTGAACTGTGTTTGAGATTCTCATTTTGCTTTGTTTGTTGTAAGTTTTCCAAGTAGCCTAGGAACTCGGGCAGCCTGAGAATGTGACTGTTACACCTGCTTGATATTTTCTAGTAGCTTTTGTCTTTCAACTTGCATCTTTTCTTTTAATGGTGGTGAGTTCTTCCCCTTGTCTTAATTAACATAAAGATATACTGTACAGTTAAAAGAAAACAGCTAGTTTATAGGAAGAGTGGTATAATCATATAGTAATGTTTGCCTTGTAAAAACCAGCATGAATTGAAAGATAATAGGGAATGAACAGGAGATTTGCAAGTGTTGGAATAAACTGTAAATAAAATCTTTTCATAGAGAACCAGAAAAATACACTTGTATGCACTCTGCCCGGTGTAAATAAGGTCTCTTGCCAGAGCCTGTATTGAGCAGACTTCTGGAGGTTAATGTTTAATAGGTTCATAGCTAGTGCTGCTTGCCGTGTTCTCAGTATGTGGATCTCTGCTCCCTTGGAAGCATTATTTTATGCAAACTAAATTAATTTCTGTACTAAAACACATCAACCTACATGTGCTGTTGCAGAATCCATGACGGAACAGTAAATAGTTGCTATCCAAGGGTTTTCTGCTTTTAGTTCACAGACTTTTGTTCTCATTTTTCATTTCTATTCAACATATTAGAAGCAATTATTGTACTGCCTGATTCCTGCAATCCCTGACTGTTGTATGCTTATCTTAATAGCATTCAGTCAGTGGCAAGCCTGGCCCTATGTTAATTGCAGGAATGTTGATTTCTAACTTTTGCTAGCAAATGACAGAAGAATCTGATCTAACACACCTACATGACTCATTAGAGTCATTTGTCTGCAGTGACTTGTACTTATAATTGGAGGTGTAGTTATAATGAAGATACAGGTCCACAAAAATGGGAGATAGAAAACACCTATGAGATCACCTGGAAGATTCTGTTAGAGTACAGGATGTATTTTAAATTCTTTTCTAGTTCTGAGGTGAATGATCCAAGAAGAGGATCATTCCTGTCCTTTTTTTGCTGGATTGTTGCGTGATCTAGTGGAATTTCTAGTGGAGTCTCAGCTTATCTGTATTACCCAGTGTTGATTCAGAGGGCCGTAAAAATGTACTAGTTGAGCTTGGGCACATTTAGTGCCGCTTTATTGGTATGCCTGAGAGTGCTGCTTCACCTCTGTTCAGAATTCCTAAGGCCTGAACCTGCTTTTTTTACAGTTTGTAAACAGCATTCTTTATTGCTGAGAAGGAAAAGGGATTGAAGGGTGGGTAGCTGGTGTCAGCCTTTACAGTCATCTTTTCAGTTGTTCAGGTTCCCTTAGTAATGATTTGGCCATATGGTATTGCAGGACAGGAGAAATTTTCCTTGAAGGATTTGTATGCACTTCATAGGATATAGCACAGTTCGGGCCAGTGCCAGCAGTGTCTTTTAGGCAGCAAATTCTTTCATTACTGTGTAATTCACTGTCATGCTGTGAACAGGAGAAGTACCATACATGGAGAAAGACAGATTTCTCAGCAGCTTGTTTGAACTTTCCAACCTACTTACATGGACTTCAGTGGAGCAGCTCTGAATTTTGGCACATCTGCATATTTTTCTAAGGAAGAAATCCTTTGGCAAAGACTTGTTTACACTTCAAACAATTAGCCAACTGGAGGAATGGAAGAATGTGATGGGTGCTATACTGGCTTACCTCTGTTCTCTTGCTTTTGATGGTCTCATTAACATTTACCCTTAAACAGCACAGCACATAGTTACAGAGCATTTGCTTTGGGATTCCTTCACTGGAGGTGACATTTATTTTAAGAATATATTGAAATATCAAATGATGCCCATTGTAACTACAGTAACCTACCATAATTTTTATTGCTCTCGGTATTGTTCTGACTGGGCAGGTGAATATGGACATGAGCAGAAAGTCTATAGGAAACTGAAAACAGGAATCATCACCGTAGTCAGCCTTTTAAGTTCATTTGTACGTCTGTCCTCTGATTGTGATCATCTGGCCATATTTGTGCTTCTTACTCGTGATACATCTTCTGTTCAAACTCGGAGAGTCCAAAGAAACCAAGGGAAGGAAAGGCAGAAGTTACTCCCAGAGGAGCAGCGTCCCAGCAGTGTGAGGGGTTGGTGCAATGTATCTGCTTATGAAACCAACCTTGGGACTCATTGCCAAAGCTTCAGGTGGTAATTTGAGGCAGTACGATGCCTGATATCTCATCAGCACCTCTGTGCTTGATACTGGTTAAAAATACTGAAGCTGAAGGAGAGCCATCAGTATGGAGCAAAGGCCATAGGAAAGACTCTTGTCAATTGCTGTGGCCAAGCAATGGTAGATCCAGGTTTCCAGTCTCCATATGTGAAACAGAAATGCAAGGGGAAAAAAGGTTAACACCATTTACAGTCCACTGACTGGTTTTACTTATAATGCTGTTTTGTCCTTGCTTTATACTGGATGGTGATGTTGATGCATGCATAAGATTAATTCCACAGCATAAGAGAATATACAGCCATTCTGCTGTGTTAAGTGCATTGCCTCAGAGTACAGACACAGGAGCTGAAGAGTGGGAGTTTGAGATCCCTGGAGTTCTAAAATGAATCTGTGAGTGACTTTGCAAGAGTATGTGGAAGCAGGCTTATACATGGGGCAGATTTAGGTTACCAGCAGTTCATATGATGACGTGATTACATAAATTTAAAAGAGGAAATTGAAAAAAAACAAAAACCAAACCCAAAGGTTAGAGTCTTTCTCAGTGCAGTGACACAAAAACAGTACATGCCAAACCATAAGCTGATGGAAATCTCTAGGAAGGAGTGCAAGAGAGGATTATTTCATATTGCCCTGAAAAACATATGCATAAGGAATTTGGTATTACCTCAAGAAGGAGGAGGTATTTTTGTTATTTTGTAATTTTCCCTGTATATTACTTTGAAACTATGCACTGTATCTCTCCAATGTGAAGGCATACATGCTTCTTTTGGTTTTGAGTTTTTTATTTAGCCCATCAAGGAGTTCTCAACGTGCTTTTTGCTGGGATTCCTCATTGATGGCTGTATTTGCCAAATCAGACTTAAACATTTAATTCCAATTTGCAGTGAACTGGCTGTGCACTCAGCTGTGGGATGCTGTTCTCTGCTGCACCTGCAGACCCCCAGTTTGCAAAGTCTGCATCAGTCCCACTCTTTCCTCTCTTCTTGGATGAAGCTCTCTTCACCCCAATTCAGAACACTGTCTGCACTAGGCATCCTTTGGCAAATAGATGCCACCCAGCAGTCGGCGATCGCTGGGAGCTGGTTGTATCTTCTGGCTTGAGGCCCATACATCTTGTCACTTTTGGCCTACATCCCATGCACACTGCACGCTTGCAGCGTTTTGGCAAAGCTGCCTGTCAAGCTGCAGAGGGCAGAAGGCTGAAGGGATTCCCTTAGGCAAATGTGTCTGGTTTCCTGCAGAAAAAGGGCCTTAGGATGTTGCTGGTTCACTCTAACAGCCTCCTGTTGTGCATGTACCATGGAGAGTCCCAGGTTTGAAGATAATCTTAGTATTGGGTTGTTTTCTTGAATTTGAATGTTTTTAGGACAGTATAGCTTTGGGCTCAGATTACATCTTTCTGGAGTGTACAATTTTTATGTTTAGCCTTCAGGGAAAGTTTGGAATTTCTTCACAGAATGTGTTTTGACTGGCTTATAACAGACATGATTTTAACATTGGGAAAGTTTACTGAAACAAATTTATGGGATTAACAGCCAGTGACAAGGAAGGTATCTCTGGAAATGCAGTATCTGCATAGCTGTGTTGAATTTCGTAGGCTTTCTGAGAGCATTTGCTGGCTTCTTATCTCTGGAATCATGCAACATTTGCAAAGCTTTTAGGTGTGTGTTTACTTTCAAGCATTTAAGCAGTTCTGCTGTTTGCAGTGGCTTCTGTCAAATATGGAGGCTGTGGTGATGTTTCTTGAACTCTGTCAGGCTTGGTGCTGTGACCACTTCCCTGGGAAGCCTGTTCCAGTGCCCAGCCACCCTCTGGGTGAAGAACCTTTTCCCAATATCCAGCCTAAAGCTCCCCTGACAGTTTCATGCCATTCCCTCGGGTCCTGTCACTGGTCACCACACAGAAAAGATCAGTGCCTGCCCCTTCCGCTTCCCCTCATGAAGAAGTTGCAGACTGTCTTAAGGTCTCCCCTCAGTCTCCTCTTTTCCAGGCTGAACAGACCAAGTTCCCTCAGCTGCTCCTCATATGGCTTCCCCTCAAGGCCCTTCACCATCTTCATTGCCCTCCTTTAGATGCTCTCTAACAGCTTAATATCTTTCTTATATTGCAATGCCCAAAACTGCACACAATATTCAAGTTGAGGCTGCCCCAGTGCAGAGCAGAGCAGGAGAATCGCCTCCATTGACTGACTGGCGATACTTTCCCTAATGCCCCCCCAGACATGGTTGGCCCTCCTGCCAGGGCACTGCTGACTCAGATACAACTTGGCATCCACCAGGACCCCCGGGTCCCTTTCTATGGCGCTGCTTTCCAGCTTCATTCCCCAGTCTGTACAAACATCTGGGGTTGCCCCATCCCAGGTGCAGAATCCAGCACTTCCCCTTGTTGAACTTCATATGGTTGGTGACTGCTCAGCCCTCTAATTTGTCAAGGTCTCTCTGCAGGGCCTCTCTGCCCTCGAAGGAGTCAGCAGCTCCTCACAATTCAGTGTCTTTGGTACTCTTAAGTATTCCTTCCAGTCCTGCATCCAGGTCATTTATGAAGATGTTGAAGAGCACAGGGCCCAAAGTAGAGGAGCCCTGTGGAGCCCCACTGGTGACAAGTCACCAGTCTGATGTCACCCCATTCACTATTACCCTCTGTGCTCAACCCTTGAGCCAATTGCTCACATGATGGATGTCCAGTTGTGTGCTGGACAGTTTGTCCAAAAGGATCCTGTGAGAGACAGTATCAAAAACTTTACTAAAATTCAAAAGGATTACATCAACTGTCTTCCCTTGATCAACTAGGTGGGTTACCTTTGTCATAAAAGGAAATTAAGTTTGACAAGCAGGACTAGGATGTGGTTTAAAGGAAGATAATACTCAACTCTTTGAATCCGAAGAGTCTTGTCGTCTTTAAGGCACCTAAATTTGAATAAAACATCAGAACTTCATTGAACTTTAAAGCTTCATACATGTTAGGATTGCATCAAATTTATAACTTTGATATCTGAGTAGGGCAGAGTACGGAGGAGGTGTTTTAGTGATCCAGTGCCTAAAAATACAAGTAGAGTAAGAGAAATCCAAATTTGGCAGTGGCAGCTGCACATATTGTAAGGATGACCGCATTTATCGTGACTTTATGATTTCAGTGTGGCAGTTAATCAAGGAAGGATTTCAGGCTTCGTTCTGAGTATGGAAGAGAGCTGGTAACTGAATTATTTTGCAAGTATGTGTTGACTCTCTGGTAAACCTGGTAAGGATTACAGAGATTGATCAATCTAAGGATTGATCTTTGTCTCCCGGTGTCAGTAATTTAAGATAATGAGGCATCTTTAATTTGAGGAGAACTTCACAACTGTAATATGTCTCTGTGGTTTTAAAATCAGTATTGTAGGTGGTAGGTGAAGTGATGAATCAAGGAATGGAATCTATGTTTTGGCAAGTATTTAAGCACAAGCGCATTTTAGTAAGACAGCAGCCTTGCTAAAGACAGCTGTTCTCTTGCTTTAAGCTTAGTCCAGGCTTAAGGTCTTAGAATCATAGAATGTTTGGGGTTGCAAGGGACCTGTAAAGGCCATCTAGTCCAACCTCCCTGCAATGAGTAGGGACACCTTCAATTACATGAGGTTAATCAGAGCCCTGTTCAACCTGATCCTGAATGTTTCCAGGGATGGAGCATCCACCACATCTCTGGGCGACCTGTTCTAGTGTTTTACCACCATGATTTTAAAAAATTTCTTACATATATCTAGTCTGAATCTACCTACTTTATCATAATATGCCCTTGTAAAAAGTCCCTCTCTGGCTTTCTTATAAACCCCCTTTTAGGTACTGGAACGCTGGCGTAAGGTCTCCCTGGAATTGTCTCTTCTCCAGGCTGAACAACCCCCACTCTCTCAGCCTTTCCTCATAATAGAGATGTTACATCCCTCTGATCATTTTTGTGGCCCTTCCCTGGACCAGCTTGAACAGATCCATGTCTTTCTTGTGCTAAGGACTCCAGAAGTGGAGGCAGCATTCCAGGTGGGGTCCCACCAGAGCAGAGAGGCAGAACCACCTCTTTTGACCTACTGGTCATGTTTCTTTTGATGCAGCCCAGGACACGACTGGCTTTCTGGGTTGCAAGTGCACATCGATGGGTCTCGTCCAGCCTCTCATCCACCAGCACCCCCAAGTCCTTCTCAGCGGGGCTGTTACCAGTGTGTTCATCCCTCAACCTGTATTGGTACCAGGGGTTGCCCTGATCTGGATGCAGCACCTTGCACTTGGCCTTGTTAAACCTCATGAGATTCCCATGGACCCACTTCTCAACCTTGTCCAGATCTCTCTGGATGGCATCTAGTTCTTCAGGTGTGTCCACGGGACACATGGGAATAATATAAGAAGTGTGAGATGAATGTAGCTGAAAAATCTTCCTGTAGAGCTACTCCTGCCTTTGGGCCTGAAAGATATCTGGTACTCACAGCTGCAGGAGATTCATCCCATCCAGATTCATCCCAGAAGTTGAAGAAGAATGGTGGCAAAGCTGGTGTTGTGTGAGAACTGGTTGCACCATGAAGTTTTGGAGAACAACACAAGTACAGCATAATATTCACTGAATAACTTGAAGGGCATTGCTGTCTCAGCAGGAATTTCCACCTGATTCTCTGGGACAATTCAGGATGACCTAAATCCTCTGGGAAGAGTTAGCGTCTCCAAACAAGGCCTGGTGTAATTCACTGTCATTGTTGTTACCATTAACTAACTTTGGTAGAGAGCTTACAGCTCTGTGTGTGTGTGTGGTTAGAAATCTCATTGAAATACCTAGTGGTTTTAAATGAAGTGAATGGATTATATTTGTTTCAAGAGGTATCAGTGGCCAAATACCAATCCTGGTTAACTTTGGCAGATGTCTCATTCCCTGGTTATTTTACTGAACAGAACTGGTCGAATCAGGTTGGTTAGCTGTCAGGCAAGAGCTGGCTAATGGTCTCCCTTTCTTAGTCATTCATGAAGCAGAGGTAGTGCTGATCAGTGGATACATTGACATGTAAGCTTTGTGCTGATAGTTAGCCAAAATGAGACTAGAGTGAGAAAGAAAGCAGCATTCCAGATTTCCCTGCATCGCTCAGCCACACTTAGATTTTTGAAAAGAAATGTGCCTTTTGCTATTCTGTGGAATATTTATATTGATATAGACAAGTCGTAAGTTGAAAGAGCCCTAGGATGACAAGAAGCTCTTCAAAAAGTGATTTGGAGCTCTTTGTTTTGGTGGACAACCCTAAGAATTCCATTTGTGTATCAAGAAAGTTTTTGAGTGAGATTTCTCTCTCCTCTAGAAGAGTAGTATGCTCATGCAACATTAAAGCATATACAGCACATTCTTCTTTTTAACTACCTCATGGGTTTTTTTATGACAACCTTATGGAAATATCTTTATTATCCTTTCAATTGTAACATTTAAATGTAAACTTGCAGCTAGTTTCTTCCTAAAGTTGTGCATTTACACTTCATAATTACTTACTCAAATGGGTATGAATTGTCTAGTTATTTACATATTCATGCTTGGCTTGGGATATTGGAAGTTTTTCTTTTTCCTCCTTGAGAACACGAGTGATGTACTCAGATTTCTGAGGATGACCTGTGCCAAGGATCTGTGTCTGGCTCTCCAGACTCATCTTGGTGTGGAGCAGTCCCTGTTCTTCAAAAACAAAGAGAGGTTAGTCACCACACCATGTCATATCTTTAGAATACATGGCGTGTTTATCTTTGATCTTTGAACCCAGGAACTCCCTATACCTCACAGGAAGATGAAACATCTCTGTGATGCACGCAGTCACTTATGAAGAATCTTGGTGGTGGTATTGTGTGGGATGATGCCACCTTGACTGGTCAGCTTGTGCCTCTAGGGGAAAGGTTTTCTTGCACTTTCTTCAACACTCATCATGACGTATGTTTATAGCGGTCATAAAACTGACTAGTCTCTATTAAGACTGCAAACATAGTTTCTTGCATCTGAACTTTGAAACAACAAAACTTGAAAGCCAAATGCAGGATATAATGTCTAATATTTCCCTGTGGTTTTTCTGCTCTCTGTGTTTTGATTATCCTTTATTGTGCCGGTCCCTTTGATTGTCAGTAGCACCTGATACTATTTTACTTGTAAATACAGTATTTACTTGTATTTACTTGTAAATACAGCTGGAATGAAGGTGTATTTGAAATTACGGAGTAGGACATTTCAGCAGAGCCTATGCTTTCAGTGGCCAGAGCCTGTAATTATAATGTAACAGCCCACGATATACTTGGTTCAGGCTGAGTCTGATCTCTGTCAAATGTAGTTTGGGATTAAGCTACAACAAAAAATTTTAAGGAAACAAAAATCAAATTATTTTTCTTCAACAAAAACATCCCTATTCTCTAGGGTTGTCCTTGGATTTATTGGTGTCATCTTCCAAAGTGAAGCTTTTCATGTATTTACAAAGATGTATAGATTACTGTTCAACAGACAGTAATGGTTAGATTGTGCCTGGGACAAAGTGCTGCTTTGACAGATGCCACACCATATAAGGCATCTTAGTATGCAGCAATTCATACATTCAGTTCATTTGCTGGATAGATAAGATTGTCAAAGGGGGGAAATTAGAAAATCTCTAGAGTGGTTGAAGTTGAAGGGACCTCTGATGGTGATCTTGTCCAAACCTCCTGCTCAAACTCGTCTAGAGCAAGTTACACAGGGCTGTGTCCAGATGGATTTTGGATATTTCCTCAGATGGAGACTCCTCCAAAACCTCCCTGGCCAGTCTGTGCCAGTGCTTTGCCACCCTCACAGTGAAAAAGTTTCCTGATGTTCAGAGGGAATCTCCTGTGTTCCAATTTGTGCCCATTGCCTGCTGTCGTGACACTGGGCACCACTGAAAAGACTCTTGGCTCCATTGTATTTACACACTCTCTTCTCTCTTCTATCATCTAGCAGCTAAATGTGCTTGTCTTCCCAGAATCATCTTGAAAATGCTTAACCTATAGCATTTTTGTCCTCGCTTTGTAAGGTAATGTTCTCAAGCTTAATTGCATGAAATTTATGCACGTGCATGAACAAAGAAGTCTGCCAAAAAATTTTCAGTTGAGAGCTCCACCACTCAAAAAAGCATTTCAGCTGCCTCTCACAGTAGTTCTTTAATCTCCTTTGTGAAGAATTCAACTTACAGAAGTTTTTGCCTACCCACAGGCATATCTTCATCTCAGTGGCACCGCAGCGAAGTGCTGCTGTTATGGTAGTTGTGAAGATGACTTTTTCACAGGGTCAGTAAAAACTGTGGAAGGAGACAGCAAACATTGTTCCTCCCTATTGTTGATAAGGATTGAAGACACAATACTTAAACAAAAATGTTTATTTAACTTTTAATGCATATGAGTTCAAGGAATATTTTTTTCTACATAGAATTACGGAAAATCTTGAGTTGGAAGGGACCCATAAGGTTCATTGTGTCCAACTCCCTGCTCCTCACTGTATTTTGGTACTGATGCAACTGAGAGCAGTTTTATACAGAAAGTAAGTCTATGTAAATTCAATTCAGGTATAAGTTGCTATTACTTGCAGACTATATGGCTAAAGAAATAACTACAGTGCTATGATGTTGTTTTCCAAAGCTATCAAAATACTAGCTTATAGACCATCAGGAACAGCAGATGGACAACATCGGTTCCTTCCACTTCTTGGGGATTTTGAAGCGCCCTAAAAAACGCAGTGGTAATCCTAAATGTGAATGTGATCTTTCAAACAGAATTTTCTTGCAGAACTTGTATGTGATTAGCATGCCTTTTATTGTAAGTGCCTGCATGCAAGTGATCTTTTACTGCCAGAAAATGAGAATTGAAGACTGAACGAATTTCTTTTTTCCTTTTAGAGCACGAGAATAATAAATAGATTTTTTTATAGAATTCCCTAGTACAAGGAGCTTCTGTAAATCATGTGTAAAGTGTAAAGTTCATGAACAATTTGCACAGAAGGATTCTGATAATGCTGTTCAGCAGATGTTGCCTGTTTGCTAGCACTTCTTCTTTTGTAAGGCAGATTCTGCAGTACCTGGTAGCAAAATTATTAGCTTTGTTAATTGTGTTCTTGAAATCAGGATGCACGTGGTAGGGTAGGGGTGGAAAAGCTGGTGTCCTGTTTTCCAGGCTTCAGTAACTGCTGTTATATGTACTACATCGTAGAAATTGTCTGCTTTGCTTACACCCACATGTGCTCTGTAAAGTAATGATGGAACAATGTGTAGGATATGTTCTAGTTTAGAGGTTTGTGCTTACGTACAGTCACCATTTTTGTTACTCTGGTGAAGAGCTTTTGTGATGTGCATGACATCAGCTCTAGTGGCTCATGGTGAAGTAGCACCAAAAGGCTATGGTAAGAGGTGATCTGCTAGAGGATAGGAAGGCTCTGCAGAGGGATCTGGACAGGCTGGATGGGTGGGCCAAGACCAGTTGTATGATGTTCAGCAAGGCAAAGTGGCGGGTCCTGCACGTGGATCACAACAGCCCCAGGCAGTGCTACAGGCTGGCAAAGAGTGGCTGGAAAGCTGTCCAGCAGAAAAGGACTTGGGCTGCTGATCAACAGCCACTAAACATGAGCCAGCAGGTGGCCAAGAAGGCCAGTGGCATCCTGGCTTGTATCAGAAATAGTGTGGCCAGCAGGACCAGGGCAATGACTGTCCCCCTTGTACTTTGTACTGAGGCAACACCTTGAGTGCTGTGTCCAGTTCTTGGCCCCTCACCACAAAAAAGACATTGAGGTGCTGGAGCAAGTCCAGTGAAGGGCAACGGAGCTGGTGAAGCGTCTGGAGTTCAAGTCTTATGAGGAGCGGCTCAGGGAGCTGGGGATATTTAGACTGCAGAAAAGGAGGCTGAGGTGAGATCTTTACAACTATCTGGATGGAGGTTATAGTGAGGTGGGGATTGGTGTCTTCTCTCAAGTAACAAGCAATAGGATAAGAGGAAGTGGCCTTGAGTTGTGCCACTGGAGGTTTTAGTTGGATATTAGGAAAAATTTCTTCACCGAAAGGATTATCAAGCATTGGAACAGGCTACCCTGGGAAATGATTAAATCACCATCCCTGGAGATATTTAAAAGATGTGTAGATGTGGCATTTAGGGAAATGTTTTAGTGGTGGACTTGGCAGTGTTAAAGTAATGGTTGGACTGATGATCTTAGAGGTCTTTCCCAACCTAAACAATTCTATGATTCTATGTCCCTGTGCAAGCATGGCAGACAACAGTCATCTCCAGCTGCAGCAAAGCTAAAATGGCTGACTGCAAGTTTCAGTGGCAAAAAAAGGGCTTAACAGCCCCTTCCATCAGAATTCAGTGAGTCAGTGCCTCCAGATCCCAGGCTCTGATGCCTCCTGTTGCGCTTCTTTCCTGTAATGC
Organism: Pipra filicauda; assembly: GCF_003945595.2. Taxonomy (NCBI): domain Eukaryota; kingdom Metazoa; phylum Chordata; class Aves; order Passeriformes; family Pipridae; genus Pipra; species Pipra filicauda. The sequence continues at coordinate 124,749 of NW_024104368.1, forward strand.
TCCCTGTCTCCCCTCCTCCCTGTAGACATGGTCTTCCCCTTTTAAATCACATCACTGCTGCCGTTCTGTAGCAGCTGAGAGGCACGGCCTGGTGTCCATGTGATGTGTGGCCAGTTCCCGTGATGCCAACAGCCAGAGACTGCTGCAGGTGTTGGGCTAACAGAGTACTGCTGTATGACTGGAAGCCAGCAGTGGTACAAAGGTAAGATCCTGACTATGGGCAAAATGCCCATTGACGTCAGTGAAGGCAGGATCTCGCCAAGAGCATGCAGTCCAGAGGCTGAAGCTGGAAAGCTCTCTCAACATATCTCTCTGGTTTCCCTTTGATGCTGATACACATTTTATTTTTCATTTTATTCTCTTCAGAGCTCAGTAAGAAGCAGCTTTCTGTCCCATGAAACTTTTCAACACACACAAAGCATTTGAAAACAACTGTGAGTGGAACAAAGCACTAGGAACAGAAGTATAATGAAAAATTTTACAAAGAATCTTAGGGTAAGCCAGGTACAAAAAGGGTTTAGGAGTACAGGAATTCCAATTTACTGTCCAACATATTTGTAATAACTACAGCAGACAGCAGAACTGGTAAACAAATGGATAATTAAAGTCATTAGGAGCCATCAGCATTATTTCTGGCAAATTCTCACAATTCAAAAACAAGGGAAAGATTGTCTGTCGCCATATCTAAAATAGAAGGGTGTGTTTTTTTAATTTTAATCAGTGTGTAACAATGTTGTGAAACTCCCAGCCATAGGATCTTGCAAAGGCTAAAAACAGAAGTGAACACAAGAGAAAACTGAATTTAATCACAAAGGTTAGATTCAATGTTTGCTGATAAAACACAGTGAACCAGGTGCAATGGCCAAGTCAAGGAAAGGTCCTGTACCACAGAATTCCAAATCTGGGGCAGTGCATGAAGGACAGACCCCTGAACATGCTCCTCTTCTCCCCTAGGCATTTTTTATCTGCCACTGATCCTGGACAGCTGTCTGATGAAGCACTGTCTCTTATACTCTGTATGCTTCCCTGATGGGTCAGAGCAAGAGCCCTGGCCTTACTGTAGATGGATTTGATGATGCTTGGAAACTTTGCTTGTATTTAGAGAGCCCAGTTTCCAACTCTGTGTTCTGTCTGCCTCAGCAAAGAGCACCAATCCAGAATGTTTTCATCCTTCTTGAGAAATTTTTTTCCAGGGCATGTGTTGATATCAATTGCCATTAAAAAGGGTGTGAAGGGGGTTGAGAAGAGGTATATAACTGCTTTTACCATCTCCAGTCATGTCAAGAAGCAAATTCAATGCAAACTTTTTTAATCTCTCTCTTGTGATGCAGAAAATAAGTATTTATTTAACTTAATCTTTCTTTTCTTAATGTCACTCTTGCCCCCGCTCTTTCAATAGACACACCTTTAGTTTTCTTTAAATAGCCTTTATCAAGCAGAATGTTTGATTTATATGTATATTATAATATTGTTTTGCACCTTGTCTTATTCTTTGCTGCTTGTGCACTGGTACGGAATGTCTTTCTGTTACAGATTATCTGAAAAGGCTGCTCTGGCCTTTCTTCCTTTCACATTTCTCTCCTTGCTTCCATAGATGACCAAGTCCACAGTGGAACGATCCAACCAAATGTGCCTAGTGCCACAACCGGGCCGGTCAGATGGAATACCTCGGGTCAGCCTCCAATTAACAGATAGTGGTTCACGTGGGAAGGAGATGGACTTAACAGATGAAGTCTCCTTCACTAACAGTGATGTGTTTTTCTCCAGGTTAGTGTTCCTTTTTTGTCTTTGTGTTTGTCTCCTTGTTTGTTTTGTAACTGCACCTTCAGCTCTGGGCTTTTTGAACGCTTACAAAATATGCTGGGGTCTAAGGCAAATTAATGTGCCTATTCCTGTTCGATCTACACGCTCCAGTGCCAGCTGTGTGCTTTGGTTTGCCTTTCCAACATTAAATGTCAAGCTTTTGAAGGTAGGATGCTTGGTGAAGGAGTGCAGATGGACAGGACTGATCTATGATCAGGCACTAGAAATTACAATGAGCACAAGATGTAACTGCAATGTCAGGTGTCTCCTCTGAGTAATCAAGCGTATTTGATCTGCCCAGGTTAAGTGTTAACAGATGACTGGCTTCATTCTCACTCTTAGTCCAAAAGGAAGGGGTTTTAGGGGGTTTTCTCTTTCTGGCAAGAACAATGCTAGTACTACTATTGTTCAGACAAAACAGAATAAAGAATATATAGAGAATATCTGTAAGATTATCTGTCTGAATTAATCTATGAGAGTCTATTGGTTTAAAGAATCTACAAAGGTATCTATCTTAAAAGAGTGTTTTGAGTTTTGATTGCTGGCACATTGTTGATTAGGTGAACAGGTAATGTGCAGTTTGCTTTCTTGTAAAGTCCTTCCATGAACATCAGGCTGAACCAGGATCTTTTTGTTCTTCTCAGGATATTGAATTGAGTCTGTCATTCTCTCTCCTCTTGTGTCTAGTGCAGCACATGGGGGATTCAGGTTACTGTGGGAAATTGCAGTGTGCTACTGAAATAAGGAGTTGGCCTAATGTGGGAAAGGGTGCTATTTTACATGTCATGAAACACAACACCGCAGTGTCTCAGCACACCAATAGGAACACAAAGCAGAGGCAGTGCTGCCAGACACATAACTGACTTCACTGTTAGCAGTTGTGTGCTATTCTCAGCACTAGCACTCAATTTACAAGTTAGCAAATCATGCGTTGACACCAGATTTTGATTCGTAGTGATGATGGTGAAGCCCTTGCAGGCACGTGTGCTCTCTAAGTTCTAGCTGCATTAGCTGTGTATTTACTCTCCCCGAACTTCCCCCAAAGCTCCTACAGCCAGAACACATCATGTTTGTTTACATGGCTTCATTAATCCAGCTCCTTTCGACTGAGATGAGTTAGGAAACAATTACCAGAGCAGGTCATCTAGCAAAACTGAGAAGGCAGTATAGTTCTACCAGCTAAACAGGGCCAGGCGGGTGGGGCTGGGTCAGAAGCTACAGCCTCTTGTGTTGGTATGCTGGAGCTTGGCAGAGAGTGTGCCCCTGCCTGTATTCTGCTGTGTGTTGCAGGGTGTAAGGGGAAACGAAGTGCTCCAGGGCTGAAACAAAGGACTACAGAGTCCTGTGTCTGGGAAGGTGTGTGTTGACTGATGTACTTCATGAGGTACCCCAAAAACTGCTGTTCTCTTAGAACATTCCCAAAAAGGTGTCATTATTTGCTGTAGGAATTCATACTTTCTTGTCAATGTGTAATTGCTTAGAAGAGTACAAATATGGAACAGTTGGGCCAATACCGGCACAGGACATTAAGCACCAAATGAGATATGTTTGTAATTAGGCAGAATCTTAATCTTTGTGCGTAGGCCTTGGAGTGAAAGATGTCTGCATCTCTAATTTTATCTGGAAAATTAATAAACTGTAGAAATTAATTCTCTTGTAATCCCATTTTGTTCAAGAATGCCCTAGTTTTCTGTCCTCTATCACACTTCTGTACTTATTTACCTAATTGGGTTGAATATCCACACCGCTCTTTGTGTCCGTGATCTGCTGCTGCTGGAGGAAGAGCAGGTAGTGTTTGTTGTTTCCTACCCAGCTTCAGGATGGCAGGTTGTTGGGCAGGACGGAATGGAGACAAGGCCTTGGAACACCCCTAAGAGGAAAAGCAGAGAGACATAACACATGTGAAGTGTCTGTGCAACAGGCAGAAACCCCTATTCCCTGGCATTAATGTAGTGCTCTGATATATCAGGAGAGTTTTTAAACATGCTTTTGGCAGCCTTGGGTCACTCTTGTGTAATTTAAGTCCACAATGAGGTATTACCTGATTTTATTTCAGTGCAAGGCTATTATTAGGAGTTTCCACCTTTTTCGGCAGAAGGACTCTGGCATCTGACCTAGATTATAAAGTGCTTTGCAAACACACTGCTATTCTTGTTGGGATGTTTTGTGTCACAAGGTACTAATAGTTCTTAAATAAATGTTATCATTAATTATATGTAATTATCAGGTATGTTTTAGTGAAATTGCTTGCTGTGTCTGCTCAGCTGTGATATGATCTTTGGTAGAAAAGAATAAAGGTTGTTCTTGGCAGTGATAATTATTTGCTGCTTCATGAAAACAACTGGTTTGTTCCCTTTCCATGCTCAGATACCATGATATGGGTGGATTAGAAGAGGATGAAGGGTTACACACAACAGTAGATGCAGAACTCCATCTTTAGCAGCTTCACAAGTGTTTAAAAGTGGAGAAATAACCACACACACTAAGCCTGTAAGGCCCCCTCTAGCAAGGACTGCAATCTTCAATCTTTAATAAATTTTCAATCAGTTTCATTTGGCACTGGAACAGAGGCCTTCAGGGAGAAAATGAGACTTCTAGTTGATTAGTAATTTTTAATACTATTTGAAATACCTCTTAGTATGTGTCTTCATACAGTTTTCCTTAAAATGAAGATTTGTATATTAAGTAGCAACTACGGTTGTGACTGTGTCTTCTAGATTAACTTACCTTTTTTTTTAAATATTGAAAGTCATGTTATGCCTCCTTACAGGTATGTTATTCCTCATTGCAGGATTTTTTTTAAGGTGCTGATGTCATTTGAAATATACAATGTATCAGTTGCAGTCAAAACATTGCAGAGCTTAAATTCTGTATCACCCTCTGTTCTCAACAGTTATCCTAAGAAAATGTTATTTGTAAAGTTGATACATTCTTTTTTTCTAACCAAAATAGGTGGATTAACTTTATGTACCCAAAATCCCCAGTAGCACTTAATGTATGTGTTCTTTTGAAAACTGCCTCATTTATCATAATTGTGTGCAAGGACAAATTGCTAATTATGCAGTAGCAGAAAAGCACACCTGTAATGCAGCTCTCGATTAAATCCAAAACCAGTGGAGAATGAAAGAAAGGAAGCAGCAGGAGAGGAGAGACTGGTCCTCTGAAAGAAGGATGGAAGTCTTTAGGCAATATGCAGCCTGTTACATATTTCTGTGAGTCTCATCTTGTTTTTGCAAGAGCTCCTGTGCAGAGCTTCAGAGCAGGGCAACCAAACCTCGAGACCCTGGGAACCACACACATACTTTTATCTTTACCTGGTTGAGAACCGCAAGACTCACACTGCAGACCTCAGGAGCTGGGGAAGGCAGCAGCTTTGGGACTAGGGTGTGGGCTGGAGGGAATGGGGCTCCCTGGGGCGTTATCAGACCTTCAGTGAGAAGATATTAGAGTGGGCTTGCAGCTCTGTGAACCTCAGAGTCCCTGTTTGGGTCCCTCTTTCTTTCTACTATCTACGAGGAAAAGTCTGCTCAAAACTGGTTCAGAAGGGCATACACAATTGTGGTAGGAACTGGTGTGATTTTGGATGTGTTTAGAGGTACTAAAACTTCAAATAACTGCTTAAATCACAGATTCAAATGGATTTTACTTTAGGGGTAGGATATGTTATGATTTAAGTGGATACAAAGGTAGGAGGGCCTCTTGCAAGCAATGCTCTCAGCTTTTTGTGCTAAACTTCATATACATCACCATCCTGGAACTTTTGCCCAGGAAAGGGCACTGAAATTCGCTTTACTGTTATGTATGTCTGTTCTAGCACTTGCTGGAGCTGCATCTCTCTGCAATCCTTGTACTGTTTTGAAGGAGGAACCCTCAGTGGGAGAGCACGCTGCTGTTTGAAGTGCTGTAGGCTCTGTGCGTGGAAATATCCACTAAAGGAGTGGGGTTGGGCACCCATCCTTGCTAGTAGTGGTCGGGGGCTGAGGAATGGGTGTGTGTATGGCAGCCAGACTGTGAAAAACATTCTGCAGTTCCTAAGAGCCAAAGCTTAGAGCAACCACAGCAGTTGTTCAGTAAGCCAGCCATTGCCTTCTGTATTTTGTAGCCTTGCCTTTGTGTGCCAAAGATCATAAATTCCTGTTTGTGACTGCCATCACAGCTGCAATGAGATCTGCCAGCACAGATACCCCGTGCTGGCTTTCTAACACGTGCATGTTCTCAAGGAGAAGGTTTGTTTACATCAACCTTTTGTTCACAAAGATCCTTATATCTGACCTATGTCCTGAAAATAAAGGCATCATGTGCCTAGTAGCATAGTAACCTCCCTAAATTAAGGGGTGGGTTAATGTACCCTGCTGTGCCCTCTTCTTAATGACACTGCATATTTTCACTGTTAGTTGTTGAGGTATGAAAACACATATATTTGTACACTGAGAAGTTTGTGCTTACTGTAAATGCTTTCCCTGTTTGTTGGCTTTCCTTTTAGCAGCTGCGGTTTAAAACTTACCATTATTCTCTGGCACATGCTAAGAACTTGGGTGCCTATTGCCAGAACAAATCAAACAGGGGGGCTAGTGTTGTTTGCTTAGCTGACTATTTTTGTTTAGGTTTGGGGTTTTTTTGTTTTTGAAGTCTGTCGTGCCAGTACATTCAGTCCCTATCCAAAGTAATAATTTGCCTTACCACTCAGGAGTCTGGCTGCCAGGTTTACATAAGGGATTGCAGCCAGGCAGCTGGCAGGGCTGCCCTCCAACAGCCATGGATTCTTCAAGAAAACGTTTCAGGAAAGGGGTAAAGGTCTGGAATGAGGCTGATGGAGAGGTAGTGAGCGCAGTTGCCTTTCGCATCATTCAGAGTGCAACACCTCTGGCAGGCCCTGCTCTGAGCTCTCAGAGAGGACTTTTTATGTAAGGTGTTGTTGCTGTTTATCCCTTTGTCTCTTTAGGTTGTGTTGAGTTAGTTTTTCCAAGCTGACTCATTTAACTTTGAGAGTACATTTGTCTCCACCCTTCTATGCAATCAATTCCCTTCTTTCTTGCATTGTGGAATGCTGGCAGCAGGAACTGCCTTACATAATGAGTTGTTAAGAAAAGCATTCAGTTTTCTAAAAACATAGACACAAACCCGTGTGATTTATGTGTCTCTCCAAAGCAGGTGACTGTGAATGGCAAATCAGGGTGTGGTCTGAGCTCTTTCTGGGTTCTTCTACCATCTATAGCCAAGGTGTAATGACAGTCACAGAAACATATAATTATGTAGATTTTTCTCATGCAAGTCACCTAGGTGGATTTCAGTGTACTTTTCCAAGCATTTGCCCTCTCTCTTCCACCCTGCACAGGTTAATCCTTTAAATTAGGCTTTGTCCATTACACTGTTGTAACTTTCGTGTATACTTCTATGCATCCTATCTTTGCCTCTCCTTGCAAGATTTACATGGTGACAAATTATGGCTTGTGGGATGGAGAACATTTTGAGTCTGATGCCCTGACCTGTGCCACAGAAGTAGAGGTTCATTTTGGAAGCAACAGGAATCAGATATGAAACAAAGATCTGGTGACTATTAGAGGTCGAAAGCATATATGCACTTTATTGTCATAATGTGCATATGGAAACAGAAGTTCTGCTTTCAGTCCATTAGCCAAGTATATTAGCTTTTTCTGTTTCCTGGGACAGCATCCAGCAGCCTTAGAAATCAGAAAGGGACTAAAGTTAAGTTCCCAGTAATTGAGTAATAGAGCTGAAAAAAAAAACTACTCCCTTTCTGTACCTCAGGCATTGCCCTTTCAGTTAGAAAGATTCTTTATTTTTCCATCTTGTTCATTTCTTCTTTTGTATCTGCTTTTGCTGTGAGGAGAAAGTCCCTACATCTCATGAGGCCGGTGGCTTTCTGATACCAGCTGGGCCAGATAATAGTTTTTGCTGAGAATATCAAGTGCAAATATCTGTACTATTTTGAAGTCATTTTTAAACAAAGGGATCAGTGACTTCTCATTGGAAAACATACAGTGAAGAATTTAAGCCAGCCTTGGAAATCTTTGTGGTTTTAATATCTGTGTTTACAAAAACCAAGACACCCATCACTAACCTGTCTTACTAGCAACTAGGGAAGAGGCAGAGCCTCTGCACTGTAATTTGACTTATTTTTACTGCAGTGAGTAGTTCCCTCTCCCATAACTTCCTTAGCCTGTCTCTCGAAGTGCCTGGTGCATTGTTCAGATGAGGAGGTTCAGCGTAGTGTGCCTTGTTTCCGGTAGCTTTGCAGAGCAAGCAGTTTTCTACCACCTGAAGCTGTGAGGTTCTCCTTCCTCTTCGCTTCCCAGAGGGGACCTGGCCCTGTGTCCTTCAGGAAGATCAGTGGGCAGAGGTCACCAGGTTCTCAGTCAGGCTTGTTTGCTGCTGCAATTTCCCGGTTCAGGCTGAAAGAGCTGTGCATTTGGACATTGTGTTCAGCACGTTGCAGCGTAGGCTGATGGAGTTCAGCTGTGACTTCCCATGACACACATGTATATTTTTAATCAAAGTAGTCAGCTGGCTGTCTAATAAGAAGAGGCTGAGGATGGCATGGCAGGGTTGTTATTCACTGCTCTTGCTTGCATCGGTTTGTCTCTGAGCTCTCATTTTATCTGTTGTGAGGAGTGTGATCCCAACCCAACCAGCAAAGCTGGGTGCACGAAGAAGCCCTAGGACTGACCTGAGAGGGCTGTATTCCTTTCAAATGTAGTCAGGTTTTAATAGATCTGGTCAGAATTGCCTTTTCACCAGGATCTTCCCTTGCTTCCGTGACAGCTGCATCTTCCAGCTCTGGACAGAGACATGTAGTTAACTCTCACTCAGCTCACTCTTCTTTTAGTGTCTCCCAGCTGGAGTCAACCTCAAGTGATCTTTTCCCACCAGCTCTCCCAGGAGCCAGGCTGGCCACTGGGGCACTTGTGCAAAGGGAGGACTCCTTGCAGTCACGTCATTAGCTGAAGAAAAGGAGCTATTTCTAGAGGGTTTTTTCCAGAGGGTAACTCCGCCAGACTGCTGCCCTTGCCAACACAGACGGCAGTTTATCTTTCAGTGGTGTAGAAAGCTGCGTGCAACAAGCATGAATTGTGTGGCCTGTTCTTCCACTTTCCTCAGCCTCTTCTCATATCCTTATTTTTCATAAGACTAAGGGTAAACTACAGGTATTTCACCTGAAGGCGCTTTAGGAAGCAGGGAAGAGGGAGAGTTCAGAGGCATGGAGTTCAAAGGATAGCAGTTTTGTAGAGGATTGGAAGGATGTTTTTGGAAGATGGGAAAGTGTGAAAACAGTGACATTTTTGGTAGGAAATAAAAATAATGCAGGAAGTACCAGAGGCTCATTTTAATTTTTTAAAATTTTTTTACTAGCAAATAAATGCTTTTTCTTTAGTGTTTTCTATGAGAGATGTTTTCATTGGTCTGAAACAGCTGGATTTTTAAAGGGTTTTTGTGCAGACTGATAGAAATAACAGTTTGGAGGACTGGGAGAAATTTCACTGGCCATTAACATTTAGAAATTTCATTAGATTAACAGAGCTTTGGAGAAAGCCTGCTTTGGAAATAACTTGCACCCTACCAAACTCCTGCTTGTTTGCTTGTTCTCCCATGCTCTGGCACTTTAACTAAGTAGTGCAAATGAAAAACCTAGTGACCTAGTCACTCAGCATGCTTTACCCTGTTCCCACAGCAGATTAGCTGTCACAGCCATTCATCACTTGTTGCTTTCCCAGGAAACCCTTTAGGAACCTACTCCCAATCCTCTCCCTTCTCCAGGATGGAGGCCAAGAAATAATTTCTGGGCTATCCCATGGGGCGAGAGTCCTTTGGAATAAGTTAAAGCTGCTGACAGGCGGGTGTGGCACTGCTTGCAAAGGACACTGCTGCTTAATGAAGAGCAGCCACAGCAGCCAATCCAGGTCTCCAGAGAGTTCGGGGTGTCCCTTGCAATGAGAAATGAACTAGTGTGCTTATCTGTTGGCTGAGATCAGGAGTGCTGAGAACCTGAGGCTCTGAGAAGCTTTCAGCTTAGTCTTTATTTTTCTCTTATTCTAGCAAGTTTAAGAAACGATTCTGGAATATGTTTCCTCCTTAAGAGATTTTAATTAGCTTTGTTTAAAAGGTAATTTGGCCTCTTAAGTTACAGGAAGTGCAAAAGCCCAGTATATTCTCCATGGATATGCCAATAAGGCTTGCATTTCTATGCCAATGCAAAAAATAAAAGGGATAAAATTAAGTCATCTGAGAGCAACCTACTTGTCTCTTGGACAAGAGGAGTATCATTTAAGAAAATGAGTAAGAAAATTCTGTAAATTCTATCTGGGCAGTTCACCTAAGGCTTGGTGTTCCTAAACAGAAGCAACTGTAAAGTTGCAAGATCATTAAAAATTCACCATCATCTTTGATGAATTGCATCAGTAGTTAATTATTCTCATCATTTAAAAATGTCTCATTTCTAGGCATAATTTGCCTATCTTTGACTCCCAACCATTGGGTCTTGGTCGGTTTGTGAGTTCTAGGTCAAATATTAATGTTTTCTGCATGCATAGACTATTTTATTTGAAAAACACTAAACACGTGGTTTTAGTTTTTGTGTTTCCTTTGTGGGTTGTCTCTGAGAACTCTTCAGTTTCTTACAAGTTGCTTGAGAATGGGAATTGCTGAACTGATCATAGTCTTCTGTAGCAACCACCCCAGTAGGAAATACAAACATTGTACACCTTTTCCACACAATATCCATGTTGATACCTCCTAAGACGATGATAATTTCTTCAGCCACGCAGTCACTCAGAGCTTATATAGAAGTGCTGGTCTGGCATGATGTTGTATCCCCCAGTAGGACCCATCATCTTGCACATAGTTCCCAGATTTTACTCTTACATGGCTGTACTGAAACTTCTAATGCTGGCTTGCACACAACATACAAAAAGAACCACCAGCATAGTTTTACATTTCCTTTCACTGATAAAATTGCTAAGTGAAACAGGGCTGAGTACCAGCTTTGGAAAGTCACCATTAGTACTTTCACCCCCTTTCTGAGGACTCCCCTTTCACTAAATTATGTTTTTGATATATTAGTTGGTCTTTCTTCCTGTTTGTGCCCTTTTGGAGAGGGCTTATTTAATTGTCTGTCTGCTTTGTTTGGACATGAAGGGCTACAGTTTCCAAATATGGTTTATGTTTACTCATGACTTGCTTATTTCATGTGTGCACACAAATCTTCTAACCCGTGGGAGATTTTCCAGGGTATTTATCATTTGTGATTGCAAATGTTCATATGGACAGATATTCTAAAGAGGAAAATGCATGTATCAATGCATGTATCAATGCATGTATGTGTACATAAATAATGGCACTTTAAATTTTTTATTGGTGGCATTTTGAAAAGAACGTTCTTTAATTTTCAGTCTGTGACATCTTTGCTTTGCACTTCATTTTTCTGCCAGAGGGAAAATATTGCATAACTAAGTAAATATTGTGGGAATAAAATGAGCAGCATCCTAAAAACCCTCAGATTTTGTCAGACCAGGCAAGACCTCTTTCTTTTAAAAATAGTATCTAATTTGTGTATGACTGTGCAGTGAAGCAAAGGATAACTGCTTTTCAGGAGGCAGACGCAACCACATCCTCATAAAATCCATTATCTAGATCACTTATATCCTCTGATGCTGCTCACAGATCCTCTTCTTTTGTTGCTTTATATGCTGAGAAAATTACTTGGTGTGCAGCAAAGTATGAAAGGGAAAGAAAGAGAAGAAAGCACTTCTGTAATGATGATTGACAGGAGACTTCCTTTCCAAACATGCAGTTATTCTTTAAACTTTGATGGAGAAAAGTGATTATTCGTATTTAGTTCCATCCAGTGTATTTTTTTCCCTTTGTTGAATCTCAGTAAGAAATTTGCAAATCTAATAGTTTGAACCCAGGTGTTGCCTTGGTGTAGGTGCTGAAGTGTGGCAGTTTGTGTTGGTATTTCAAGGGGCTTTATCATTTTTATTGTTATTTGCTGTCTGTTTTCCTGAAATATTTGCAATACACTGAGGAGCTTATAGTCAGTGGGGAGGATGCTGTGCATGTCCTGAGGGAGGGTTTTCCTCGCCCTCTGTATTGTGTTTGGTGGTACCATAAAGGGCCTCTGTGGTACATTGTTGCTGCCAACAGGTGAGTTTGGCCTTTCTGAGTAGTAGGTATGCAAGAACTGTATGGAACTTGCAGATAAGATTTTGTTTTCCGTCTATAACATGGGAGAACAAATTGAACCAGTGCAAAGAAATCCAAAACAAAATGTTATATAATCCCAGGTTTTATATGGGATAACCCATCCTGAATAATGCAAGTTAAAAAAGGTGTAAGAGGACAGGGGAAGCATGGGAATTCCTGTCTCTGTCAAGTAGTAAGTTGGCTTAAAGGTAAACATCTGTGTGAAGGAAGTGGAAGTGTTTGGAGATAAGACTGCAGTTCTCTGGCAGCTTTTGTCTGCCTCCTTTGTGCCACAAATAAATCACTTGTGGTCCATACTCCTGAACTGGGGAGGTGAAGAATTAATGAGTTGTGAGCTCGTTTAGCAGGTGAGAGATTCAAAAGGCCCATTGAGACGATGTGAACTGAATTAAGGTGACATGCATCATGGGGAAATTTCCTGCTGTTTGAGTACTACTGCTCTTACTGATGGTTGGGCACTGTGCCCCAAAGTACTTTTTAAAATTTCACTCTCTTTGACATTTTTCCATGTTAAAATCTTTTGTTGCAACATATGCAGCTGTTCTGGAAATAATTAAAACCTAGGGAAACCAGCAGTGCCAGCAACCACCAACTAGCATTTTTTCAGTTTTGATCGCCTTTCTTTCAGTGGGTGCTGAAGTTGCATGCCAGTGGTGCAGGGAAACATGAGCTAGTGTACCTCTTCTTAGTCGCGATGATTTTGGCAATGTTAAAGAGGCAGATGAGGAAGGAGAGGGAGAAGTAGATACCCTGTTGAGGGGACTCCAGAAGAAGACAACAGAAACAGAAGGTGGATCTGAAGGTGTTGATGGCACAGGGAGCCCTGTGACTTTACTGTTTTCCCAAGGCATCTGGTTGATTTTAGCATGATGCCATAAAGTAACCTTCTTCACTAATGCTAATTCATAAATTAATCTTTCTGGTTATTACAACATCCCTTTTTGTTAGTGAATTCTTTGTCAAGGAGCTTAGCACTTCTAAGCTTATTTATATGGGCAAGTCCCATGGAAGTTATGACAAAATAGCTAGTGTATAAATTTAGAGTACAGCAGCTATTTGAGTTATTCCACTTCTGTTTATTCAGCAAGCTGCTGTGGAGAACCCTGAATCCTTCCCCGTGTAGATGGATCCTTAGTTAAATGTGGAAAATTAATTTTTTTAATGGCATCCTGATGGTAATAACACTCAGTTTATAGAAGTGTAATAAACTATGAATAATTGTGTGTGTATAAAAGAAGACTGGCCAGGGAAATGCGATTTGATTTATTGTCAAATTGTAAAACAGTACAAGGTTCTTTTGTTTTACACTGAAGTAGTTTTATGTATCAGAGTAAAATCTTTCTCTCAGGGTTTTAGTTGCTTAAGAGCATGTATGGCACATTTAATTTAACAGGAAGTCATCGAGATATTCATTTAATTGCCACAGATAAGAGGAGCCGAGATCCCTGATGGCAGAGTGCTTTATCAGCATTGCTGACTTTCCTAAAAGGGAGCCCTGTGCTTTGCCTGGCATGGCTGTGTCACAGCAGAACAGGCTTGTGCTGAGGCAATGGGCAGAAGCATTACTAATGCACTTCTTCCAGTCAGCCAGCTGACCGGAGCAAATATTAAACAGCTCAGCGTACTGAAGCAAAGCCATTTCTCCATTGACCTCTGTGTCTCTGCCATGCCACTGCCTTCTGAGGCTGCAACTGCCTGCTGCTCTTGTTTTTGACTGAAAACATCCCTGCCTCCTGCTGAGAAAGGTCAGGGTCTGTTAGACATCCCTGTGAAATGTCTGATACCCTCTGCTAACCTGAGAGTGTCGGCTGCTTCTCCAGAAAGCTGATGTGGCTCATGTTTAATTTACATGACCTACATCTGCATGAAAGTCTTAAACATACAGGTACTAAGCTCCTGCCACAGCTTTCTCCCAAAACAGTGCCAGACCTCACTGAGGTTTTTAAGGTGATGATGCTTCTAATATTGACTTAAATTTTTGAAGATCGACATCTGCCATTATGCTTTTACCACCTAAAATGTAGAACATATCCATTCTCTTATGCCCCTTTATCAGTTTGGCATCATCCCCTTCCCCATTGCATAAAGTATGCTGTTGTGGTAATATTGTTCAGAGGCAGGGCAGCAGCAAAAGTGTTTCTGTCCAGTGTTTGGGCAAATTAGAGTCAATTTCTTAGGCCTTCTGGTCAGAGGAGGTGCAAAGGTGTACAGTAAAACCTTGGGTATGCTCCTTCAGTAGCCAATAAACATTTCAGGGTAAGACTTTGGGCATTTTGTACTGTTCATCAGTAAAAACAGGTTCGGCTCCTGCAACACTCTTCAGTTCAAATGTTAAGGGAAGAGTTCTCTTATGCTCCTCTTTGCAGTGGGTCTGAATTCGCCGGCCAGCTACAGCACAAACCTTTCAAACCCAGGTAATATTAGTATCTACTGCAACACAAAAGGATCAAGTTCAAAGGCGCGGTTGTGCCAGTCCCGACAGACACGACAATGAAGGTGCGTGTAGGCAGCAGTGGCTCGGTGTCTACTGCAGAGCCAGAGCAGCCCGGCGATGGTGTCCTGGAGCTTCAGGTGGTCTGGGGGCACGGCCAGCGCCCTGCCACCCCGGACAGGAGCCAGAGCTGCTGCGACGGTGGGGAGGCAGGTCGTGGGTGCCTACGTTGCACCCTGGGGGGCGTTTAGGAAGAAGGGCAGTGGGTTATACTAACTAAAAGGGTTACTAAAAGACCTTGTGGGGGTATTTCTGTTCAAAGGTGTCTTGTATCCATCAGCCCGCAGGTTGCTGTATCTCTTGCAGGCCCAGGACCAACTGGACATTATAAACCGCTTTTGGTTAACCTGCTTCTGCCGAGGGCGGCGGGGAGGGCAGGGAGCGGGGCCGGGGCCGGTGTCCCAGCTCCTCGGCGGCAGCGGGGGGGCCCGGGCCGGGGCTCTGGGCGGCGGGGCGGGTCGTCGTCAGCCGCCAACCCGGGCTGGCGGCGCCTTCGCCCCTCCCCGGGGCCGGGCCGCTCCCCGTGGCGAGGCACTGGCGGCGCTGCGGGCGCGGCCAGAGGCGCGGCGGGCGAGCAGCGGCTCCATGGCCAGCATGGCTTGCGAAGTGATGCCCCTGCAGAGGTACGTGTCCGACCGGGGGGCCGGGACTCCGACCCCGCCTGGGAGCGGGGACACCCACCTGGGCGCTGGGATACCTGCCCCGGCACCGGGGCAGGGCAACAAGTCTGGTTATTAGCCTGTCTCCAGGGCTTGGGGGGTCTTTGTATTCCTCGTGCGGGGAGGGGGGCTCGATGTAGCGCCCCGAAATCCACACAGCGCTCCCCTTTGCGGGGAGCCTGCCGCGGGGCGGGAGTTGCTCAGGGGTTTATAGGGATTTGGGGGCCATCCTCTCCCTGCCAGCCGTGGGGGTCTACCGGCTCCCTGTGCCCGGGCAAACCTGTGCCTCCCGCCACCTCCCTATAGCGGGGGCTGTACTGCGGTAAAGGGAGCGTGGCCGGGCTTGTCCCTGCGCACACCCACCCACAGCTGTCAGCTCGCACACAGCATGGGCGAGACGTTTAGTTTTCGGAGGAAAAGGGCTGGTTTGTTTCCAGGGTGCTGACACACACCTCAGTTCAGCACCAGCTGTGAGTGCGTACCTGTGCTGGCATGTGCTCCTGCCACAATATGGCAGGGGCAACTTCAGTCAAGCTTCTGAAAAGGCAGGTCACAGACCCACTGCAGGGAGGAGTGTACACAGCCCTTTTACTGAGTCATTAATTTTTTTTTTTTATTATTTTTACTGCTCTTTCAGTTCTCAAAATTAAGCGGTCCATACCTCCCCTAGCCATATTTGAATGGGATGAATGTCAGTCTTTTGGTAATCTACAAAACAGTAAATAAGAAATTTACCATGCTATTTCAGCACTGTGGTGGAGCTCTTTCAGCCAAACCTGCGGAGTTACTGCTTTTACTTGAACACAATAAAATAGTAACTGAAATTGCTGCCCAAACTGTTACTGTCTTGGTAAAGTGCAGGGTCCTCTGCAGGTAGATTTGTTGCAGTAATGCAGTCATGGGGGTCCATGTTGATGACTGCAGAGAAACAGAAATGTGGTTTGAATGTCTTCAAGTAGTCATGGTACATAGTTTCTATTTGAAGGACCAGTCTCACATAATATTTTTAACCTTTTTGTGTTCCCGAGGATCTTACTGTCCTAGCAGCGGTCGGAACAAGTGGTTATTATTGTGCTCTTGACTCTTCACCCCAGGGGAAGATAAGTTTCACAGGCTGGCTCTAATTAGACTCTTTGTTTTTGTTGTTGCAAGCGCTAAGTCTTCATCAGTTAGAGACGTATTCTGCACTTTAAAAGTGAAGAATTTTTTCCAACTCCATTAAACCTTGAATATGGTACAGAATTGTTTGAGTTTTGCAGTTAAAAATTATTCACAAAATTCTGGTTCCTTTTCCATCTCCCTGATCTATTTTTAGGTTGTGTATATGGTACTTTAAACACCTAATTTTCTTTGGACCTAGGGGCAGATAAGCACAGAATGCCAGATCCCTTTACAGTGGTGTTCTCCAGGGTGCACCTTTATTTTCCCCTATTCTTCTCCCTATAGTGTTGTTTCCTCCCTTCTTAGTACAGAGTTTTGCTGCAGAAGAGGGTCTTGCTGGCTTTGAGCATTTTTTACAAGCTTCAGGAAAAGTGATGTCTATAAGTGGTTAGTAACCAGCATGGGTAACACTATGCTTGTAGTTCCCGTGAGGTGGACAGGCTAATGTTGCTGTTCCAGCTGAGGCATGGACAAATTGCAGTGCAAGGCTCCTGTTGCTGGGTTTAAGTCAGACTAGTGCCACCCTTCAGGTGCTGCGTCTTAGGGCACTTCCCAAGCTAAAAGACTCCATCTTTCCCTCTCAAGACAGGGTATGGGCTGCCAGCAATAATCACACTTGGTTCCCTTCCTGCATAAGTGAACTCCCACCTGCCCCTCTCCTGCAGCTGTCTTTGGACCACAGGCTGGCCATGCGGTGCCTGCTGTGGGAACCTCCTGTGTGGAAGCACTACAGATGTGTAGCTGATGTGTAAAACTTGGGAGAGGGAGAAGGGCTCTGTCTAAGAAGCTGTGATATGTAAATAGCATTTGTCAGTAGAGTGACAAAGTATCATATCTACCAAGGTATCCGTAAGCTGTGAGTCTGTCTTCCTGAAAATCATATAATGTGCTTGCATAGAGCCATATGTACTATATGGTATAATTTTATTCTATATACAGATATTTGTGGAATGACACATGATGGGTTAGGGTGGCCTGCTGTGAGGGATGGAGATGTCAGGGTTATGTTTCATTGCATAGGAAGAGGTGGCAGGCCAAATGTGTTGAACCTCCACTGCAATAGGTACTATATTGCCCGAGCACCATAGAAGGCACCAGTAAATATCACATGGGTTGCATTACTGATTTTCCAACAACTTATCCACCAGTAATTGTCTCTTCCATTGCTAATAGGCTAACATCTCTTCTGAATAGCATTAGCTTACTTTAATGTCTTAGATTCCTAGTTAGACCATTACTAATGCTGTTAGTACGTGTTAATTCATCTATTCTAGCTCAGTCTATTGCAGATTTAACAACAGCTGTGCCTGTGGTTGCCTTTGCCAATCGTATCTTCTGGTTGCTGTAGGAGATAAGGAAGGCAGGTACACACTTGGACTTTGTTTGGGATCAGTGGCCTCTGTTGTTTTGCACTTTGCTGAAACAAGTCAAGGTAGTAGAAGAGTGAAGCCATCACAAGTATTTTTAGAAAGTGCATCTGATAGCAGTAGGGAATGTGACTGATGGGTTTCTAATCTCTACACAGCAGTTGTCTGTATGGGCTGTCTCGCAGTCATCATCAAGATTGTTTGATTTACCTTATTGGTTGGTTTGCTTCACAAATACCCAGTGTTTTAGCCCAAGAACACCATTTGTATTCCAACACACTTTATTCTTTTTTCTTTTGAATGGCTGCTGTGTTGTCTTTAACACGTTAGTGAGCATCTGTGTGTAAAGTTGTACTGTAAATATGTCTGATCCTTTGGACTTTGTTATCACTTTCTATCCAAGATACTGGGAGGGCTTGACAAGCCCTAATGAAGTACATTCTGGAATATGTATGTGAGGTACGCTCTCTGAGAACTTGTATCTAACTTCTTTGTTTGCTTTGAGTTTGGGTGTTTTTTCTTCTGGTGGAAGAATGAAGAGAAATTCAGACCTGTGGTTCTCATCTTCCACGAGTCATAGCTTATTACAAAATGCTATTGAATTTTATGTGAATTTTTTTGCCTTCCAAGCTCAGATTTGGCCCACAGCTGGGTGCCTTATCTTGTCACAGCTGTGACATGGTGAGTGTAGGAGCCTATGGAAAACCGTTCCTGAGTACAACTGAGGGTGAGGGGCTCTGACTAAAAGAGGAAAGTGAGATGGAATTTTTCTGTGGTGTTTGCTTCTGGGGTGTCCACCTGATTAAGCAAAAAAGTATGAATATTTACCTAAAAGCTGGGCTCTGAGATACCTTTATTTGAAGTGTGCAAGCTTTTAACAAACAATCCTGAAACTGAAATCACTGGTTACCTAGTAACAGTTCTTCACCATTATAATGCAACAGGTATGTGTGTGTTATGCAACTTTACACTGTTAAATTCTGAGATGAGGTGAGACTTTGGCTGGTACAGTCATTCCGCCTCTTTCTGACCCGTTTTTTAGTTTTAACCCAGTTAGGGCTATTGCCAAACCACAAGTAGGAGGAAAGACACGGCCCTGTCTTTCATAATAAGACCCAAGTAGTTTAAGAAGTAAAACAACAAAAGCAAGCTGTTTAACATTGATGTCATTTCATAAAAGATAAACATATTTGCAATCTAGGGGGATAGTAGGTAGAAAATCATTATACAAAATTATGCTGTCAAGGGTTCCGGGATATTCAGATATGTTAATATAAAATGGAAAATCAACCTCTTGCTCACAGGGGCATTTAATTAGCAAAAAGTTCTGCTTATTGCACCTTGGTATGGGGTAGCCTGTACTCCCTGATCCCTGATGTTGCTTTGAAGTGAGAGGAGGTGTGCAAAAAGTCTTCAGTGTAGTTTTTTTTTCCTGTTCAGGTAAGGTGCCTCAATCTTGGTGCCCCCTCACGCACAGCTGGCTCAGTTATGCCTGTGGATAATGCACTATATTCTCATTATGTTTGGCTGTGCTCTATGATAGTGTTGCCTAGAATTAAAAACCTCCTACTCTAGGCTTGGGTCCTTGTGCCTTAATCGTGACTGTGGCAAATAGAACAAGAAGTAATAAGTGCTCCTCAGACGTGACAAAGTGATTGTTCATATTTACCTCAGCTTGTCTCTGTGGAGTAGTAATACAGGCATTTTGAGTGCCAGAGAAAACAAGAAGCAGAAGCTTCTGTTTTGGAAGGCAAATGGGGAACTCTTCCTCAAAAAGTCTCTTCAACTCTGCAGTTATGTTGCTGCCCACTGGGATCTCACATGCTTAAGATGTAATTTAGTTGAGAGACTTTAGGAAAAACACTGCTGAAGAAACATCTTTGGGGAAGATGGTGAGATCCTGTGGAGATTAATATTTAAACCAATACCAATCCACTCCCACCCAATTCATTGGAGATGTTTTGCGGAGTATGTGAGTTCAGAATAAAGAAGCTGGGTTGTCAGCCTCATATTTTGACATGCCGCTCGTTGGCTGAGTAGCTTATTTAAGTTTCAGTAGTATGCATGGTTAGGTATAAGCATAACTATTGTGAAGACTGGAGATAAATATCTGGAACAACATGTTATGGTTTTGATTTATAAAAGTTACTCTTCAGGGAAAATAAAAATGTTTTCATGGAAATAACTCACAGAGAAATAGCTGTTAAGCATTTGTTTCTTAAATAGTGCATATAGGGCATTCTTCTCTCCCCCTTCTTTAGCTGTATAGAGCAAGGGTGGTATTGCTCAATAATTGATGGTAGGTGCTGACTTGAATGTTGACCATTATATCACCACACTGTTATGTTAGATGAAATTTACAGTTAGTCTTGCATCGAGGGTGGCATTATTCTTCCTTCTTTTGCATAATGTACCTCAATATTTATTTGAGGGAAGTTTGTTTTGAAGGATTTATTTGACGGAAAAAGCTTATGTTGCCTGGTATTTCTCCTTGGCAAAAACATTGCCTTTTACCCACTGCTGCGAAGCACAAGCTATGAGTAAATTGCTCTATTGAGAAAATAAGTATGCAATAAATTTTCATGAGCTGTTTCAATCTTGCATTTTTTGCAAGATTGAAATAACTTTTATGAGGAATTGACTTAAGGGGGTGAAGAAGTGCTGAAAAACTTGTGAATAACACGAAACATTCAGCAAAAAGCACTATTGTGGCCTGAAAATCAGCGTTTCCTTGAAGCTGTTTTTAGTGTTCTTAGCGTTGAATGTCGGAACAAGTAAATAAACCGTAATGTTAATATCCTCTGTAAATGCAAAAATTGCGTGTCTGTTAATCCAAGAAGGCACGGTGGTTCTGAATGATGAGAAGAAAACAAGAGGAGACTCAAGCTTGAACCTTCCTTCTCCTGCCTTCAAAAGCTGCGTAACTTTTGATATCATTAGTAATTTGACACCAACTTTTCAATGCCTTTTGGTTTGATTGCATTAAAATTAAAAGCAGCTATTGCCTTGCCTGAAAGAAGTATTCTCACTAAACAAGCAATTAATTTCTTTTGAAGTCCAGAATATCCGTGGTGGAATTGAAAGTGAGCCATTTCCTTATCTAACTTTTGAGGTCAGAACAAATAAAGTCTATGGCAAGGCACTAGGAAAACATGACCTTGGCTGAGCAGCAAGACCCTGACAGTCTCTAGGCCTTTCATTTCTGGTGTAGAATGTTGACACTTCAGTCAAAGTACATTTTCATGATTGTAAAGAGAACTCACAAACCCCCAAACCAACAACACAGTGTATTAATTTAATTTCATCCACTAAATGTCCCATTTATCTTTTGAAAAGAGATGTGGAATAGGAAAGCAGCAGTGGATTTGCAATGGAGGCTCCAGTGCCAGGAAGCCAAGATAGAAGAACTGCTGATAGTTAAGTGCAAATAAAACAAGGAGGAAGGACCCTGAGCCACCCTCTGACTTGGGCTGAGAGCTCAGGCCATTGAGGAGAGGGCTCAGACAGGGGTAGCCCATATATGTGTAAATAAATTAGGAACTTTCTGTCTAAGTGGGTGTTCTGCAATAGGCTCAGCAGCTCCCTTGTTCTTCCTGAAGGGCAAGTTGATTTAATGGTTGAACTTGATAATCTTAGAGGTTTTTTTCACGCTCAACAATTCTGTGGTTCTGTGACACCATCAACAAAAAAAAAAAAAAAAAAAAAGGCCATTATTGTATGTTTAAGGATGTGAGGGGTGAACAGTTGACTGTAACATTCCTGTTGCAAAAGAGGGAGGCAAAAAAAGGTAACTGCCCTTCTGTGATGGAAATTTATCGTTTAACAGCTAGACTTCACCCAGGCTTTTCTATTTCCTTTCTCAGAGACAGAAAGGATGAGTTGTGTAAATGCTGTAAAATACATGTGTCTGAAAATCCCAAAATGTGCTAAATTAACTGATGGGCTAAACTGGTGTTCCTTCCAGTCTGACAAACTGTTTTGCTAGCTCAGTGGAGGTCACAAACATAACAGTATTACTTATTTAGCTCTGAAATAAACAGAACAAGTTTATTTGTTTGGTTTTGTTTGTTTGTTTTTAGTTTGGCTGGTATTTGTTTTGGTTTTTAGCAAGAAGGCGTCAGTTAGGTAATCTCCCAAGTATTTCATGGAAGCAATTAATTTCGGTTTATTCCCTTGATTTAGGGGAACTATTTATATACCTGAGTTAAGAGACTGCTGTATTTTGAACTTACCTGCTTGACCAGGTAATCAGGGATAGCTGAATAAATAACTGGGTTTTTTTTAAAGTTATTTCATCCTTTTAGTGCCTTCTCATCATAAAACATGGGTAAAGCTAGACAAACTTTGGGGATAAAAACCAACCAACCAACCAAAAAACCCCAAAACTTAATCTACTGCTAAACCTGTTTGTCTAATGGGTAAATTCTTTGCTGGGCAAGGTAGAAATTTAAACTATATAAGAGCTGCTCATCAGAATGACTTGTCCTGTCCATACTGTGGGAATCTGACTTGGTTTGCCCAGTCAGTGTGCCAGGTATTAAGCTTTTCCTTCTTTCTGGAAGGGTTATACATCCCTTTAACCAAAGAGAAATTATTCAATCCAGGTATAGTACAGTGCAGTTAAATGTTAAACATATCTTAGCGACTTCTAGCATTTTCCTTTGAAAGGATACCTGGTAGACAGGGGTTCCTAGCAATACTAGTAAGCCCTTCAGTTCAAGGGGCTTGTTTTAAAAACAAGTGAGCAGTTGTTTTCTAATCAGCATAGTGTGAGTTATAGTGATGAAGAGTGCTGTGTGGAAGGTTTTAAAGCAATTTCTAGCCCATTTATTGTGTAATATCAACTGGTGATCATTTATGATTACGTCTTGCATATTTTTGCTTGCTTGCCTGTCACTTCTCTGTCTGAAACCATATGGTTAGGTATATACAGGTTTAAAACTTCTTGCACGCAATTTCCATTTCTTTCATTAAACTAAGCTGTGCTTGTGTGTATAAGTGCATCAGTTTATTACCTTTCAGTGGGAATAATCTGTTATTTCACAAAGTGTTATAATCAAAACAGAATCTTTGTGTGCTAAGTGATTGGAGTAGGATTTGGTAGTCTCACATCTAATTTGAGAGATTATGAATTGTGTGGAATAACTGCTTTAAATCTGTTTGCAATTTAGACAGCTCATATCTTCCAGCTTACACTAATGAGTTGGCTAAGGTGCATGAAGTTAGGGAAAGATGTTTGAGATATGTTGTTTTTAATGGTTTAGTGGGGAAATGGGTAATATGCTTTACTCAGATGCAGGAGATCTTCTTAGAAGATTTTTATGGTTTTCTCAGAAATCTGGATTTCATACTAATTAACTTGGAGGTATTCATCCCAGATTCAGCTACTGATCAGTGCTGCATGTGTAAAACTATAAACCATTATTTAGTAAAAGAGGTTATGCACAGCTACAATTATTACCAGCTGTGAAATTCTGAGACGTGATGGTCTGAATGAAGCTGGTACTTGGTAAGAACTGTTTTGTCTGCCATTCCCAGCTAATGTTCTTTCAATATTTGTTTCTCCTCTCTTACTTTGTATGGGTGGATATTGATTTTTGTTTTTGTAAAGATATAAAGCTTTCTTGAACTTACAGAGCAGCAGTTGTACTTGCTGTGGAAGAACAGGAAGGAAATGCAAGAAGTTTCAGAGTCCCTGCTGAATACTGCTTTTCCATCTGATCTGTCAAAGCAAATATTGGGAGCATGAATGTAAAGAAGCTATTTGGACTTTTGCAGTATCATTGTGCTTCAGCGACTTGGAAAGTAATTACAAATCCTGAGATAAGGAAAGGGGTTTATGATAGAAGAGAAGGCATGTTTGATGTGGCTTTGACAACTGCCACTTGTACATAAAGCAGCATTTGGTGTTGGCATTTGAAGTTGCATTGATGAACAGAAATCTTGATGGTGCTGTGAACTTTCCTCTGTGTGAGAAAACATTTTTCATGTTTTCTGTCCAACACTGGGACTTGTTTGCATTGAGAGGCGAGTACAGCTACTAACACAATGAACTGAACATAGCAAAAAACTTCACCAGCAGCTTTGTGAATTTAAAGTAGCTTCTTTACACTTACAAAAATATATATTCTGTAAGTGCTAAATAAAGTGATAACATGCAT
This sequence comes from Pipra filicauda, assembly GCF_003945595.2. NCBI lineage: Eukaryota > Metazoa > Chordata > Aves > Passeriformes > Pipridae > Pipra > Pipra filicauda. The sequence goes on from NW_024104368.1 coordinate 148,612, forward strand.
GCATGCTGGGAGACTGTGCATGCCGTCAGGGGAGGGAGCCTGTACCTGGCAGAGGTTCTTACCTGTGCCTTTTTTGCAGGTCGTCTTCTGGGAAGGGCAATAATAGGCACTTCCATGTTTCCATCCACTTTTTCTAGGCACTCTCAAAGCCATAGCAGTTTCTCACAAAGACTGTTCAGGTGATGTTGACCTCAGTTCACAGGCAGGCACTGTCCCCCTGCACTGCACTGCACTACTCTGCTCTGCGTGCTGGCCAGCTCTGGGAGCGACAGCGGCGTTCAGTGCTCCCACAGCAGTGGCTGACTACAGCTTGCTCAAGCTGCTGACCTCAGTGGCATATCCTGTGTGCTTGGAGGAAGCCAGGTGTCCTGTTCTGGAGAGTTAGGAGTCTTAAATACCCTGCAAAACTGACCATTTCTCAGTTTGGAATGAGTAGGTGAAATTTGTTTCAACCCCTTTGTACAGCAGCATGGTCTTACATTGACTTAAGCCATCAGTCCACCACACCTTTAAGCTTCAGTGTCCCAGCAACTCGTTCTTAGGCTTGTGCCAGCACAGGCAGGCTGAGCTGGATCAGGGCTGTTCAGGCCAGCTGACAACTAAAGCACCATTTTGTCAGGGGACCTCCATGCCAGCCGATGACAGTCCCTGATCTCAAGCCTACAGAAATTTTGGCATAGTCAAATAAGCTTTCCACAAGAGCAGTAAAACTGGGGAATTTGTAGCCTCGTGCATACACCTATGGCCATTTCTGTGGTTACTCAAGATGTCATTTGTGGTTTTTTCTCAAATTTGGCTTTAATAGGCAGATTGTTTAATTCTGGAACAGCAGGCAGCAAAGGGCTCTCTTGGTTTTGCTGGCAAAAAATGCTTTATTGTTGCTATGGGAATAGTTCTTGCACTGCTGCAGAGTCTGAATGACTTCTGGCTGTCTAGCAGGAGATCTGTTACACCACATTTGTGGACACTGAGATGTGAGTTAGGTTGCCAGGATTTAAGGAACGTGACTTAAAGGTTTCTTCCATGTGTAAAACCAGGAGACAAAGTAGATGTGTTACTTCTGTAGCAGGTTTCACTTTTGTTATCTCTGCTTGTTAAGAGTGAGTATCTTGAACTGCACATACAAGACAGAACTGGATACTAACCTTAAAAAATATGTTTTATTTTTAGCTCCCAAGAAGATGAGCGGCCTATGTCACCCTTCTATGTGAGGTATTTACTCAGTTGTTTAAATTTATTTTTCTGTGCGGGCTTGACTCGTTACTGGAATTAAATGTGGGGAGGGGTGCCAGAAATGCTGAAAAAACTGTAATCAAAGTGAAGATTAATGTTACGTTTGTAATTATTGCTCAGTTAGTGAGATAAGTCTTTGAAGATACAAACTATGTTGCGATTTTTTTGTATTTACAGAATAGACCTGGGCTTTAAACTCTTAATTAGAAGATGGACATGGGTTTCCTCTTTTCTTTGATTTGTTATGTAGCTTAGGTGCCTGTCTTGAGTAGTTTATAATCTGCGGGCACAGGAGAGATTTTTGCCACAAGCTTTGAGGAACTCACAGCATGTGCTGCTCAGAAAGAAATCAGGAACCAGATGGTGAGTCAGCAGCCCATACAGCAACTGCTTCTCTGCTGCAGCCCAGAAGAGCAGGAGAGTGCCTGGGTCCCCAGCAAGCCTCCCTGGAGGGAATGGTGCTCACGCTGCATTTGAACAAATTGTGTTTCTTGTTTTGCCAACTGGAGAGCAAAGTCACTGCTTGTAAAAATGGTCTAATTCTGTTGACATCAGTGAAAGTTTGCTCTGCTTGCTTCAGTAGCAGGCTCAATTCCAGTGCTTTCATTTATACTTAGTGGAAGAACAGGAGCCAGGGCAATTATAACAGTGAAGGGCTGCAGAGGAGGAAGGGCCAGATATTATAATTGGGTTCTTTGATCTCTGCAGAGTTTAAACAAATAAAAAGAAATCCCAGTGGTGCTTTATGTGAGAGCAGTGATAATTAGAATTCTTACAGCGATCTCTGAAATTTGTTAATTCTCTTGTATATATTCCTATTTATCTTTGTAGCTTGGGTTTTTTCTTAGAGATTTTTTTAACAAACTATAGAAACACTGCATTTAATGCATACTGTGCAGAAATGTGTGTCAGTGAACTGTTCATGGACTAGCCTGGTTGCATGATCTTGTCTGCCTTCCTGTTGATACACCATCATTCCCTGAAGTGTGTTTGTGAAGATGTTGCCCAGTCTGGGCCTCAAAAGCTCTGAACTGTCTGAGGAGGTTCTGCCTTTTCCATTGTGAGATTATTTTGTAGCTGCATACATACATTCCCCTGTCTCAAGTTTTCCCTAGTTTAAATCTTCATCCTGTCTTTCCATTGAAAATGGTCCTCCTCTTTCTTTTTGGCTAAATGTGACCTTCAGATCATTTTAGGCTTTCATTATGTTTCCATCTATCTTACTGCTTAAAACTGTCCTTCCAAGCCCTTTCCTGGATTATGGAAAAATTATACATGAAGGAGATTGTCTTCAGATGACTTTGTCAAGATTGCCAAGGAGATAGGGAGCCAGGGGTGAACCTGACAAAACTGACATCAAAGCCGGACATTCCTGAAAGCAGGTTTGAACATTTTAAATAGAAATGTGGCCATCAGGCAAAGCTTTGCCAGCCAGTCAAGGGAGGGGATTGTCCCGCTCTGCTCTGCACTGGTGCGACCTCACCTTCAATATTGTGTGCAGATTTGGGCACCACAATATAAGAAAGATATTAAGCTATTGGAGAGTGTCCAAAGGAGGGCAGTGAAGATGGTGAAGGGCCTTGAGGGGAAGCCGTATGAGGAGTGGCTGTTCGTCCTATAGAAGAGAAGACTGAGGGGAGATCTCATTGCAGTCTACAACTTCCTCATGAGGGAAAGAGGAGGGGCAGACACTGATTTCTTGTCTCTGATGACCAGTGCCAGGACAGGAGGGAATGGCCTGAAGTTGTGTCAGGGGAGGTTTAGGTTGGATATTAGAAAAAGGTTCTTCACCCAGAGGGTGATTGGGCACTGGAATAGGCTCTCCAGAGAAGTGGTTACAGCACCAAGCCTGACAGTTCAAGAAGCATTTGGACAATGCTCTCAGGCACATGGTGGGATTCTCGGGAATGGTCTTGTGCAGGGCTAAGAGTTGGACTCGATGATAATTGTGGGTCCCTTCCAACTCAACATATTCTATGATTCTGTGATATTAGGGTGGGGAAGAAAGATTGTGTACATTGCAATGAAGGGGTGGCTTTCCATGGGAATCTGTCTTGCAAATAGGAAGGAAACAGTCAGGAATAAGCATATAGTTGGGAAGTGAAGGAATGGCTTGTAGGAGCAGAGAGGGAGCAGCATACCTTGAGACAAAGGCTTCGTGCCAAGCTTGTGTCTTTTGTAACGTTGCTGGGATACAGTTACTTGTAAATAAAGAGAACAGCTTGTAAGTCTTGCTTCTATTTATCACACATCAGAAATGTGTCCTCCTGCGGTCAGTTGCCAAGTGCAGTTAATTTGGCAGGAGAGCTGGTGCTGGCTGGGCAAATCATGGTGCTTCAACAACTGAGAACTTGAGTGGGTGGCCAATTTTCAGTGCAACTTTGACTGTTCTAATTGCTGCCCCAGAACTGTGCATGACATATGTAGGAATTGTGTTTCCCACCATGGGCAAGGAAGGGGAGACTGTTTCCTTTAGCTGTCTGAGGGTCAAATATATTTCTCTTACTACCAGCCACATTTATAAAATTTGAAATACTGTTCAAGTAATCCTTGAAGTGAATCATGAATGTTTAGGTACAGAGCAGCCACTGCTGTGTTTATGCAGTATTTCCATATAGATAATTATACAAGTTAAATAAGTGGGAACAAGAGCTCTTTAGCTTCCAAACACTGCATGATACTTGGCTTTGCCAGACTGAAGGAACATTGTGTCCCTCTGTCATGGTTTAACCCCAGCCAGCAACCAGACGCTCGCTTACTCCCGCACCAGAGGGACTGGGGACATCATTGGAATGGTAAAAGCTAGAAAACTTGTGGGTTGAGATAAAGACAGTTTAATAGGAAAAAGCCATTCACTCAACCAAAGCAAACCCAGGAATCAATTCACTGCTTCCATGGGCAGGCAGGTGTTCAGCCATCTCCAGGAGAGCAACTGTTACACATGTAACAGTTACTTGGGAAGACAAACGCCATCACTCCAAGCGTCCCTCACTTCTTCCATCTTCCCCCCACTTTAAATGCAAAGCATGATGTTGCAGTGTATGGAATATCCCTTTGGTCAGTTTGGGTGACCTATCCTGGCTGTGTCTCCTCCCAGCCTCTTGTGCACCCCCAACTTCCTTGCCAGCGTGGCGGTACAAAAAGTGGGAAAGGCCTTGGGTCTGCATAAGCCCTGCTCAGCAACAACCAAAACATCTGTATATTATCAACCCCGTGTCCAGCACAAATCCAAAACACAGCCCTGTATCAGCCACCGTGAAGAAAATTAACTCTACTCCAGCCAAAACCAGCACACCCCCATAGACCAGTTTTGGGAGAATCAAACCAGAGACTTGATTATTCAGTGCCGTACCGTGTCAGCTAGAAATGGAGATATTTCCCTGGCTGGTCTTTTTAACAATAAGGTCAATACTGAAGGTCTTAACTTTTAAGTTGGGTTTTTTTCCTTTAGACATTGGGAAAGTCAAGACCAATTATAGAGTTTATCACCACTGCTGCTTTGTAAGGAAATAAGAAATCATTAACGGTACAAGAGTAAGCAGTAAATGAGGCAAAATGTGACATAGGTTTGTAAAGAGTGGTGGCAACCACACAGCAAAATTATTTTTATAAGACTTTACAGAGAGAGGAAGAAAAGTAATATACCTAATCTGTCTGGCATCAGCAAAATGTTTTATATCATGCCATCGATATGGAAAAAAAGGACATTAGTACTAGAACTTAAAGATGGGCAGGGAGGGGGTGAGACATATAGAGCAAGGAGAATGCTGCTGGAGCTCCTTAAATGTCATGGACTTTTTTTCTTTAATAGCCACTGGCACAGTAAAATCAAATCATGTTGATGAACTGAGCTTATAGCAGAAATTTAGGATGGATGAATGGGTTGGGAGTGTCTTCTGGGAGAAAATATGTGGTAGTGAGATATTATATAGGGTGATTTGTATATATATATATATATATAAAGATAAGCATCAAATATAAGATATAGTATAAAAATAATAACATAGGTAATAATGTCATATATCTCAGGACTAATAATGAAAATCTTTGACGTGAAAGGGGAGTTCCTCGCATTTGGAAGTGCCAAGGAAGAAAAGGATGTGGGCATACTTGTTCATGGAGGGATGGAAGGGAGGCATGGGATGAAAATCTTCAAGTTGAAGTAATCACATGACAATGGATATACAAAGGAATTATTTTCAGTATACCTTTGTCCAAGAGACAGGTGAGGCCCTGCACAGCTTCAGTAACTTGTGTTCCAATGGCATTAGGTTTATGAAGATGATTAAAGAAATGGACAGACCCTGTTATAAGATGGAGAAAAGAGCATGGAGGTCTTAGCCACCATAAGAAACCAGAGAATACATATTCATTCTGAGTTTTGGACAGAAGGGAAGGATTGTTTGTGTTAAATAACAATACTGATGCAAGAGGAAATGTGTACAAATAGTCTATGAATAAATTTTAGCAGAAAATTATTAATTTGTAGCTGAAGGCCTCTTTTGTTGGGCATTATAAGGGTGTGGTCAGCTTGACCAATTTGAGAGATGTGAGATTTGAGTCCATTCGCTTACTGCTGACCAGGGTTATCCTCTCCCTCTCTGTAGTCCTTGGTCAGATAATTTGTTGGCTCAGCTATGCTAAGTAGCAGGCAAGGAGATTTCTGCACTGTAAAAGAAGAGGAGAATCTTGCTGAGTGATTGATTGTTCCAGGGAGTCTCCCCTGAAGGATGTTTACGTTCCAAAACCTCTTGTAACAAAACCTTGTGGTAAATGGAGTTGAGATTGTTAAAAAGTGCAAAGCACTGCTCCTTGTGTAATTCTGTAATGAGACTGTGATGCCAGCTGTACTGAGTAATCAGTGCTGAGGAACAGTCTGCAGTTTCAGGTAATGAAACAGCATCTGGCAGCGGCAGTTCCTTGTAAGCACAATTCTGCTCAACAAGTGCTATGAGTTTTTGGAAGTCAGAGGATCTACAGACATGCTTTGTGCTGCCGTATATGCTTTAGATTTGAGGTTAGTCAGGTAGATGGTTTCAGAGGAGTTCCCAGTGAATACATCCTGAGATAAGGCAGGGTGATATTACAGGGGGGAAAAGCAAAAGCTTTGTAGTGTGGAGCTTCCTTGCTAACATGCAGAGCATTAAACTGAAATTGAGATGAGAGCTGACATCACAAGCAATGCCAAAAATTGAATTAAATACCCATGTGTGCAGGGCAAGGCATTGGACAGTTTCACCTGATTTAATACTTCTTCTCCTAGAAGTACAGATATCCATCCTGTTGGTAGTATTCAGTACAGCTGACTGTTTCTCCTTTTAACAGTTGTTATTTGAGACAACTCTTTTTTTATAATGCAAGTCAAGTATTCTTAACCTGTAGTATCGGTTAAGATGTTTTACTCTGTTTGTTATCAGGTCAATTTCCTGAAGGAGCTGAAAAATTTTGTTCTGGATTTCACATCTGCTTGGCCACCTTCCTGCTGGACACTTCTTCCTCTATGGACATGCCATAAGAGGTCCTAAGGCCCACAGGAATGCTGGGCCCCATTGCAAAATCATGGTTACATTGTGTGATGCATGTTCATGTCCTGCATCACATCAGCCCTAGCTGAAAGTAAATGCCAGGCCACTGGTTACCCCTGCTCTGGGTGTCCAGTTACCATGCAGGTCTGATGCTCCCTGAGGTGTATCTCCCTTCTCTGTAGGGGAACCTGTGTGACACAGCCATCCAAATTCACCGAGCTAAATCATGTGGCCTGTATGAATCCCCTTCAGGGTTGTCTCTGCTCCAAGCAGTAGGTGTCAGTGTGCATCCATCAGAAAGGATAATCTCAATGTAAGTGAAAAAGATCAGGAATCGTGAAGACAGTTGCTTTTAGTGGGGTTAGTTTTCTGCATAGTAAGAAGGTAGTGTCAAAAATAACGTACCACATTTAAAGGAAGGGTCATTTGATCTGAGTTTCTGAAAGCATGGAGATGCTGAAAAAATACTGAAAGTGTGTCATCTGTGTGATGAGACATCCCAGTAACTAAGAGCACATCTCTTTTATTTTTAATCTCATTATTTTCACATTTTATATGAAAATATAAAGTGAAGTAGTTGTCTTAAAATGGATCCCACGTGAGTCTGCCGTATTGCATGTCACAGTGTGGAGAGTGGGTAGTGTTTAGACTATTTAAGTACCTATGAAAAGAAATTTCTTAGGTCATGGGTTGAAATAATATATTCATGAGGACTTCAGAAATTTCCCATCTGAAATGTCAAACCTATTTAAAAATTCTTGACTTTGCTGGAGTGGCAAAATGGTAAAAAGTTTTTGCATCTATTGAGGCTTTCTTACTGTTGTGCTTGGCTTTCAAAAAAGCAAAAGCAGGAAACTGTTTTTGCTTCCTGAATAAACAGTTGGGTTGTAAATAAATCTCAGCAATGAATGACCTTAGCACCAGATTGTAGCTTATGATTTAGGCCATTAAGTATTGTCAGGAAGTAATTAATTGACTTCATAAATGAAAACCCAATCTGGGAAAATACTGTGCCAGTAAAGTTAGTTTGCTCTGTTTGATGTTTTTTTCTTTGCTCTTTTTACCTGGAAGCTAAAACATCAACAGTGACCTGAATGAAAGAAATTTGGAGAAGGGGCTTTGCTGTCCAACTCAGTTATTTGTCTGCTATCACAAAATCCCCAGCACTGACCAAACAAGGTGCAGACATTGAATGAGATAATTCTCACTTCAGTGCACATCTTTTAAACGTAGAGAGTACTAGTTAGGGGGGCAGGCAAGCTTTAATGTGCTTTAAAGTGATGAAAAATACCACCTTCCCGTACTTGAGGTTGAAACAGAATGGGAGAAGAGACCATGCAGTAAGAGTTTACCTTATGTGTGAAGCAAGATGTTATTCAGAGTTGATGGAGAACCTCTGAAAGTGAGCAAAAAAGACTTGAGTAAACAAGTTAGACAACACTAGGAAGTGCTACAGGTCAGACTTCCTAAAAGGAAAAGCATGAGGGTTATAAGAAGCCAGTTCAAAAGTTTATAGCACTTAAAACAGCTGTGTGCCTTGATGCAGGTTTTCTGGCTGGCTTTCTGAAAGTAAAAGTCCCTAGCAGTGGGAAACTGTCCTGCTGCCTTCTGTCACCAGAGAAGAACCTGTAAATTCTATCAAAAGTTGGTGTTTCTCGGCATGCTCTGCAGCAGCTGCATAATTTAATAAAGATAATCTGGCTGTGGAGATAATTGACCATACGTATCAGTGAAATGGAGCAGATGTGAGGAGAAAATAATGAACTGTAGCAGAACATGAGTTCCCATTGTCTGGATGATTTACTGAGCAAGGCAGCCCTTCCAAGGCAGCTGCCTGCACGGGTGGGCATGCCAAGAGGGCTCTTCTAAGCAAGGCTTGCCTCGCCTGCTCCGTGAAGTGTAAATCCAACAGCAGAGCAAGTTTTGCCACCCAAGAAGTTTGGAAAACCCCGCAGGATACACCCTGCCTGCCTGGTTGCTCTTCTGGGCTGTGAAATCCTTACTGGGTGGTGTCTTTCCCTGGGTTTGCTAACGTGCTCATGCACCTCCTGCTCTGTCCTGCAGCAGGCTCAAATCCTAAAACCACTGTGTAACTCTCTACCCTCCACCATTTGTTTTGGATGTGAACTTCCTCAATATAAGAAAGGTTGGTGGAGAGTAAGTAAAGCAATTTAGCAATACATTTAAATTAAGCTTCAAAATGAAATAGCCAGAAAAGTTACCAATTGTGGAATTAAGAGGAAGTTGGGGTACCTTGAAAAACTCTGATTTAAAATCTCTGTCTTATTGAGAAGGAGCTAATGAAAGAGCATTAAAATATCACAGAATTAAGAATAAACTTGGATTCATTACACAAGGAAAAAGTATTTAGAAGGGAAATATAGTAAAATCAGAATGTCAGACCTTCATTTTGTAGTCATCCACTCAGCCATGAAACTGTATGCATACTTCCTGGTTATTTGTCAGTAGTTTGAAAATTACCGTATTACTGTCTTTTCTGTAGCATTGGTGTTGTCTGAGTAGGGCTTTTCTAGATACCACAAAGGAATCGTTACGCAAATAGGCAATATTATTAATTAGTTGGGTTAATGAATTGGTGTTAGTAAAGCACACAGCTAACTGTGAATTAGACAACTACAGAATGTATTGGAGTGTTATAAAAAAATGTATGGATAGATAAACCTATATCCTAAGGATGTTTTTAAAAAAAAAAATAGAATCCAAACAGTTGTTTTTTTCCTCTCCACTACCATTTTCCTGACATGAAAACAGAGAAGAAGGGTGTGATAACACCCTTGCTCATTTTGTATTACATGTAAGTATTAGAGAAAGTTGATCCGATATTAAACCTACTCCCACATGTGTAGGAGCAGTAGCCAGCATATGAATTATTAGCCTACCACACTAGCTCTTTGCTTGCTAATGTGTCTCCCATGGGAGGCCAGGTCTTAAAAAATAGTTTCGGACTGGGAAGAGGCCAAATAGTTTCTGTAAATGAACGAGAAAGCAAGTAGAATGCTTGAAACACGCTTTTCAAATTGCAAAACCATCCAGTAGTTAATAGTCAAGATGTTAGATGTGGGAAGAGAGGAATCGTGCAAATTTTTTGTTTCCTATATGCAGATTGTGTGTCCGTACTAATAAATACAGTAGTACTTGTTTGTATGTCTTCTATTCATGAAATCGTATGAATGACGCAGCTGCTTTGGTGCTGTGCAGGTCACGTGGGATATACTGGCAAGTCCATGACTGCTTTCCTGGTATACCACCACTCCAGGGACCTGTGCCTGGACTGGAGAGGTGTACTGAGTGAAGCTGGGACTGTAAAGGATGAGTGTGTGGTTAGGGCACGTTGCTTAACCCACATGGAGCTGAACACACTGGTTCAGCCTAAGGAAGCTGAAGCGTATTGCAAGTCTGATTTGGAGCTGGGTGTTTGTGGGGTTTGTAAATCGGGAGTCGGTCTGTTTTGTTGATAACTGTAGTGACTCCTTGCTTACCCCTTCTATCGTCTGTTGCCTGCTAGAGTGGTTATCTGAGTGTTGCAGCTTCTTAGATAACTCTAGGCCCATACAGTGAAGTGCACAACATTTGAGGAACAGAGGAAACCTTTGGGTAGTGAAGGGAAGTCAGCTGTTGATGGGTCTGCACTGGAAAGGTTTAAGAGGAATTGGTGAAGACTGAAAGCAATAAATGGCTATTTTGGCAGGAAACACCTTTTGCATCTATCCTGGCTCATATACCCTGACCACAATGCCATTTTATTGGGATATATCAGTCAGTTGTACTAATTCCTGTGTTGATGTGGGGATAATTTGAAATGAACTCCTAGGCTTGTAGCTTATTTGACCTAACGGAGGTCAACAGGACCTAACAGGACCTAACAGGAGGGATGAATAGGCAAAAAAATCACTTTAGCTGCAAAGCTGAGTCAGTGTGGGGGAAAAGGAGGCAGGATGGGACTCAGCTTGGCAGAGGGAGGAAGGCAGTGACAGCTGTGCCAGGTGACAGGTCAACTTGTTCAGAAGGACTTTAAACAGCAAGCAGTTACTCCATTTGACCACATTTGTGTTGGCTTTTTCTGAGCCTGAAAACAGCCCAAGATAAAAGGGAAAGAAGAGAATGTAGGTTTTATTTTTTTAAAATGTGAAGCAAAGAACGTGAATATCAGAGAGCAGTTAAATATTAAGTGTATATACATTTTCAAGTCAGCCTCAAAAGACAAGGACTTTTGTGATGAGGCTAAAACAGTTGGCAGCAGCAGAAAGCTCAGAAGAAAGCAGAAAAAATCTGCGGTGTGTTGAGGTTGAAATACTTTGTTAGACCTTGGCCTAATGCACGGGAATGACAGGGAAATTAATTCTTGAGAATATTGGCATTGTCAAAATGTGCCATTTCACAGTGGGAGAGAAAATCCCTTAAGGGGAAAACTAGTGGTGTGCGCAGGCAGTTGTTGTTGAGACAGCTCATACCTTTAAGTCTTAGCGCTGCAAAGAACAAGAGTTTTCAAAACCTTATTGTGATGATAAGATCTAACTTTCTTCTCTTTTTTCTTTTATGCAGTGCCCATGTATCACAAGTCAGTAGCAACATTCCTGCTACAGGAGAGTAAGTGTCTCTTGCAATTTTGTAGCTATCCTTCTTGCGCATTGGAGCTTTTTTAAGTATCACTGGTTATTCTTTGATTTCTCCTTAAGGGTTTGTCTTATATTAACAAAAAAAAAAGAGCCAGTTTCCCAGCAAAGCAGATCATCTGCAATGATAATAAATCACTTCCTTCTGAAAAATTCTCAGGCCCTTGGTTCTTTGCTCGCACTGTGCCTGCGATGTTTTGGTTATGCAAAACTTGCATATTTAGAGAAGCTATTTGCACTGTGTTATCCTCTTGCTCTTGTTGGCTCCCTGTTGCATCTCAACAGAGGATGTGACTTGACCCCACTACCATAACTGGGAGCAGCAGAACTACGAGTTGGCTCTTTTACCAGAGCTGGAAATTCCCAACGGCTGATGGGTTTGCAGAACTGATTTGTGTCAATAGTGAACTACAGGCGTACTTGGCTAGTTAAACCATGTGGGAGTTTGCAGTTGCCAAGGTATTTTGACTTTTTTGGGGAACTGCAGTCTCAGCAGACTTTCAAGTATAGCAACTGAACACAACTTCTGTAAAGGGGAAGTCAACCCAAGTACAGGATCCCATGCTCTATCCACTCAGTTAAAAATTAACCAGCAAATCCTGAAATAACGTTTTAATTATGAAAACAACCCAGTAGAAGCTATACAGGGACTTTGGACGAGCATGTTTGAAAAACCCATTCTTCAGCAGACTACTTAAGCATTGCAAGAAACAGAGATGGGATGGGGATGTAAAAAAAATGTGTTTCTATGTGATCTCTTTGCAAAAACAACAACAAAAAATTAGATTTTGCCCCTAAAAGCTTCCTCTGATGAAGGATGGAAGGGAATATTACAAGCAAATATGAGTACCAAAATGAAGGAGATTTGGTTGTGTTGAAAGTTCAGGTAATTCCACATCTTTAAGCGATGCAACTGCAGAGGATCCTTTGCTGTGGTTTGTGTGGAAGCTCTCTTGCTGCCCCTGGGTGTGACTGTGATCTCTCACCAGAGTACATCAGGGATGGCTTTGGGTGCGTTCATGGCACAAGAATGTGTGAAAACAGAACGAATTCAGAACAAAATCCATGCTTGGTCACAAAGTTAAACATGTTAGGAGTTTGTAGTGAGCTACTGCTTGCATACTCTCATCCCTGTGTGAGACAGCAGTGAATCATCTTCTTGCAGGTGATCCATTGCCTTGCTGAGCTTGTACTGCACAACAGGCTTGACCAGTGTCAGCATGGCTGGGGATCATATACAATTTTGTCAGGCCAAGGACTTTTAAAGTGGAGGGTGAAAGTTAGACACCAATGTCTGTAGTTGCAGTAGGTAAAATTAGATGTTCTACAGAAGGTTCAAACATCCCTAGAAATAAAAAAGAGCAAGATTAATTGGGAAGGCTCAGCTCTTCTGAGGGACCTGAACTGCAGGGTATCTGAAGATTTTGGCTTTGCTTTTTGCATATGTTGTAGCCCTAGGACATTTTGTGCTGCTTTGCCATCATAAAAAAAATATAGCCCGCAGATACCCTTGCTTTATTTATTGTTGCAGAGAGGGAGCTCCGCAAAGTCTTTGAGCTCAATTGACCTTATTTTTCGGCTTGACAGGTATTTAGAGAAGACAATCCGCTCAGCCGTGGAGCAGCATCTTTTTGATGTTCATGGCTCAGGCAGCCAGAGTTCAGAGGACTCTGAATCGGGAACATCTTCAGCCTCTTCAAATGTGTCTGCCAGGCAGAGGAGGCGGCACCACAAAGAGCAGGAGGAACCCCGGAGAAACAGAGACATGTATGAGCCTGATTTCTTTGTTTTGGAAAGTATATTTGGTTAAGTCTACCCTAGTCATGTCCTCTTATCAAGGCGATACTACATTCTATTATGAAATGCACTGGCCTTTGCCATGAGTTGAAAGGGCAGAGCAGGCTGCAGTGCCTGTGCAGAGCTCCATTGCATCAGTTAGAGCTGGGAAATTTAGAGTTTATTGGAGATCATGGAGTGGGGCAAAGCACGATAAGAATCTAGGGGGGTTATGCAGTAAAGTTTTTAATTACAGTATTGGGAATTGGTTACTTGCAGTATTTGTTACATTAGTGGAAATTCCCAAGCAGTTGGCTCTATCGCCGGTAACTTTTTTTTTAACATTGGGCTTAGCTGCTTTTCTGAATTCAGAATGGCTTCAAAAACAAGATTAAGTTCTCCTTTTGTGTATGAAGGCACAGCTTGTGTTTGGACTTAGTGAGGAAATTTGGGAGTTTGTCTAAAATTAGAAAAATCTTCCTTTTGATTAATCGGAATTTTTTTTTTATGCACCCTATTACACAAAGTTTAAACATGATCTTGTGGTGAATTTCATTAAATGTCTGTGAAAGAATAAAGATAGTACCTATTTTTTCCTTTCATACTCCTCTACTTGTGGCACATATTATGTGATACAAATATATTACCACCACAGCCTTAAACACTTGCCCAAGGCATATCTGTGTTTGAGGAATTGTAACTACAGACTTTGCAAGGCCATGTTCTGATCAGTGCTTACCCATATGTCTAGCTTTAACCCAGCACCAGTTCTTGTAAAGAATGTGTGTGCTTCACTGCAGTATTGAATTGCTAGGATATCAAGTTAGATTCCAAATAAACATCTAGTCCTCTGTTTTTCCTGAATACTGAATTCTCCAAATCCTATTGGATCTGCACCATTCTGTACAACACCACTTCTGTTCAGGTGCATAGCCATCAATACCTCATGTTAATATTGCAGCAGTGGTATTTCCCAAAATGTGTCAATGCTACTGTTGTAAAAAAAAATCTACAGTTACCCAAAAAAAAAAAAAAAGCCATTTCCTTAGAGAATGAAAATGTGCTGCGAAGATGGACTGGGAAATTAGCACTTGCAAGTCACCAAAGTATCTGACAGCAGCTCTAAAGTAGTTTTTCTTGTTTAGTCGCCCTGCTGACAGGCTTCTCAGGTAAGTAGGTCACAGACTGGCTAGTGTACGTGTTTGGAAGCGTATAGTACTGCGGGGCTTTTTTTCAACATTGCGTTACAGAGCTGCCTTTAGATATGATTGACACAGTTATTCAGGTTCAGTTCTTAAAGCTGGAGACAAGAATTTAAAGCACATTGGAAGTTTTGAATGCTGGCCGGGATTCAAATTGTTTTCCCCAGTTTCCTTAGGTCAGATTGCTGGGACTCCTTTGGGTAAATTATCAAAATTGGGAATTTCTTTCTGTGGTGGTTGTTCTGATTGTCAGCGACTTCATCTCTTTGCCTTGTGATGGATCACAAGAGGATTTGTAATAGGACTACAGACAGGAAAAGTGTTTATTACAAAAACACATAGGTGAACTCCCAGGCTTTGAAGGTTACGTGATCCATGGGCTCTCTATATGTAATTGGTCTGCTCAGGGGTTTATAAAAATTTCCACAAAGGCAAATGTGTTATCTTAGAAGTTTAATCAGAGATTTATAATACCTCTTTGTATCTCTTTTCCACCAACAAAAACTAGAGAACTGTGATACAGAAAGTCACTGGAGCCTTCTGGTTTTGCTTTTGTTCTGAATACTTGTCATGCTGGCACTGTCCAGATACTGCAGAGTAACTGGTTTCTTGTGTTTCTTCACCAGTGCAAGACTAGATAAATTCTCCTGCTGTTCGTAGAAGCAGGTTTTGGAGCCACATGGCAGTAACACATACAACAGTCAGCAAATATTCCAGTTTCAATGTCAAGTGTAAGCAGGCTGCCTTTAGCCTCTGGCAGGGTAATACAGTGATGAATGAGGCACACTGTGTTTCTTCTGTTCCCCTAATGTAGTGATGTGTTATGTATGTGCATCTTCACTCTTGGACAAATTAGAGGGAAGAGTACTAAACAGGTTGTGAATGGAAAGCTGCATGCTGAAGACCCAGCAGGTTAATTATGCACGGCAAGACAAGCCATATGCCAAGCTTCTGGAAAACATGAGCAAACCCCACCAGCCCAGAGGGTCCCTGCTAATGCATCACGTGGTGGCTTAAGGCTAGCTGTCCACTTCCCTTCCCTTAGCAGAGCAGTCCTCTGTCCTAGCAGTTGTGTTGCCATTGCAAAGATACATTTATGTTTTGTGTAATTCCCAAATAAGATTCAAGGATTTGGCTAAAGCACTACAGTCCTGCTCTTACATTTGAGAGTATGAGTAAGAAGGACACAATTATGTGGTGTCATGCACCAAAGGAGATCCTTGGACCACAGCTGTGAATCACTTTTCTAAATTAAAAGCACGTGTCTCAAAGGAAAATATGCTGCATATTCTCTATAAAAATACCACAGACAGCCACAGGCTAGTCTACCTTCCATCTGAAGTCAATGGGATTTTCTGTGTTGGGTTTAGTGGGAAGTGAATCAAATCTCAAACGTTGATCCTCACAGCTTTCTCACCTGAGGTGTATACACTTGGCTTTCACTCCCCAGTGGGATTTAGCATTGCACAGTGTGTGATTTTTGCTGCATTGGGAAGAACCAGAGATACTGGTTTCATAGGGCATAGAAGATGTTGCCAGAACTAGTCAGCATGATGCAGTTCTCTCTTGGTACTGTAAATATAGCAGAAGAGCGTTTTAAACAACCTCTTGTTGTAATGTCCCTTTTCTTTTTAGGGAAGTTGTCAACAAAGAAAACATTCCCTCTGGATTCAGCAATCTTGAGGACTGTATTCTAGCTGCTCAAGAAGTAGAAAAATTACAAGACGCCAGCTCTGGATATCTCAGTGAAAGGAATAAATCAAAGCGGCAGAAATCTAGCACCAGGCTTTCAGAGCTCAATGACAACCAGGACAGTCCTGTGGTAAGCCAGCATGCTGTACTATTTGACACCTGTTACTTTTACTAGGGTAAAAGACTTTTTTATTTCAGTGCACAACTTGTTCTTTTAGGAAGCCTTTTTTTTTGCCTGCAGTACAGGCATAAATGGCTGTTTTGAACTATGGAAACACTGGATCCTACACTTGTAACCTTTGTGATAAGGCAACTGAAAAGCTATATTTCTGCTATGACCCTCTCACTCCACCTGTAGTCATTTTCTCTTTCCACAACTTCTTGCTTTTTTTTTCTTTTGAATTCAGTGAAGCATTTTGGAAAGCAGAAAAGGAAATAAGTCTTTTTCCCAGTCTTTCAGAAGTCTTACAGGGAGGTTGGAACCTTAGATGTAGGTTCTCATGTTCAGGTCAAGTTTATTTTTATGTTCCTTCTAAGCTCCGAAACTAGATTTCAAGTGACTACTTGATAATGAGATGACAAAGGTGTTTTATGTCTTTTCCCAGAAGTCTGTGTGTTACTGTGGTGTTTGCAATTTGCAAAGCAGTTTGGAGAGTGTTGGTCCAAAAGGTGATCCCTCTAGCTACTTTTTAATGAAGACGTGAATGACTTTGATATAACGTCGTAAAAATCTGGAATAGTGTAGAATTTTTCTGGCATATTCATGTGTAATCTCCACAGTAGAAGACAATTTGCCAATTTTTACAAGCTGTAGAATAAAACTGATGCACCCTTCTTCCCTCTCAACCAAACCAAACACCGATTAGAGTATCAGCAGGTGAGAAACTGTCCTGTGCTTCATGCAGGGTCTGCGTACAGTGGCAGAGGTGCTGTACATCCCAGGGCCTGGCACTGAGCATGCATTACAGGGTTAATAGTAACAGCAAAAGCTGTGTGAAAAGACTGTCCTGAGCTATAGGGCATTTCCTTCAGTTGTGTTTGATTAAGTTTTAGATCGTGCTGCGAGCAAGTGAGTTCTTACCGTGACATTGTGTTTGGACTCATTTTGTTTAGATCATAAGATTGCAATGATTTGATGCTCTTACTCCGTGCAGAGATTCTAGAGAGAGGTGGATTTCGCTTATCTTCACAATAAAAAGAAGGCAAGGTGCCAAAAATTGTACACCGTGCTCAGTTTAGTAACTTAGATTTAATGTTCAGTATCAGTAACCTTCTCAGGAGATACTTCATGAAAGCAGAGTGAGATAGACACATTCACACTTGGAGTCTTTGCTTGTAGCAATGGATATTGATAGGCAGAGGTCTAGTGCTTATCCTCTTTTCGGCACCTCTTCTCTGCCTGTGGAGTGTAAAGCAGTTTAAATGTAAATGAGAATTTGTCTTAGGATTTAGGAAAGGAAAGACTGACAGAAATGTCTGCTTTTGGTGTGGATCTGAAAAACATTCATGAAACCTTAAAACATGCCCAGAAGAAATGTCCTCAAACTTACCTGTATCCACTGGACGTTGCCCTGCCTCTCATTTTTTGATCTCTTGAGGGGCAAAGTCTGAAAGGAGTGTAAAATGAACTAACCTTGTACTAAAAGCAGTTTGACCACGATGATCATCAGCATGGTTCTTGCTTGGTCTGCTAGAGGAAATGTCACAGTGGGATTGTCAACTGGGAATATTGTTATGAAACAGCTTGCAGAGAGCTTGGTGCTACTCTTTTGGAAGAGCAAAAGCTGCTTTTTAAGTTTTAATGTGTGTGCTTATTACATACTTGCATTTCAGAGACTGCCAGAAAGATGCATGGTGGTTTAGCTCTCTTTTGGCTACACCATTATGCTTCAAATAATAACCCAAATTAAACTGCCAACTTGAAGTACGAAAGGGCATAACCTGCACCTTAGCATTTACTAATAGGCCTTGGTCATGTGAGCAAGTTTTTGATGTTGTATCTCCTTAACTACCTTTTTCTGAGCCTTCCTTCTTTTCCAAGCCTGAAAGAGTATGTAGGACAGTGCGTGGAAGCTTTCCTCTTAGCTGCCTGATTGCATCTGACTCAAAAGTGTAAGTCAGCAGTGGAAGAGCTGTCAGTTCCACTTACTCTCCCAAGCAAACCAACCACAAAGCATTAAAAGCTTGTAACTGCGTTTCAAAGACACAGTAGCCAGGTACCAGCAGGACTTGAAGAATCACATTAGTCAAGACTGGAATGACTGACCTGTGTCACCTTTTGGGGCTGGAGGTGTAGCAGGTGAGAGAGGGCTGTGACTGTCCTAAAAAGTCTGTGCACATAGTTTCCAGGGCAAGAACCACACTATGCCACTGACTGGCTTCCTCATACTTAAGAGGGGTTTTTCCAAAACCCAGGGTAGAAATCTCCTGGACGTGTGCCCAAAGTGGCAACGTGGCTTGTCCTCACAGTAGTTTCTCAAGCTCTTAGAGGACAACAGCATTAATGTTCCTAATGGTAGCCAAGGCAAACATCAGAACAAGTTGTCATAACCAGTTGGATTTCTTGCCCTGCACTCATATTAGTACAACATTATATTTTTACACACGGCAGTCATTTTGCATTCTTCTACCTGTTTAAGAGGAAACTAGAGAAGGATTTGAGGATTTGGCTGAGAAGTGGAGTATTTTCTAAGATAAACATAAGGAGTCCTGCTGAGAAGATGCTTGGATTTTGGTACCTGCTACTACAGAAGTTGCACAGACCACAGAACTGCTTCCAGGCTCAGGCTGTCTCTGTCAGTCTGTAACATGGGAACTTGCGGGGTGCTGTGCAGAATTATTCTGTTTTGATGTTTTGAGGTCATCTGATGAAAGAGATCAAGCAGTGAGCAGTTGGGTTTTTTGCAGATTGTGCAAATAAATTGTGGGATTTGTTTTGTTATAAATGTGCAGCAGGCAGTAGTCTGTTGTCTTGTTCCTAGAAGTCCTGTTTAATATTTTTATATTTGATCTGTTTTATGGCCTGCAGCTTGAATCTGTTTCTCATATGTATCTTACTGCTTTAACATTGTATTGCAGAGTATGGAAAGCTTTAGCTCATCCAAGCCTATAGACAGAACAGGACCTGATGACATGGAAATTTTATCTGAAGAAAGGTGATTTTTATTTTTTTTTTAATATATGTATGTTTTCCTTTCCCTGTGATTGTAGTAAAGCCTGAGAGATCTTCCACCACAGACTATGAGGGTGACATTTAGTTATGCTGCAGAACAGCATTACCCACCATGTTAACTTCAAAGTAGAACTTCATGGAGGCACTGCGTATGTTGTGTGGGCTTTGCCCTGCAGCATATGCCACCAAGACTCTTTTCCCAGCCTGTTAGGATTGTCTCTGAAGGTGCTGATGGTGCAGACCTGAAAAGAAGTCAGCTGTGAAGCACCTGAGCCAGCATACTCCACACAGAGGATTGCAGGGCCTGTCTTACCTGGCCTCTGGGTTGGGAATCTGGCCCTTTTCTTTCTGCTTCTGCAAAAGCTGAACAGCCTCAATCTGCTCCCCTGAGATGACAATTCCTCTTGACACCTATTTGGTGGGAAAGTCGTACTGATTTGGATTAAGGGCGCTGGAATTAAATTACATTATTTATTTTTCACAAATAACTTCTGAGAGGAAGCAAAAATACATAGTTTAGCAGCTTGACATGCTGCAGCCCAGAGTGTCCCTTCATTTACTGTGTGAATTAGCGAGGGTGCAGGAATAGCAAGAACATAAAAACCTGGTGTGCGTGCAGGAATCCTGCTTGTTTTTGTTACAAGACAGTCTGGTTTTGTATTTGTAATATGTTGGTTTGTTTTTGTTTTTTTTATAGCAAAGAAAGTGAAAACGATGAGGTTTTTTTCAGGCATTCTCAGGTTGGTATTTTATTTTGTTTTGGTTTTGTTTCAGTTTTCTGGTCTCTAAATGAGCCTTTTATTGAGTAGAAACAAGTAGTTAGTTACGTGTACAGTTCTGTGAAATTTTGTTTTTCTCAGAGAAATGGAGTTAGCATGTACTTTTTCTTTCCCTTACCTATGCTTTTTATTTACATAATTTAGGGAGCCTCTCAACCACTGAGTAGTCTGAAAGCATCTGCTTCAGTCCCTTTGATCCCTCCTTGCCAAAAAGGGAAGGATCACTGAAGTCAGCACATTGGTTTAAGTGATGCGAAGTTGCCTTATTAATCATAGCAAACAGGGTGTCTTATCTCCCAGGGCAGTAAGATCAGCTTGTCTCTCTTGATTTTTCTAAAATATCTTGGTCTTTTATTTATGATTTCCCAGCGCAGCCTGTTGCTTTTGAACATAGGTGTCTGCGATCCATTTGTCTTTAGAAAACTGGATCATCTCCTGTTTCTTTCTCAGAGTTGGTAGTTGGGATGGATGTCAGGAGGGAACGTGTGGCATTGATGGCAACAGTTTTTCCCCCAGCTTTCCGTTTCTCTTCAACACACACCTCCTGCATTGGCTTTATGGTGTTTTTTATCTGACTGTTCAGCAAATCAAAGATTGGGGTTGGGTGAACACCGTTGCAGTCACTTGTTCATTTGGGTTTCTTTGAAACACCTCTAGACAGCCAAGCATTTAAAATACTGGGGAGAGTTATTTGAGGCACCTCTCCCTCAGCTATGCACCCATTTTAGAGGAGCACAGTAAAACAGCTGTAACCAATGTCTGTTTTTTCTGGCTGTCTGGAGTTATCTGAAGGCTGGTAATATTTGTAAACTAGACTCCTCATGTGGTTGTTCGGGGGTTTTTTTCCAGTAAAAGCCACTATGCATTTATTGCCTTTGAAAGACTCTGTTTCTGGTAGGAATTATTTCCATCTAGCAGGAAAGAGAAGAGATTGCTAACAACTGAGCTCTAACCAGCTGTGTTGTAGCTGGAGAAGTTTGTGGGACCCTGAAATATGTAACCTCTGCAAAGGGTGTTCAGGGCTGCCTGCGATCACTGCTCTGACTGGGCTTAGATGGATCTCCTACTTGGCTCCCAGAGGGTCAGTAATCCCCAATGATCCTGCACTTGCTCGCGAGTTGTTATATTTTCCGGACTGTAGATTTTGCAACACCTTGTTCCTCACGTATCTACTTGCTGGTGGAGGAGGTGCTGTTACTGCCATGCCACACAACACTCCTATTAAGCTTTTAAATTAGCCTGGTGGAGGTATGTTTGAGTATGAAATCATAATCTTAAAATAAACTTCTCTTTAGGACAAGTTTTAAAATGTAGAATTTTAACTGCAGGAGAGGACAGCCTTAACCCAGAGCCTGTATTATATAGGAATTACAGGGTCAAGAAAATGTTACATTCCCGCAGAGTTGTTTTACATTCCTTGCCCCCTTATAATCCTTTTGCTTAGGAAAGCTTAAAGACATACGTTTCATAACAAACAACCCATTATGTATCAGGAAGGGATAGGGACTTCCTTTCTCTTTCTCACCCTGTCTCTGGTCTGAGAATATTAGGAAAGGTATTTGGAATTTGCCATAGTTACCAGTTGTGCCAACTTGATTCTCCATGAGGCTGTAAAAATACCTTGAAACTCAAGTCCCAAATGAATTTTCAGTGCTTTTGTAACCTTCATAGTCTGCCCTTGGAAGTAGCTAAATTCCAGGATGAAAAGCACAGCTTTGTAGTATCTAGGTTTTGACAAGGGAAGGGTATTTAAGATTCACACCAGCATGGCAACAAGTGTAGAGGGGGATTGGCATGACTCAGAAGTAAGGCAACAGAATGGCTGCATTCCTGCATCAGGTTGTATTAATAAGATGTGCTTGAGGATGCTTCCTGCTTGTGGTTGTAAGGGATGATCAGATGTAGGGGAAGAAAGCCTTCTAATTTGAATCCACATGTAACTGATCAGAATACAACTTCCTGATCAGAATTTAAAAACATTTCTGTTGACATTTATTTCTAGCTGCTTGAGCTACTCTTTGTGCTGAATCTCCATTGGAGCAGCGAGAATGAAAGTAGCTGACTTGTGCCCAGGTTACTTAGATCTGTAGTTACTGCTGCCTGCAAAGTATAGCTGCAAAAGCAGCTTCTAAAAAGCAGAATTCAAGTACCTACTTTGAAGATTTTTTTCATGGTCATTTATGTAATATCCGCAGTGCACTGAGGCTGCCAAGCATTACCGAGATCATCAACTTGCCGCCCCTTCAGTTTGTAAGAAATTGTGGCACATCCATACCTAAGGCAAAGTAGTTCTCCCTTACATTATTTTTTTCCCTGGAGGCTGGCAACTTGTGGCATCAGGAAATCAAAAAGGAAAAATAAGTGATGGAAACACTGAATTATCAACCCCTCTAAGGGTTTGGAATGCACATTAATGCAAAGGAAGTTAAACATCTGCTTTCTTGAGTCTCCTGGGTTTTTACCACCATTGTTCTTCAGAACACCTGATGATTTATTCATTGTATTAGAGGCTACATCGGTGAGCAAGGAAAGGAGAGCAACTGGCAACAGGCAGAGCACAGGCCTGTTTTTAAACACGTTTTAAATGTTTTCTACAACTCAAGTGACTTTAGAAGGATGAGGACATGGATATGATCTTTCTAATATATCTGTAATGGAAATGTTTACCCATCTGGGAAGTGCTCTTATATCTGCCAAAGATATCTTTTAAGAGTCTTAATAAGCCAGGAGATAGTACACTCTTCATAAAAAGATGTTTAACTCTGCAATTAGTATCAGTGGTATTTTCAGGTTGGTCTCTTTGAAATTCTTAATCTAGATAAATTCCTCTCTTCACACTTCTTTATGTTATTAAAAATAACACTTGTTTTGAAACTTACTGCTTAATTTCTTTCAGCCTTTAAAATACTGTGCTGGCAAATTATATGCAGTTTATCAACGGGTACAGTTTGTTCTTTTAGTAAATGTAGAAGACTGCCTGTTTCTGGCCACTGACCAGTCTTTCTGTTTGGAATGTACACTGACTGTTTAGATCCTAGCAGGAAATTTGTTACTGAACCTTAAAGAAATATTTAAGTCCTCCCAACCTGGAAGCAGCTTAAAAGATATTGAACGGTGAATTAGCATTTTTCCATGTACAACTCTCACAATAAACACATTTGTAATCAGATTTAGCGTCAAGCTGTACGAGTTATTAGTGTTTGGCAAACTGTCATCTAGTGTTTCATTTTGTTATGCTGTTTCAACAAGGTGATTTATTGAAATGAACAGGAAGTACACACCTCATACAAATAAAATACAGAAAACTCTTTACAACACCAGGGTATTCATCACCCTGATTTTTAGAACCATAGAACAGCCCAGGTGGGAAGGGACCTCAAAAGATCACCTGATCCAACCTTTTGTGGGAAAGGAAGCCTAGATGAGATTATTTAGCACCCTGTTCAATTGCACGGATTGATGGAATTGAATCCAGATAAGATTAAAACATTTACTCATATGATTTGTCTACTGGGCAAGGTTTTCTTTCCCCTCTTCATGAAATTTACTTGTTTTTCTCTGCTCAAAAGGGAAAAAAACATAAACACATCATTAACTTTATGCAGATGAAACAAAGTAAATGTGCCTTAGTGGTGTGTATTAGGGATATTGAAGCATTTGACCGTGCTTCTGGATTCACAAGAAAAATACGTCCAGAGATACCAGTTATTTTCTTTAGGTCCATTTTCTTTGCATATCAGCATATGCAGATTACTAACTAGATTATCAAAATACCTGCAGGGAGAAAATCTGCATGTTGACTACCTGCTAGACTATGTTGGAGAGAATTATGCCTAAACTGTTCTTATCAAATTCCACTAGTTTATGTAGTAGTGTAGTGCTGTCTATTCGGATAGCTCTGTGCTTGTTGGTGGATTTATACATATCACACTATATGTTTATCTACATGCTTTACAGTTCCTTTTCCCTGCTGCCCTCTGTGTGGCATTACAGCTGATTTGTTTTAGAGTCACAAAACTACTCGTTTCGTCAGGCACTATTGCGGACACGCAGTGTGTCTCTGGATTGTGGGAATGGCAGTGGTTTCTGCATAAATGCACACGACGTGTGGTATGTGCAGGGGTGAATAGTGGTGAGACAAACAGCAGTTGCTCCTAGGTAGTGCTAACTGGTGAATCATTTATTTGACAGCATTCTACCTTTTTTTTTTTTAATTCCTAAGTCATTGGATGCTTGTGTGAATTTTTTGGCTTTTTCCCAGAGTCCGCACTGCTTCCAGCTGAGATGCCAAACCCTACTGCCGTTTGGATTTGCGCAACGCTGCTTTAATACCCCGAGCTCCTCCATAAATAGTTCTGCTCTCCCCACGCCCAGCTAGAAAACAACCACAGGAAATCAGGGAATGTGCAGCCAGCACAGCTTAGCTGGCACTAATTGATCTGAGCCAGCACAGCCTGCATGAGAGCATTCATGTACGTAGCCTGCACTGCTTGCTGTCTGCAGCTGCTACCTCAGGAGCTCTGGTGCCTGCTTTTTAGAAGGCACCATATTGCTACAGCCTCACAACAGCAGCAGCGGTTCTGTTGTTGCTCGAAGGAGTTGCGCTCCTGTTGGAAGTGTACGCAGCCACCCCCTCCCTCTCCCTTTCTCCCTGCCTCCCTCCCTCCCTCCCTTTTCATCCCAATCCATTACTGGAGGCTTTTTCAGCTGCATGCAGTTGTCAGGGCAGGCAGTCTCGAGAACTTCCAGTGGCTTTCTAAAGAAGGAGAAATTCAAGGAAGGCAGATGGACAGATGTCTTAACTGGTGTGAGTGAGCAATTAGTACATAGGGGTCACCAGGCAGGGGATTTGGATTTGGAGCTGGAAACATCAGGGACTGTTTGTTTGGATCCTATTAGCTAAAGGCATGAGCTTACTGTTGCTGTGACTGCAGGGGTTTTTTTCTTCCTCTGCATCCTGAAGCGTTTTTTTTTTCTTTCTCTCTCATTTCTTTGGGTGTATGGGAACATAGCTGACTACAAGTATGAAGATTCAAGAGCATCCAAGCATGCCTGAAAACAAGTTGCAAAGAAATCAAGATGCTGATGATCAGGAAAACAGCTTTGTATCTGAAGTGCCTCGGCTGGATTTAACCTCACTGTGTGATGACAACAACTGGGAAGGTAGGATTGTGTGATGGCTGGTCATATGAGTGAAATGAGAGAGAGGGAAACCTGAGTGGGCTGGGTGTATCTTTATGTGATCGTGTTCTTATGCTAAAAACAACAGGAAAGCAATTTTGTCCTGAATGTAGAACTGAAAGTTTGGAGAAACTGCAAGCAAATACTAAATGGTACTAAGTCTAATTGTCACTTAGAGGGAGAAAATTAATTGTTTTATTCTTGAAGTTACTTTCATGTTCCGTTTAGCACTTTTATCCCTGAGTGTTTCGGGATATCTTATTTCATGGTGACATTGGAGATTTAAGCTAGACTGTCTTGTACTTCAAAGCAACTGAGTGTTTCACAGTCTAAAAGGAATATTTCTTCCTCTTCAATCACTATTTGGAAATAATTATTTGGATCTGAAAGGCACAGCTGGAAAAAAAAGCTGTCTATCTGTTACTTTGTCTTACAAACAACTTTTTTTTTATGTATTCTGTGAAGGAAATATGTTTGCCAGCTCAAGTAGCAGTTTTAAATTGATTGTATGTCATTTAAATTATTTTAATACTGTTTCTTAGGTCTCATGTCCAGAGTGCATGCTTGGTGGGCTGTTTACACTTACTCTTTTAAGAGTGGGAAATCTGGGCAAACTCTGTGGGTGCCATGAGCCTCAATTTCATTTGAAATTGAGATGAAATTAAGGTGTCCAGTGCTTCTGGGATCAAACCCTTTTCCAGTTACTGAAATGTTTCTATGTACAAGCAAGAATTCTTCCGTTAGTTTATGCTTTAAGAGTGAAAGATGGGTTTTGTCAGGGAAGAAACAGGAAAACGCAAGTGTTTTAATAAAGCAGGAGAGGGAAAACGTGCTACTAATTCATTGCTCTAAAAAAGCAATCTCTGAGGAACACTGAGAAGTGAAGTTCTCTACTCTTGCCTCCACAGTGTACGTGACCTAGTACGTTTTGCCTTTCCTTCTAGGACAGAAGTAGTTATGACACTTCAGGCATGAGTAAAGAAAACCCGCAGCCATGGCTGCCTTTGATTCAGCCAGGAATTCAACTAGTCACCCTGGACAGGAGGGAATTTTTCCATTTGCTTGCTGGGCAGGGAATCCCTAGATGGAATCACCACATGTGCAGCATGGCTGATCAAAGAGCCTCAGAAGGGCTCCCAGGCAGCCTTGGCCACTCTGTGTTTACTGAGATGCTAATTAGCAGAGCCCTGCGGGGTCTCAAGGTGGGGTGAGCACGTCTGTGTCCTCAGAGGTGATGTGTGGCTTCAGCCATCCTGTGAACCTTTGGAAATAATGACTCTTTTTTTTTCCATCCTGCATTAGTAATAGGAGTCATATGAATGCACGAAGGAGAGAACACAGCTCCTTTCTGTCTGCCAGTGGCTTTCCCACTGTATAAAATAACTTGTATCTTTGGTACAACTTCCTTGTAGCAGGCATGCTCTTATATTTGGATTCTAGCTTTCTTGCCCTGCAAATACGAAGCAGGATTAAGGGCACATGTGACTGCACTTGAAGAGTGCTTCTCTCAGATTCTTCCTTCCTCCCGTCTGTTCATGTGTATTTCACAAGAGGAGGAGGTGGGCAGTTGCAAAAGAATCAGCTGTTGGGGGTGAGAGAGACATCATCTTCAGAAATATGTGCCTTCCAGAATCACCATTTTGTTGGCGCGGATGCAATAGCAGCAAAATGGTGTCTTCTGTATCTCAGCAAGGAGGGACTGAATCTTTCCCTGCTGTGGATGTGAAATCAAGCTTGCAGCAGCCAGGAAGGGAAGGTATTAACATCAACTCTCAGACTACTTCTCTAGCTAACGGCACAGTCTGTTGTTGAGACTGGCTTTGCAAGGCACGGTTGTACCACCCATCCACAGCTCTAGCCAGGATATCCTCCTGCCAGCCAACCTGTGTCACTCAAACCTTCACACATCTCTCCAGGA
This sequence comes from Pipra filicauda, assembly GCF_003945595.2. Classification (NCBI taxonomy): domain Eukaryota; kingdom Metazoa; phylum Chordata; class Aves; order Passeriformes; family Pipridae; genus Pipra; species Pipra filicauda. The sequence continues at coordinate 175,724 of NW_024104368.1, forward strand.
TCCGTGCCAGAGCTCTGGTTGCATCCCCATTGGAAAGGAGGAAGGACCATGCCTTCAAAAGTGGCAACACTGAACTGTTTATTGCTTTGCTCTAGCAAATTTGGTAGGTCTGTCTTTCAGGAAATTACCCATTACACCGTTGACTGACTTTTGAGGACAAGGTCCTCTGTATCATACTACAGGAGATACAGAGCATCTAAGGACAAGGGCAACTGCTGGGACTTTCACAAGTGACTTGTGAGAACAGTTACAGGTTGAGGGGTTGCCTTTGGCTGTAGCTGTCACTGCCTCGAGTGTTAGGAAAAAGCCTTGAAAAATGGGCACAAAATTACACAAGACAACGTTGTCCGTTGACTAGGTTTTATTTGTCAGTCAAGCAGGCTCTCCATCGTGTTAAGACCAGAGCTGCCATAAAAACCCTCATTCAGGGGCACAGAACTCTGATAGTTGCTACCAGGTGAGCTGGCAGAGTCCCATGCCTTTTATGTTATGCTAGAAGTAATTTTTACCAGATTTTTCTTTCCCATAAGGCTTCCCACATAGTCAAAACTCTACACAAGAGGAGAGATTTGCTGTACTTCTCCAAACTGTGTTCCCTTTACCTAAAGCTGAGCAGAGACAGGTCAGAGAAATTTGCATCCCGCAATGCATAGGCTCACACTCCACCACATGCCCACCTTCTGTGTCCCCCTTGCCTGCTATGTATAGAGGCATATGTGTAGTAATCATCAGGCTATTGCTGTAGTAGGCAAGGCGTGAGCAGTGCCCCAGCCAAATTCAAGACCTGAACTCTTAGCCTAGGTGCATTTCCATGGTCCAGAAGTAGTTTCCGAGTGTGCATCTAACAGGTGCAAATCAGGTAGTTTTGTTCTCGTGCTGGGTGTGAACCGAGGTGTCTCTGTGAACTGGGATATCTGACTGCTGGGTTTGCCTGCTAAACTGGTCAGTCAGTGCCAGCTGAGATGGCTTTGTAAGCAAGCATTTTCAGAGCTGCTTCCATAGCAAAGGTTTCTAATTGTTGTGGATTATGTTTGAATTGGGTGCTGTGACTGAGGAGTACAGAGTGTTCTCTCACAGTCCAGAGCTATTGTGCAGATTTCTTACCAAATGTTTCTAATTCAAGCCCAGAACTTGCTATCCTGTCCTCGAGGAAAATCTGGAAGTATGTTGCTCTTCGGAACAGTGGCTGGCCTTGTCAGCAGATTGGGCTGAGCAGGCAGTTCAGTGGATCAGTATGATGTGTGTGATTGCTGCCGATGTCACCTGATTACCGATGCTTTAAAAAAAGTTCTGTAGCTGAGATTTCAAGCAGAGTTTGCAGTAACAAGCACTTAAGGAATAATCAACAGACATTTTTCTGCAAACTATCAAGCTTAAAAAAAAAGCAGAAGTTTAAAATGCAAAAACACAATTAGAGTTCTCAGTGTTGAGAACTCAAGTATTGCAGCACTTAGACCCTGAGGGTGAAGCTGATCTACAAATAGTTTTACCATTGACTTAGTTGATACTTTCCCATGAAAAAAACCCAAAGGAATGCAAAAATATCCAAATAGTGTAGCAAAAGGGAAGCTGCATTTAGTTTTCTTTTTTTTTAGCACTGTGAACTTAGACTGATCAATGTATTTGCGTGTAACAGTCTTTAGCATAAGGTAAATCAGTAACGAAGCACATTTCATTTTTATTACTAACTGTAGAAAAAATAATTGCATTGTTTACTGAATTTATTTTATAGCATCAATATATTAAAAATGTGGTTTTGATTGTTAAAGTTTGCTTGCTAGCTGAGAGATGTGTCATCTCACTAACTGAATAGGCATGGCAGTGCTGTATTTGGGCCATTCTTTTGATCTGCGTAGGAAGAATACCTCCTGATGTATTCAAACAAGGATATTTCCATACAGTTATTTTTAAGATGAAAAAAATAGGTTGTTACTGAGCTAGTGAATGCTTTGGATAGAGTTTTAAATTGCTTTATTCATTTCATTGTAAGAGGTCTTTCTGGACTCTTTCAAGTGGCATTTTGATGCTAGGACCTCAGGTGTTGTAATGAGTTTAGACTTCTTAATCCCTATGGACCTACTTCAGTTTACAGCAGCTAAGGTTTGGCCTCCTTTGTTTGATAGCTGGGTGTGTGTAAAAGCAGTTAGCAGCAGGCATCAGCTGTGTGGCTGCAGAGAGGGAAACAGGAGATGCCTATGGCATTTTGCTGGCTGCACCTCAGGTGGTATTTGTGTGTGGACACCCCTCTGTTGGCCCTGCAACCCCCAGTAACCCTGTGGCAAATATACAGTGTAATTATAAAAAAAGACATGTTTTTGTCAGCAAGAGGGCTTGGAGCTCACTAGTAATACACCAGTGTGATACAATAAATCTTTCTTCCTTCTTGCATTTTACAGATTTATTAATATCTCCAGCCCTCTATGCAGCAGGTTTGCAGAGAGGTTATATTGCTATAATGTGTCTACAGAGTTCTGCAGAGCCACACCTGGCAGATGGCTGACAGCTTTGTTGAAAGATTAGCTGGTTTTGTGGGATTTTGAGAGGGAGTGCAGCGCTTCTGAAGGACTGCAGGCTCAATACCAGCATAGCTCACTGCTTCTGTGCCAGCTTAGAAAAGGCAGACCTGAAAGAAATGCCTTGAGAATCTGACCAAGAAATAAAAAAATTTTTCACCCTTTCTCTGCACTGGTACAGCTACAGTGGCTAGATATTCCCTTTTGTTTTTTTTTATGAAAAGTTTTCATTAGGGAAAAGAGGGGGGGGAAAAGCACGTGGAAAGAATGTGGAGATGGGTAGAAAACCAAGAGTTTTCCCTGAGCAAGAAAGATCTGTTCAGGACAGAAAATTAATAAGGGTAGCTGCCCTGTCAAGTCAATGGCAAGGAAAAGGTGAAACATCTACATTCTTTACTGAGATTCTATTCTTCAGTTAGCAGAAAGGGGAAAGGGTGACAACATTAATCATGATAGCAGATACTTCAAACCCGAACCATTAAGTCCAGGAACTTAACAGCCTTCAGGAAAGGCTCAGTGCTTTGACAGCTATCTTGGATAAATGAATAACAAAAAATATGTATCCTGTTAAACAGGAATTGATTGATTGTACACTGTCAGAAAAAGTGGCGGCTTACCCTTAGTGGGTTCCTATATGCTTGTGTGATCCAGCAATTCCAGTGCTTCCAGCTGAAGCACCTGGCACCTGGCCAGAAGAAGAGAGAAGGCAGTTGGACTACAGCTCTGGTCTACTTTGTGATCTGATGTAGATAAAATCCATAATTCTATATACCTACATATATTCCTTGATTAATTGCTGTGTTACTCTCTGGGAGTCTAGCTGTTTTGTGTGTAGATGAGTTTTTTTCTTCTCAGTATGTTGGGTCAGCAAGGGAAACGAAATTACCCATAGAGTCAGGCCTTCCAAGAGCAAGGGTTAAAACCAGCTGATTTTCTATAGCAACCATTTGTTCTGTCAAGTCTCAAATTTGATTTTTCCTTTTAGGACTTTTTTCTTCTCCTTTTTAACACTTTCTCCTTTGCACTGTGAGTTTCTGTTTTGGGGGAGTATTTTGAAATCAACAAAATAAAAAGTATATATACCTCAGTCTCAAATAGCTTATGTGAAGTGCTTTGTTGTCTTCTGGGGTTTGATCAGAGGCTCTTTGAGCCTTTGCAATTCCCTGAATGTTGCATGCTATCTGCTTTAAAAATCCACCTTGGACAAAGTCACATGCATCATGCATGATTAATAATGGCTTTGTTAGCTGGTGTGATAGGAGCTTAATTTGGTTACTGCTAAATATGCTGCTGATTTCTTCTAATTTATTCTATCTATGTAAATCCCATGAAGGTGTTATTTAACAATTTCCAAGAGCAAGTTCTGCTTGGGGGTGAGAGCGTATTCAAAGAACTAAAAGGGAGAGATGTCTAGAAGAATCCCATGCATCATGTAACTCTCATTCCTGCAAGTCAAATGTATCAATTTTTTTCCTTTTGTATTATTACCCTTTATTTTGCTACAAGAGATCTTGTGAGATCCTTCCCAAAATCATAAGAGATTCAGGGAAGTGGGTGCAAAATATTTCAGGTATTAGATACTGCCACGATTGAACTGTGCTTAGAAAAACTCTTTTTCCAGAAATTACCTAAGAGAATTGCAGGCTGCATAAGCTTTCTGATTCTACATGCACTTCGGACTTGCACACCTCATGGAAGTAACATCTGTGAGCCAGGCTTGTATGTGCTTCTCTTATCACAACACCTTCAAGAAGCTCTTATACAAAAACCCCCTGCCATCCCTTCCAGGGTAACCATCAATGTGAATGCAGCACCAGCCTCTAAGCAGGGGCATGCCATTTATATTCATGTGCTAAGGAAGAAGAGAAAAGGAGGAGAGCAGAGCATCGTGAAGATGCGTATGGGCAAAAAACCACTGAGCCTGTCATTACTGCATTGGGGATGATCTCACACTGCCCAAATTGTACAGAGGGGGAATATTAAACAGCACCGAGGTTCTGCAGGGGAGTCCTTGTGCAATCCACTCTGAGCTGTGAAAATGTTATCCTTGTTCAGGAAAAGGAAATAACTGGGTTTTTTTCATAAATTGATAACTTCTAAAGCCCCTTGTCTTTGTGAATGGAGAAAAGACACACTAGGCACAGGAAACAGTTAGTCCATAGCTCTGCGACTGATCTGGGAGCTTTCTATAAGATTTTTGTTTTGTTACTTGACTCTAGAACTGTTTGTTAGATTTATAAGTTCAAAGCCTGGCTCTTAGCACCACAGGATTAGACAGTTTAAGTAGGAGCATGCAAATCAGCTTAGTAAACTATCTGAACACAAAATGTTGGACTCCTTATGGCATCTGGAGGGAGTGATCACAAGATTGAGGCGATTGCTTTCCATGGGCTCTATTATGCTAATCAGCAATGCTAAGTTGGGTTTCCCTTTCCCACTTCCATCTCCCTGTACAACATTGCTTTTACTTCTAGCTGGTTATGTAATCCAGGGGACTGAGAATTTCCTCCCTTTTGTACTATGCTGTTAAGCAGCAGGATTGCATGTGAAAGAGATAAGGGGAAATTGGGACCATATTACCATAATTGTTAATTTATGGGCTAGGCACCCTGTGGAACAGGTAGTAGTGCCAGACACCTTTTGCTTGCAGACTAGAAGAACCTATGTTTACTCCGAGGCTTTGAATTTCCAGTAGCAGGTGACCGGGTTGCACTGGAGAGCTGGAGGCTACAGGAAGACCTACTCATTTACAGTATTTGTACATCCTGAAACTGAAAAAATATCCTTTTGTAATCCAGTTGCCTCTTTTGTACTAACGTGTTCCAATAATTCTCTCTGTCCAGCATAACATTTTAGTCAAAGGTGTTACCTGGTGATAGCCTTGTTTAGAGTCAGTCTGTGGTAATACCTGATCATCTTTTGGGCACAGTTTTCTGTTGCATCTAAGAGATTACTTACGTTTGTGTAGGGTGCCCATGTGGTCAGGCAGTGCTTTGTATTGCTTCGCACACAGGGCAGATGCGAGTAATGACCGGAGAATGCCTGGTGGCAAGGAGTCATGGTCCAGGACAAATGGGTCAAGGTTCATTAGAAAAGTTACCTGGAGTCTTGTCTTACATGTAAAACAAAAACAATAAAACCAGCCTTTGTCTTACTGTTCCCAGAGCCCATCCCTGCTCTTTCCTCATGGCAGCGAGACGGCTTAGACTCAGATGAGGCTCGCCTTTCCCCGCAGGCTGGGCGCTTAATTCGCCAGCTGCTGGATGAGGACAGCGATCCTATGCTGTCCCCTCGCTTCTATGCCTATGGACAGAGCCAGCAGTACCTGGATGATACAGAAGTGCCTCCTTCTCCTCCCAATTCTCATTCCTTCATGAGGTGGGTGGTGATTTGCCTGTGCTGACCCTCCCTCCCAGCTGCATCAAGCAACATCCTCATATGTTATCGTATCATATACATCATATAGCTGTGCTGTGTTGTGTTTCTTTTCCTGCTCACAGGAAACTGTTGTTTTTATGAAAGTTCTTGGTAGCTAATCATTTCTGGGTTTGTAAATTTATATCTAGGGAGTTGCTGCTACTGAAAGAGGCTGTTAGAGCATCTTTTGCTATCTGTCATTACAGAGTAGCAACATAGCATTCTTACTTTCTGGGCTTTGCCTTTATTTACCCAAAGTTTAAATGCCGTTCTCTGCATCGAGATGTACTGTGGCTGTTTGGATAAGCTCTTCCTGCAATCTCTGTTCTTGGTAGGAGGCGGAGTTCATCCTTGGGATCTTATGAAGATGACAGAGAAGACCTTACCCCTGCACAACTCACCCGGAGGATTCAGGGACTGAAGAAAAAGATCAGGAGATTTGAGGACAAATTTGAAGAGGAGAGGAAATACAGAGTGAGTTTCTAGGAGTTAAGCATTTATGTGGAGATATATGAATTAACAACAAAGGGAAGGGACATCAGGGAAATGTGTCAAACATAACAGAGGGCTTGAAAGCTTTTATAAGGAGGAAAAAAAAAGAAGAAATTAACAAAGCTGCTGCCCCTAAAAAAATGTGTATCCATACCAAGCAAATTACCTTTCCAGGCATTATGTACTATCAGTGCAGCACAAGAGAGAGAGTCTAATAAACTCATAGGATTTTGATCTCTGCTTAAGACGGTGTATAGGAATAGCTATGTTAAACTTCTGTTTGTTTACTTATTTAAGTTCAGCTTATGGAAAGCACATTTGCACATCTCATTTGCATTGTGGTAATCCCAGGACACCTGTGCATTGCAGAGGAGAGAGAACAGCTGCCTTCACTCCTGAGCAAGGAACCACAGTCTTCTGCTGAGCAGTAGTAGTGGACTGTACTCTAATTGTTCCTGACATGCCCTTCCGATGCACAGAAAGCTTTTTAAGGAACCAAAGCTTTGCATGTGTGTATCTTTGTTGGAGATTGAAGTACAAAGAATTGTACTGAAAGGATCTTGCCTGCAGTAAAAAAGGCTGGAAGAAATGCTCAGAGTTTGCTGTAGCCTAGCATTTAGGTTATTTTGTTGTCTTTGGATATAAGGCAGCCTTTGGTGTGGATACATGTATCCTAATACTTTTCAAACTGTTCATGTTAGGTTTCCTATTTTGGAGGTTCCCTCTTGTTACAAAACAATAGACACAAGGATTCCAATGTGCATCTGGCCCTCTGAGCCACTTCTACAACTCAATTGTTGCCGTCAAATGTTTTGTGTTTTCTAAAAAGAAAATCAATTTCGTGATGCCCCTAAGACAGTGTTGTGAAGGGCAGGAGCAATTAAAACAAGGTCTGAAATGAGCTGGTCAGAAGTGTTCAGGTGCCAGTCAGAAAACAGTGACTGTGCTCTGTGCTGGATCCAAGTTCTGTTGTACCTCTTTGTCCCACACACTTGTTTCAGTGAGTCTCTCCTGTTGGTTTAACACAGATTCAGCATGATTCTTCTTTCCTCTCAGCCTTCCCACAGTGACAAAGCAGCCAACCCCGAAGTGCTCAAATGGACAAATGATTTGGCCAAATTCCGAAAGCAGCTTAAAGGTGAGCAACCGCCACTGGTGCACCTTTGGGGGGCGGCTCAACTCTGACTCATTTAGATTTGATGTGAGGTAGCGATCCTGTCACTGTCACATTTTAAAAAGGACAAATTACGCATCTTCCAATGTCCCTGTTTAGAGTCAAAACTGAAGATATCGGAGGAAGACCTTGGCCCTGTTGTGCGTCAGCGAAGCAACACGCTTCCCAAGAGCTTCGGCTCTCAGCTGGAAAAGGATGATGACAAGAAGCAAGACCTGTCAGATAAATCTGCCAAGCCTGCTGTGGAAGTAACCCTTGACTCTATCCAGAAGAAGCTTCAAGAAAAACGAGCAGAGACAAATCGACCTGAAGATATTAAGGTATGACGTAGACAAATCAGGTTTAGGTCTTTAAGTACAAGTAGGTAACTTGTGGCTGCACAGTCACTTGTGAGAGCACTGTGGTCTTCCTTTTTGTTTAAAAGTCTACAATCTTTACTCTGGGCTCACTTGCTTTAGTTTCTTTCCCTCTGCCCCTTAGTATCTGATTTTTTTCCAGAGCTCAGTTTCTTTTGAATGTCATCGTATGTTCTTTGTCTGACCGTTGTATATTCTGAGCAATGTTTCTGAATTATTGCAATATTTCCTGCCCTGCATTTGGCTATTTCTGTTGTGACATCCAAAGGCTTCTGGCAAATTCTGAGTCTTGCACTGATTCTGGAGATTGTGTCATCTGTTAGCTTCTATTTATTTCAAAGCTGAATGCTATTCTCTCAGGGTATTTTATCACTATCCTTCAGAGTTTCACATGGAGCTCTGTTAGCTGCTGTAATCTCTGAGGGTTATCAGCAGGGAGGTCTTTGTGTCTGATGTTGAATGCTCCTGAGGTTTGGGCAGCCTTGTAAGTGAAGTCCTTGAGTCTGCTGACATGTAAATTGTGCAGTGGTTTGTAAGAGTGAGGCAGACAGCATTATCTTTGTTTAATAGATCTGAAGAAGAAGAACTTGCACATAGTGTGTGTGTTTGGCTATTTCTGACTGTAGCAAGAATCCAGACCAGGCTGTTTGTAGAGGACCTGTTAACAGTATTTGGTGCTGTGATAGGGAGAGAAGGTGTGGAGTCAGGTAAGTTCAGTGGGAGGGCTCTGGCCAACTTAGAGAAGTCTGTCTGTCTGTCTGCCTTTTATTTTTTTGGCTTTGTCCCCTCAGTCTGTCTGCCACAGCTTTTCACTGCATGGCAGAATTGGCAAAAGGAGATGATCTGACTGCACTTCAGCTCTTGGTAAAGTGTATTTGTGGCAGTCAAAGCAAAGGTGTCAAGTTTTGCAAGAGGTATTGGAGCTTGTCTCAAATTTATAGAAAAAGAAAGGAAATGTGTTCTGTTGTAGAATTTTCACTGCAGATCTTAACCGAAAAAGAGCCACAATCATCGAAAGTTGCATAGCTTGTTTTTTCAAAGCACACTGATAATCAATAAATCCCCCTTAAAAAATATCTTCATATGCAAAAATTACATGTTTTTAATCTGCCTGCATTGTATGTAGGGTTCTACTCACAGTCTCCTTGGCAATATAGCTGGAATCTTCAAAACTTTCATGACAATATGACATGACTTTGATTATACCACAGATCAGTATTGTTTGAGTCCAGGAATCTGACTTTGTTTTCTTCTTCCTCCTCCTCTCTCTCTGTGCCAAATTTCATAGGACATGACAAGAGATCAGATAGCAGCTGAAAAAGTGGCTCTTCAAAAAGCTTTGCTGTATTATGAAGGCATTCATGGCAGACCGGTATGTACTGCACCTTTTTTTTTTTTCAAAGTACATCTTTCTGTGTCTTTGTCTGTGGTAAATGATGCCCATAATGCTCCTTTGATGTCACTGGTCACTGGAACTTTTTGCTCTTCAAACCCCCCATGCATCCTCTAATCCACCTCCCTGATCCTTGACTTCCACTGCCACTGAGGAGTCTGTTCTAGGCAAGGTGGTGCCACACACAGCACAGGGATTAACAGACATCTGCAGGACAGAGCCTACAGGCCCAGTGAGGCCAAGTGTGCATTATTTTGGCATGACACTCACTAGATTCCACAGACATCCAGTTTGTGTGTTGTCTCCCATCCAACCAGGAAGTTTGCAGTTTTTTGGTATTAATGGCTAACCAGGAAGACACTTCAGGGAGCTGACAGGACATTTGGTTCTTCTCCTGAGAAAGAGGTGGGTTTTATCTGTGTACCAGAGGAAGAGAATGGCATGAGTTTTCTTATACATTTGATCTTAACAAAGCCAAATTATTTATGAAGACGGGGAATTAAGTATTGTGTTGATCCCTGCTGTGGCAGAAACACAGTGGCTTCCAGGCCACCAAGTTGGCTTTCTATGAGTCTCTTCTTCTCTTTCAATGATGACACTGTAATCTTTGCTACCAGCTGCACGGGTAAAGTAACTTAGTGTCAGAGTGGTGCTAATCCTTTGAGCAGTGGCTTGGGAGCAGCAAATTACTGCTTATAAGGAGTACTTGATTAGTGCAGCTGACAAATCTGTCATTCTGCTCCTGCATGGGATTCCTGATCTTTTCCTTCCTTTTACTTCTGAATTATTTCCTTCTTTATCCATTGTTTTTAAAAAAGTCTCACTAATTTATTTAAATACATTCATGAAGTGCTAATATTGTACAGTCACATATATTAGCAACTAAAAATGGCATAGTTATATGAGAGGAAATGCAGATTTATTCTTGTGTAAAATAGCAAAAGGGAAGCACAAAGGAGTCCACTTAACCTTCCCTGTCTTCTCCATGAGACCAACTCTGCTTTTGCTGCCTTTACAATGATGTAAATCAACAGGTAGCATCCTTCTGAAGTGAACTCACTTGAATCTGTTTAAAAAAAAAAGCAAGCCCAGAGCCTATCATGTCAGCACACCTTTTTTTCCCCCTCTTTCCCTTGCTTTATTTATACAACTGCTTTTTAATTTATTTGTTTTTAAGTAAGCAGTCTATACCTAGCAACACTGAAGTGCATGGCAAGGAAGACTGTAGCTGATCAGCTTTTGCTGTTCCTAGCTCCTGGCACTGCAGCAGTGGAAAAATACTGAGAGTTTGAGGAGAATGGGGATAGTTCAGCCAAGTTTTTTTTGTCTTAAAGACATTTAACTAAACAAGAAAAACAATGGAGCTCAGATTTATTGTGCAACTGGGTCTTTCTGCACCAGTGATACACGAACCTGCAAAGGTGGAACCGAACTGTTTTAGTTAAGCCAAAAGCCTGTCTCTGCAGAAATTCTTGAGCTGCTCTAACAATGCGACCAATGGTCTGTTCCTCAGCTGCAGCTCTTTTGCCATGTGGAGTGTGCCCCAGAGTTGTGTCAAAGGTTCCATTATTCCAGCAGTCTCTTTGCATTTTGATGTTGTCCCAAAATATACTCAGGCTTTGCTGGTCTTACTTATGTTTACTTAATGAGACAGTTTGCCTGTGTGCTAAGCATTTACTTTCAGAGTCTGCTTTCTGTTAAGTTTGCTGGTGTAAGTCTCAGACTCCATACACTTAACTTCCAATGCCTAAATTAATTTTCTGTGTTGTTCCTCCATACTGATATCCAGACACTGAAGCGTGTTGCTTATCTTTTCCATTCTTCAACATACCTAAGGATTTTTGTCCATGCCAAGGCTTATGTTTATTTTTCTGTACAGAACAGTACTGTTTATCAACTTTGAAATATTATTAATTGAATGCTTTAGTTCTCAGCCTCAACATGAGCCTCAGCACAGTCTTGGTTTGGTTTTTTTTGAAGTAAGAGAGGCTGTCTGAGCCAACAGTAGTGCTGTACCTCCTGTTTTACTAACTGCTAGTCTAATAAAGCTAGGATTAATATTACATATATATAATTTTAGACTACTCAGTTTCTACAGTTGTATTCTTGATTAGTTACAGAGAAATGTCCAAAGATGGAGGCAACTTGCTAGCCAGTGCAATTGAGTGCAGACACATCAATACAAAACTCAGTACAAAGAGGGCTGAGTGAATTGTTTGATGCTGCTCACATTCCTCTAATCCATGTGAGCTGCTTACTCAACAAACAGGCAGTATCGGAGCCCTGCTGTGCTTTGGAGGTGTGGGACATTCAGGCCCTAGAGCTCAGACTGCCCATCTGGGTGCCCCGTATCAGGCTTGGGCGTGTTTGCATTGAACAGAGGGAGCTGTAAAAAGATCTTCCTCCTCCTTCCTCCCTGTTCATCTGCCCCCAACATAGGAAACAGGCTTGGTTTTCAGGAGGAAGATGCTACCTCCAGATTCTGAGTTCATCCCTGCCATCCCACTCCTGGCAATGCTTACAGCTCTTCTGCCCCTTGCACCAACACCCTCTCCTGCTCTGGAGGGAGGATGTGAAAGCTTTAGAAAGCTTACTTCAGTGAAAGTCAACTGCAGACAAAATAAAAGGCAGTTCACTTTAAAATTTCCTCCCCATCTCAAGCTGTATTCCCTTTCCTCCTATTTCTGTTGTAGAAAAAGAGGCCTCACAAAGCTCCCCAGAGGTTATGCTGTCAGTGATGATTTTTATATGGCGGTTGTTCAGGTGCTCTGGTGATTAGCAGCAGTAGAAAACCTTGAGGAAGATAGGCATGACATCAGTTAAAGCTTCCCCATAAGAGCTTTATAATCTAAAGTTAGACAAAAGATCTAATGGAAGGACACTCATCATAGAATGTGGGTCAGACAGTGCTGAATGATGATCAGGTTCTGCTGAGGATTTTGTTTGTTTTCTAACCCTGCTGTAACACAACATTGAAGAAATAAAAGAGCTTCTTCACAACTAGTACTTAGTTGGACAGACCTCTGCTTTCCCACACTAGCTACTGGCTGTTAGGTCTTCCCTTCTGCACTGTCAGTGCTACTGACAGTTTTTGGCTTAGCTTAAACCTGAAATTAAAACAGAAATGAATACACTTAAGTTTCTAATGCTCTCAGACTGGGGAGGGAGCACAACAGGCAGTTAGGAGTGGGGTTAAGGACAGAGCAATGTAAGGAATGCCTGAGGTGGACATTACAGCACTATTCTGTATTCTTTATGCCACACAGCCCTGGCACCTTTGTCCCTTCTCAGCTCTGTGGTAACTTCTCCCCAGCAAGGTGACTGGAAGGAGGTGTGGAGAGCAAGGTTAGGGGGTTAAAAAAGTGAAAAACTGCTGGCTTGGACAGGAAATTAGGAGGAATAACAAAGCCAGAAGGTCAGTTTTTATGAAATCCGTAGTTTAACCTGCTTGGGGAAATCTCCTTACATTGTAATGTCCAGTCATTGCAGCTCTTTTCCCTTTTCCTGAATCATAAGTACAGCCTCTGAGGGCCAGCCACGGGAATAAGGATGGGAAACCTCATCTTGTACTTGTGATTGCAGGCACAGACTGCTGCCTCTGAGGGTCATTTTTTACTGTGGACATGACACCTAATCGGTCATTTAAACCACCTGTATCGTACAGCCACCTTCACAAGACACTCCCCCCACAGCTCAGCTGGCACTGGGCACAGGAGTTGCAATAAGTACACGAGCACTTCCATTACCACTTTCAGAGCTAATGCTGCTCTCCTGTCATCTCCATACAATTCCTTTCAAGCGTCCTCATACTAATGGTGATCGCAGGCATATGAGTTACAGTGGAGTACTGCTTCAGGCTTCATGGATCTCTCTTCTTTCTCCCTTTCAGGTTACCAAAAATGAACGACAGGTGATGAAGCCATTGTATGACAGGTATCGCTTGGTCAAACAGATCCTCTCCAGAGCCAGCACCATCCCTATTATTGTGAGTAGAGCGTTCTTTTGGGGGCTGTTTCTTTGGTTTCAAGCTGAGGAAGCAGGAACCACCACACTTTTGCATACAACACAGTCACTAAGGCCAAGTCCCAACCTCCCTGATCGCTCAAAGATCAAGCAAATGAGTGAATCAGTGACACACCTTATACTGAAGTAGGGCAAAGCTGATCAAGGGTCTCTAAGTGCCCACCCATGAGCCATGGGACACATCTCACTTTGTGTTGTTTCTTCTCTTTCCATTGGGCTGCTGCTGTTATTTCATCATCTTCTGTTTGGCTACAGCCTCACTTCCCTTTCCGTACCAACCCACGCTGAGCCGTAGGTCTTTCATGCTGCTTGGTTACACAGAGTTGTATGTCAGGAACACAGACTTGCGTAGATCCCACAGGGCATAGCAGTGTCCTTGGTGAAAGAAAGGGCTGGCAGTCTTCTAATGCTTAATTTGTATTAAAGAGATCCTGCAAGTGGTAGATATTCCCTCATTCAAAGTGGTGCTTTGGCAAGGAGACACAGCCACAACCAAGGAACCCAACATAAGCCTCTAGGGAGCAAATTCACTGTCATTTTAGACAACTTGTGTAAGCCACTTTAAAAAAAAATTGATCTAAAAAACCCACACAGAATACTTGGAGCCTTTCTATGGAACGAGAATTCTTTTATCATGGTTCCTGTTTACTCTGTGCATCATGTATGAACCTTTACTTTTTTTGCTGTTCCCAAGCTGTGCTGATGTCCTGCCCACTTTTTATAGACTGCCAGTGATGTGAACGGACTGGCAGCATCACTCAGTGCAGTCACACTGAAAAGCGAGGCTTTTTTCTGCAAAGAGTGGGAGGTGGTCCTAGTCCCGTGTTTAAAACAAAACAAAAAGCTATTCCTCCCTGAATATGCAAAATACTCCCCAAAATGGATGTTTTGAAGACAGTGCTGGCAATCATGAAGGAAGATGATATGTAAGTGTGCTGTGGGCAGTTTAACACAAAGCTCTCAAAGGAGCTCAGGTCCTGTTTAGACACAAAACTGAAATTTTACAGTGGCTGTCAGAGGAGAGATGAGACTGGCTTTCCCCAGCCCCCTTGAGTGAGAACAGTGAGAGGCTCATACAGAGTCAGGACACATTTGAAAAGCCATCTCTGCATCATTAGGAACTTCAGTGGGAAATCAGGCTCCTGGAAAACAAGTCTGGAGAGCCTCGCTGAGCTTACACTGTAGCTCTGGAGAACCATCCAGATGTTGTGTGTGTGTGTGTGTGTGTGTATGGACTTTGGGCTGGGGATTACTTTCTTGCAGCCTTTGCTTTGTACTTACTGCTCAGCTAGTATTCTAGCATCCAAGCTTTTTTCTTAAAGGAGATTGGCAGTGATGTCCTTTGCTAAGCAACATCCTGAGAAAAATCATCCCAAGGTTCAGGGGGTTTGCCAGGAATGGTTTTTTCTGTGAGAAATAGATTTCTCCTGATGGTCCAGCGATGAGCTGGGAGTGAATGTATGGGTGAGAATGAGCTGAGAGCAGGTGGTGGAGGAGAAAGGGGTTCACAATGTAACATACTTGTTAACACCTGTCACAGGGTTCCCCCTCCAGCAAGCGGAGAAGCCCTTTGCTGCAGCCAATTATCGAGGGCGAAACAGCTTCCTTCTTCAAGGAAATAAAGGTGAAGACCTCCAGCTGCTAACTAATTGCTCAGTTTGCATCAATTTTCCCCTTATACCAATGAAAGAGAATGATTGATTTTTTTTTTGTCAGTGTTGATTTTTTTGCAGTGTCCTCCTGAAAAATCAGTAGGTGCTTTAAGCCTCGCCAATTCTGATCAGATTCTTTCCTTGTAGATAAGACTACAGTATTTCCTTGGCTTTGCATTCTTTCCTGTCCTTCTCCTTCCCCCTCCATCTGCACATAATATATTTTATTTTGCTTCAAAAAAAAATAAAAATCACAATTACCCTTGTTTCTTTCTTTCTTATTTGCTTTCCTCCTTTCGTTTTAATGACACTAACTTGTTTTGCGGTAGTTTCTCTCACTCCAAAGATCTGTGGCTTGCACACAGCACCGTGGCAGGAATGAGCTCTCACAAAACTAACGCTTGCACATGGAGCCAGCCGGGGCACTTCCGGGATCCTGACCTACTCCCATTCGTGTGCTTTTTTTGTCTAGGCTCTGTGTCACCACCTGGTGAAGGGTATTTCTAGCTAAGTCACATGAGGATGAAAGTAAGAACAACTTGATTCTGCTAGTTAATGCTTGGTCATTTGGATGGCGGGATTGTTGTGTTTCTTTTTCTCTTGCTGCTGTGGAGTAATAATTCTAGGTGATGATGATTGCTATGATATTGGACCTTCCCCTGAGGAGTGAAGTCCAACAGCTGACCAGGACAGAGAGCATGGAGCTGGGCCCTGGCTTACTTTTGGTACCCTTGCAATGCAACAGGGGAAAAAAGGGCTTCAGCACACTTGGGTTATTTTATCTGTTACCCAGCCAGATCTTGCTTAGTAGTGTAAGTACTGCAGACTTAAACATCCCAGGTAATTTGATTACTAAGCAGTTACAGTAGATTGTGTATTAGTGGACTATTCAAGACACATATTCATTGATACCAGATTGCAGACTGAAGATGTTGAGCTGCTGTTTTGAGGCTGGTTAATAATCACTAAGCTTCTTAGTATTTTCTAGATGACCACTGGATCAGATCTGCAGTAGTGTTCTGGTGGGGGAGTATTTTTGTTTGCTTCTGTTTTTTTCTTTTAGCGTGTTCTCTGTTTTTCACCTATGCTTGCACCCCGAGTCAGAACTTCAGCTGTCAGTTATGGTGATCTCTAATGGCCAGCATGGCTGGTGCTGTGCCAGGGCAGCATCGAACAGGCTCAGCAGTGTCCTATGGGGGATGGAAACCTAGAGAAGTTTCTGACTGAAGATCATGATGACAGCCTTAAGCCTGTTAACACTTACATGCCCATTAGCACTTAAATGGGGCCCTGTGGAGCCACATCTGACAGCTTTGTACTGAACTTCACTCAGAACTGAAGAGAGGAAATGGCCAAAAGGCCCCAGAACAGCTGCTGCGTAGATCCTCTATGGGCAGAACACTATTTGACAGGCCTCTGACAATCGGGTTGTTGGGGTTTTTTCCTTGGTTGGTTGGCTGACTGGGGTTTTCGGAAGCATTTGGGAGAGTTGGCTAAAAGCTTGAAAGGTGTTTGAGGTGAAGCCTTACCAAACATTTGGATACAATATTTTGAATGTTGTGTTGAAAAAATCATTGGGATTCTCGCTTTCTGTGAGTGCCAATGATAGGATACTCTATAGATTTTATATTTGTAACTCTGTAATACCTCATGATTACCCAAAGATCCAAGCAGGTGCACACTAAATGGATCTAGTCATTGAAGATCATTCTGGTTCAAGGTGTAAATGCTGGTGCAGGTTTAAAATAAGATTCCTGTGTGAGACTTGTGTAAAGGGAAGGCCTTAGATGGCCATTTCTATTTGAGTTCTTGCTAAGAATCCTTTTAATTTGCTCTTTCATTTGTAACAGCAAAATGTGATAACCAAATGCAGTGTTTTGGCTCTGAGGTCTAAACAAATGAAATTTCTGCAGTTTCTCTTCCTTCCATTGTGCCCTGGAGTGAGGCAAGACAGGCTCATGGGCATCCATGGGGAAGACACCTCGCATCTGTCCTCAGGAGCAGTTTGTCACACTGCCTTTGAGAATTGTCTGTTTACTTCTTTCGAGAAGCTCACCCAGGAAAGGGCATGGGAGCTTCTCCTTTGGTGCTAGAGAGATTCTCCTAAAACAAAATGTACTGTTTTTGCTTAGATTGACTTAGCAAATCCTCCTCCGTGCCACAGCAGGACTGGTGTTCTGCTGCAGCCCTGGTTGTCCTTACCTGTCCAGGCAGCACAGCACGTTTGGGGACTGGTAAATGAACAGTCTTCCCTCTCCAGTTCAGCTTGGAGTTGTTTGCAGGGTTTAAGAACAGTATGTGACTGCTGATTTATGCCTTCTGTTTAAGCTATAAAATTTACATCTGACAGATGGGTCGCTAGGTATTGCTTTAACTTTCACAAATTATCTTTCCCTGCAGATTTTCCTCAGATGCATTCAAACTTCTCTATATCTTTTATTATTATTACTACTCAGAACTTCTCCCCAGCTAATGTATATTTCACCCTCAAGCTTGGTTGTAATTCTCGGCCTGTGGCTTTTAAATGCATTATCATAGCCTAGAGCTTTAACTTAAAAAGAAAACTCTGGGCAAACTATGATTTGATTTAAATGTATGCATTTATGAATCATTGACTTTGAGGATTTAATGGGACTAGGCCAGGTCCTAGTGTTACCTTCTCCCTTTTTGCTTGAAACGTAGGGGTAATCTCTTAGGAATAATTAAACTGTTCACCAGGAATCACACCAAAAAAAAGTCAAGAAAATGTCTTCTTTTGATCCCAATGCTACAATATATTTTTGTTTTGAAGACTTCAGTGGTACTAGCTCTCAAACGCTTTTAAAGATATGCATGTGCTTAGATCCTTCCTGGCTAGAGTTACGTGGCTGTAAAATAAATATATATATACACATACTTACATATTTAAGAGATTTACTGCCCATGCTGGCATTTACTACCTTTCGCTCATGCTCATCCCTCATTCTTTATATTAAGGTTGAAAACTGCCTTCTAGAAATGTCTCCATACATAAGAGACTGGGCCCTTTTCCCTGATAATTAAAATAATTTCTGGATAGTGTCACAGGACAAGCCCTACATTCAAGAATGCTGTGAATTGGTGAATACCAAGGGCAGCAGGGACTTTCAGATCTCATGTCCATAAATTTTGTAAAAAATTGCAACAAAACCAATTCATCAGTGTGCCTTGGGGAAAATGGAAATTGCACTGTGCAGAGTTCAGTTCAGACTTAGTGTTTTCCACTCCAGTTTTTACTGTATTCCAGCTAAATGGTCAGAGCTGACGTCGGGAATGTGTTAGCAACAGCAGTCCTTTTACAGTCAGTCATATCCCACATTTGGGTAATTGTAAGACTGATCTGAGCTCATTGGTATCACTCTACAAGCACTCCATTAGAGAGAGCTGTTGAGCTGCAACTATTGAGAGAATATTCCATATTTTAGCCTGGAAGTCTTTATGCTGCCAGGTGTATGCTGTAGGGAAAAGGCAGAGGATGGCTGATGTGCTTTAGACAGTATGCATAATGACTGTAAGTGGGTTGATTTACATCAGAATACATAAATTAAACAAGGCAACGTGTTGCTAAGAACCCTGCATATTTTTTTTACTCAGCTGTGTTGCCCTGGGTCTCCTTAACCAATTGAGTCTGGTGGTTGCAGTTTCTCTGTCATGCTTTGGGTATGGGCTGTCTTACTGATGGTCTCCTGGTGTCCTGCGTATTGCTTGGCAATTGAAGTGTTTGCTCTGCCTATCCACTTCTTTTCTTACATGTTCCCCAGTGCATGTGGTGAAAGGAGGAACCTGTTTCTGAGAAGGGAAGCAGTAACCTATTGTGTTGTGGGGGTGCTCTGTCCCTGTTTGTAGGAGGAAGAGGAGGGGTCTGAGGAGGACAGCAATGTGAAGCCAGATTTCACAATCACCATGAAAACAGATTTCAGCGTGCGTAGCTTCTTGGATCAGCTGGAAGATGATGCTGATGGCTTTGTTTCCCCGGTGGATGATAAGATGCCATCTAGGAGCAATCAGGATATGGGGCTTTCAAATCTCCATGAAGCATCCATGTATGTTAAATTCACAGGCAACTTCAAAAAGTTATTTCTTGCTAAGATAGCATTTTATTTGTCAGAAGTGTCTAGATTTTTTTTTCCATTTATGATCCGAGTGAGAAGTTTTTGTGCTTTATTTTTAAATGCAATAGACCCTTATATGAAAGAGTCTGGGAAGAAACTACCTTGTCCTGATACTCATACTTGGCTTCTGCATCTTTGGATTCCAGCACTAAATAATAGCCCCACCTCACCAGTGGCAAGCCTCTATCATGAAAACCCTCTACTCTACAAGGTTTTGAGGTTTTGGAGAGGTCAAGTGGAACTAGCTTTGCTAGTTTCAAACAACTGAGTCTGATGCAACCACATGTAGGTGGTAGCCTTAAGTTGTGACCATTGAATCTCGAACCTGTAAATGTCACCAAACCCAGACCCATCTTCAGCAAGTAAGTTTCATAGAATTGTGTGCCCTGGGGAAATTGTGAAACACACACTTGACCTCCTTAGAGGCTTCAGCTGAAGTGTATGATCGTTTTTCTGAACTAAATTTGGAGAGCTTTTGATTTCAAGTAACATGAGGTTGGCAGAGCAGCTCTGTTGCTTGGCATACGTGCAACTATACATTTGTAGGTTTACTGTATGTTTCCTGTTATAATTGTGTACATATGTATAATCTTATTTATCTTTAAACCCAATAGCTCTGAACTGTTGGAGCAGCTCCAAGAAGTCAGGGAAGAGAAAAAGCGTATCAGAAAAAAGTTGAGAGACTTCGAAGATAATTTTTTCCGACAAAATGGAAGGTAATAATTTCTCTCTGTTATTCAGCTACTTTGTCTGGTTTGCATCTACAGAGACCTCCAAATATGGAAAGTTACCTGAATTCACTATTACGTATTTCTTCACAATCATTATCATTTAATACCCACTTTTCTTACAGTTGCCTATTAAAATAAATTACAACCCCTTGTGCATACACACACTCACACACGCACAGAGGCCAAAGAACTTCAGGGACCATGGCCTCTTTGAAAACTTTGTCTTAGGACAAGCAGAGGGAAGCAAAAGTACAGACTGTGAAAATCCAGCTGCCTCTAGCACAGCTGACAGGAATGGTGGAAGAGTTATTCGGCAATAAAATAATTGAGTTCTTTCATAATGCTATATGTTTAGATTTCTGTCCTATTCTTGCTTATCTGTGAGATATTCAGACACTAGTTTAACAAGAATTTTTGCCTTAGTGTAGCTGGGTTTATTGTTTTCAGAAAATGTCCCTCATTAATGAGCTGATAGAATGTTTTCCTATATTTGTAAATTATCTTGTTTGTTTCTTGCCACCAGCCGTCATCCTTAGAGGTTTTTGTAAAATCACTGAAAACTTAAAAGGTTTCTTTTAGGCTAAGAGCAATCTGATCAGATGTCATGTTCTTTTTCAGAAGTGTGCCTGTTCCTGTAACAAGTGCTGTGGTACCAAGCCAGGGGAGGCTGTATTTTATTTTGTCAGGCTAACAGGCTGGCACTCAGGTGGCTCCTGAGTTGTTTTCCAGCTGTTGTGTAGAGGCTGGCGATTTCAGAGAAGCAGGGCATGTTTCAAATAAAGTTTTCCATTTGGAATTGTGGGATAATGTTCAGCTTCAATACACAAGGGTCCCACACTTCCTTGGAGCAGATTGTTTGCCCCTCATTTTGTTTTTTTTCCTCTCAAAGGATAAAAGTGATGGTCTTGTTCTCTGATGAGAAGTAGAGGAGAGAGGAGCTGCTTTGTAGGTCTTGTTGGGGTACAGAGGGAGGCTGCTGAGGGGAGGGCATTCCTGTTACAGAAATCTTCATGATCTGCTTTCACTCCCGCTAGGAATGTGCAGAAAGAAGACCGCACTCCCATGGCTGAAGAGTACAATGAATACAAGCAGATAAAGGCCAAGCTGAGGCTGCTGGAAGTCCTGATCAGTAAAAGAGATATTAGCTCCAAGATCATGTAAGGAGGAGATTGTTTTTGCCAATAAACAAAGAGGAGAGAGCACCAAATGGACAAATGCATGAAGTGGATGCAGCAGGAGCTTGACTGGGGAGAGTTGAGGACCTCCCTGGGAACTTAAGGGCCATTCCTGGAGGTGGGAGAGGGAGGAAAGGTGGATTTCCGTCACTCTCTACACTCACCGTTGCCCACTCTTTCTCCAGGCCTGATGCCCAAAATGGAGTTTGCCAGCGTAGGAGACACGACACTGCTCAGTGACTGCACTGAAGGGATCCTTCTGTATTGATTTGCTTACAGATCCTGTAATATTTAGAATATCAAAGCCAGCCATGCTGTTCTTTTTTCCCAGGATTTCATAGCAAGAGGCACAGTAGGATGAATAGTAATGAAATCATCAAATAGCTTCTACCTTCGTTTAACAGACAAGCGCCCTGACTGCTCTCATGTGAACGTCAGGTAGCACCAAGACTGTTCTCTTGTAGCTACAGTAAAGATTTGCTCAGACTTTTGACCTGACTGTTTGGAGTCCAGCATCTTCTGTTGCTCTGGAG
The DNA here is from genome assembly GCF_003945595.2 of Pipra filicauda. Lineage (NCBI taxonomy): Eukaryota > Metazoa > Chordata > Aves > Passeriformes > Pipridae > Pipra > Pipra filicauda. The sequence goes on from NW_024104368.1 coordinate 197,313, forward strand.
AAATGCTCTAAGAATCTCGTCACCATCACCTAGAGCTGGTGTGAGTTGCAGTTTTGCCCAGGTTTGAGTTGGGTTTTCTTCCCACTTTTTTGATGGCCAATTCAACTGAAGTAGAAGGAAGTATCTACATCTGTTTGGGATAGTAAAGAAAATGAGCCATGCAGGAAGGTTCTTGCCAGCTTGTTCCACTTGGAAGGCGATACTGTGACATTATGACTATGATTGGGCAACAGGGAAGAGAAGAGGTTTTAAAAGCTTAAAGTCAGAATCCCTTGGGATTTGGGTAGTTGGTTAAATATCTGGTGTACAGTATCTGGAAGATATCTGGAAGACCCTCCCCATCAGTAGTTCATCATCTGATACAAACATCTGAGTCTAAGCTGAGCAGCCCACATGGGTGTCCCACATACTCACTAGCCTAAATTTTGTTCTTTTATGTACCTCACAACTGCGTGGGCTGCAGCAGTGACACTGTGATGATGGCAGCAGAGGATGGTCTCTTCCCAGTGTGTAGGAGGTATGGCAGCACAGAGGATACTGCAGGGAACTGAGAGCCCAGAGCCATGTTCTGCCTGTGGAAAGGGCCTGTGTCTCGGGTGCAAGTTTTGACAGTTCAGTGTTTTCAAATTTGCTTATGACTTTCAGAAAAGTGTCCTGAGACAACTGATTCAGGTGCTTGTGTCAAACATGCTGCCTGAAGGAGAAAGGCAGCAAGTTGCTGAGGGCTCACAGTTCTGCAGTCCTGAACCACCTGGGCTTGCTCTCCCACTCCAGAGGCTTGAGTGCACCCCTTGGTCTGCCCAAGCCAGGGCTTGACCCTGGTGTCCCAGGGAGAGCACATCCATAGTGCTTTAGCTCCCCAGGGGATCCTTGCCAGTGTGCAGAAGCCAAATGGCTGAGATGAAATCAAGTGCCAGTTGTAGCCAGAGGAGCCAAGAGGACTCTCAGAACAACTCCTCCCCCTTCCCTCTTTATTACAGGCAAGTAAGCTCACAAATAATTGTATTGGGGTTGTGGTAGTTTCACTTGCCATATGTGCTGTGTTAATTTTTGCCAAAACTGCTGCTGTTTTGGTCTCTTCAGGATCCCATGAACTCTTCAAAAGGCAGCCATCTCCCAGTGGGTTGCACATGCCCGTTGCTAGTCCTGATAGGTAAGGCACTGATCTGCATTAGTGAAAGCACTTACGATGGGAACTTATGGGTTGGTTTGGTTTTTTACTGACTGCAGAATTGCCTGTTTTATATAAAACCAGCAAAGACTGAATTTCATATTTCCCAGTGGTCTGGAGGACTTGTGTGCTGACCTGGAGCTTGGCTTTTCAGAGGTGCTGAGTTCTCGTCTCCTGAGAGATGTGGGACTCTGCCTCTGCAAAACCGATCCTTTGGGTGTGTTAACTGGGCTGACAAATGGGCTCAAAAAGTGCTTTTGAAGGTGTTTGACTGGAAGGGAAGCCTGACCAGGGTAAACCCCTGTCCTAACACAGGGCAGCCCAGGAAACCAGAGCTGTGCCTTTGTCCTTCAGCCTGTTCGTGCAGGCTCTTTCTCTCACAGTCAGCACTCCCTAGTTATTTTAGGTAAGGCAGCTGAGCCAAACGGGCTGCAGTGTCACTCTGCTTCTAAAAGCGTGGGATGAGAAAGGATGTTGAGTTACCAAAAGGTGCTTAGCACTGGCTCGTTTTTGTATTGTTCAGGCCCAGTTCAACAAAACAAAAACCTGGATGGTGAGCACGTGCCTCAAGCTGGTCTGTTTTGGGATTTTGCTGAATTACAATGGACTAAAGCTTGAGTGCTTTGCTGAATCTGGGCCTGGACACCTTTAAATGGACAAGAGAAGCAATTTCTGCCCTTTTTCATAATCATGCATTTTTTCAGTGGGCCAAGGCTTCCCAGGAGTATGTTTTCTCTGCTTACTTTTAAAAGCCTGTTTGCACTGTGTACTGATAAATTATCTGTTTTGCTGGGTTTTGCCCCTGACAAATCTTGATAAATGATATGTAGGGAACAGTCCATTTTATTTTTAAACTGATGAGATTGTAGCATTTTCTGATGCTTAGTTACTGCTGTTTACATGGTATATTGCTAGAATTTCAGATAGTTTCTATGAAATGTAAGTACAGTTATGCACTTTAGAGAGTTTATATTTTTGGACTTTGAAAACTAAAAGTAACAAAGCCTGTTATCTGAGATTGTACATTAAAAGAAAAACCCACACCTAGCCAGTTTCTCTTTTTAAACTGTTCAGGTCTTTCCCCATGGCAAAAAGAAAGTAAAACTTCATCTGCCTAGTTGTGAACTGCTAGAAAAGACTGTTGTAGATAAGCGAATTTTAAAATTCCAGTCCTGGAAAGACGTGTACAAATGCTATCCTGGGTTTGCAGATGCTGTGACTCCCCTCTCCCAGGCCTGCACAAGGAGGAGGGCTCCTGAGCACTAAAACATTGTATCTCCCACAAATGATTTGACTTCCCACTAACCACAAATAGCCAGGAGTTACCTTTGTCCTGCCACACTAAGTCAATCCAAGCAACAACTGTGTGTTTTGTTTGATAATTTGTCTGTGCCAACGTCAACGACTGTTGACTGGAGAATATTAAATACAAGACTGTGCTTTTTAAAAGGTGTGAAGTACTGTACAAAAATGTACTTTATGTGATATAAATAAGCTGTTTAGTATAAGACAACCTGTTTTCATGTTGCTAGAACAAACTGTCTGCTGTAGGTGGCAGTACGGTCTGTTGGGCTTCCCGTCCACTGGGGCCATTTCAGACATGTGTGTCTGTATGTTACCACGTTGTGGTATAATAAATCATTGTGGTTTATGTAAATGATGGCCATGAACGGGTTGTGGACAAAATAAGATTGCAAGAGTTAAAGATAGAGGAAAAACTTGTCATTCTTACAAGTTGCATTTGGTTTTATTCCGTTTACTCCTGAGTAAACAGTTTGAATAATGGGTGTTTATGTTAAAGGCAGTGAAATTAAAGCATCTTATCTTTTAATCATTCTTCTGACAGATGGGTTGTTATTCCTGGTGCAAATTTCAGCTCAGGCCCCACCACACACCTCAGGGTGCTCAGGTCACAGGAGACATGGGGATGTTGTGCCAAGGGGTCTGCAGGACCAGGCAGGGTAGGACACAAGCTGGAGAAGCCTTGGTGGCCTTCACTGCCTTGAGGAAAGGCACAGCTGCACACCCTGCTGCCTGCAAGGCAGGAGGAAAGGAGGAGAAACACAGAGGGATGGAATGACACAGGTTCAGTCTCAATTCCCAGCTCTTCCACAGAGGACTTGCCTGACTTTGTCTGAGACATGACAGGCAGATAAAACCACGCCTGCTCTCTCTGTGGAGAGAGCAAAGTGCCTTGGGGCTGGGGCTGCAGCAGCACCAGGTCCAAGGCACAGGAAAGCAGTACCCTCCCTCCACATGCTCAGAGGTACAGTGAGGCAAGGGGGTGAGGCAGTGCCAGTGCTTGGAGCAGCCTCTCCTTTACTTCCCAAGACGAGAAGGCAGCCACTCAGTCAGAATTAAACATCAAATTTATTGCATAATACTGTACTATGTACACACACATCGAAAATAAACATTTGATATAATTGTATATTTATCTTAAATGCTGCATTAGAAAGAGGCTGGAGGGCTCTCCATGTAGCCCACAGCTTGTCTTAAAAAAAACAACCTAGAAGCCTCAAACCTTTTGTTACGAGGTGCAAAGTTCAATACTGTCTATTGAACATGGTGCATAAATACTATGTCCTAATAACAAGTCAATGTCAAAACCACCCTAGGCTTAAAATGAGATTTACATCAAGACCTGAAAAACTGGGGGGGTGGAGGGGAAAGGGAAGGGAAGAATCATTCAAATTTTATTTAATGGGGTGACGAGACTGGGGGAAAAGATAAAGGCTCTCCAATCACACAGGATGGATTTAGGTAGTGATTTTTCTATATTTCCAGTCTAGTTCATACAGATTGTCCTTCAGGTCCCCCCCCAGCAAAACAGCTGTCAAGTGAAGGGGCTGCTCTCAAACAGCAAAATAAATTAACCCTAGCTGCCAAAATAAAACCAATCTCTGAGAGCTATCACTCAAAAGTGGATCTTGTGCTCCTTTGTTTGACCTGACCAGACTGAAGAGCTTGTAACACCTCATACATTCACACACCCTGGCACACGCACATTCACACACACGTGACTCCTCTGGAGAAAGGTGGCAGTGGTAAAAGCAGCCACCTCACCTTGTATTGGAATAACAGGGGTCAGCAAAATCCACCCATGTAGTCTGTAGACTTTCCAAGACAAACACACAATACAAGAGAGGCAATTTGAGAAACCCGCTATTTCAGGTAGGGTTCGTCCTTCCACAAGCCTGAACACAAACCCCACTCCAGAGGACTCTGAGGCTTCTTTAAGAAGACATTGCTTGGAAACAAAACACAGGACAAGTGAGGAAAAACAAGCCAATGCCCCTAAACGCCATATTTTCCATGAGACAGCCTGATGCAAAAAGACACAGCATCACTAATGCACTGCTCTGGGGGTCACAAATGACATCCCAGCCCTGTACCATCCACCAAGGACCAAAGGGCAGAGGGGATATTTCCATTCAAAGCAAGCAAGAACCAGCTTGCATTTAAAAAGGGAGGAAAAAAGGGTGGGGGGAAATCACAGCTTTTCAAAGAGGAGATTACTGAGATCCTCAGTTTCCACCATAACCTAAATGCAAGGAAACATCAAAATATTTAAACTGGATTAAAAGCAGAGGTAAGTGTGTGTGTGTATGTGTGTGTGTGTGTATAGGGGCAATAAAAGCAAACTACAAGGAATTGCCAGGAGGGCAGTGATGTCAAGTTGGAAGAAGAACAGAAATGCCCACTGAACTGATTTCATTCAGTAGATAAGGAAATTCAAAGCAACAGCCTCGCCCTACTTGAAGCCCCACAAAATGCTGGCAGCATCAGGGTGAGACTGCTTAATCTCTATTATTATTATTGTTATTTATATTTTCAAAAAAAAAATTGTTCAGATCCATTCCCTTACAAAAATAAAACCCAAGCTCATTGTTTTCTGCCTCTGTACCCAAGTGTCTGTGCCTCTCCTGTGCCGGTCAGGCCAAGCTGAACCCCTCATAGTGATCGATGGCTTGCACCAGCCGGGCGCTGAGGATCTCCTTGCTGCTGTACTTGGGCAGGTCCAGGAGGTTGTAGCAGGTGTGTGCCACGGGCAGGTACTGCTCCCCACTGGTGGTGGACTGGATGATGATGCGCAGGCTGGACATGCCGTAGATGGGAATGCGATCGCTGCCCGTCAGAAACACTGGGAGAAGCAGAGGGAAGGTTGGACAGTTCAGGCAGGTGACCTCCCACCGAGGGCTGCACCTGAAGGCAAACTTCATCCCCACCTGTGCCATGAGAACCTGCCTGGAGGGGCCAAAGCCCCGACCAAGCTCCATGCAGGGCACGGTTGGCTCACAGAGCTGCAGGAGAGCAGCGTCGGTGCTGGGTGCACAAATGTGTAAATCGAACAGCCCACGGCACACCCTTCCCTTAAAAGTTCCCTCTCATGCCTGGACAGGTTAAAAGGAGCAAAGCCAAGCTGCCTGATGCCCATGGCAGGGGCACATCCCTGTACAGAGGGGGCCCAGCCACCCTCCCAGGCACACCACCTTGGATACCAGGATTGGAGGGCTCCTCCTTGCTGCTCCCCACCACAGTTTCTCTGCCCCCTGAGCGTGACCCTTGTGCACCATCCTATGGTGGTCTGGGGAGGGGACGGGGGGAGATACCCACTAAAGCCTCTGCTGTGTACCAGGAGTCCTGGGACCCTCTCTACAGCTGATGACTTCAGCCTGCACGTTTTGGCTGAGCCACTTTTCCAACTCAAACATGCAGAACAACTAAGCAGACTGATTGTTGCTTTGGAGAAAAAAAAAAGCCTCACACAAAAACGCTGGCCTTTGTCTTTCCAGCAGTCACAGAATCACAGTGGCTGAGGTTGAAGGGACCTCTGGAGGTCCTCTGGGCCAACCCCTCTGCTCAAGCAGGCCACCTAGAGCCAGCTGCCCAGGACTGTGCCCAGCTTTTGAGTATTTCCAAGGATGGAGATGTCACTGTTACTCTCTGGGTAACTGTGCCTGTGTTCTGCACCCCCAAAGGGAAGAGGTTCACCTGATGTTAGGTAGAACTCGCCAGTACCTAGTGAGAGACTGCACTGGATCCTGCTCTGCAGGTATCACACCTAGTGATTCTGAAGATAAAAATGAACAAAAAAGAAGAAAAAAACCCAACACAACAGAGGGGAAAAACCAGATCTGACTAGCAGATAACTCAGGAGATAGCCATTCATGCTGGATCACCCTCTAGTACTTAATACAATGAAACTCTGCAGCCACTCCCACCTGAGTCTTCAGGAGCCACTCTGCACCACTGCAAGATACTTACAGAGAAATTTCTTCTTCTTTTCCAAGGGAAATGCATGAAAGGTCTCCCAAAACATTCTCACAGTTGGGTGTGTGGCAGTGTAGTCTCCCTTATAGACAGCACTCTATTAAAAATCAAAACATCACATCATTTCAGCTGGCACTAGAAAGCAAAGACTAAGCAGAACCCACACCTCATCTTTTCTAGTATCTGACATCAATCTGACATCAGCTCAGTGCCTGACAGTTTTGAAACAGAACCCAGGATGGGTGCTGGGCAATAGCATGGCTCAAAGACCCAGCAAAGGTTCTCCCAGCAATGTGAGGAAGGCAGACATAAGGTTTCTGCTGTTCAGTTCATTACAGGTGTCACAAGAAATCCTGGAGTGCCTGTTCACAGGCTGAACTCATGAAGAGGATCACGTGTGCTGCACTGCACAGCCGCTTTTACTGCTGAGGCTGAGACAGAGTGAATAACTTGCTCATCCATGAATTTTGAGAGATAACAACCCTTACTTGGTGCCCAGACTCCCCTTTGAACCCTTGGCTGTGCACTTTTTGACCTTGTGCAACTGAGTTTCACTGTAGGTGAAGACCCTGACTTTGTGTCTTCCCTTCAGTCTTAGGTTTCATCCCTAAAAACAGCAGATGAAGTCCTTCTCCCCATCCTTCCTCACCCTGAATTTCCTCCCTGAGCTTCATCAGTAGCAAGACATCCCAGTAAAAAACTTTTCACGTGAATGACAGCAAGGTGTACACGGAGCATTTAAAAAAAAAAAAAAAAGACAACAGGCATATTACATCTCATGACACAGGCTAATGCCCACCTCGTGCAACTGCACAATCCTGGTACTTGAGAAAAAGAAAAAAAATACAAGAGGGAAGCTTTACCTCCTCCAGTTCCTCCCAGTTGTAGTTACTGTTTCCAACTATCATGGCCCTGAGCTCTGTGGGCTGGAAGAGTTCCAGGACTTTCCCACCACACACTTTCAGGAAGCCAGTAGAAAAGGCCGTGTACCACTCATGGATGGAGAGGTTGAAGATGTAATTTACGTAGGCTTCAACAAATTCTTCCCTATTGCATTGAGAGAAAGCAGGCAAAGGAAAGCACTTTTAATTGTATGCCAAAGCAGCAGCACTGCTAAGTTTTCCTATTTCTGCCTGTAATGTGTTTTGCAAACTTGAGTCTCCAACAGGTTCAACCCACTGCTCTCCTCTCACTGAGTCACTGCAACATGGACAAAGTATTCAGCAGCAATTACCACCATGTGTCAGATTATTCCCCAGCAGCCCAGATTCTGTACTACCAGTAAACACACCCAATGGCCTTGTATCCAGTTGCCCACAAAGTGAGTGACAGCAAGCACTGGGGAGGTGTCAGGAACAGAACCCTCTTCCCTATGGGACCCATGACCTGCACAGAGGCTGTGTTAAGCAAACAGCAGGATACAGTCACCAAATGAACATATTCACCCTTTGGCCCAGCTCCTGCAACACTCTGTTTAGGAAGTCCAGGAAATAACCTACAGATCTTCTCAGTCCACAGGTGTCCAGGGTTACTCAGCTCATGGGTCTGTGCCCACCCACTGTGACATCAGCCTGCCAGGCTGCTGTGAGCAAGAGCTCTGCTGGGGAGAGGGAACAGACAGTGCCCAGCACTTCTGAAACCAAGAGCCTAGTGTAGTCAATTTTCAGAGGCAGCTCCTGCTGACTCAGTCCCCAGTAAGTCTCACCAGCGGTTCAGCACTTTCAAAGCCAAAGCTGTAGTCCGGGGGCAGACTGAGGAAATCCTGCTCTGAAGTCTGCATCTGAAACTGCCAATTCCATCCCCAAAGAAAGTTACTAAAAGAAATCACCACCCTTCACTACGGAGCAAGAAAACAGCCTATGAAAGCACATAAACCTCCTCTTCAGCCTTTGCACTCTGGTTAAATAAACATATGGCTTGTGCATTTGGAGTACGTGGCAAAGAGAATGACTCCTGTCAGAATGACAACCCTGTTTTCTGTCAGGAACAGCACTAAAGACAACATTCTGTAGTCACTGGCAAGAAACTTGTGGCAGTCTCTGGACTTTGTTGGGAGGTTAGACAGTTTCATTCTACTCTCTTGCTCCTATTCTCAAAGCACTAAGATCTGAGTGCAAACAAGAATTTCATTTGTGCAGTGACTTAAAATATTTCCCAATATTAATTTTTTTTAACATCTGAATAGTGCACCAGGCAATGTGGCAAACTGGGACATGAAACCACTGTGTGTGGCAGCATCATTTTTGCCTGATGCTTAAGAGCAGCTTCCACCTGCACTCAAAGGACAAGTAGATCAGAGAACAGCATAGAATACAATACCTCAATCTCTAGCTGAGGACATCAAAACTGAAAGAAATATTTTGGCCTTTTGGTGGAAGAATTCTCAACACATACACTATGCAAGAGCAACAAGGGATAGGTGAGAAAGTAAAAAAAGATATAAGGAAGCAGACTAACAAAAATGAAAACTTGGAATAAGAAATCCTATAGCAAAGGAGGAGTTATTTTCCAGTGCATTTGTTTTATTGTAATTTTCCCAATAGTCACCTGAGCATTAGGGAAATCCAAGCTGATTAAGCACTTAACTGTTGCTTAATACCTCTCCGGCTGTTACGGTCATGAACTCTTTTTCAAGAACATTTTATGAACTCCAAAGTAGAGAAGGAAAATACAGGCATTTCCTACTTGGCATTTTTCAGTGAAAGCAATCCTGTGCATTCTTCAGTTCCCAATGAACTTTCCTCATATGGAAAGGGCAGTGCCTGGAGACGTGCACACAGCAAACTACTCAGGCTACAGGGACAGCAAATTGGTCCCTGGCCTCTAAATGTAAAGTGGAGGAAGTCATGAAGCACTGTAAGGTAAACTGACAGCCATGTCTAGACTTGGATTTAGAGGTTAGCTTGAGTTCAAAACTCCAGTCAAGATGAAGCAATTGAATTTTGGAATGTTAAGCTGGTGGAGCTACACACTAGCCTTTCTCCTTAAGGATTTTCTTCTCATGTTTCCCATCCTGACTTAATAAACAGTTGCAGAAGCTAACCTGGGTGCTCTTCCCAAACATTTGCTCAGCTAAAATCTTTGTACTGTATGGTATATCCTTTGTACTGTATGGCATACAGTAGAAAAATGGCTGTTTTTCTCTTGAGTGCATGTGCCCAGCCTAAACACCTAAAGGGTACTATCACTGCCATTTTCATCTTTCCTTCGCTGTTGCAAGGGTAAATTAAACTCTCCTCTATTTACCTGAAGTCCATCTTCTCCTTGCAGGGAGCCAGAATTACACTCCTTCATCTCCCTGTAGGTTTTGCATGGAGGCAGCTATTTAGCTGTGCCACTGCACCATGCTGGGCAGTCGTAAGGTAGGTAAGGAGGTAACACAGACAAAGCTTCTGTTACAGCAATGGCTTTAGATGGAATCAGAACCCTTTTAAATAATCAGATTAATAGGAAATTACTTCATCTCCAGGCTTCCAGCAAGGTCTTCAGCAATCCTAGCACAAGCCCCTAACCATGCTGCTGAGTAGTCACTGGATCACAATGTTTTGCCAGCAGAGTAAGAATCTGAACAGTGCTTCAAGTAATAATGGCATTTATAGAAATCCCATTACAGGATTATGAGAAGAAAATAGTTCAGCAGCTGGAAAAAAAAAAGGGGGGGAAATGGTAGCTGTGCTAGTAATAACTCTGGGGTGTTCAGTCAAATGGAAAAGAATCCAAGTACAGTAGGTCCTAATGGCTGTAATCAGGGATGGTGGTCAGGGTGTACTCAAGGGAAAGTGTTTCCGGCTCCAGAATTAAGAGTATAACAGATTCAGTTTTGTTGGTCATGTACAGTTCCTGTCTGAGCCATCAGGGATATTAACCTTCAAGGGCCAAAATCGTACTGCAATCTCTACTTAAAATGAGAAAACCGCCAAGGGTCTACATGAAGGCCTTTTATAGGGAAGATGTTTGTCCAAAAGTGTGTGGGACATTTTCCAAACATGGGTTTGGAAAGATGATGAGAAGTCGCTTTTTGTTCAAGTGCCACTAGTGCCTGGTACCTTTTGAACAACTGGTCTTAGAATTTATTTGCAGTGACTACTAATTCTCTCCTGTGTTTCACCTCAGATAAGTTTTCTGCAGCATTGCACCCGACTTCACCACAAGTATGAGTCCATCCCAACGTACCCTTCGCTTACCTATTTTCCTTCTGCACTATAATTTTATCTCCATCTTCAATCAGGTTCTTCTGCTCTGTCACACCATAGCTTTCCCTGCAGATCTATACAAAACCAGGAAATCAATTTTACCAGAAGTACTTTCCAGGGCACATGCCTACAGTAAGATACAGAGTTCTCTTTCATAGCTGATGACTGGCATATAAAGGGTGGGCCAAAGAAAACTGCATATGCAGAAACTTCTTTTCTCTGCTCTGTGTAGCACACCTACCTTCCATCACTTATATTTGCTGTAGGACTGCTATTAAATCTAAATGTGGACTCAGAAAGGAAGTAAAAATCATTCTTTTAGATATACTTCCTGTGAAAAAAAAACCACAAGAGATTGATAACTAAAAACCTGATTTTTAGCTAAGCCCACAAGCTCTGGCAATAAAAAGGACTCCCTTTTTATAACAGAAACTCAGTAGCTTAATTCATTTGCTCTCACTGGAATATGACATGACCACAGACATCTTCCTGCTTTTGCCTCACCTAAGATGGCACCAGTACAAACCTATATTTTGTACATTAGCTGGTTACCCAAAAAAATTGAAAAAGGGTCAATTTTCAAGTTGCCATTCACAAAAGAGCTTCTGATTTTGACATGCAAGATGAGTTATTAATGTCAAGGTTTGGGACATCAGTTATTTATTCATGTCAAAGTTTTAGCAGATATATCTGTATGTCTTTATATACTATGTAATATACAATGTAAGAAAGAAAGTAAGAATGCCCTTTTGTGTGAAAAAGAAAATGGAGAAAAGTCTCTTGGTACCTCTTCAAAGGTATCCTTTTTTACACAGTTTGCATTATCATCACTATGGCTTCATTACCTCATCCCAAATTACAGCTCTGTTTTGCAGGAGACACAGTCAGATGCAGGTCTGACTCACTTCGGAGATAAGTCTGATCTAAGAGTTTATGTGCTCTCATTCATGAAACAAGGAAATGGACACCACTTTCCTAGCTCAGCAAGGTTCTTCACAGTGACTAGCAGTTTCATGTACCTTGTTTTTACCCCAGGGCAGGTCCCAGACAAAGAGTCGAAAACCCCAATCAAGCTGATGAACCCACCACTCACAACCTGTTAGAGCATTAGGACTTTGAAGCAAAGACATTGAAACATGGAAGGCCTTACTCTGCTCAAGTCAGCGGAGAACACAGCTGGAGAACAACAATGTCATTTCTCTTTGTATGCTCTAAATGTCTGTGCGTGTTGAGGGCCGTATCTGATATTATAAAGTTTATCAATATTGAACTCTTAATTTCAGGGAATCTCTACTGTGTAACAGAAACTATTGCATCTAGGTTATTAGCTATTAAAAAAAAGTCCTTTTACTGCTGCAGTACACAGGAAAGCTGACTACCTCAGCAAGTCTCCTAGCAACAGCCTCCAGCATTTTGTTCCCAAGAAAGTCTGGCCAAGTACACACACTACAAACTTTCAAGTTTAAAAAAAAATATTAATATTAGGACAGCAAGGGAAATTCTAAACTGTGTTAGCATTTCAAGAATTGACCTAGTGATGTCAAAACCTAACTTCTATTTTCAAGAAGGATTTTGGAATTCCCTCTCACTATCTAGCACAAGAAGTTAGCCACTGGCATTTAAGGCCTGTCACAGTGACAACACAGTTATTTTGAAAACCACTCTGCTTAATCTACTTACTAGCTCAGTTTTCAGGACCACATACAAAAGAACAAGGAGGGGCTGGCAGCAAAGAACATTTTAACATTAACATGGGGTATGTGGTACAGGCGAGTACATGAACAAATAGACAGGCTTCAACTGTACCATAATCACAGACATGATATATTAAATGTATCTTACTGTAAAATTCAAACAGAATGTCTCTTCCACATCTTCCCCAGGGTAATCTAAAAGTTGCTGAAGACTCCTACATAACAGGTAGGGAAAGAAATGAGAAAAAAAATCAGATATTTAAAAAACCATACCTCTAACAGGGAAAACAAATTCAGCAGAAGTAAACAGCATCATACATCTGGGTAACAGGATTGCGAAAGAGAATCTGAGTCACCCCAAATGGTAAGAAAGAAATATACCTCAAGTAAAGAGATGTTTTGTAGGAAGCAGGATAAATGTCAATCCATTGAAATTATCAATACAGTCCATGCCTACTTAGTACATGGATCACCTTTAACTGGATTACATTTCTAGTTCTTAAGTTCTAGTTCTGTTATCACCACACAAAGGTCTGAGGGAGTGGAAGAAGAAAGAGTGGTGGATTATATCTGTATCCTCATCATGTAAAAAATACTCTCCTGTCCCTCAAAATCCTGCTGCTGTCTTCCCTGGCATTTTATCTCATTAATGTAAATACAGCTGTTCTTTGGTGCAAACAAATCAGATGGAAACTCAGAAGAAAAAAACTAAGATAGCAGTCAGACAGTGGGATCTTGACTTCTCAGTGTCAGAGGGAACCAATATCCCCATGCAATTAGACAGAAAGATTTAAGACACCATTTAGAAAAAGTAATTTTTTCACTCTATTCAACTTCTTCCTGGCATGGGAGCAGGTCACAGCTACACTGGCTCAGGGATGGGACAATTCACAACATCACATACAGTTCCCACCCGGGGCTACATCAAGAGACACACAGCAGATCTAACTCGAGCCTGGCCTGAGGGAAAGGTTGAGGCTGTGATCTGGGATCATGCATGCAACCACCCCTGTTCTCAAAGGGGTGTGCTAGGTATCTTTTGGCTATGCTGATACCCAGTTTCAGGGGGTCAGGAGGGTGGGAGACTAAGTAGATGGATCCAATAGCCTGTGGGAGAGAAGTCTTACATGAAATTCACCACCAGCTCATATATTTCACTATGATCACAGTCCCCCAAATTAACCAGTCACTCAGAAGGATCAGGAGATGTTTTATTGATCAGTTTTTACCTAGTTTGGCATTTCTTGTTCTCAGCTGGATGGTCTCCCTTCCCAGAAAAGCTGAAAATTTTGTTTTTCATACCTTCCTTCCGTAGGGGATAGCTCCTTCAAATCCTCTAGGCAGGGCTTCACATTCAAGAGTTTTTTGTACAGAGCCAGGGGAAAGTGAAGGTCTACCACTGTGAAATTGTATATTGCAAGACCACATATGATGCCAATCAAGTGAAACCAGTTGTGTTCTACAAAACACTGCAAAACCACACAGAGAAATCCTGATGAGACACACTGGTGCAATGCACAGTACTCTTTCCTCCATGCACTAAGATAACAGCCTTTGCTTTTCCAGCTGGGACAAAATAAGAGAGCTCCCATCAGGTCCTGGTGTTGTTGTGAATTCCTTGCTGGAGTGTGGCACAGAAATAAAGGTTCAGAAACCATGTTCAAATACTTTTGTAAGCCATGGTTAGCTGTGGAAACAGCAACAGCAGCTTTCCATCTTATCTGCCTTTTATTTCCTTTTTACCTACCTCTGCCTTTAGACATTAACAACAATTCTTTCCCTATCACCCACCCTATTTGCAATTAAAAGCTTTTCCATAACCACAGTGCCACCCAGGCAAATATACCAGCACAAGTGTTGGCATATTGACCTTCATTTCTTCACATATTTACTCTCACAGTGTTATGTCCGTCACAGACTGGCTGCCTATGTTTGTTAAATGTTCCAAGTATGTGACTCATTTTCAGTGCTGTCACTATTCTTGGTGTCAAAAGACTTGTTTTGTAGCACTAACATGAGGAGTGGTTGCTCTATAACATTGTTTACAAGTTACAAAAGGTACCATGTAATTTCCTTCCTTGTAAAATATAAATAATAAATTAAAAAGAACCCCACCAGGGCAGTTACAACTTAGGGGAAGACTGACAACACCATTTTCCATCTTGCTACCTAGGAAGGTGAAGAAAAGGACATAAACTACCATCTCCGGCATAATGCTATCTGACACATACAGATCTTGCACTCCAAACTTTCCCAAAACCAACCACCTTCCACTAGAAACCACGTGTTTTGCTGTTTAAGAGCTTCCTCACATAAAGTCTTAACAAGTTTAGATCCTGAAGGCGATAGTGATGCATGACTAAGTGGATTGGTTGCAATTATGTGAACAGCAAGGGAGGCACAGAATTCTAATGCCATTACCACCTAAACCTCTCGTTCTGTACAACAGCACATGACAGTCACATTCAAGATAACAAGAGTTCTATTAACTGTCATCTGACCCTTAATACAAGTTTTATTATGGGATAAGAATAAAGAGAAAGAGCCAACTCCTTAATAGGCACAACCGTTGCCATTCTACTAAAGTTAATGGACCTATCTACACTGACTTAAAATAGAGTTCACACTGTATCATGGGCGGAAAACAAGAGGAAGATAATTTCTTTCCCATAGTTTTCCTCTAACTTCCTTGTCATTTAAATGCAGCATATTATTTCAACCTGCATGTACAGAGGGCAAAGGCTTACCGTGTCTGAGAACCACAGCAGATTTGACTCTGGGTAGTAAGTGAACATGCCATAGATAGGGTTGAGGAGTTCTTTTAAAAGCAGGAGGAAAAATTCCTTTGTCACTCCCCCAGCATCAACAGCTTCCTCACCATCAAAGATGACCTGTAGAAAAAGCAGGTCAGCAACAGGGATGCAGAGCTGAAACTGAGCGAATCAGACATCTTTCTAATTGGAAGCCATGCAAAGCAATTTGTCCAAAGTGCCCAAACTCACTGCAACCTATGAGCTCGTTTCAGTGCTCTGCTTGCAGGGACAGAAAGGCAACAGGGGGTGGGAAATCAGATATTTTGAAAGTGTTTAACTCCTCGTGCAAATCATAAATAACCACCTGTTGTACCAATAACCAAAGCAGCAACATGATAGCAGCTACTGAACACTGTAGCAATCTCTCAGAGACAAAACATGTCCTATTGGAAATAGCCTGTAGAAGGGCAAAACAGACACTGAATAATATCATAGAAACGTTTCCTCCCCTGCCCCTTGTACACTAGACATACTGAGAGAAGAGAGTAAACCCTCTGCTTGCAACCTTGTAAGCTGCCTCCTGTCAAGACACCCCAGGAGTCAGAAAAGAGAAACACTCAACCTTTGCCTTGATTAGATCAAGTGTTCCTGTGTGCTCTACCTACGCAGAAGCTACTGTACACTGGTGAAGTGGTAATGTGAATGGCTGAAAGGCTGCAGAAATGTTTCCTGGGTGAGAGAGTGCTAAAGATACGGGGAAAACTTACTTTAAGAGGCTTTTTCAAATCAATGTCTGAATGGATGCTCAATTCCCTTAGAGCATCACCAACTAAGTTACTCCTGCGAACATGAAGTACCAGGAAAGGGCTTCTGGCCAGCAGAGGCTCCAGTGTGAGAAGCATAAAGACATTCTGCAAATTTGCACCATTTATTGCAACCTGTAAATAAAAAAGAAAACCAGCCACTGCTCAACTTCTTTCTTCCTGTGAAAGGAAAACAGTTAACAAATACGTGCCTGGTGTTCCTTTCTGCGTTACGCTTTTATTTTGGTTTCCCCAGGGTTCAAGAATCACATGCTCACTCTGCACAAGTGTGAGTGCCTGTATGCCTACAGGTATTTCCCACGCCATTTTCCATACCAACACGTTTTGAGTCCACTGATCAATTCACCAAGTTTGAGCAACAAAGAGATCAAATTCCTGAATGTTTTTTTTACACTAGGCAGGTGGGTGGTAAGAAGATTTATTTATGCTCTTACCAAGTCCAGAAACTAAGTGTGAACACACCCTGAGAAGAGGCAGAGAGCCCATGAGGGAAAGCTGTGCTACAAATACACCAAGCAAGGAGACAGTTGACAACTGCATCTGGCAAGGCACCAGGGAACCCACCACATACAATTCAAAGCCCTCATCCACGTGGATTTTCTGGAGTTGGGCAAGGCAAAAAGTCCAGTCAAAGCTTTGGCCACATATAGCATACTTTTTTCGTGCACTGTCCATAGTAAATGCCAACTTCACATTTGAAAATTCAGCTTCAAAGTCAGTTAAACCTGAGACAGAAGTCCACCGGTAACTAGGCTTCCTCCATTCCAGCACTCACAGAACTACTGGTTTCTCTGACCCTACGTGGTTGCCTTCCTTAAGATCCTACCTCTGGGGGCAGCAAAACCTTTACCAGTCTGCTCTTCTGCCAAGATAAGGTTGATACCCTCCTCTCAGCAGTGCACTGCTCACAAACTGGGCAGCTGAAAACATATGCAGAAGGGTGACAAAATGAAAGCAGTAGAAGGTGCCTGTAGCGTCCGAGCACAGGTCAAGCCTCTTCTACCTTGCTGCAGGCTATGTGCCCAAGCAGCCACAGAAGAGCTAAGAAATGGGTATTACCTGGAACCAGCACCATAGCCACAAGTAACTGTGATGAGGTTTCCACCCTGAAGGAATCTGACAACCAAGGACCTCAGTAAACTCATTTCACAAAGGATGGAACTAGTCCCAGACCCAGCTGCACTGGAGGAAGGGTCAGTGCCCAGTGCTTTGCCTCTCTCAGGAGGCCCCTGCGTGAGCGATGTCTGGTGCTGGGACATTTACACTGGAACAGAGGCCAGCTGCCCTTGTCACAGCCTGGCTGTGAGCTGGCTTGGCTGCCACCTACAGGGTAAGGGTGCTGGAGCTGAACACCTCCTGTCAACAGGCTCTCCTGGAGGGCCTCAGGTCTGTGCCCTTCATGGCAAACAGGCAGGTGGGCTGCTGCCAACAGCTCCTGCTTGCAACCACAAACAGCATCAGCAGCTGGTCTTCAACACTCAGTTCATTGTTAGAAGTAACAACCACTCCTGCATTAGGCAGAAACTTGAAAAAGTGTCCACTTACCAGAAAGTTTGTCTAATTCTCCAGTCTTACAGCTCCTCTAATAGAGACCTCACCTTATTTCTTATCCTTGGACTATCATAAATACAAAATTACTCCTTCCCTCTACAGTTTAAATTTCCATCACATGCACATCTGGCAGTTCTGATGTTGCCAAACATTTTGAAGTGAAAAGACACCAAGCACTGCCTTTGCAACATCCAGGGCAAAGAGGTTTTCCAGCTACTGTGCTCTCCTGTATCGTGGAAACAATAATGTGATGCACACACCAACTCCCAGCTGACACCCTTTCCAGGCAGGCACCATTGCAAAAGGCAGAGAAAGAAATGTGGCAGGAAAATTGGGAGAGAGAATGATTACCTGCATCTGTAGTTCTGCATCTGTTTGTAACATCTTGGTCTTAGCCTGAGCATCAAAGATGAAAGGATAAGAGCAGAGAGTCACAGCATCCTGCAAGAAAGGCAGGCAGATTAGTTCCTATCTACAACTTTCAGAACACTTCTCTAAATAAGAGTAATGAAAAACAATTTTCTTACCTGCATGATAGATGGCCTTACTTTCTGTGAAAGAAAAAGAGAGAGATGAAAATCTTTCACTCCTTCGATTTTTGTTTCTTGTATTTTTTTTGATGGATTCATTCAAAGGTGACCCAAAGTAAATTTTTCTCCTCTTGGACCAACAACCCATTTTTTTCCTCTTAAAGAAAAGCATGGGAACTTCATCTCAAGAAAATACACACGTCTAATACAACACATGAACATCAAACATTACTAAGAGGACTAACTGGCATAGAAGCCTATGTTAGCCTACTATAGGTGAAACTTAGGAGGAAAACCAAAAAAACTACCCCCAAGGCAGAAACCATATGAAACAATAGGAGACACCATAAGGTCAACAACATGGCAATACAAGAACACCCCTGCAATGCAAGTTACTCATCATTAGCCATATCAACACATCTTTAACTCTTTTTAACTACCACTTACATAAATTCGAATCAGTATTTTATTGTTCTGCTCACTAAAAGTAAGCACACAGCAGCACTACTTAAATGATGGAAAGCAGGGGGTGGGGGGGACAGCACACACAACATTTAAGAAGTCCATAAAAATTCACACAAAAATTATCGCTACAGTCAGGTTTTAGTCTTGCAGCATCTCTGGGCAGTTTTTTGGTGTTTTTTTCACACTTGGAATTCCTTTCCTTGCTATAATAACTAAACTAAGGGCTTGAATATGCTATGTGGGAACCTGGTGAGATTATTTATCTCCTTTCTTACAGATGGGAAAGTGAGACATAAAAGAGGTGAAGGGTCTTACCCAAGATCACCCAGCAGGTTACTGGAAGAGCCAGGAATAGAACCCACATCTCTTGAGGCTTGGTTCAGTCCCCTAGCCAGAACGCCACTGCCTCCTCTTACAGAGCAACATTTTAAGATCACTGGCTACATTATTCACAATACCTGCCTAAACAGCAGAAGTAAAGGGTAAAAATTATAATTTTAGAATACAGGACTTGGCTCCTGAGGTCTCGATAACATTAAAAGGATCCAGTGACTGAATTAATCCCCTTGTGCAAGGAATAAATGAAATTCGCATGAATAGTCAGAGAGACTGTTGCAAGCGTTATTAAATATTGTTAGCTCCAGCTCTTCTGACAGCCTTATTTTTAAGTCAATTTTGTCAAGCCACCGAGTACTCAAATCTGAGAGATTTAATGTACCGATGCCCCTATACTGAATAGATTACACTCTCATTAAGGATATAGAAAATACAGATCTACAACCAGAGGCACAAACATGGACAGCTATTTCATGACTATACATAAAACCTCTTACCATTCCAGCCTGATGCAAGAACCACATGAGATAATCCTCCTGAATGTCCACCAAGCTGGAAATCTCAGGGATATAAAACTTATCATATTCCACATGTTTAACCTTCTGATTTACCTAGTGAAGAAAGCAGATGGTTTTTAACATATGGATATATTCACCACTTCTCTCAGAACATGCAGATTTGTTTTCATAAAATCAATTATAGCAGCTTGCAAAGAAAGGACAGAGAAAGTCTTGCATAAACACATGGTCTCTTATATTTTAGTACAAACCAAGAAGAATCAAGGTAAACCTCTTTCTGACTTATTTTAGCTCCCTCTCCTCCTCACACAGACTACCCAGCAACAACACAGTGGTAGCAGAGACCACCAAGAGACAGGTATTTGTGATGCCATAGTGCACACAGTCTGGTGGCTCAGCAGCAGCACTCTTTATATTTCTAGTGTTTGAGACAGGCCTAAGCAACCTTCAAGCACCTCAGATTAAGGAAAACCACTAATATCTTTCCTAAGTGGTATCTTGGTGGACAGTGACACAGCTTACAAGCCAGAGACCATGACCACTGTTACCCTGACAACTGGCAAAGGGCAGACAAGACTGAATCATCTTGAGCCAACACATGCCCAGGCTTTCCCCTTACCTTGTGGAGTTTCTCCAGGAGTCTGAGAGCAGCTGTAATGTAGCTGCTGAACAGGACTGGAATCAAGAGCGTCTTCCTTCCACTGAGGAGGTAAACCACTGCACCTTTATACAGGTCCACTAGCCTGAGGAAATATCTTGGGCACACTTGAGACCACCAGTTATCTGGAAAGCAGAGGACATCAATATAAACCTGAATTAAAGGCCAGAGTAACCCCTAAATAAGAGGTTACAGCTGAAAATAGGGGAATACACCCAAAGACTCTTTCGAAAAACTTCCTTATTTCTGCCCTAGTTGTAGGAGCAGGAAAGTGAGGCAGAGTCATCTAGATACCAGAAACTGAAAAGCTCTTCCCTTTCTACTCTCATACAACCACCCTTGTCATTACCAAGCCCAATCCCTGATCAGTGCAAGAGCCTGAATTTGAGGGTTTTTACCCCTTAATTCAAGTATCAGGTATTCAAGATACCGTGATCTGGTGGGCAAACAGTTGTCTCTCAGGAGTGATAAGAGTTGCCTGGGCAATTCTCTGCAGTACCACATACTTTTCTAGCAGATGTTAGAGTGTGTCTCCTGGCACATCTGCACTAAAGGTCTAACCTTCTCTAGAGAGGCTGATTTCTTTCTTGCCAAGGATAGGTAACCCTTAACTCTCCTCTGAAGGGACCCTGACTATCAGCTTCTTTGCTAGAACCAATCCACCTGCAAAGTAGAAGCTGGAGTCCAGGACGCCATCATGTCAACTGTTAGAAACAAACACCAGTTTATCCTCCCAAGTGTCAACACAACAATAGATTCTGACAGGTAAAATACAAGAATCCTCTACATTTCTGTAAGCTAAACATCACAGAGGACTACTCTGTGGAGGAAACTTGGATCCAAAACCTCTTTGAATTAAAAAAAAAGGAAAAATAAAAGAAAAATATCACTAAACCTCAAAATAACTTTACTGGAGTGATGCTTCTGGAGGTCTGAATGCATCACAAGTATTTTACATGATGAGATGTAGCACAAGACAGCCTTAAGAAACAGAGTAAGCTAACAGGAACAGTAATAGCTCAACAAACATAAGTCACGATCATTAAGCAGCATATGTTCTGTTTGGCTCAAAATAAGCTCAGGAAAAAATATGAGAAATTGAAAGACTCAGAAGTGGAAGAAGAGTTTACTGTTCAGCTTGATCACAGACCATCAACACACCAAGATGTGTATCCCACATCTTATAAAGGACAAAATAACAATGCTATATTTAGCATATTCTTTTATTTACCTTATACAGAAAGAATATTCTAAAGTGAACAATATCTGATTAAATTTAAGAAAATAAGATCATTTAATCTTCATGATACGTAAAAATCTATATTCCCACAGAGGCATGCAAACTTATCTGGAATTGAGCCTCTGAATATAGGTGAACTAGAGAAGGTAAATTAGATTAACCCCCCTAGTAAGTGTTCTTTGAAACAATATTTTACTTCTAAATTAAAACAATTCCTGAACTTGAATTTTTTTCTCATTTATCATCCACACCACCATAAATTTTATATGCTTGACATTATTGTAACTAACTTCCCATCTCTTACCTGCATGACACATTCTTAATTTCTTCAGAGTTCATGTTTAAAATTCAAATTCTAATTCTCTTACATGGGAACAGAGGTTTCTGGGGGAAGGATTCCTAGAGTTGTTTTGTTTCCCAGATGTTTTTGAGGAGACTGCTTCATAACAACACTTATCACAAATTATACTCAACTGCTGCCACTAACAGTAGACCCAACACAAACTGGTGACCGAAAAATCCTAAAGGGAATACTTTGTGTCCCAGTGGGATGCTGAGAGCAACATGGATTCTAAATGACAGATTCTTACCAAGAACTTTGCTGGGGTTGGTATCTAAACGCAGAATAGCCATTGCTAGAGGAAGTGTTAGAGAGATATAATACTTGGAGTCTTGGAAGGGTGGGAATTCAGGGAGAATCAGATAGATCCTCATTGCCTCGACATCTGGTGGTGAGCTGGACAGCTGAGGAATCAAAAAGCTTTCAAAGCTCTTGAGTATCTAGAGGAAAACAAAACAAAACAGACAACTTATTCTGGGTGATAGAGCACCTACAATGTAGATGATGTTTAAGAACTGATGAAATGGTCAAACCCTGTTTTAAAAGTCAAACCCAGAGTGAAAAAACCCAAAGCTATAAATATAGCTAAAAGCAGCAAGAGGAACGTATACGCTTTTATCCCACAGCTCTGCACTTCTGAAAGAAATTCTCTAAGTTAGAATAAATTATGCAACCATAAAGTACTTAACTCCTGATAGATACATAGTAATTATTTACAAGTATAACATACACAGAATTAATTTCAACAGACATTCAAGTATTAAGTGCCATTTCAAAACAAGTCTTAGAGACATATTCTGAGAAGGTCAAAACCAGCCCAGGTCAATGGAGAAGTATCCACTGATACCGTGAAGTGTCTTCCCCAAAAATGCTGCTGGTACTTCCATGTTAGAGAGGGATAAAGCCTTAATTTCCCCTCTGAATATCCAAAACCTCAGAAGTGCATTACCTGGTCTAGGAGAATGGAGTGCTGAGAGTTCATCAGCTTCTCAAACAGCACTCTGGTAGAGTTCAGATCAATCCCTGGGATCTTTGGACTGGTTTTAAAATGTTCATCGATTCTTTAAAAAAGAAATCACAGACAGACAGGCGTAAGTTTAAGGAAGAGACACCATTATCCACGTACTGACGTGGTTTGACAGCAAGCAATGGACAAATGACCTCTAGGGAATTCGTAAGGCCAGCAACAAGGCAGAAGTTGGAGTCTTCTTGGTAAAAACAACTCTCCCTTCTAAATTCCTCTGGGCCTTGGTTAGGGTTGGGATTCTCGCAGAGAAACACTTTATCAAAGTCTTTGGTTTCCCCAGGACTCCTTCACTGACTTAAGAGTCCACCTAGACAGGCTGGACTGCTTAAAAAAACCTACCTGGTACCTATTGTATGTACCAGGGTGCTCTGTGCTGTCTTCATACACGCAACTGTTACAGCTAAATCTGCTCCATCATAGTCAGTAAGAAAAGGAACTGTCATACAAGAGGACATCAGACGAGGGTTTTCAAAAGAAAACATGAAGATATTCAGAGTAGTAACTTTTTTGGCAATTCCTCTCTCAAAACTTTCTAAAACTAAACAACCACCACAATCAAAACACAACAAAGTTGAGAATAGCCTTTGCATGGTCTTTAGTTGTAACAAACATACTGTCCTTTCTGCTGTGCTTGAAAGGCTTTAATTTGCTCAGGTTACTTGTGTAAGAGGGATAATGAATGCAAGCCCGTAGAAGACAGTAGTCCAACAGCCAGCCCTGGCAACACCAAATGTCCAGTCCAGCAGGTGAGTTACTCAGCTGAGCATCAAGAGCATGATCAGCATCTATAGCAGAGGCTCTCCCCACTGCTGACTGCAGTACAGCTGCACATAAACCCTTGCACTTGCTAGTATAAAAAGGTCACTGCTACAATTCCACTGACCTTAAGGATTTCCCAAATCTGCCACTACTCATCCAAGACAGCACTGTATTAGACACTCTGAAGGAAAAGGTAGCTAATAAAGAGGGGATGCATTTGTCAGTTTGATGGTGTGACTATAACAAAATGACAAGCTAAACATAGCCTGCTGTAGTAGAATGGCTGTTTCCATCACAGCACAGGCACCAGGCTGGAAATAGCTCCCCAGAGACACACTGTGGTACAGAGCACTTCAGGCTGTGCCGTGCAAAAGTAGTACTGAGGCAGGCTCGGTCACACTGCCACGGAGAAGCTGCTCTTCCATCTAATCCTGTGCACCACAATGCTGTACTGCAAACAGGCCTATACGGCGTTAGGATACCAGAGGGATATACTGGGGTATTTCTATCAAGTGCACCGTGAGGTAAGACTTCACATATAAAGGTACAGATAAATACAGCCTCACTTCAGTGAGGCTTCAGAATTTATCATTAATTTGGCCAAATATTTTCTGTAAAAGTTAAGCCTTGCACTTGCTAGGACATCGCTAAAGTAGAAGAACAACTGCATTGGGGTGATGAAGTCAAACTCCACTCATTTCCACATTCAAAGGAGATGTGAGACTTTAAAGTGACTCAACAACTTGGATTGAGTCACCTCAGTGAGTGTTTTAAACCAATAAGACCAAACTCTCCTGATGCAATAACATGCTGTCTTGTCACAACCCTAGGAGTAGAAACCATTGGGCAAGCAGAAAAACACAAGAATAATGAGTAAATTGTTTTCTTTTTAAGTTGTTCTTGGAATATATTATGAAAGATTACTCAGAGTAACTGAGTTTTTCTTCATCTAGTTACAGGTCATTTATTCATCACATCACCATAAAAATTTCTCCTCCTCCCCATCTTATGCTGTTACCTCATCAGTATTTACAGACACAGCCAACACAAGCATTCCCAACCCACAGCCTTTCACTCAGCTATGTATACCACATCCTTGTCACCACCTATTGTTGGTTACACCCATTTGAAATTCCTCCTTTTGTAAGCAGGATGTCACCCAGAAGAAAAGTGATTCCATGCTGCCCCAGGTGTATTTTCAAGAGCAGCCTGTGCTGAAGTGTCCTTCCACATGCACCAGCCCCCACCAGTTAACTCAGCTGGGTAAGAGACTATTCAAATACCTGGCTTAACTCATTTCCTTTAATGTCATATTCCTACCCCTCTCTTTTAAAGATGATGATACTCATTTTGTAAGGAAAAATTACAGTTGTGACAATTCCAAGAAATCTGTGCCTTATAGTACACTCACCATGCACTTTCTTAGACCATTTGCCTTCCTTACCCAGGTCTGACCAGCCACCTCTTTAGGGGACACTCTCTGCCCCTGTCTCCCATCTGATCAAAAAAAATCAAATCCCACTGCAGCAGTGAGCGAAGTAAAGGGAATCCAGTCTGCCTCAAGGGAAAGCCACACTTCTGGAAGTTTGCCACTTACTTCTTCTCCAAGAAGCTTCCATTCCAGCACGCAGCTGAGGACAGTATCTGAACAACACTACTGTTTGCAGCAAGAAGACAAAAGAAAACAGAGATACAGGTTAAGAGTGGATGTCCCAGCAAATCTCTTCAGCTCTCTTTCCTTCCTTCTATGGGAAACAATGTCAGGGTCATCCCTTCAGAGGCACAGAGGGCAAGAAGTTCATTCAGGATCATGTAATGTCCCTCTTTGAAAGGAGTGTTAGCAGTGCCTCTTTTCCACCTATGCTGCCCTTCTCATGGCAAGCATACTTGGGAAGGAACTTAATCAGTCTGTTCACAAGTTCTTGCTGCTTTTCATGAACTCTAAGCACACAATGAAAGACAACTTTAGAATCCATTTCCCACCCACCATTTGCAATGTTGAGACAGCCTCAAGTTCGTCTGGTTTTGCTCAGAAGCTCTCACCTGGCAGCTTTGTGACTGGCAACTGTCCTCCCCTTGGAAATGACCAAGAACCACACTTGAAAAGGTTGCTAAATTTCAAGTGAAAGCATGGCACGGAAGCCAACAAGATTATTTCAATAGAACTTTCAACAAAAGGCTTGTCCAGTGCCACAATACCTACTTGACAGAATTAGAACTGTTCTTTTCTAAAAGCTTTTGCCTCCAGACATCTATAGTTTCATCATTTATTAAACAGGTGTAACGTGTTTCATTTATGGTCCGGAAATCATCAGCAGGCAAGGAATTCTGTGAGAAGATACAGATTTCAGCAAAGACAAGGCTTGTAAAACAATTCCTACCTATCCATAATCTCTGTTTTAATATATAATTGATAGCTTCCTTAGTGTGGTCTCTGAAAAGGTTTGGTTAGGAACTTGTGGCATTACTAAGAAGTCCAAAAGGGAAGGCATGAAGAGGTATGGAAAAAA
The DNA here is from genome assembly GCF_003945595.2 of Pipra filicauda. Classification (NCBI taxonomy): domain Eukaryota; kingdom Metazoa; phylum Chordata; class Aves; order Passeriformes; family Pipridae; genus Pipra; species Pipra filicauda. The sequence continues at coordinate 223,156 of NW_024104368.1, forward strand.
ACCATCATTAAATATATTTTAAAAAGAGGAAAATAAAAAAATCATCTCCCTCTTAAATATTGCCCTGTATAACTACAGGCTTACCACATTAATTCTAGAACTATTTCCATGACTCAAAAGTGTATGTCAAACACTTACTGAAAGAAAAAAGAAGACAAAAGCTGAAAAACCAAATTAGCACTGAGCCCTCTATCCCGCACAGCTTGACAAAATCCCAGTGTATGTGGTTCATGGCCCTACAACACTAATCATGCAGACCCCAATGCCACAGGTGGAAAGCAGCCCTTTGCTTCCAATATGCAAAGATTGGACTCCCCTCCCTGCTGATCAAAGTGAAATCAGGATCATCCCAATGGCTTGGATGTGCCTCTAAAAGGAAGGCAACTTTCAGCCACTCCTCAAGAGCTGTAAAACTGTCATAGCTGGCAGAGTTTGTATGGCAGAATGGACTCCAAAGCAACACTTCAATTTCAAAAGATTCTAGTAAAAACAAAAGATGCCTTGTGAAGGCTGGGACAGAGGAGCAGACTTGAAAAGATATTTCATTTGTTTTACCTCATATTTGGAGCAAAGCACAAATGTTTGGTCTCCTCCAGAGAAGATATGTTTAACAATATGATATTTACAGGCATCTGTTGAAGAAAGACACAGTTGTGTTAGAGGCTGATGAATGCAAGTCCCTACTGTGCTTTCTCCCCCACATTTGCACTGCCAGTACAACTACCAGGAGCACCTGGGTCCTCTGAAGGCCAGGCTGAAATCAGCTGGAACTCAAGCACTGTAACACTTTCTTGAGAAGTACACAGGGTCTGGCAGGAAGGAAAAGTTGTCATTCTTAAACTGCAGTAGGGGCTTTAAAGAGAGAACAAAGCCTTCAGAACTCAGTATTAGTACAATTTCTGAAGTCTCAAGATTGCCAAATGCTGAACTCTGCCATAAAAAGAGAAAAGGGAGATGGCAGACATTAAAAGAGAGAGCAAAAGGTCACCAGTAATTTCCATAGTGCATTTGGGGATTCTTTTGCTATTTCCGGAAATTTCACGGAACAATGTTAAGATGTCTTTAGACAGCCATGGGTGAAATGAAATTATTTATGTCCAAATTGTGCATAGTACATACCAGGTTTCCCTGAGAGTTGCCCATTATGAGCTGCCCAGTGACCCTTGACGGGAGAGGGGCACTTAACATTGCAAGTGTGCCCCGTTCCCAGCTGGCCTCTTGTTCCACAGCCAAATGCATAGATCATTCCTGAAGAAGGCACAAAGGCTAAAGTGTGATGTCTGTAAGAGATGGGTACAAAGTTTGAGCCTTGTTTAATAATAATAAGAAAAGCCACACTAAGAGGAAAAAAATCACTAAAACCAACCAAATAAACAACAAACAAAAGCCAAACAAACAAAAACAAAAAAAGAAAAATAAAACCAAACCAACAAAACAAAGGCAGCCTAAAACTTACTCTCAGTTCCCCTAGGCCAGGCGCTGTTGCCAAGCAGCATCTTTACACGAGCACCAATGCTCAGTTTTTGCCACCTGATGGCACCAGTTTATGGGATGGAGCTCTTTAGGTGGAAACGACAAAGAGCAGCTTGTGCCAGGGGTATCAGGCTCACAGTATTAGCCTAGCCGTTTGCTAAGCCTGTACAAATCAAAAGCCAACAACACACCACTAGTGTTACTAACTCACTTTTCATGAAAGGGACTGGAAACTTGTGACCAAATGGGCTGCTGCTTTGAACTCTTGCTGAATTATTAAGATGGAAAAGTATCTTTTACAGGTAACAGCACAGGGTTCAACCCCAACTAAAAACCAATCTCCTTTAGAGGGCCTTAAAATTCTCATGGAAAGTAAAATTTAATTTACTTTAGTTTTGACACAGAGAATGCAGAAGCGAGACTATTCCCCCTATCTACATGACTCAGTATCAGCATTAACCTCCACCAGAGAAAATTTCTGACTGCACAGAGGACTTACCTGCCACAAGCAATCTGGGATACTTCACTGCCCATTAGCTCAAGAACTCTTCGGGGGTTCACTTCATCATTCATGGAGTCATGTCCCAGTTGCCCGCAGGAACCTGCACCGAACGTGAACACCCCTCCACTCTGTTAGCAAATCAAACAGCATAGTCTCCATTTAGGGACTCATAACCCAGCAGTTAGGGACTCATGACCCAGGGACTCATAACTCCAGTTTCAGTATGAGCCCAAGCTTAGGCAGAGAATGTTGGGGATTTCCAAAGGATTCAGAAGAGAAATTTGGGTTCTGCTAATGCAGCTTCCAAATAAGCTACCTTGCCACCCATCAGAAATGAACAGAATTATCTTTATGTATGTCTAAATTACAGAAGTTTCCCTCCACCATCACCAGATGAATCTGAAATCCCAGCAAGGTTTAAACATATCTGAGCAGCCAATACTTTACACACATCTCTGTCAGCTGCTGATCAAAAACACATTGTGACTTTTTTCTTTAAACATGAGCTTCTGCAGAACTAGTCTTCTACAATGGTGTTGTTCCCACAAGGATCCCAAAGTCAGCTATTAAATTCATTTTACAGTGGAAGACACTGAGGCACCAAAACAGGAAGCAACAGCTACAAAGTGGAAGAGGCAAGGCAAGAACTGAGAAGTTATCTTTCAAATTCTAGCCCTCTCCTCTGTTCACTGAGCTATACACCACTTGGAAGCAGCAGGTTTGGAATTGTAAACCTCTTGTAAATGCTGAGAGTGACTGTTTCATTCAAACACTCATTCATTTTGGTTTCCATCTTACTCTGATGCACAGTATCACTCTGTTTTCCAACAAAATGCTATTTTCACCCCTTTGGATGTGCATGTTAAATTTTTTTTGCTCAAAGCTAATTTCTTTAAGCAATTCACCTGTGTTTTGCTATTCATTGCCACAGTTTATTAACATCTTCATCTTCAAAACCAGCAAAGGATCATGTTGGCGATAAATCTCAGAATAAATAATTAGGCTATACTTTCCACTTAGTTTCTTTTACTGTTGTCGGAAGGAATACAGTAAGTCAATCTGTTCTTTTCTACCATTACTCAGGAAACTACTGTGAAACCACCAGGCAGGCAAGACAGCAGTCAGGGTTCCCAAGTTAGCATCTTTACCTTTGTCAGGACTGCTGTGTGTTCCTCTCCACAGCTGATGTAAACGACCTTCTGAGATCGCAACAGCTTCACATGGCAAGGGGATTCTCGGTCTGCATTGAAGACAAAGAAAATAAAGAAGCTGTTTCATAAACACAAACCTACATGTCTGAGAAAACCACTGGCAGTCTGACTTTCAGACTTGGTCTATGAGCACAAGGGAAGCTTAAACAACAGTGGTGAAAAAAACCATGTCCTTGAGTACTTCACTGCCACTTTTCCTCTCCAATTCTTACAAGACTTGACTGACTCAAACAAAATTGTCCAGAGCAAGAATAAAAAAAAATGTTGAGAATCTTGTATAAACTCAACATGCACTTGCCATGTGGAGATATGATGAGTGCAGCCTAGCTACATCCACCTTCAGCTTCATGCCCCATTTCAACTCCTCAGTGATGACTGCAAACGTTTGTTTCCAAAACCTTGCTTAGACCTTTTCCACGTAGAACAACTCTGACACGTAGGAGACACTTGTGCAACACACATGACAAGCTGAATCCCAAAGTGTATTTAAATACCTAGCCTTCCTTCTGCTGTCATCCTCTAAGCAGATCCTCCTACTTGCAAAGGCTAATCACTGCCAACCATTAAGTGATGCTCTTCTCCTTCTCTCTGACATTCCTAATCATTATAAGTGCATCTCCCGGGGATGAACACAGTAAGCAAGGTTTTACTGATGTAAAAATAAAAGCTAAGCATTTCAAGGAGCAGTAGGCACCCCAAAACAGTTAGATAATAAGGGGAGCAGCTGTTTACTTTATACCAACAAAACCTCAGGTTTCTATCTATAGAAGTTGTCCACTTTTTAAGATTCTCACCTAAGGAGTTATAAGGTCATATTTCCATGGATTTACAATTGAGAGCAGATTTCATTTACTTTTTTCTATATTTTACCACTCTGATCTTTCTTTTGACAGGAAGAACACCTACCTCTACAGCATAATTGTTTACATAATAAGTGCTGCAGAATCCCCATATTTGTAGACTTCACTATTCATGTTCACCAAGTATAATTCACACTGTCTTACCGTGATTCACTTACCATAAATATCACATATTTACTACAGTGCCACGCACTGAGGGGTAAGCAGAGTATGATCCCTGGCCAGCAACGCCCCGTGAGCAGATAACTATTCTGTGCATTTAAGATTAGCCCCATGTCAAAGCAAGCCTCTCATATGTAACCTGCAGCTCTGTTGAAATTAGAAGGAATTACCTGGCAATCTACATGGAAAAAACACTGCTGCTCTTACATTAGATCAGCTCTAGTTTACATACAGTATAAGAGAACAGACCTGTAGCATTTCTGAGAGAAGACAAAATATGTTACAAGTTTTACAAGTGTGTTTCGTACTCCGAAAAGCGTGAAGCAAGACAAAAACATGCATACAACCTATTAACCTCCTTTGCTAAACTACAGGCTGGTTTTTGAGTAATTGCTTTAAACATGCTTCAGTTGGTAAGGTGGGCTGTCAAACTGCTTCATTTCATTATAGATACACAAAATGTGAGGTAACCCTTTGCCCTTGCAACATAGTGTTTATATGCTATTGCATTATGTAACGTAACAATTACAAGTATATACATCTTGTGTACTCACTTATGCAAAATAAGTTATCTGTGCATGATAGGTACCACATCAACATTCAGCAACTATGTAGAGCTTAAAGCTATTCAGTAACTATGCAGAAAATGATAAAGAGGTTGATTTGAAGCTTCGAAGAAAATCTCCCATTCATTTGTTTTATTGCAAAAAGTTAAGAATGTGTGAACAACAAGCACAGGAGATCTGGGCTTTTCAGAGTAGCGGTAAAGTCATATCTGCTCTTCAGCCTCATTTATAAACCTATCTTCAAGCCTTTTGATGGCTAGGCTCCACTGAACATGGGCACCTGAAAAAACTGCCATTGTAGTATGTGTCTGGCAAATTGTGCAACAAATAAACTAGAGAGCATTTTACAACGTGGAGATATTCTGTGTTGCCATCATTTTTTTGTATACAGATGCTCACCAGTCAAAAATTACGTTGGCAAACAGGAGCATGGCTTCAGCCTGCTGTTCTTCAGGGAGAGCATTTGCTCCCCACCAACTTCAAACAAAATATGGACAAAGCAATTTTGAGAGGAGGGAGAAAGAATATGAGCCCTTCCTTTGATGACTGCATGTTGACACTCACACTCGAAAGACCTTTCTTTTTGACCCTCCTTCACTTCCCCAGTAGGGGAAAAAATGTGTTCTGTTCCTACAAAGTATGAAAAGCCTTTGTAGAGACAGAGATTGTTTCTCTGCTGTCTCATCCCAAGAGGAGCATTACATATCTACTCACTAAAAATACACTGTCAATGCAAAAGGAGACCCTAGGCCAAAGTAGTCTATCCTTCTTTCACCTGGGAGCATAATTTTCATACCTCGTTCATCACTCAGTCCCAGCTGTCCTGAGCTGTTCTTCCCCCAGCCAAACACAGCTCCTGAGAGAGAAAGGGCAAAACTGTGGGCTCCACCTGCAGCAACCTGAGCCAAAGGAATCCCATCAAGAGACTTGACACGTTGTGGACTGGCCTGGGAGGGACATTCTTTGCCCAAGCCCAGCTGACCATAGTGGTTCTGGCCCCATGTAAAGAACTGGCCATCTAAAACAAAGAAAGAAATAGAATGGTGAGTAAAAGCTAGTCAACAGAAAAGCAAGTTTGTCAAAATGAACAAGAAACAGTGCTGGAGGCTTTGCTCCCACCCAAGCCTCATGATAAAAAAGAAATAAAATAAAATCAAGCAAGACATTATTTGCTCAAATAAAAGCACAGCCTGAAGCCACCAGATAAATAAACAGACAAGCAACTAAGTGCAAAATACAACATACAACTGCTGTAATTTAAACTGCAACAAAGAACAGTCCACATGTTACACAGAGAAGAGTAATAGCCAAAGATAATTTCAGCATAAAGACATTAATTACACACATTTTTCTATATCAAGATTGAAAGCTCTTAAATGTTCCTGCCATTATTCACCCCTGAGAGAGTGGGTGGTCTGTGTGTAATGCTTTCTTTCTTGAGAGTACTGGCGACGCTTTTCCTCCATATTCATCATACCTGATCCATTTTATAACATCTCATGTGGCCTGAAAGCAGTCAGGGTATGGGATGTCCTTGATTTATTTGCAGAAACGTGCAGTCTTGGACACTGTGCAAAATAATAGCACAAATTTTGGTAATTAATAGTGAATGCTACAGTACCTGCTGCCAGAGCCAGGCAATGCCAATTCCCACAGGAAACCTGCAGTATCGTCTGTTGGTTCAATTTCTTTATCAACCTGAAGACAACGACACTATTTTAGAATAAGTGTCCACAAATACAGTATCACCTTAGATAAAAACTATGATTTCCACACAGATATTTGTTTTACAAATGCATACAACCTATGGTTTTGAGACTGACAAACACAGTCTTGAAGGTGATACAGATCCATACATAATAGATGTAAGTCTGTGGAGACCTCGAGACACTTGACTACTAACTCGGCTATGTTTTCTACTGTAACACTGAATCCAACCATCTGGAAATGGTGGAAATAGCTGTTTCTTGGTGTCTCTCTCACTATTCTTTTTCAGGCACCGACATTTTTCATGTTGTCAGGGGCCTAGCAGTTCCTATGAGTTACAACACCAAAACCTCTTCAGTGCTTTGTACAGAGAATAGCATGTCAAAGGTTCAAGTTATTTCACAAAAATTTTTAAAATGGCACTATCACACTGACATGTGAGCCTGTCTCTCTCTAGTTATATCGGAACCATGTGCAAGTTAAGGACTGTCTTCCCACAGAGCCCTTCAGCTCAAACATTAATCTTCTGTAATTGAAACTCTTCCTTTAAATACTGTTTCAACAATGACAGCTATCCTAGAGAGATGTCCCAAAGTTCTGCTCTGCACTGGATCTGCAGTGGCAGACCAAATGACAGGCTACATTTGCTATTAACACAGTATGATAAAACAACATGAAGTGCAAAGGGACCAGTTACCATTACTATGGTGGAAAGGTAAGAACTGTGAACTGCTTTGGATGGAGGAATCTTGGTGTTTGCCACTAGCCTCTGCCCCTACCACCATCTCTATAGGCCCTTGCACTTAAGCCTATTAGTTCTCTGACACAGGTAAGAGACATTAAATAAGTGAATTAAACTGGTCACTATCCTAAAGTTTCTGAGAAACACTCACTACTCAGAATTGCAGCAGGATGGTGCAGTAGCTTTGCTGCTAACAGGTAACACTGAAAAAGAGTTTCAGAGCTGAAGTGCCATTTCATTCAGCCATATAATTTATTTACCTGTTCTTGAAATGTCTCTCCTATCGTCCTAGGGACTGAAAGAGAGACGAGTCTCACAGCATTTCTGTTTTTGAGTCCTCCCTCATGCACCTCCATGCTCTGTACAAAACATTATGGCATTTTTCATTGAGGAAGCCAAGCGCACTCCAATTTTCTTTTTCATGCCTCAACCACCCGCGCCAGAAGGTCTGTCCTACCCCAAACCTCCTGAGGACTGTTCTGAGTCCTGGGGTCTCAGGAAGCACCAGAACAGTACTGAAAAGGAGAAGGAATCACCCTTACAACCCTACATGGGAAGTGCACTATTACTGCCCCACTGAGAGAAAGTGACTCTCCCACCAATGCCAGGCTGGAAGGTGAGCAACCCTTGATGTATCACCTTCAAGGAGCTTCCTTAAGGAAATCTGAACCTGTTAAATGTTTACCTTGGTACCATCACTGCATCTTCCATAGTGGTGAGTCCCAGCTGTCCATCGCTACCGGCGCCCCAGGAGAAGAGCTGGCCCTGGTCGCTGAGTGCCACACTGTGAGACTCCCCACAGGCCACATGCACAATGTGCTGCCCAGCCAGGGCTCCAATTTGCTCTGAGGGAAACAAAAAAAACCTCTGTGGTCACAGGATTCATCTCTCAGACATCTCACAGTAACACACAGACATGAGGTCGGCGCAAATCCGTGTGCAGAGTCATTCAAATGAGGGCACTGATACACAATTTAGTTTTAAAAGACTTCCTACATGAGAAAAAGCACTAGATTTACTGAAAATGTGTCACTGCTGAGCTCTTCGGAAAGCCTGGTCTGAAAGCCATAGAAGGCAGGTAGGTGCATGCCCCTAAGCACAATGACAGACTATACCCAGCCAGTCTCAGACACAGGGAACCACCTATCAGGTTATTTAAGAACAAGTAGACTTCCCAGATTTGAGGTTTTCTCACTTGGTGTTGATTCAGGAATCAGCCAAGACCAAGAAGTCAGCAGACCCTGTAAAACATAGTTGATCTTCCATAGCTCTCACGTCCAATGAAGACGAGTCATCCACAAAGCTGGATGTCATTCACAACCCATACACCACACCCTGCTTTACTGCTTCATGTCAAACACTCATTAAAAAAGTCCCATAAAAAGGAAGCAAAACAAGAAGAGCTTAACAGAGGTATAAAAGATATAAAAGAAAAAAAATCATCACTCAGTCCTCTGGGAGATACCCACAATTGACTTCTCATCATTACATCACGTTAAGCAAGTGAAGCAGGCTTGACAAGTACTGTTACAATATCTATAACCAGATCTTATTCATTACACAGAGTTTTTACAAATGGAAATATTACACAACTGATGGAAAAACTCTCTGCACACCAGACAGAAGCAAAGTTGCTTTTCATCATAAATACAAATGTTCCAGTTGGAGGAAGAAAGATTTCACCGTGTAAGCTACAATGCAGGAATCAGTTTTACTGAAGTCCCACTTGCCTGTGACATGAAACGAAAGAGTAGTTACATGCCATTCTGTGAAAATGATACCCCACATCAAGGGCATCCAGAAATCACTCACACAGCATCAAAATCTTCACACCAATCAATCCACGTCTTAAATAAATGTAGGAGGAAGGTACCCCCTTTAGGAGGGCTTGCCTTATAAGTCTGGAAGTCAGAAAATGAGCAGGAGAAAAATCTACAATGGGTGTTATGGAAGAAAAAAGTGACAATTATTTAAATATGTATTCTAGCAGAGGAAAATGCCACCTGAACATGTGCTTCACTGGAGGTGGAGTTTACAAGTAATAAGCACATAAACTTCCAGGAGAGCTTGAGGCCTGCCTGCTACCCAACCACTCTTTAGCTCTACCATCTAGTAACCCATTTTGTCCTCAATTAATACACAGCTTCCACACTCGGGCCCTTAAGCGTCCAACTATGGCACTGCTTGGTAGCCTGGTTTATGTTCGTTTGCATATATTACTTAGGGAGCCTATTTTTATCTGTGAGCTCTAAACAGCCAGCAGCTGTAAGGGCTGGTTAAGGTCAATAACAAACAGTGGACAAGGGATCTCAGCAGCACATGTGGCTATGGTGTCTTCCTCTCAGTCATCCAGCAAGGCAAAAAATACCTGCTGCAACGTGCCAGACACACCACCTAAGTTCAGATAAGTGTGTTTCTGTACTGGGACCCAAAAGCCCAAAACAAAAGCTGCTGCTAGAGAGGATTACACCACTAAAAGGAGAGAAGGATGAAGCCATCCACTCCTCCAAGGAAAACCCTTTGACTCGTGAACCCATCATTTCTCTATAATCTTACTGGCAGCGTACACTGAGACTTGGCTCTTATCCAGAGCAACTGAGCTCTTCAGAGTGGTTATAAACTCACAAGCCTGCCCTTCTTTCAAAGCTGGTCCCTGCACACTGCCCAGCACTCCAGAGGACATCACAAATCTGACAAAGAAGCAAACGTGGACAGTATGGGATGCTGGGGCACCCATAATAGAGATTGTTTTGCTACCTGCAGGCATGAATGAGCTAATTTCTTCCCTGAGAAAGCAGTATTTGCCACAGTAAGTATACATGTCTTATTTGCTGTGGAAGGACTACCATGAGCTGACCCTGAACCACTGGAGCACCGTGGGAAGGTGACAGAAGACTCCAGTGACCAAAGATCAGTATCAGGAGCTGGAGCAGGCAGGAGTCTGACCACAGCAATACTGCAAATAGAGAAAGAGTGCCCTGAGGTATGAGGCTGTGGCAAGGACTTCACACACTGGGAAACTGAGAGGACATACAACAGGCTTAGAAATCCACGGTTGTTTCAGTCCCCACTGGCTCCATCTTAAGTTTAATTTGGCAACACAAATGTGACCTTGCTCTATGTGCCATCTCAAGGGACTAATAAACATCAACTTGTTTTCAAAGGCTGCCCTGTGTCACTGAAAGCCTTCAGTGACTGCACTGCTCACCCATGAAACAGAGTACAGTCTCATCTAGACACCCTGGATAACCACAGACAGAATAAAACATGCCTGTCTTGGAGTTGAAGATCTTTGCCTTTAGAAACGCACATGTATGGCCCACCTCACCACAGTACATTCCTAAGACCCTGTCAGTAGCAGTTTGCCTGTAAATGCCAAACAGTTTAAGTTTTACACACTCATACACATTTCCTTCTGGAGATGGAAAAATGCCAGCCTTCCCCTGGGGGCACAGGCTGTCCAGGCAGTCCAACAAGGGTCCCAGTTAATTATCAGGCTTGCCAAGTCACTGCATGTACCTTCTCCCAGCTAACATGAGAAGTATTATCAAAAACATCTGACAATTACTACTTCATTGATCTCCCACCCCTTCCTCACATCAAAATATTACACATTTTAGTGGTTTGTATCCATTTGTTTTAATTTCCAAAGCATCACAACAGCATTATTCATTCCTTAGAAAAGATGTATTATTGCACTGAGATGAAGGGCACAAAGAGTGAAGTTTATTCTTAGTATAGTGTCTTCAGTAATAGATGAATAAAACCAGTCAAGTGGAGCTTAACAGGCACAATTATATACAAAACTAAGCAGAACAAAACCCTGAAAGCAACAAGGAAGGGTTGAAGGAGTTATGCAATACAGTATTTCAACACCTCATAAAACTTTCAAAATACAAACAAAAACCCACAAGTTCCAAGAAGTACACACTGACACAATCTTTTCTTTCTGAAGCTGTCAGCTGTCTCAAAAACAGCACCAATGGTCAAAAGTCAGTTCTTCACATTTGGTGGAGTTCCAACTTTCATTTCTCTTCTTCTGTCCTCTTTAACCCACAGAACCACAAATACACATATCAAGGTTTGACTTTTTTTGGGACATACTAAGATTTGACCTTTTTTGCTCTTAACCTTGTCAGATCTCTTCGTAAAATACGCACTGGAGTAAAGAATGAGGCAAAACGTCGTCAGGATAGCCCATCTCTGAAAGGTGACAGGCCTGCTTCCCAGGACTGCTCTTGTGTTTTCTCGGTTTGCAAAAGTTGAGGATAAGTGGCGCATGTTTCTGTAACTCAGCTTTCTGACAATCGGTGCATTTAGCTTGAAGGTTTGGAAATGGCAGTAAAGCTGAGCTAAGAATGAAAACTCCTGAAAAGCCCACCTTCAGTCCATAGCTTCACTATTTATAAAACAGAGCCTGTGCTTTGCCCCCAGAGCATTGAAAAGCTATACAAGATTTTCAGTTTCTGTGACTGCTAGAAGCACAAAGCACTCAGTTATACTGCTCTAATTAGAATTCACAGGCAATGAATGATTAATTAGCCTTTCTACTCCTAGTAATTTTATCAGAGAGTTGGTACACCCTTTCTATGTATAGCTTCCAGCTGCTCACAAGACAGGCTTTTGCTAGAGGACGTGGCAAAATCCTTCAGTCATATGTGTTCTGGGACCTACACGAACAGCACCAGATGGCTTCTACTGCCTGAGAAACTACCAGCCCCGAGGTTATACCTTCAGTGTCAAAATCTGGATTTCTTCACTGGTGAGTAGAAGCTGCGTCTTGGAAGAGTTTCAAGTGATTTCAGTCTGCTTGGACACCTGGCCAAAATTTCTCATTGCCTCCCCAGCTTGACAACAAGAAACTCAGAGCTTTTGCTCATCTTGGTTGTTGCTTTCAGCAAGGAAAGTGCTCAGAGGTTCCCTAAAATAAGTGTCTTACCAGCTTGCCTGGATAAGAGATGGCGGTAGAAACAAAGGGAAGAAAAAAACAGGTAAGGTAAGATAAGAAATTCCTCTGGGTTAAATGCTAACAACTGGCAAGTCTAAGGACAGATGAGCCAATTTCTTTGCATTGCCATGTTTGTTAATATAGTCCACATCCACACTGAGGATGAGTGAGCATTGTGCAACTGAGATCCAAAAATCAGAACTGTGCGATACAATGTTTTAATACACAAGGCAGCTGAATATTTAATCAGACACCAACAGCCACATAAATGTCACCCACGTGATCTTTCTATTCTCCGAGTACTGAAAAGCCTTAATTCTCATAGGAAAGGAGCCAAGTTCTCTCCTTTTGGAGATGAATTACACCAACACATCACCATCTAACAAGGTGACACTAACAGCATTAGCACATAGGGAAGCCTGATTCAACAGCCAAAAACTCCATGAAAATCTGTTACTGCCTTCAACAAGCACCATGAGGAAATGAAAAAAACACTACAGCCCAAACTTATCAACCATGAGCATTTTATTAAGCCACTGTACAAAAAGCAAGTACACAACAGTGGATCTACGAAATGCCCTGACAAGATTTTTATACATTAAATAGTAAACTTCAGCTGACTGCTGATTTCCCAGTCTCCAACAGCACATCCCAGAGATATTTCTGCATATGGATATCCTGGCTGTATTTCTAGGCTGTGATAAGCTTCATGATTTTAGTCCTAATAAAGTCAGCCGAGCACTAAAACACGTCAGAGTGTTTTAATGAAACTGGAAAGAGGAAAAGAGAACAAAGTGCAGCAACCCAAATCCTTGGAATCGGAAGTGCACTAAGACAGAGGCATGCCCAAGATTTCTCCCTCCCCCTATGAAGGTTTCTCTTTTTTTTGTCAGCGTAACTTCAATGTTCTAGCTATTCAATGTTTTTATCGGTAATACCAGTAAAATACCAGTGTTTTTTTTACCAGTAGCAGCACAAGTACACTCACCAACTTTTCCAGGAAACATCATTCCCAGTGAAAGTGTGATTCTGCCATTTGGCAACTGGTAATTGAGGAGGGGGAAATCATGCTGTTTGTCAAGGCCTTTTTGCCTCTGCCTCTCTCCTTTAAAGCTCCCAAGAATGACCCTCTGATTTCCTCCTGCACACTTTCAACTCTGACCACCTAGGCATCTCACACTACTCACAGCTGTCACACACAACATCTGGAGTCTGGAACTAGGATGAAGAAATCAGACTCTATAAACCACTTAAGCAAACTACAGACTTTGCAAAGCTGTCACGTGCTTTTTGAAAACATAATCTAACCCAGTCAGCTAAAACTGCTCCTGTGGCTTCACTCACACCACCTCTGCACGCTGTGGTTTGTCCGCAGTAATACCACAAGAACGTGCACGGGGAGGAAACAAGGGTTGTTGGACAGTTTCAAGAACACACCTTGGTGACTCTACACAGTCTCTGGCACAGCCAGGCAGACGAGACACACAACACGTAGGCAGCTGGAACCGCCCTGCCTGACACCAGCTCCACAATTTCACCAACCTCCCTTCCTCCTCCTTGCCAAGCCTCTCTACAAAGACATTACATGCTTGTGGCATCTTATGTTCAGACTACATGACGCTATTGCACACAAGGGTGGGGGAAACTCTGTGCTCTGCACCTATAACAGCACAAGACTACAAGAGCAAATCCCATCTCCACTGTACGGCAGTTACCTTGGCTTTCTGCCTGCTGCTCTCACCCATGCATGGCAGCCCATCTTATGCTGAAACTTCTCTTAGAATGGGGCAAAAGCTTTGAAGTATGGAGCAAGCAAATGTTTACATTAACATGTAACTTCCTCCAACTTTCAGTACTTGAAGTTTACTATATCCTTCCAGGAGCAATTTGCAACTCTTGAGGTCTTCCTTTCCTGAACTTCGTGAACTGGTGCTACACTTGCAGTGGAAAGCAGAGCAGTATCAAGACAAGCCCGATCAAAGAACAGCAGCACTATAAGACTGATAATTTGGTTACAAGGGAGCAAACGTAAAAAGAGAGTAGACTCACTGAGCAATAAATAAAAGGAGGAGGACAGTAAAGCACAGCAAGCAGACGAAAGCAGGTGACGCTCCCCAGGAACACTGTTGGTCACAGGGCTGGGAACACGATTCATGGGTAAAGAATGAGAAGTTCCAGGTAACAAAGGATTCGGCAGTCCCCTTTCATCCGCAGACACTAACGACACATAGAAATAACTGTTTCCCTTCACAACATACTCAGTACTGCTCATTAATTTACTTAGCACAGCTACTTAGTCTTAAATCTGAGAGAGGCTGGTTTAGTTATTAACACTGCCTTCACTTTATAAAGCTGCTTGTGCTCATGTAAGAGCAAGAAGTGAGAGGCCACCATGACACCCCAGGGTGTCACTTCACCTACACTTTGCCAGCTACTCCCCCTCACAGCTGTGAACGCAGACATCTACCCTGCGAAAGCAAAGCCCTTCCTCAGACATAGACACAGAAAGCCTTTTGCTTCCTTACATCGCTGCCTTTTGTCTAGGGGACACACCCTCTTTGAGGAGCCATAGGTAGACTGGCATGGGCACAGCCAGCTGGAGAAGGCTCTTGGAAAGGAATGGTCAGGCAGAGAAGGCTTGTCTGACAAGCTGGTAGAGGGAAGAATTGAGCTTCAGACCCTGGAGGTAAACAAGTAAGGGTAGCTCTTTCAAAGAGGGAAGGCACCAGGACTTGTGAAAAACACAGGAAAAATGTGCATTCAGAAAACCCAGAGAGAGCCTGTTTTCCTCTTCAGGCTACTGTTGTAAATGTAGTCACTCAGCCAGGCTTGCTGGCCACTGGCAGCAGAGAAGCTGTGGCTGGGCCATGACTACTGAGAAATCCCCAAGGTCCACCACATACACCCCAGAAAGTACAACAGCTCCAAGGCAGCCAACCCAATGGGAGCAGGATGTGCTAGACCTTAGAGTGACAGGCTGAGGGTGGACAGTAGAGGTGTAAGGGGGCATTAGGGAGATGGATGTGTGTAGATGCCAGATTTGATGTGCTAGTACTACACACTGCAAAGCAGTGACACTTGACAGAGTCTCACCTGTGGCAGCCCTAGGCTTTGATTAAGTAGCATATGATTTTCAAAAGCATTTGGCGTGTTCCTCACTGTTTCCATTTATTTCAATCCTGTAGTGGTTTGCATGGGAGCAAGACAAAGCCATACGTTCCTGAAAAGCCACATCTGCACAGTGCAGACCCAATAGAGCACCCTTGCCCTTGCTTTCAAGGACATCCCCATCGGGTTCACAAATACTGCTTGAAAATACATTACTGCAAAGAAGCACAGTGACTGGGAAAAAGGAGGTAAAGAATGCAGTGCTATGAAACACTTTTTAAAAATTATTAATTTTATCTACTGGGCATTCTGAGAAAAGGAGATCATCTGTACATTCCTTTTCAGTGAGTTTATATAGGCAGGCAACTGTTTCAAAGGCAGGTCAGATGTTGAAGACAGCAAGCATTTCTTCACAGTTCTTTTCAGCTAGCAAAAATATTTGATTTCTGAGTAAAAGAAGTTTCACATAGATCTTTGAGATAAAGTCTTATTTCCAATACTGCTTAAGGTGGAGTATCAGGCTGTTACAGCATTCTGTATGATTTGTCACATCCTGAAGACAAGAAAACCCAACTTCCAGCATCAACAGCCACCAAACTATTAAATCTTTCCTAGAAGCTGTGATTCTCAGCCCTACACATTCAGCTTGATGAAGTCATCAGTTTTGTCCAGCACAGACAACTATTCTGATCAACTATTCTGATTACAGAAAGGTTGGGGCATTCAGAAAACTTTTGTCTATCACCTCCAGCTTCTTTTCTACCATCTTCCTTTATCCCCACACACAGTTACACACCCATTTTATCCTGAACTCATCTTTCAGCTTCAGCATGGTTTCAGGAAAGGGGACAGTCATTAGTGCCACACACCCATTGTTTCTAAATGAAGTCAGTTTTAAATCCTGTCTTCTAATTTTGAAATTATTCTGAAGCCCAAAACATCAATCCAGCCAAAATGGACACACCTTAAAGCAAACTCATGTTGCTGCAGTCACTACTGAAGGTGTAATAACCTCACACAGCTTGGTCAGATTCTGTGAGTGACCAAAGCAGCAAAAGGGTTGAGTACAAATTAACATACCTGACTCTGCAAGGGGTGGCCAGTTTAATAATCTGACTCTTTTCACAAACAACACTTACAATGAGTGCTGAAACATAAATTGTGTCATACTCCTTTATTATTTTTCCAGTTTAATGTCAGCAGTTGCAGAACAACACCAAAGAGCTGACTCTGCACTGGCGTCTCCTTCCCACAGATCCCTCAGCACGTTCATTTCCAGGCACGTCCTCCTAGCCTTTACCGGGACTGATGCCTTGAAGCAGGGCTGTCGTGCTTCTATTACATCTGTTACAGTACACAGCTCTGCTTTCAGGGTGCAGAGAAAATTGGACTCTTACAGGACTCTTACAGACCACAGCACTTGGGAAGAGCTGCAGTAGCTGTGTGCTGAGCCTCAGCTCCGTGCCCAAACAGTGGGACAAAACGGTCCCAGATCCTTTGTGAAAAGCCTGCTCAGTGGAACCTCCTTGCTGTGTGTTTAAGCTCTTATTTTGCACTGCTTCACTCATGCAAGGAGGAGAAAGGCAGGGAGAACTAAGCATTCTCCTGCCACTGATCATCCCACCAGTAAGTGGCTCTCAACTTTCTGTACTCAATGCAGCAGCCACAGCTACTTGTCTGCAACCTGCTCACAGTAAACATAAGCTCTGTCATCTCTCCTCCAGAACAACCAGGGCCTCCTGGCTGACTTCTCACCCACCAGGAAGAAGCTAAAAGAGGAAGATCCACACAGACTGTCCTTCCAAGCAGGTTGCACATCTGAATTCTCAGCTGTTACAGGGTTTATGATTCACACGCATCCACAGTGAGCACAGAGGTCTCTGGTCGCTGTAATCCTGTGCTGAAGTTCAGGACAAGTGGACTTATGTTTGAAAGAAAGGTCAGAGAAATCCAGAGGATCTGGGTCGTGTAGTGGGGATTTTTATTTGTTTTGGTGGTTTTTTTCCTGGTTTTTGAAAGAAAATGAACTTAATTATGGTATTTCTACCCTGCACCTATAAGGAGATAGATTCCACAATACACACAGATACCCTGCTCCCCTGCACAATAGCATCCAGACAGGAAATATGGTAAAAAAGCATGGGTTTGTCACTGTATGTTAACAGATGAAAAGTTTGAGCCAAATTCAGCACATTTTTCTGTAACTGTCTTGAAACACTAATTACCAAAGCCCAGGTTTTCTCGCCAGCAGAAGCCAAATGAAGTCCAAATTACTTGAAGAGAACAAATCTCCAGACCCGAAAACAAGTTCCCCATCTCAGATTCAAGCATGTTTTTAAAGCTTTACGAACTGCTAACAACCAGCTCGTTGCTTTACACTACTCTTACTAACTTAGCCCACGGTCATGGTGAGAACTCTGGAACAGCATCTACCCTTCCATGCCAAGTGATTGCAGAGACACAAACTACAGATTGTTTCAGGGGGAAAAAGCGGGGGAGAGGAGGAGGAAAGAGGTGAGGAAAAACAACCATTTAAATATTAACAAAGCCAGATATCCATCCCTAAGACGGATGGACTCCTCAAGCAGCTTGCTAATCACCACAAATCGAAGAAACAATTAATTGGTAAATAGTGTGACAATATGGGAAGATGGCTCTTGGTAGAGCCCACAGGAGTAGCACACCTGGTATTACTGTGGTATTGTCAAAAGTAGGGAGTCAAACAATCGCAGACTGTTAGCTTTTAGTCAAAAGGAACGTTCTTTTAGTTAAGATAAACTTCTTAGTCATCTTAAATATTAATTTTACCAACACAATGTAAAATCCAAGGAAAGGGCACTTCCAGAAAATAAACATGTACTGATTTACACTCTTTCAGTGGCACACGCTCCCCCAGTAATTTCTGTTCCCTGAACTGGGGAGGCATAAGAATCACTTTGCCAGATGCTATCCCTGTCTCTGCATTACATTCACAAGGTCAGCTGATGTGACAGTAAACACAGCTTTTTAATTAACAAGTTTTCTTTCGTTTCAAAAGGTGCCCTCTAAGGGCTCCTCCACAAGGAACTGCTGAAACGATAGCGTTTGACATTTTTGTGAGTAGCATGAATGAGAAGCAAAATTGAATCCTATTATAGATATGTGTAAATGGACAGCAGAACAAGAGAAAAAAATATTCAGAATATGTAGTAAAGGAAGAAAGAGATGCAAAGTCTTCAAAAGCACTCACTGCAAACATAACAACTCTTCTCCCACTTGAAGTCACTAGTAAAACCTGCAAGACACGGAAGGAGAACAGGGTTGGATCCATGTTCATTGCACTGTAAAGTCCCAGAATTCTATTCACAAGCCAGCATTATGTTGGGAAATAACCATCTCTAAACAACATGACCATCTGTTCTGAAAATACTAACTGAAGCCTTTAGCATTCTGGAAGCATTAAATCTTATGTACACACACAAAAAGTGTAAGAAATAAAAGGGGAATTTCCTCTTATGAGCAAAGACCTAGGCAGCAGGAAGGAGATCACTCCACTCCTATGAAGTCTTAAAGCCTTCAAAAGGTTCAAGACCCCCTGCATATTTTCCTGTCTTGGTGTTACTCTCAAACACAACCAAGACACTCTGTAGGCCATGGTAAGCATTTCTGAAGTCCAGAGATGGGTCTCAAGGGGCTGCCTGAAGGGGACAGTCAGTACTATGTCACAGCTTCCTGAAGCAGGAGATGTGGCTCACTTCCAGAGCTGGACAGAGGTCGCCCACTTCTAGCTGCCCTCACAAGTTTGTCAGAATCAAACCACAGGGCAGAAAAACCAGGAGACCTCAGCCCACAGTACCCTGTCCAGTAGAGGCTGGAGAGATGCAACTGCAAGACTCCCAATTCCAGGCATTTCTCCCATTCTCTACTTCAGACAGTCGTCTCTATAATCTCCAACAGCTCAGGACCTTATGCTCCACACATACATCTTCACTACCTATTAGCCATGGCTTCATTCATAGGTCCACGAAAATAGAAAATATGATCTTTGACAAGCCTCCTATACAGAAGGTGTAAGGTTGTCTTTATCCCATGCAGGGGAAGTGGGGGTGAAAGAGGAAGGTTTGATTCTCCTTGTTCCTATTTGCAGAAGAAAACTAAGAAATTCAGTTCCCAATGCTGGAAGACAAACAGATCCACACACAGCAGTATCTGGGATGGGTCTCTCTCCAAGTTTACTGTTACCCTAAAGATTGCTGTGACTGTTTACCATGAACAGTTTCTAAAGAGAAGTTGTTCCTTGCTTTACAGCACATCCCTCCCAACTGCCCCAGCCAGCAGAAACCCCACTGCAGGCACAGTCAGTAGTGCTGTGTTGGTAGAGATACATGATTTCTCAAGAATGGCCACAGGCCCCTCAGAGAGTAGCACTGCACAACCTTTATCAGAATAAATGAAACCTGTAAGATAACTGGGAGTTGGTGTCACATCTTGGAGACAGACCCTTCATTTAAGGGGTAGAAGAAGGGCATTTGGGATCAAACACAGGGAACTTTTTATTTCTATTTCAAAATATCAGACTGCCCCTCTTCTACAAGCCTAGCTGAAGGCAGGATAGAGGTCTACACTTCAGCATTCAAGATTCGTGAGATTCATTTCATGAGATCCATTTCCAGTTCTGATCTTCTGCTTGCTGTAAACCTTCCATTTTCATCATCATCTTATGCTTGCTTTATTTTATGGGTAAAACAGTAGGCTAGTTGGGTGATTTGCAGGAGGAAGTATCCTCACTGGTTGGAGCTGAATATTCAGGAGGCTTGTCTTCCTTCCACTAAGCACCTCATTTATTCCAGGGTCTAAATTTACAAGTCCTCAAGTCCTCAGTAGATGAATAGTGTGTTCAACAGAGAGAGGACTTAGCCGGTCCTGATAATCAAGACCTCTTTCAGTAATTGCCTAGAATCCACTTATCAGAAAAGCAAGAGATGTCAGATTCAAGGTCACCTCCTCTAATCCAGCCCATCTTGGTCATACAGCATCCAACACCTATCACCCCATTTTGAGAGAAAGAGACAAAAGACATCAACAGAGAAAAGGAGTAATGGAATCAGTCAGGTCAGATTTGCACATGGAGAATTGTGGCTATTTTGTAGGCATCTTATCTCTCTGTCGTGCAATAACAGGTTATGCTACAGAAGCCCCAAGCCCTACAGAGGGCAGTCTGCAATGTGAAGAATTTTTGCTCTAATTACCCACAGCAGGATTTTTATTGTATTATGGAAACAGAAATACCTGTATCTTTACCACATTCCAAAACCAAGAAGTTAATGGAAAGCAAACTGGAAGGCCAACATTCAAAAGAGTCCACAAGAAAGGCTTCAGGGTTTCTTCAAATAACAATTCATAACTATATCACTCCTCCACCCTGTGAAGGAGAGGCAGTATCTGCCTCGGGTTCTGCACTCGTGGGTTCTGCCCATTGGAACACAACAAGGAAAACGCAAGGTGAGTCTAGGGAACACAATGTTACAATGACTTTCTTCCACGTTAAGAAAGCATGAAGGGGTGAAGGCACAAGTTGACAAGAGATTCTAAGAGGGGAAAACAAAATTTACAAACCCTCTTGGCCAAAACCAAGTTTGTTCTAAACAACTATATTCAGTACGGATCCACTTATACTCTTCGACATACATGAGAAAATTCCCAGCAATAACTGAACATGGGTAGGCATAAGGATGCAGTGCAATTGGAAAGACAAAGCAGAAGATGCTTGTGACTCATGGCCCTCTCCTTTTTTGTGGAAGGGAAAGGTAATGCCAAATACCAAAATGTGCCCTGAGACCATCTGCTCTTGCCTCCATTTTGATGCATTTCCCAGACAAAGTAAGCAGACCTGTCTCCTCATCCATGCTGCTCAGCTTTAGCTTTCCAGAGCCAGCTAGTATTATTCAGCATCATTACTGTGTTACGTGACATGATTATCAGCTCTGTGAGCTGCTCCAGCTCTAGAGCAATCAGTACAAAGCAGCTTCCATAATCTTCTCAGCCCACCAGCCTCAAGACAGTTTGAAGAGCATATAAAAAGCAGACTTACCTGGCTTGCTTCCTTCACAGTCATGCCCCAGTTGACCTTTGGTGTTCAAGCCGCAGGTATACACCTCCCCATCTTCCAACAGGAACACAGAGTGATTTCCTCCACATGCCACCTCCTTGACATTTCTGTCATGAATGAATCCATACACCTGTGGTTCAGGAATGATGACCTGGAGGTTACTACCTATCCCAGGTTGTCCAAAAGACGAGTAACCCCAGCATAGCATTTTCTCTGTTTTCAGCAAGTCATGTATCCTTCCTGGGCAAGAGAAACAGGGAAATGAGTGTGAATGTGAATGAAGCAAGTACTCCACAACTGATCTTACAGAGATCCTGCTGCTCATGGCAGGAGGTGGAAAAAAACCAGAAAAGGCATTTCTTGCATGACTGTCAGGTTTGCAAACTGCCAGTAAACCATTATACAGACAAAGAGGAATCAAGACAGCTCAGCTCTGATACTGAATCAGCACCTTCATGCCTTAGCCATCTTAAAGGTAGTAGAAGTGTTCTGAAACCCAGAAGACTGAGCTTTTACTTCAAAAAATCACTCTGCTTCAAAACTCAAATATCAAATGACTCCCCAAACCAAAAGAATAAACGTGCTTTTTAGACAAAAGGTCTAAACCTGAACTTCTAGAATTATAGCGTTATATTTGCGATCACTTCTAAAGAAATGTTTAAAAATTATCTCAAAGGTGGTCAGACTAGTCCTGAACAGACTGACACAGTATTTGTGGTGTACTGGCCAATGCAGGACTGCATTATTTCTGATAAACCCAGATTAAGAAGTACTTTGCTCAAGTGAACACATTCTTGCAACCCAAATTTGTGCATGTACACGTACACCCCCCTAAACTGAAGCACGGATTTCCCAAGAAGCAGGACACTGACAGCACTTCACATGAAGCAGCACACTGACAGCTTGGCCCTGACAGCAATGGACAGGTACCATTGATGCAACTTGCCAGCAGTCAGGTGTTATCTTTTGCACTGCGCTCAGTGAAAGTCAGGGATTTCAGAGTGGGGTAACATGGGAAGGGAAAAAACATAGCAATAGAAAAGGTCCAAGGAATTACTCAGAGTGAACTTAATAATGACAACAGGATGCTAATGCATAAAAGTTGAGGGGAGGGAAATAGCATTCCAGAAGAAGCACGTGAAAGATTTTAGTAACGCTCCCTGGTCACTCCTAATCTCAAGAGGTTTGGCTTATTTGTAAGCATGCTACACTAATAAGACATTGAGAACTCCTCTGATTGAGCCAGAAACTAATTAAAACTTTTTTTTGCAAAGGGAATAAGAAAGAAGATTAAAAAATGAAATACCTGAGACATCAAGTCTTATGACACACCATGCCATGTTTTAAGCTAAGGCAATTTACAGCAGCAGCATTTCCTATCTTAGCACAGGATAGAAAACCAAAAGGTAATCCTTGAAACATCAAAGATTCCTTCTCCCACTCCAAGCAGACAGGAAACATGCATTCAGCTTGTTTCCAAAACCCGGTGCTAACTCAAGCTCTAGGTATTAGCAATAAAGCCTTTCCTAATCTAAGCCCTAAGTAACGGGTGTTCATCTCTTACCACACTACCCTTGCCTGTCAGCCGCGGTCACTTCCCCTGAGGCAGAACTAAGCTGGAAAAGGGAGGGAGAGGTCTGGATTTTCCAGTTACTACTTCATCAGTGGTGCATTTTCCTACCACGAACCATTTACTTGGATCTTTTATTAGGTGCTTTAAATCATGCTATGAACCCCATTTATCGCTACCAGCCCCTGCTCCTCTATATCATAATTCAGTTCATTCACACCCTCATATGTGCTTATCACTGGCCAGCTCCAAGGCACCAAGAGGAAAAAGCAGGAGGTTACAAAGCCGTGCCTAGTTAAATCAGTCATGGTGTACACTGCATTTGGTTGCCCTCAGCACAAAAGCTTGATGGAAGATACCCTCTACACTGGCTATGCTAAGAATAGGAATGCCGTGGGACACAAGAAAATTGAAGTGTGTACATGTGCTTTAAATGGCACAACTGCTACATTTATAGTAAATTTCATGTTCTATCACAACAAAACAAAACAAAAAACAACCGAACCAAAAATGCATGAGCAATACCCTGAAGGTGGTAGGGAATCATTTCAAAACTGACACCTGAAACGGCAGAAATCTGGGACTGCCATTTCCCTCAGCCTGGGCAATTGCCTTATTATGAAGATATAAGAAAGATATAAGCAGCACAATAGCAGCAATCCTGAAGATCCAAAGGTCACATTCCCTGCTAGGACAAATGGATACTGCCCCTGAGCTGAAAAGATTTCACTAGTATACAACATGAACCACAATGACATTGTACAACATGAGCTAAATATTAATTTGGGATACCTTCTAAAAGGGTTCCTCAATGGTCTGCTCCCTATGGACTAGTCGTCTTCCCCAGTGCTACTTTCATTTAAAAATGCTAAAAATACTTTAATTGCTTTCCTTGTGTTCATATTCCACACAAGAATTTGCTGCTAATGGGCACTGGGATGTGACGTGATTGGTAAGAGATATTCTTCCTCCAGCTAAGACACTGTTCAAAACAGGAAGAGTTCTAACTCCCAGTTATCTATACAAACTCTGGGGTGATATTTCGTTCAACCCTCATTCATGTAGCCACATTTTCTGAAGCCCTTCAAGTTTAACAATCCCTATGGTAGACACAGAAAATCTAGTCTTCACTAGATTTTTTTTGTTAGTTTTTTTAGATCGTCTCTATCGAATCCCATCCCCTCCATCCTCCAAACATTCTACTGATAAATCCCTGTGCAGCTCAATTTCATGGGGAGCACCTTCCGCTGGAGAGCAGCAACCAACATAGCCATTTTCAATTTGAGTGTACAGGCACAGCTAAATATTTCCAATGGCCTGGTGAATATCCTTATGTTGAAGACACAGCACATTTTTAAAACCACAACTTTAAGACAGGTTTTTTTATCCGCTCCAAAAAAGCTGTTGCAGGTCTAAATACATTATCTATTTAGTAGGAGCTGTGTCCTGAAACACAACGAGGCTTTAAACAATAATTTCACACTCTGGTGAAATTGGTTTCCAATCTGGTTAAGGCAGTTACTCTTCTCTGACAGTAGCAGAGGAAGTAAAAATCCATGTTACAGTGCAAGCTACCTCTACAAGCTGCATACCTTTCTTACACTAAAACAATTACATAAAAAGTTTCTGGTGTAGGCAAGCACTAACAGACATGTGTCTGCACATACACATATATATATAAAAATATAGATATGATTTATATTCATTTATCTGAAATTTTAAAAGTTATTAATATTCCTAGCTCAATACACCTTAAAAAACCTGAATTCTTATCTTCTGAGGATAAACCCCTAGGGAAGATGTTTTTCTTAAATGCATCAGTTAAGGCATTAAAGTTCCCACTTCTTTTTAAAAACTGGATTGCAAGAACTGCAGTACCCAACCACATCCCCCATTTCTGTTCTTCACAGATCACAACACAGCCAGCTTGATATTCGTGTTTCAGAGATAAGAGAAGATGCAATGCAGTAAAGCCGGTCTTTTGCAGAGAATCCTCACATATAACAAACATTAAAAAAACAACAACAACAACAAAAAAAAAAAAAAAAAAAAAAAAAAAAAAAAAACCTCAAAACCAAAAACACAGCACAGCTAGAGCTAGGAAAACCTCACACTGTGAGGAATATTTTGAGGAAATCTATTGTGGGTGGAAGACCCACCCTCTGCTATAATAAGGCTCAGCTGACATACTAAGTATATATCTTTTGGTGAAAAAGCCACCCCGCTGGTTTGGTGAAATAATAATGCTGCATGTACAATCACGACAGGATGTGTTTTATTTTGCCTCTCTCTTTTTAATAGCTCTTATGCCATACAAAGTCTCTTCACACAATCACACAAACATATTTTAAAGCCACTTCTACTCTGCGCCCTTTCTGGGAAAGTCAGCTAAGTAAATAATGTGATTGCAACAAGCAACACTCAAAGCTGAATGCTCTCTAAACAAAGAGATCTGCCAACTGGCAGAGCATGAATAAACAAGTTTTTCCTTCCCTCTTGTTTGTGAGATTTCAGCTAGCAAATGTGCTCCTTCTATCAGCATTGCTCAACAATGACGGAATTTACTGCTGCTTTCTGCCACTAAGGCTCCAAGCCCACTTTCTTCTTCCTTCTGCCTCCGTTTTAGTCCCACTCAATGTCCAATGTAAACTAGGCTATAAAGCAAGAGAACATGAGATGTATCAGCAAATGAATTAAAGAAGGAACAGCATTTCCATTGCACAACCACGGGCCCTTAAGCTGGATGTGCCCCCTCCCCCAAAAAAATTTAAAAACAGATACCTAAAATCAAACAAGACATCCACCCCTCCCATCACCTCCATTTTGCAATCCCAGTAAAAAAACCTCCCTGCCTTCACCCCGAACACGGGCTTCTTGGCTTCTGTGATGCTGCTGGCGCTGCTTCCCACGGCCCGACCGCCGCTTCCCGCGGACACACACCACCGAACCCGGACCGCCAGCAGCGGCCCCGGACACCCCTGGGCAGCGGAGCCCTGCCCGCACCGCAGGCAGGGGATGCAGCAGCAGCGGCCGCCCCCGGCTCCCTGCACCGGCCCGCGGAGGCGCCGCCCGGGGACGCGCGTCCTGCGCCGGGGAGGGCGGCGGGCACAGGGGGCGGCGGCGGGCACAGGGGGCTCCGCCGCGCCCCAGCCCCAGCCCCAGCCCCAGCCCCGGCCCCGGTTCCCCCGCGCACCGTGTCGGCCCCGGGGCCGGCGGCAGCCCCACCGCCGATCCTGGCTCTCCTTCCCCGGCACTCACCCGCCGCCGGCCCCGCCGCTGCCGCCGCGGCGACGAGGAAGGGAAGTCCGGCCCCCGCCGCCGCCGCCGGGAGTGACGCGCGGCGCGGCCAATGCGCAGGGCGGGCTCGGCCCCCGGCGGGCGCAGGGAGGGCCGGGAATCTCTTTTCCCTGGAGCCGGGGCACTGCTCGGGGTCAGAGCGCCTGGCGGCCGCCCGGCCTGCCCACCGGTGTTGGAATGCCGCGGGAGTGAGGCTGCGGGTACGGGCGCCGGGAGCTCGAGCCCTGCCGGGTGAGCAGGTCAGCAGCCGCTCTAAAGACAGCAGGAATCAGCGGGCAAAGTTTAGCACATTCTAGAATTTAAGCTGATCTAAATGAAGGTTTCTCAGGGGACAGCCAGCTTGAGACTGCTTGGAAATGTGATAAGCGTGAAATATCACTTGTGGATGACAATAAGGCAGTTCCTTTCCCCTTAGCCTGTTTTTTCATCTTGCATTTTGTATGGCCTCCAGGCAGCTGTCAGGCTAGTTTGTTTAGGAACGCGTACGTTTTATACAAAGTTTCAACCTCAGGAAAAGGTTTGTTGTCAAAGTATAAATCTCCATTGAGAGAAAGAAGGGGGAAAGAAAAAAAGAGGCCAATGAGCAAGCAATTATGTAACTCCTGAGTACTCATTTTATGGTTTTAATGCCATCCATTAGAAAAAGGTTGCGCCCCACAAGAGCAATGCACAAGCCGGATCCCATTCAGACCACCAAAATGACAGTCAATATCTGAGCAAACCTCAGCCAGATGTTTGCAAGGGCTCAGGATAGGGAGGGAAGGTCCCTCAAGCAAGGCCAGTGCCCACAGGATTCATTGCCCTTATACTACATTTCTGGCAGTTTGCAATGTTTGTGCACTTGTCATGCAATGTGTCACGTATCAGGTAAAAAATCACCCGTATTTGCATGGATCATGCGTGTTCAGCATAAGAAGAGCCACTCTAGTGTTAAATTACACTTGTGGTGTGACAGGCTTCACTTAAGCAGTGTTACAAGCAGCTCCAGTTCTGGGACCCTCAGTTCAGGAAGGATATTGAGGTGCTGGAGCAGGTCCAGAAGAAGAGCAACGAGGTGAAGGGACTCGAACACAAGTCCTATGAGGAGAGGCTGAGGGAGCTGGGGTTGTTTAGCTTGGAGAAGAAGAGGCTCAGGGGAGACCTCATCACTCTACAGCTACCTGAAAGGAGGTTGTAGCCAGGTGGGCATCGATCTCTTCTCCCAGGCAGTATCAGGAAGACAAGAGGGCATGGCTTTAAGCTCTGCCAGAGGAGGTTTAGGTTGGATATTAGGAAGAAATTCTTTTCAGAGAGGGTAATCAGGCATTGGAATGGGCTACCCAGGGAAGTGGTGGATTCTCTGTCCCTGGAGGTTTTTAAGATGAGACTGGATGTGGCACTTAGTGCCATGGTCTAGTAACCACAGTGGTACTGGATCAAGGGTTGGAGTTGATGATCTCAGAGGTCCTTTCCAACCCAGCTGATTCTATGATTCTAGAATAACTAAAAGTGTAGGTAGAGGAAAAAATATTTTCTGTGTTTGCTTTTGTTTCTGTTTTGTTTATTTCATCATCTGGAGATCTTTGCAAAATAGTCAGCATTTCCCTTTACACTCGTTTTCCTCTGTTTCTGACTGAGCAATCAAGGACGGGAAGGTATACACAGAAAAAAAATGAAAAGGAAAAGAAAAAGAAGTAGATGATGGAGAAAAGCTCCATTTTAATTTTGTGGAGAACTTTCAAGGCTGTTCATTCATAAATTGATACAATTTTAAATAAAGACACCAAAATAGACCCTCTCTGGTGGTGTCCCTGCACTCTGCTGTGCACACCTCCCTCTGGAGCCTGCTGCTGCCACTGCAGCCTCTTCTTCCTAAGAGCCCAGGTTTCCTTGCACCATGGGTCTTCCTCACCTGGGCTCAGTCAGGCTGGATCAGGCTGGAGTTCAGGTCTCCCTGCTGGGAGGGCCCATGGCGAGGCTGGACCTTTGCCAGAAGAATGCATAGCTCACCATTTTCTTCATGGGTTAGGTCATCCAGAGACGAGGTATCTGAAGATATCCAGAGATAACAAAATCTGCAGTTCATCCTGATTTCCAAAGCACCTCTCTTGTCCCTTGAGGAGCTGAATAGCAGGCCAGTATCCAGAAGCACATGGGCAAGCATTTGATGAGATCTCCTGACTGTTGCGGTAATACAGGTTCGTTAGAGTTACCTCCACAAAGGGAGACGAGGTAGTGCCTTCCACCTGTCCTGCAAACCCTGTTCCAGTAGGTGTTTTCCTCCAGAGCCTTTCACTAGGTACCCTTCATAGCTCTCTGCCCCCATGGGCCATGGCACACACCTTCTAAGAGGACTGGGCAGAGGCAGCGATGTTTTTATGCCTGGTCAGCCCTGCCTGTTGTCAGGCATCTCATCAGCTTGGTAGCCTGAGGAGGGCATGAAAGCCAACACAGAGCGCACCTCCACAGGGAAACTGCCCCATGGGTCACATCAGACACCTGGGCCAGAAAGCTTTTGTGAGTAGCAAAAGTCCATCTTTGTGCCCATTGATGTCTCTGTGTTGATGTGAAAGCAATGAACTTTTCTGCATTCTTTCATTTTAGGCCCTTCCCACGTTAGGGAAGAGCTCTTCAGAGCGGCTCAGCTGGGGATTAGCCATGTAAGGCAATGTCCCACTACCTCCCATGGAAGCAGTATTTCTGTGTAGTGTCCTCTCTGCAGCAACTTGATCGCGAACCTCACCCCTCACACATTTCACCAGGACACCTCCTTAATTTCTCATGGCTTTCAAGCCATGAGAAGTGCTTAGGATGGATCTGGTTGCCCCAGATCCACCCTGGTTACATCACCAGCTCTGCCAGGCTCTTGTGCTTCTCTACAGGTGATGTTCAGATCAGACAAGTCGCTTAAAAAAAAATTCCTGCTGCAGGTTCAGTGTACTTTTGCTGCCTATTTGAAGCCTTTTAAACTCACAGCTGAATGTGATGCTCACTCGTGTTATATTCTCCTGCATGTCTTATAATGGGCACTGCTTGAAAAAATGTAGACACAGCTCAGTGTCCAAATTAATTTCAGAAAATCAGAGAGGAGTGCTCTACTCTGAAGGTCTTTATATATATATATATAAAAGCAGGGCTTATTTGAGGACAGATTAAAAATAGCCTTGAAAGTTACTCTAGGCCTTAATCTCCCATGTGATGTTGCATCATACATGACGAGAAGGAAATTCCTTCAGGCTCTAAATAAACCTATTATCATTTAATCCCTAATGGGTTATTTAGAAACCCAAAGAGGATACATCTTTTATGCACTTGCACAACACAGAAGATCACTCTCAGTTTCCAAGCCCTACCAGAGGCTTAGAAGACCATAGAAAGGGAAACAAGCAGCCAGAGTAGGCTGATGAACAGCAGGCTAAGCTGCCAAAACAGAAACCTGTGGTGGCATGGCAGCATCAGCCAGGGTGGGATGGGGACAACAGCTTGGGCTTCAGCCAGTTCCCTCTTTCCACAAAATTACACCTGCAGCAAGCTGGTGCCTTTCCCAGAGGATGTAAGCATCCCTGTGATGTCCTGTTTGCCCCAGGTGGGTGAGGGGGACAGGGGTTAGGTCTGAGTGGGCCAGGTCCTCTCATTCCCCTTGGCTGGCAGCTGGCATCCTCCAAGGTGCTAGTTCCCCTCTTGTTACGACTGCCATGCCACCTGCTTTCCTGTACCACCCTGGTGCTTGAGGTGAGTGCTTGATGTTTTTCTTTACTTGTACTGTAACTTAAAAGGAAGCTTTCTTATTTTTTTAGTACGTAACAATGTCTATTATACTGAGCTGGAAATTAATAAATAATGTCCATGTCTTTCCTAGGAAACATTTACTTTTCTAAAGAAAAAAAAAAAGCACTAACAGTTTTTGTCACAAAACAAAAAGGTTTGTGTCATTTACCGACATTTTATCCTAGTCCAAAAGGGTGTGTGTGCGTGTGATACCCAACACAAGGTCAAGACAGAACAGAAAATAAAAACTGCTGTTGACTTCTCGCTTTCAATTTTTACATTCATCTAAAGCACATTCTGCATGAAACAGGAAAGACTTACTTGTTCAGCATATACAATACATCTCTTTGAAATACACTGACATCAGCCTTCGAATCCTCTTATGAATGGCTTCCCCAGATCAAGGGGGACAGAAAACACAGATATGGTGCCATGCATAGGCAGATGCATAATGAAGGAAGAACACAACCACGGGGGTGAAAAATTAATCAATTGTCATTTAATTCAACGCAGTAAAAGTCTTCTTTACATATGTGCCCTGATACATTTAACAGACCAAAGTGAAGACTGCTGAAAAGTCATGATTGTTGTTTGTCTCTCCACAAAGCAAAATAAACAGAAAACATACATCCTGCCTGACACCCTCAATATCCTGCCAGTGCTCTGCACTGTTTTGACAATGAGATTCCAGAAGCCCTGCAAGCCTCATGTCCACAGGGCTCTGTAGACAGAGCTGTTCTGCAAGCCTAAAATTTTATGATTTAATTGCAAAACATCTCCTTGGAAGATATAAAGAAATGTGACAAATATCACAGTTAACACACTAAATAATAAAAAGTCCATTCATGCTTCACAAATACAGCTTTCGAAAAAGTCTAGGAATGATCAAATCCTTGTCCTAAGCATTTCTCTCAGATAAGTCAAAGGCCATATCCAGGTGAGCACAGACTTCTCCTTCAATTCACGGTTTGCAGGAACATGTCTCCTTACTGTTAGTTGCTCCCCAAGAGAATTCTTAACTAACACAGTTGAAAACCTTACCCTAGCTTGTCCCTGCAAGGATGACTGCTCAGCATATCCTGTCTGTATGCTTGGTAATGTACAAATTATTGTACATTGCTGCTGTGAGCTCACTGTGAGCTTGACTGAACAAGACCAGCACAGTGCAGACCCTGTCTGCACAAATATATAAATAGAGTTGCTTATCAGCTTGCTTCTTAGAAGTGTTTCAAATAGTATTCTTCTTTTCTAACTTTACAATCTAACCATGAGGTATCTGGTCCAATATCATTTTTATAATCAATATAAAATCTCAGCAAATAACACACACACACAAATGTTTATAAAGCACAGTAAAAATAAGGTAGGGTAGAAACCAGTAAATTTGAGTTATAAAGAGAAAAATATAACAAGTGAAAGAAAGATTTTTTTTTTGCTTATTTTTGTTTTGAAGTGCTTCTGACGAAGAGTTAGGCACAGCCAAAACCTTCATTATGCTCTATGGCATAAAGCAACTTTTCCTTGAGTATGCTTTTACTACTGTATCTGGGGAGATAAAAAATGAGGGAGCAGGTACTGGCAGAGGGATAGAGCTCATCTGGATTTTTTGCTTGAGGATCTTCAATACAAAATCTAAAACATTCCAGTTGATAGGCAGGGATTCGATCAGATCCTGACAAGAACCCTGAAGGAACGAGAAAAAAAAAAAGCAAGAAAAAGTAAGCAAATTAAAAAATAAACCAAGATAATGTTAATTGAAAAACATGAAAATAATTAATGTTAATAAAAATCATGAAGGGAAATCAGTGTAAACATATGGCTATTTTCATAAGCTAATTATTTTGCTTTGTTGAATTACCTGAATACAATAAAGTCTCTTACTGACTAATATGAATTATAAGCCCTCTTTTACTTTATAATTTAGACTTTGTGGATGAGGAAGGCCAGGCTAGGTCTGACCTTCTACATTTAAAAACAATGAGCTAGCTTTGGTGATCCTTTGAGAAGGGTAAACTGCTTACATCAATATAGTCTGCTCACACAAACTGAGGCCTCTGACCAACAAGACAACCACAAAAGCAAGGGATAAAGTAATTGCAATGTTCAAGGTGGTCAGGTGCACTCAGGCAAGCCTTCATGGTTTTCACTAGAAAATGTGGTAGCAGAAAATGTGTTGAAAAGCTGTTTGAGACTATAGTATTTTTTATGTGCAACCATCTAAAATGTGTGTTGTGGGGCAGAAAAAAGGACTATGAAAAGTTTAAAATTACTGATACATTACCAAGGAACATTTTCTTTTTTTCTTCTGGGAGTTTGTGAAACACATTCCAAAAATCTTTGATGGTTTTATCTGACTTATTATACTGCCTGTATACCACATTCTGTCAAAGACATAAAAATAAAACAGGTCAGTTAGTCCTCAATATTTCCATTTATATTTAAAGCAACAACATTTTATCTGATAAATTTTATAATCCTGTTCATAGATATTCAAATCCTCTTAACCTCTGGAATCTCCTTGTTCATTTGTTTTTTCAAAGATTCTTATGACAATCCTTGAGTTATGGCTTGATACTTAGTCTCCTTTATTCTTGTACCTGATGTAGATTAGAAATAGAACTATGACACAAGTAAAAAAAAAGAGAAAGTCCCTTGAGCTTCTGTCCATCTGTTCATGACCTATACAATCAATGAAAGAACAGGTCAGAAGTAGTTTATGCTTCACAGATACAGCAGAAGGACACTATGCTAGTATACAATACCTTTTCCAAGAGATGCCAGTCAACTGTTGGGTGTCCCTGGAGAACAACCTGGAGCTCTACAGGGAGAAACATCTTCCAATTTCTAGCTGGGCACCCTCTTAAAAATCCTTGCATAAAGTCCTGAAATGGCTTTTGCACTGATTCATTGAACACATAATTCACGTACAAGTCAACATATTCTTTCCTGGAAAAAATATCAAATGAGCAATGCAATAGGTACTTTTGTAAAAGGAGAATTATAGAGAACTTTATACCTTATTCCTTTATTCTGCACAACCTGCTGAACTGTAAAGATTCAATCTTTACTGAGATCAGTCGCCTTGGCAATTATTTACTCACTGAATAAACTGCGAGGATGTTCACAAATAAAAGAGAATGCTGGCCAACATGGATTCATTTTGGTAATACTCCTTTATTTCATGTGAACACTCTAATAATTTCCCTGAAATCAAAATAACTATTTGCACAGCTGCTAATCAGTAGTTTCACTCTTCCCTCTACTTGTGATGGGGATTTGTGTAGTGACATTGTACTTGCACAATCAACTCAATGTAAATGCTATACTTCAAGCTTCCTAAACAGTCCTTTCTTGAATCCCTAAGGGTCCTCAGATCATCTGCATAACTCAGGACACAGAACTTCTCTCTGTCCTCTGTGCCGAGGTTAATACTGACAAAAAGCCTTATTGACAGATTGCTCCTTCTCCTTTATATACAAAATATATTCAGTAGATGTAACAATGCAGAAAACATTTTGCTCTAAAAAAACCCCTTATGGAGGTGTACCTATAGCTGGATTTGTCAGACAAATCATCTGTATTTCACTGAAAATACCGTCCAAGGGTATTTTATACATTTGTTAGGAATTTTTCTGATAACTCCAGGTACCTGTATATGCAGATGCCAGGATGTCCAAGGATCCCCTTCTCATCTGCTGCTTGCACAAACTGCCAAAGTCTGACACATGTGCAGCAAATACAGCAGGAACCAAAAGTGTACAAAGACCAAGACCAATGGTCGGTATAATACTGAAGTTGGTATTTTGTAAGGGGATTGGTATAGACGTTATCTCATATACTTGTAACAAGACAACAAGGTAAGAAATGTAAAAATAAAACTGACCTGTTATCCTTAGTGACAGGAATGTTGGCACCATTTTTTTTAAGTTCAACAACATCCATAGAATCTCCTTCTTCCATTACCTACACAAATAAATTTAAACATTGGCTGCTGTTTCTCCATATGACAGATATATACGTGCTACATCTATCATTCTTCTTGCAGGGCCTGACATAGCACTTTTACTAGTTTGAGTTTACAGACAAATTGTGTCATTTGCACTGGGACAGTCTTGCCCGAGTACATACATGGGATGTCTGAACGGCACAGTGGTCCTACCGTGAAGTCTATGTCCATGCTCTCAAGGTTATGATCACATTCTTCATTCAAAATTCCCCAAAGAATCCTGTCAAAAAACAAAGGGAAAGAAAGAGAGAAGAAACATGACCACTCGATGCATTTTCAAATTCTGCTGAAAACCATCCTTTGATAAGCAGTTTTTAAGTGCATATACATATAGAACACATACACAACACCTACACTCACAGAGAACCATCATATGTGGCCCTGAACTTATGTCATGCTGCTGCCATGAGCGAGGGCAAATGCCTCCAGTAAAAAAAGGATTCCAGGCAAGTCCATCCCCATGCCTTGTGGGGATAACTTTACACAAAGTTCAGTGAGAAGTGGGCTTGGACCATAGCCTCGCTTCCAGACATCATCTATAAAATATGGACCAGCGGGCTGATCTGGGAGAATTGTTTTGGGGTGAAGCACCTCTTCAAGTATTGCAGGAGGGTGAAGCACCTCTCCAAGTGTTTCAGTTCACTTAAGACTCTTTAGCACCTCAACACAGTCACTGGCTCATGGATATAGTTCTCATCTTCTTGGCTATTCATAGCACTTGTGTGGAAAGCTGAGCTTCATGGGCCTAAAAGATTTATGTTGGTGACAGCAGCACCTCTCCCTGCTATGTCTGGCTGAAATCTCCTTTCCCAGTGCATGGAGATCCTGTTCTCAGAATTGGCACAACTGCAGTGTATGGCAATACTGTGCCTGTGTAAAATAACACAATGGAAATGGATAATTAGTAAATCAGAGAAAAAAACCAGCATTAGTAATTGGGTGCTTAGTTCTTCCAAGTCCAAACTACAGCTCATCGGACTCAGGGATCTCCCTGCACATGGAGACCCAGCCGAAGCTTGGGCCATGCCTGGCTCGTACCGGCCCACAGTTGGGAGCAGCTCCTCGAGGTCCTCCAGGGTGGGGGCCAGGTCCAGCAGCTTTTTGTAGAGAGCCCTGGGGAAGGGGAAGGGCACCATGCGCTGGTTAAACAGGGCCATTCCACATAGTGTCCCGATCTGGAAGAAGGTGTCCTTATCCTCACAGCCCGAGGCCTGGTTAGGAACAAGCACACCAGAAAACTGTGACCGCCTTTTCCCATGGGTGGCCTCCCCACCCGCTGCCGCGGGGCTGCCTCACCTTGCTGGGAAACCACACGAGTCCGGACGTGTAGTGGCGGAAGGCACTGGTGGCCGGCTGGCAGAGGGTCCTGGCAGCAATGCTGAAGAGCTCCTGGGACAGCCCACCCTGGTCCACACCCTTCTCGCCCACAAACACCACCTGCAATGCCCAAGACACCCACAGACATAGACACCCATGTTGCCCACAAAATAAGACTGGTTACCCAACAAGCCAATAATTACACACCCGAGAGAGACACTGATTATTTATTTCAGAGCCGTGCTGGGTGGTATTCCACAAATCAAGCACACCCCAGCTGACTTTTCAGGCCATTATTTATACACAGAAACTCAGAGTTAGTGACTGTCCAAGTACAGCCCTTCTATTATGACTGTATGTAATTCCCATACAAGTTACATAACCCCAGC
Organism: Pipra filicauda; assembly: GCF_003945595.2. Lineage (NCBI taxonomy): Eukaryota > Metazoa > Chordata > Aves > Passeriformes > Pipridae > Pipra > Pipra filicauda. The sequence goes on from NW_024104368.1 coordinate 258,849, forward strand.
TAACTTCTATGTGTGCTTAGGGGAAGGGTCTTCACCTGGGCAGGGGGCTTTTTGACCTGGAGGTGTGATTTTTAGTATTATAACGAACATAGTTCAACTATAGGATACATGGACCTTGAGTACTTTGCCAAGTTATCCACGTATACATAGACATACATCAACATCTTGATTTACTGCATCCTTAAACCTTGCGAGTTCCCGGATGTCCTTGACTAGGGAATGCTGGCTGCTGCCTGCTCCACTGATCAGGTCTCCTTTCTTGCTGTTTAGGCTTGAATGTACGGAAAGACCTTACATCAAGGAGCAGCCCGCCTTAAGACAACCTTGGCACACTCCTCGCTTTGCGGCACCCACAGGCTCCCGGCACAGCGCGGGGCGGGGCCGGAAGCGGCGGCCATGCTGCGGGGCGGCGGGCGCGCTGTGGCGGGGCTGCTGCGGAGGGCGGCGGCAGGCAGCCGGGAACAGCACCGGGATCGGGATCCGGGATCCAGGATCCAGGAGCAGGGCTCGGGCTCAGCGCGGCCGCAGCCGCCGGAGCCGTCGCTGCTGCGCTTCCTGGTGTGCCCGCTGTCCAAGAAGCCGCTGAGGTGAGGGCGGGCCGGGGGAGCTGCGCTCGCTGCCCGCCCTCGGCCCGCTGCAGCCCCGCGTGGAGAGGGAGGGGCTCTCTAAGGGCGAACCCAGGTTTTTCACCCCTCCTTCTGTTTTGTTGGTGGCTTTGTTTTATCTCCCCCTTCCCCCCCATCCGCCTTGCCCGTCCAGGTACGAAGAAGCTACCAACGAGCTCATCAACGAGGAGCTGGGCATCGCGTACCCCATCATCGACGGCATTCCCAACATGGTTCCGGAGGCTGCCAGGATGACGCACAAGAAGCCTCCGGCCGAGGACTCGGAGCAGCCCTGAGGACCCGCCAGGCACAGCGGTAGCTGGGACTGATGGCCGGGGGAGGGATGCTGCCCTCCCTGCCCACTCTGACTGTGCTCGTTCCCCTCCTGTCCTTGGCAGGCTTGTTTTACTCAGCCAGCGTGGACGAAGCCTTCCCACAGGGCTGCACCAGCACGAACAGCCTGTGTTTCTACAGTCTCCTCCTTCCTGTTACAATACCGGTTTATGTGTTCTTTCACCTTTGGACCTGGATGGGGATTAAGCTTTTTAGGCACAACTAGTGAGATGCGTTTGCTAACCCCTGGGCTTCTCTAAATCAATGCAGCTGGTTTAATCTCATCGGGTATTGCAGTTCGTTGGAGAGTTCCCTTTGGCACTATGGACTGTCATCATTTTCCTAGTAGTATCTGAAACTGTACGAAGCAGCAGCCCATTGTTACCTACTGCTAAGGCAGATTTAGAGTAGGAGTCATAAGAAGCACTAATTCCCTCTGCTGTATCCCTCCAAGAGTGTTGTGCATTTGTAGTGGCACTGATGAAAACCACCTAGGTGGAAGTTGTTTTCGCGAGGGAGAACTGTACCCTGACTGAGAAAACTGATCTTAAATAATACACTAAATTAAAATATGCAGTCTTTGAGAACTTTGGTTTTGTTTTAACCTGATGTATGTACTGAAATATATTTGACTCACTGTCAGAAGAACATAAACTAAAATAAATTAGGCTGGTGTTTCGTAACAAAATTTGGGACTTGACATAAATGAAGAAATTTCTTGGATGATACCCATGTCTGTATGTGCAGTGGCTGCTTTTTTCTTTCTTTTTTTTTTTAAGAAAAAGGTGGGTAAATGACAGCTCTGCAGAACAGATGTACCTGTGCATTTGGGGGTTTTGTTAGAGTGGCCTCCAACGTATTCCAGTGTCTGCTTAGGAGATGTGTGTCCCAGTACTATGTGTTAAATATATCTGAGTACACAAGTTTGATAGCCAGGTTGGGTCATTTTCATTAAAGAGGCATCTCCTGACAGGTTAGTGGAAAAATAACTCCCAACTGAGCCCAGAATTTGTTAGCCCAGTCAACAGCTACAAAAATGCTTTTTAAGTACATAGAATATCCTTTCCCTTCGCACCATCTCCTGCTCAGTAGAGAGGGAACAGGAGATACTTCTGCTAAATACTTCAACCTTCCCTATTTTCATTTACAGCAACACTAGAGAATGGGGTGACAGACCACTATGAGGGTGTCACATGCCAAGTTCTCAGTACTGTCTGAAAAAATTCCTAGCTGGACACAGCTATGAAGGGGACAGGTCAATGCTATGATAATCTGTTATAAAGGTTTCTTTTTTATGTTTTGCTATTGAGTGGTTTATATCTGCAACACAAATACATTAATGTCCTCTACCTGCTGAAAAATGCAGAAACGCAGCAGCAAGTTGTAGATACTGCAGACCATAGTTTCTCTGGGCGGGTGACTAACAGTGCAGTCAAAATTATCAGGCTGCTGCAAATAATGCTGCCATGTGCAGTGTGAAAGACAATGCTTGCAGTAGGTGCATTTGAAGGCTGACTTCACTAAGGGCAGCTGTTTGTCAGAGCTTGTACAGTCAGTGGAGACTTGAGATCTAGAGGACAGTACAGAGCTCAAGCCTCACTACCTCTGTAAATAAATGCCTCTCAGCTGGTGAAGTGAGGAAGCAGGAAGGAAAGGTAGCTCTAGGGGGCATTGAGAATCTTCTCCTAAGTGTATGGGAAGGAAAAGCTTTGACAGTTCTTGTTGGCAAGAAGGCTCACTTGGAAAGCACCAGAACTGGGCAATAGGGCACCGGGGTTGATAGCTCCTGTGACACAGGCGTGGTGCCAGACTTTGTGTTAGTGACTGATAGGACACATGGTCCCTGAGCTGAGCTCCACTCTGGGCAGGTGCCCTCTTCCCACGTCACCCAGCGTTTTGCAACACAGGGCTAGCATTGCAATTCCTGCAGGAAATACAACTACCAGAACCTCTGGGTTTGTGTGGAAGCCACAGATTAAAGGCACATGGAGACAGCAGCACTATAATCAGATTGCCACCTCTCTCGCCGGCACTATCCTTCATTTCCCTTCAGACAGCATCTCATGAGAGAAATGGCTTTTTGTGGCTTTTTGTGTTGCTTGCTGGCCGCTAAGGCTGGTTCCCCAGCCACTGGGGTTTTCATGTGCAGCAAACTAGCATGGGATCTAAAAGTCAGTCTAGCAGTAATAGTACTGGACTTTGACAAGTCTAGTTTCCTGAGCAATCCTATTACATTACCCCAAAGCAACCTCACAGGAAATAGCACTGCCACTTGTGTTTAACTTACGCCAACAAAGCTTGATGGCTACTTGGAATAACAATGTAAGATACTGCCATCCAGATTCACTCTACACCACTTACGGAACATGTTGTATAATAATCTGAAGAATAGTTCATTTGTTGTATGCTCAGAGAATACTGAAACCCTTCTACCAATACTTCAGTCACACTGAAAATCAAGGAACACTGCAGCGAGATATTTAGAGCTAACAAATAATACAATTTGGTATCTTACCTTTAAGATCTTCCTGAATTCCTGGGTTGAGGCACATTCTAAATTGTTCCATATGTCTTGCAGAAAGCACTCTCTTCTGACGTGAAATTCCCATTGTTTTCTCGTGCATGTAAGGATTGTCTGAGGATTGAAGTAACAGTTGTTGGCAGTGTGTTTATCTCTTCTAATTTGTAACAAAATTGGCCACACCTACTTCAGTAGAGGTCCCGGGCAGAGCGCTGCCTTCTGTGCACAGAACCTGGCATTCTGTTATAAGAACGGCGATCCTGTCTTGCATGTCAAAGATGCATGGGTACTTGCTCAGGTTCCATAGGGCTATCTGAAATGGCAAGTAAAAAAGGAAAAGACATGTTGATTTTCCCCTGAGAAACCAGTTCCAGGGTACGTGTGGAGACTGAACTGCTGGCCTGTACCCTGGCAAACTCCCATATCTCCGAGACGTGCCCTGGTTGTGTGCACGAGCACTACACTGGGAGAAGTACGCTTCCTAAAAACAGCTTCTACACACTTCTGTGAGAAACACTGACAGAGAGGCATCTAACCAGTTTGTGCAGACAGACACCAAGAATAAAACAGAGAGAAAGTGATTTTAACAGCTGAATTCAGCTAAACCAAAACACATAGTAAAAATGTCCTGGATACCCAGGTTATGGTACATTGTTTTTAAAAACTGCTGACTTTATTATCTGTACTACCAAAAGTAAATACTGGTATAAATATAATTTAATTCAAAGTGTTACACCTCCAGTGTGATAAGGCAGCAACTTCAGGTCATTTCCTATTTGGCTTTTGATTCTATGCTGTTTCCCAAACCTTCTCCTCCACTCTGGTTAATTGGTACAAAATTGGTACATTAGCAAACAAAAGCTTATGAAGGAATGAGGCAGTTGCCCTACGAATTCCAGGCAAGTTGCCAGAAAGCTACAGGTTTTTTGCCTAAGGAAGGCCCTACTATCCACATTTGCATTTCATCCTGCTTCCTGTGACACTGACTGCATTTGGTAGCTAATTTGCACTCCATGTTGTCAAGAAGTAAACCATTTGACAGATTATTTTTATTATCATGGCTTGGTTTTAAGATGTAAGTAAATTGAAATATGGTTTCTAAACAAAAGCTTAAAGACACCACACAGTATTTCTATTAATAAAACATAATAAAATCTAGAGTAACAAGAAGTATAGCAACCATCCCTCATGGTGCTTTTTCACAGTGATTACTAGTTCCAAGCCAACAGAGTGTCTTAGGACACTGGAGGACAGCTCCAACTCTCAGAACCAGGGGTCATCTCAGGAAAGGCACTATTGTAGCTGCTAAAATACTGGATGGTAAAGGGCTTGCTAGAGAAAATGCATTGTCTTTGAGATGTAATGGGTTAGAGTCTAGAGTTGCCTTTCATATCTATATCTATATAATTATATCTAGAGAGAGATATAGCGACTATTTAAATAAAAGAGAAAAGAGTGTTTTGCACTGCTGGTAAAATTTTATACTTACTGCTCTATTAAAGAACTGACAGAAGTCGATAATCTGTTTCACAACAGGTACATAGAAGTTGCTTTCTTCTACTCTGAAGCCAGTTCTGGAGTTCACCTGCATTGATACACACAACATGTCAGCAGCAGATCCAGTGAGCTGTACATCTGTGTGGCAGGACAGGACTGACAGGACTTTCTGCAGAAAGAGCTCTGAGACCCTGAACAGAAGTGAAAGGATAGAATTGCTACGAGTAGCACAGCGCCCCACAGTGAGAAGTCTCGAAAAGCCATGTATAAACTAGCAGGAAAGCAATTTTCATTTACAAAGATTCCTTAACAGGGCTCGATCAGGAAAGGTATGTTTCCCTTTGAGTATCTTTCATGCTGCAGAATACTCTGTAGTTCCCTATTCATTTTCATACTTGTTGACTAGCAAAGATATTTGCGGACGGGCAGTGAACATGTAAAGCTCCAAATGATGTAATCACAGAGGAGTAGGCCTGCTGCATTTTTGAGTTTGTTTATCTGGATAAATACAGATTCAACAGTCTAAACTTCGAGGACCAAATCTGCAGTCTCAGCCAAAAGGATACTCAGTTCTGAACAAAATTTAACAACTGTTCTCTGATTCATACTGTGTGCTTGAGCTCTTGACTTCCCTAAACTTTGAACATCTCCGCAGGAGAAAGGATGGTTGTCAAGAATACAGTTACCACTCCCTTTGTTCCCCGTGTTTGTTTTCAGCTAAAGAGGCTCTAATACTGTTGTTCCAGAGAATTTCTCAGGTAACAGGCTCTTAAAGCATCATGCAGCATTATTGTGACAGCCACAATATGTCAAGCAGGTAGGTTGTCTTTTAAATTCGGTTATTGGAGTGACGGATCTCACCAGCAGAAAGGCAAATGGGCATGCTATGCAGGGGACACCCTATCCATAGCTCTCTAGGCATCAATGCATGCACTCTTCACACCACTGAAGCCTCCCCCTGCCAGGGCTGTAACACGCTTTGCTTTAGCTCTTCATTTCTACAGAGGGTAAGTTAGGTACAACTCAAGCAGGATTCCTTGAAAGCTATGCTGGTGTAGAGCCAAAGAGATTCCTGAAGCAGTGTCAAATGACAAGGCCCCATGTTCCCTTGTAAGAAGGGAACCCAGAGAATTCAACAAGTGAAAAGGATTAAAATACGCGAAGCCATATTGATACATCCTGTCTAGTGAGGATCCAAGTACTTTCTTACCTGGGAAAGCATCTGCAGTATTTGCAGAGGTACTGTTTCATCTGGGTACAGGTTGAAGGGGTCTCTTGGCCCACAGTTGTGTAATTCTATGATAAATTGAGACAGGTTATCCTGGGAAACCCTCTGATACAGACTGACCAGATCCTTGAAAGAGGATGTTTCCAGATTTGACCACAGGCACTCTGTAAAGAGAACAGCTAGTGAGGTGACATGTAACATGTAAATCACTGCAATTTGTGGATGAAGCTGCATTTTATATCAAATAAACTTGACAAAAAAATTGCTTAATTTTGGACTACCAAAATTAGTAAACCTCAGAATTTTTTCATTCTTGTGTCTTGCTGCATAGTCCCCATGTTTCTGCATCTATCAGCAGCAATTATTTCAAGTTCTGCAACACGCTACATCAGCGATGCTAACTCTTGTTCTGCAGCAGAAGATGACCAAGCATTTAAATCATTCAGTTCTATTATCATAAAACCCTACCAAGAGTTTGCAGGTCCTCTGGCTGGAGCTTCATGATGGCTTGTGCTAGAAGCCTCAGTGAATGGTAACAGCTTTTATCCTTCCCCTGCAGAATGAAAGGCAAGATCAAGTAGACTCTGAAATTTTCAGGTGAGATGGGAGAGGAAGACAGTGATGGCAGTAAATTATCAACCTCCTTTTGCACCTTCAGAGGCAAAAAAAAATAAAAGACAAGGGTTAAAATGCAATTTTGTTTTGCCAAAGTAATTAGGTTGGCATGAAATTCCTAAGTTTTATGCATAAATCCAGAGCTCCTCAATATCTGTGTAGTGAGAATCCTTATATCAAATCCTTACCTCCTGGAAGAGCTTTGGCATCTCACTGATCTTCTTATAAAAATGTTTCACTTCGGACATGTCTACACCTGAGAATTCTTTGGAGGTTTTGAAATGTTTGTCTCTATCACAAAGGAAAAAAAGAGAACACCAAGTTATGTAAGAAGCTGGGTTTTGTTAGCGACTGAATGGTGAAGCATTTTAACATGAGAAAATACTTGGAAAGTTCAGCCCTAGCTCCAATGGGTATAATTTCATGTGTTCTAAGAAGATAGACAACACAGGTCACTGTTTTGCGACCTGATTAATATCCTGTCTTTCCTGTCTCGTGTGGCTGTGAACTATTAATGGTAGACTTCCTGTATTTCACCTTAAAATCACTTCCACTTCAGTGCTGGGAGGAGGTATTATGGATCCTTTGAAAGCTGTAATATTGCCTAAAGGGATTATTCTGTCAAATATCACAACAGGATAATCTTCTAGAATGTGAGCTTCTCTAGCAAATTCAATAGGACTGGGGGGTGTAAAAAAATTTTAGCTTGGCTTTGAAAAATACAGACTCGCTTCTTGCAAATTCAGATAAGACTAATCTTTTCTACACATGTGGTCTAAAATAACACTTTCTGGTCAGTTTACATGCAGCCAATATATTCTGTTATGTCTAAGTCAGGGCACGCTACCTTTTCTGCAGGAAGCTTCCGTTGATGCAAGCCTCAGATGAGAAGATCAGTCTGATATTCCTGATAGTAAAAGACAAACCAAAGTCAATCCTTTCAACTTCAGGTTTTTAATTCTGAGAGAACAGAAAACATGTGTACAAGTGTCTCTGCACCTCACTGTACAAATGTCTTATTACCACTTTGTTGCTCTCCTAGGCCTTGTAAGGGAACCTGCTCAAGTGCCTCATGCCAGCTAATTGCATGCAGGTGGATGTTATCATGGAGATATCTTCTCCAGACAGGTCTGAACATTATCTGTTATATATAAAGGCATTGGAGGGAGGAGGATCCCCTCCATTGACAGGATCTTTGTAGAATGTGGAGGGAAAATCCATCAGGCTATCAATTTACCGCCGCACAAAAGCTGGGTTCCCAGCATCTGAAGGATGTTAGATTTACTCACTACCTGTATTCTTGGTTATCTTCTTATTGAAGCAGCTCTTTTATCAAGCAATTTGCTGTCAAGCCCTTCCTATTGAGATCTGGAAAGAACCCTCCCTTTCTCACCCTCTCAACAACCACTTTCCATATGATCCAAACTGTTCTAAAAGTGGTCAGGGAAACATTTAGTTCCAGATTAGCCAGGATTTTGAAATGCTCAAAGTCAGCAGCTGGAGTCAGACTTTCCCAAAGAAAATAACCTCCCATGTAAGACCTGAAAAAAGACTAACACAATCATAATTCTCAAACATAGGTGTAAGGCATCCCACAGTAGTATATACTAACTGCTTTTGAAAATGGATAATTAAAGAAAGGATCACTGATTTTTAAATGATGACACAGACAAAACAATCCAGTTTGGGTACTCTGGATTGTGATTTTTGCACAAGGCCTTGGTCTACAGACAGAATCTTTCACTGATTTAATTTGTTGGCTCTTCATCAACTTGACCATTCTGTGCAAGAAGAGGAGAGGCTTCTGAAGCCAGGCAGTACATCTCCTCTGTTCCTGCAAAAAGGTTATTGAAAAGATGTTGCTTGTCAACATCTCTTTTTCCTGTGCAAAACCTAGGTGAGAATTGCTGGTACAAGATTGTGTCTTGGCTAAATTCTTGAACAACAGTTCCTATAATAGTCTCCAAAAAATAATGACTTTTAGAAAAAATCATGTATCAGGGAAAAAAACCCAACCAAACCCAAAAACAGGTTTCTGACTTACTTTTTTATCCTCTGGAACTGGACTTTTGAACTGGAATTAGAAATCCAGTCATCCACTTTTTTATTCTCTAGAGTGGCAATTCCATTCAAACAGGAATTCTGTGTGAAATTCATGAAAACATCAACAAGATAAAAGGTCTAGAAGATGGAATTCTTATTTTTTTAAGCCAATCTTTACAAGAAGAGTTCAGCCTAAGCATGAACAAATTAATGGTCATCGAGCATCATCCAGATGCATTAGCCACAGAACATACATAATTGCCATACAAAGTAGTTTCGAGGTAAGCATAGAAAAAACTGCAATAGACATATATGAAATTGGAGTGCTAAAAGCACAATGGAAAATCCAAATGTTTCCAGCAGTATTGTGAACAGTGGGAAGCTGTGATCAAATGTGCACATACCTGGTTCTCCTTGCAGAGGACAAAACTTCGGTTTACTCCTGCCGTAATTTTAATCCCCTTTTGTGACGTGTTATTTTCTGTGAAAGAATAAAAATATTTTCATATGAACATTTGAAGAGAGTCATTATCTTCAGAGAGTTCAGTGCACAAAAGTGGAACATTAAAAAAACCCCTCAGATAGTAGTTATCTGTCTAAAAGTTGATCCTATGTGGCCATTACCTATGATGATAAATCAAGCAGCGAATGGAATAATTTGTCATAGAATTTGTTGGGAAGGCCAAGTAAGCATGAGACATAGTATTTGCCTCTCGGTTTAAACATGAAATCAAGAAAGCAAACACCTCCCTGGAAGAAACAAATATAGATCGATTACATCTGCAATGGTTATTACTTTGGCAGGAGTTTCCAGTATTCACTGGTGAACTGATGGGAAGTGGTATCAACTGATTAGGCTTCCTCTCATCTTCTGGCTGTCCTTCATCATCAGAACCAAAGAAATAGAATTTGTCCAAAGAAGGGACATAGACCAGAGTGTGTTGTCTGTTCAGGAAAAAAACCAAACAAACAATTCTCATAATAAGCAAAAATGACAGGGCAAGACAGAATAAAATTTACAGATACATTTTCAGAGTGGAGACCTAAGGCTTGTATTTAGAAGTCCTGACAGTCCAGATAAAGAATCCCTTTAACAAAAGTGTTGGAATTCTCCATTGCATTCAGCAGTAAAGAAATATACAGACTCAGATTTCCTATATTAGCCTCTAATGTTTGTGATTTACGTTGGTTCCCACAGACAAAAATAATGTTACACCTTGCTAGCTTTACACCCTTCCATTTTTAAAAGCACAACTGCTGTGCTGCTGAGCCTGATACCAAGCCCAGGTAAATTGACAGGAGACTTTTTCTGGCCCAGTTACAGAAAGGCAGAATGAAACTGCATAATTATCACAGTTCTTCAATTCTTACTAAGGAGCCACCAGTTTGTCAGTGAGGATGGGAATTCAGTGGCTTTCCCAATGCAGATGGGAATTCAGTGGCTTTCCCAATGCAGATGTTTGACAGTCTTTTGCCCTTTGGAACCCAGTATACCCTTTGTTTATTAGAAGAGCAAAAGACTAAGGGCTTCTGGTGGTTTTGCAGCCCTCTCCCTCTGCTCATCATGGGCTGAAGGTTCTGCTCTCTCTGGGGCTCTGGCAGGAGACTGGCTTACATTGACGAGTGGACAATATTCTGACAGTGCTGACCTACTGGAGTACAGGGATTTGAACATCTTGGTGACTCTTCCTCTACTATTCTCCAGTGATTTCCCTAAGATATTGCCCTTAGAAGACATGTTATTGGCACTTTCCCACCTGCCACAGGCAACCTGCGAAACCCTTGCTCCCCACAGCTCGGCCACCACATGAGGCATGAGTTCATTCCGGGTGGAGTTGTGACCAAGCTGGCCAGCCCCTCCTGCTCCAAAGGTGCACACCAATCCCTCCTTGAAATGAAGAAACAAACAACAGGATCACTGCATTATTAACGACATTCAAATAGTCGCCACTGAGAGTGAGAGCCAGCAAGACATAATATGTTATATGGGACTTGATTCAAACATGGGTAGGGTTCACTTTGCAGCAAGCCTAATCATGCACTGTCATGTTCAAATCATTTAACTTCTGAGAAAAGCAATTTAACTCCTGAGGATAACTCCCCATCACTTAAGAATTTGATAAATAAATCCTAGTGTATAAATAAACCCTAGTGAATTAGCTATTGTTGTCATTTTCTCCAGTCCCCAATATGCTATAAAAAGTACTTTTTTAAAGTACTGAGAGTTGAACTGTATACCTTTGCTCCAGGATTCCAGTTCATCATATCCCTGCAAAAGTTTGCAAGCAGGTGATGGTAATCTGAGAAAAGTCTAGTTTTCCCAATAGCTTAGTCAACATCCCTTGGGGATCACTTCAGACTCAGATGGAAGCAGGCATTACCACTCCAAGCTCTGACTTTTAGCTGTGTATCTTTTCTCACAGAGTGAGGTCTCAGATGCTGACTTTCCATTTCAGACTCACCTTGGAGAGAACTGCAGTGTGATCTGCCCCACATGAGATAAATATAGTCTTCCAGTGCTCTAAAGCTCCAACATATGATGGGCAGTCCCTGTCTGGAAAGAAGATAGCACTGCTGAAGTGTAAGAGTACTGTGGGGTCTCATACATAGAAAAACTTAGAAAACAGAGGGCTTAAGCACTTTTCAGTCCCTCTCTTACAGCAATTCATGTAATTACAACTTGGGTTTGAGTTGTTTTTCTACCCTCCACTATAACATACTCTTTCTCATAATGTTTTGTCTTTTTCATAGTATTTTATTTTTATTTACATTCAGTTTGAAACAAAATTCAATGTTTTGTTTCCTTGCCAAACAGTACTTTGCTTCAAAATATCTGATTCTCAAGGGTGTGGACTCATTCAGATTAGATTCTGCTGACTTCAGGTTCTATCTGGCTAGGGCAACTCTGTAGTCTTCTTGGTTTGAAGACAATGGGTGATTTTAATTCTTCTCTCACCTTGTGTTTATGAAGAATTAAAGAAGACAAAAAAATATAAAATAATTTCTTTTATGCAAGACTTCCCAGAGAGAGGATGGGAGTGGAAATAGATCTCTAAATCCCCAGAGGTTTTAAAAGCCCACACTATCCAGTTAGCCACATAAAATGATTGCAAGTTCTCTATGGAAATACAACCCTTAAATCCCTTGTTCCTGCATGCCTTCCCTGGTCAGGAAACAGAGAACTTATCCAGAAATATTTTCTTCAAAAGACTTTACTGTTTGCTGCTACACCAAAGGGGCTTCACAATACTGAGGAGCGACTTGGTGAGCTCACTCACCAGGAAAACATCTTCCTAGTGCTGTCCTTCCTTACCTTCTGTGTCTCCGAGTCCCAGCTGTCCAAAATCATTCTTTCCCCAGGAGTACACAGCTCCAGAGAGTGACACGGTGGTGCTGTGAGCTCCTCCAGCAGCAATTTGAGCAAGTGGGATGCCCTTCAGTCTTTCCACCAGCTGTGCTTGGGGAATAAACGTGGCTTGGCTCCCCAGTCCTAGCTGTCCATGGGTGTTCTGGCCCCAGGTGAAGAGTTCACCTCCTTCACACACAGAACAAAAAAACCAGCTCAGTCTCAATGCTTCCTTGGAGTATTTGCACTTTGGAAGTAGTAGCAAAACTCTGTGCTCTTTTCAGGGAACTAGCTCCAAAGCAAGAGCATTATGTATAGATAGGCAAATTTCCATTTGCTTCTGACCTCTTTGGAGCAGTCCCACATTGTCCATGTGACTCAGCACAGTAAGAATAAAGGCCAGGTGTTTCCACCTCTAAAGTCATACTTGCAAGAAGTTCCCAACCAGAAAGGTGTTGCAGCTTAAGAACGGGCAGACCCGGTGACTGCAGAGTAGGGCAGCCACGTCTGCTCTCCACAACACACCTTTGTGGAGGGGTGTTGCTCAGGAACTGGAGAGAGACACAGAGAGATGCAGGTCCCCTGGTGCTAGGAGGAAAGGGCAGCACTGATAGCCAGTGCACTTTGTGTCCCCTACCCACCATTCATTACTCTATAATGGTGTCACCAACTACTGGAAGTAGTACAAACATGCCTTCTCAGAGCAAGCCTGCCATAATGTGACTCCCGTTTGGAGGAAAAGAGTTCTTGAAAGAGGATACCTCTGGATAGTGCCATGGCATGCTGGCCTCCACACGCTATTTGAACAATATTTAGGCTTCCTAGTTCTTTCACCAGCCTATAAAAATAAGGAAAAAGAAAAGGTCAAAATAGATAGATGCTGTGCCGTAAGACAAAGTAAAGGACAAAGATCCTTTGCTCACCAAGCCCTATCACTTTTAGCAGGAAATGTGTGGAAGAATATAGGTCACCTCTAAGTTGATTCACCTTGCTCTTATGCTGGCCTGCTGCAGCAGGGCTAACTGATTTGATTGTGGTTTACTCCTTGGGAAGCTGGAAAAGAATCAGGCTCAGGCCTGGGCAAGCTAACAGAAAATCACACAGCAAACTGCTGGGCCATTTGTACATGATGGTTACCCTCACAGCTTAATCAGAAGGTGGTAAGGTTCAGATATGCTTGTGTCTTTCACACGCAGTTTTCCCAAGCCATATGTGGTTTGCAAGTTATCTGCATTATTCTGGTATGTACTACTGATCCTTACTAAGTTTGAGAGAAACCTGTCTCATGTGCATCCCATGCAGCTCAGACCTTGGTATCAACCTCAAAATCTGTGCACTTCTTGCTGGTTTAAAAAAGAAGATAAAGATTTGGTAATTAGGAATGTGTGTGTTCCAGTTCCCTCTCTACAACAGAAACATGACTCATTCTCTTGGATGTTACCCTTAGGAAAAGCAAGCTGCATTTTTCAGACCACTGCCATCCATACCTCCACCCCATGACAGCTGCTTACCTTGTTTTAGAGCAGTTTGCTGGAGCTTTAGCCCAGTGTTCAGAAACCTTCCCGTCATGGGAGAGAATGAGCCTATGTGTTGCATCGTGGTTTGAGCACTGCACCTCATTCCTCTGCAACTGTGTGTGCTCTGCAGAACACAGACAGACAGACATGGCGGTCACGCTAAGGCAGCAGGCATCTTAACCACCTCGGCCCCCTCCCCAAGACCTCTCTGTGTTACTGTTTTCAGCAACAGCCTCTGCTTCTCAGGAAAAAGTCAAACAAGTGTGTATGACTTATTTTCTCAGGCTCCTTAAGGTTTCAGTGTCCTACCTACCCACTGCTTGATTTCATGCTGGATGACTCTCCTGGCTACCACTACAAGACCTTTCCCCATCTCTCAGGCTGCTGTGCCACCAGCTCCCAAGACAACCAGTGAAATCAGTCAGCACAAGCAGAGTCTGTTATTTTTGCACATCTATTGAGAGTATCTGGGGGGAAACAAAACACTTCCTGAGGCATCTGACCACCCCAGATTTGTCACCTCCTTGGGGATGGGATGCCTCAAGTCAAACGTTTTACATGACATTGGAGAAGCAACGACAAAAAAATCACACATTGCCTATTTAGAGCAGAAGGAAGTCCCTCCTTGTCTACAGCTGAGGGGCTGCGGATGCTTTCCTGACCCCGAGGCACCTGTTCTACTCAGTTACTTGCATGTAGCCCTGCAGCAGCATAAGTGTCTGAGACTCAGGATGTCCATGCGTGAAAGGTGGTCACTGGCAAAGCCTGTCCTGATTTCCCTAACACCTCTGGAGACTCACTGCTCACCCTCCTCACACTTCCAACATGGAACTAGAGAGGAAAATTCCTGTCTATTCCCCGGCATGGTGTTCCTCCTTCCAGCCCCCCCCCGCTCTGAGTGCTGCGCACTGGGAAATGTTTAAGCCCCTTACGCAGAGGCTCCTTCTTCCCAAGGGGCCGCACAGCAGATTATTCCAACTTCAGCGCGCTGACCCATCCCGGGGGGTCTCACCCCTCCCGCCCTCGCCGCTCCCGCCGGTCGGTACCTCCCGAGCCGCTCTGCCGGCCCCGCCGCTGCTCCCGCCGACGTCCCCCCGCCATCCCTCGGCCGCCGGCCGCCCGGCAGCTTGGGAGCGCCCGGGACAGCGCCGGGAACGCCCCGGCGGGGAAATGGAAACCGAAACTCGGCAGGGGCTGCGGCAGCGGGAGGAGGAGCGGGAGGGATCCCCGGCACCGCAGAGTCCAGAGCGGGGAAGCTCTGACCCCTGCGCTGGAAAGGCTTGAGCTGCTGGGCTCCGGTGGGCTCCTGGCTCTCCTCAGCCTGCGGAGGCGGCTGCTGCCCGGGTGGGAGGAGAGGGGAAACCAGAAGGCGAGTGGGGTCTTCTATGTGGAAAAGGCACCCGTTTGACTTAATTATTCAGTTCGAAGAGCGACCCGCCCGTGTCCATCCTGTAAAGAGCCGACAGATCTACTTTGCTGCTCAACTGTATCCCGAGTAAGAGCCCGCGCAAATCCAGAGGAGTTGCTCGGCTGGGAGAAGTCTAACCGCAAGCGAAACGCTCGATTTGGAAATACACCAACATCTAAAAGCTGTCTGCTTCCATTCTCACACAGTCTCTCCTTTCGTCTGCTTAATCTCCCCCTGCCTTCAAAGACCCTGGAAACTTCTCCCCCACCAGGAAAGGCCACCCAGCCCGCCCCACCTCCCACACTGTCTCACTGGAGTGATGAATGCAGGACCATCTTGGTGATGAAATAAGGGATACCAATGTGAATGATGAAACGGATCCAAACACGTAAGAGCATTTTTGTTGTATTCCTAATAGCTGCCACTGATAAATTAAATTAAATCTGCTTAAGAAAAGTTTGTGCTGCTGAATACTAAGCACGGATTTTGGTGGGGAACTCTACAAAAGTCGCAAGAAGCACAACGCAAATCTACAGACTATTACTGGCCCTCACTGAAACACAGTGGAAAATTCATTATTGAGACAGCAGGAGCATCTAATGTGATGTATTTAAGTGGAGCAGCCTGTGGTGCACAAAAAGGCACACGGAGGTCCCTGGGGTGAAGAAAAAGGGATGTGGAAGAGCTGCAGAGGAGCCGTAGAAGCAAAGCAAGGTGAGCTTTGCTCACAGTAATTGACTTCTGCCCAGGCAGGAGCAACCCAGCCTTGTTTCTCCCAGCCTCTTAAGTACAGGCAGTATGTGCATCTTATCTCCTTCCACAGTACATATGAAGGTCTTGAGATAGAGAAATACCGAGCTTAGAGCGGTGATGCCAAAGCACGAACTCCGAAGGGACACTAGAGGTCCTTCTGCACCAAAGTATGAACTAAGGCCTCCTCCCCGGGAAGAAAAACTGCTCCAAGCAGAGGCAAGGGCATTGCCTACATGGAAAGGAAGAGGTTCGAGGGGAGGAGAGTAAAGGGAATGTGTCGACGTCCTTCCTCCTTTCGGAGGTACATTTTTCCTCCTACTGAGTGGAATGCTGACAGCGCAATGTCAGAAAAGCTTGCTCTGGTAAACTACTGCAGATTAATTAAACACCCTGCCATTCTCTGCTCAAGAGTATCAGGGCTTGTGATACTCTAACCAACAGGAATCTGGGGGTCCATGAGGGAGATGCCTGGCAGGTGGCAGGAGATAGAGGAAAGAGGTGAACTGTGCAAAATGTTTTTTGTAACTAGAACTGGATTGGGCGGATGTGTCCCTCTGTACATTTTACCCCCTTTTCATCACTTCTCTAGTGAATTGCCCATAAAAACCAAACTGAAGCAAAACACAACACAGCACAACAACAACAAAATGTGTCAAACTCCTCGAGTTTGGTGTACTGCTTGCTTATGAGGGCAGCCCTTCTCCCAGGAGAACAGCGCGGAGCACTTTCAGAGAGGAATGGAGAAATCCAAGAACATGTATGCAGATACCATGGTCCCTGGAGAAACAGAGGAATGTCTCATGCTGGGCCCCCATGGAGCCAAGGAAGCACACAGTGGGAGCCTGTTCCCACAGTGTCAGCATCTGAACAGGCATGAGTGGGTCAATCCCTCCAGAGCAAATTTGGGAACACAGGGAACTTGCAGCCCCTCTCAGCCGGCTAGAGTCACAGCTCCAGCTGCTGTCTGCATGGGAAGGGACACGTTGACCTGGGGGCCACCCAGCAGGGCTCAGCTGCTGGCAACCCATACAGGGCAGTGCTGCATCCCTCAGTTTCACAGCGAGGGACACCAACTACCTCTGTCTTTCTCCACCCTGGAGTGCCAAAGCAGCACCTGTCACACAGGCCCTGGCAGAACCAAGGCTGAGCATCGTCTCGTCCTGGACTGTCCTGCAGGAGATGCAGCTCCTACAGTCACAGGCAGGCCCGAGGGCGGGGAATGAGTGCAAGGGCAGAGAGAGCACCCTGTGCTGCCTTGCTGCCCCCGCATGAGGGGTTTATCAGCAGGTGGCACTTTTGGTTTGGCACTTTGAGGGCACTGTTTTGACAGAGCATTGCCCAGCACTGTTTGAGGAATATTCCCAGTGGCAACAGCGCCCTGCCCTCAGGAACCCTTCAGCAGCCATCCTGGGGCAGGAGCCACAAGCTAAGGTAAGCTTAAGGCAAGCAGCAGCAGGCAACAATGTTGTCCCCAGTATGTACAAGAGAAACCGGACAACTCTCTTTTTCTTCATCTCCTGCAGGAACCCAATGGGTTCACCAGGGCCTCTCCACCCCCCCGCAGCTGATGGCTGTGAGCCAAGCATGGGTGGGTGGCAAGAATCATAGAATCATCAAGGTTGAAAGAGACCTTTAAGATCATTAAGTCCAACCATCCACCCAGCACTACCACTGGTAACCCCTAAACCACTAAACCATTTCAACCAGTGAGATCCAAACACCTCTTAAACACCTCCAGGGATGGTGACTCTACCACCTCCCTGGGCAACCTATTGCAATGCCTGACCACTCTAACAGTGAAAAATTTTTTCCTACTATCACATCGGAATCTCCCCTGTCTCAGCTTAAGGGTATTTCCTTTGGTCCTATCACTGCAGCTATGGTAAAAGATACCGGCCCCCACCTCACTACAACCTCTTTTCAGATTGTTGTAGAGAGCAAGGAGGTTTCCCCTGTGTCTCCTCAAGAGTAAGCAAACCCAGCTCCCTCAGCTGTTCTTCATAAGACACATTTTCTAGACCTTTCACGAGCCTTGTTGCCCTTTGCTGGACATGTTCCAGCACCTGAATGTCCTTTTTGAAATCAGGGGCCCAGAACTGAATGCAGTACTTGAGGTGCGGTCTCACCAATGCCGAGTACAGGATGATCATTTCCGTGGTCCTGCTGGCCACACCATTGCTGATATAGGCCAGGATGCCATCGGCCTTCTTGGCCACCTGGGCACACTGGTGGCTCACGTTGGGCCGGCTGTCAGCCATCACCCCTGAGTCCCTTTCTGCGGAAAGAAGAAGCGAGGGGCCAGACGCGACGCCAGAGCCGAGTGCAGGGCAGCCGGGAGGGGCAGCGCAGGGGGGGGCCGGGCCGGCGGCGCGGAGGGTCCTGCGGCCGCGGGAGGGCGGCGGCGCCCCGCTGCCGGGGCCGTGGCCGTGGCCGTGGCCGGGGCGGCGCCGCCGGGGAGGGGTTTTCCCCTTCGGCGCCGGCTAAAGCGGGTGCCGGGGGCGGGCGGCGCCGTGCCGCCATGCCGCCCTCCGCGATGCTGCTGCTGCTGCTGCCGCTGCCGCTGCTGGCGGCGCTGGCGGTGCCCGCCCCGGCGGGGGTGGCGGCGGGGGGCTGCGGGCCCTGCGATCCGGCGCGATGCCCGGCGCTGCCGGCGCGGGGGTGCCCGCTGGGCCGGGTGCGGGACGCCTGCGGGTGCTGCTGGCAGTGCGGGCGCGGCGAGGGCGAGGCGTGCGGGGCCGGCGGCGGCGCCGCGGGAGGACGCTGCGCTCCGGGACTCGAGTGCGTGAAGAGCCGGCAGCGCCGCAAGGCGAAGAGCGGCCCGGGGCTCCCCGCCTCCGGCCCGCCCGGCGTGTGCCTCTGCAAGAGCCGCTACCCGGTGTGCGGCAGCGACGGGCTCACCTACGGCAGCGGCTGCCAGCTCCGCGCCGCCAGCCTGCGCGCACAGAGCCGCGGGGAGCCCGCCATCAGCCAGCGCAGCAAGGGAGCCTGCGAGCAAGGTGCGGGGAAGGGAGAGGGGTGCGGGAGGGGGGGATGTCCGCTCCGCCGCCCGGCTGCACGGGGAAAAAGCTGCGCCTCCCGAGTGCTCCTCCTTGCTGTTTGGTCCCATCGGGGTGCTCTTTTGTAGAGTGAAGTTGAGTTCAGACCCACCTTAAATGGACCGGAGAGTCCCAGTCGGGTGGCGCTGCCTAAACTTGGAGTGACACTTCAGACCAGCCACAGAAGTGCAAAGGAACTTGGGCACTCGCTGTTGGCTTCCAGCGGCGCTGGAACTACGCGGCCCCGCTTTTCGTACTTTGCCTTGCAGGTTGCAATTTGCGCTCCTGTGAGATGGGACAAAAGGGTTGAGCTTATCCAGGGGAGAGTTCTGACCAGGAAGGTTGCAACCTGCGAGGAAAGGAAATGATAAAATGGATGTGAAAGCAACAGAAATTCACTGGCTTGTGTTGGTTCAAAATGAAAACAAGCAGTGACTTTCCTGTGAGCTGCATGCAGTGGTTTGCACTTGAAACATTTCCAGCCAGGAGCTTGATTCATCCTAAGCTTTTTCTTAGGGATGGTGCTCAAGGAAGAAATTGTTCTGCTGCAAAGCCTCTACTAGAAATTATGGCTTCTGAGAGTGCATTTGGCTGGGAGGGAGGGAGGGAAGGAGGGATGGGATATATCAGGCAAACCATATACTGAACGTCTCAAGGACAGTATTGCAGCGCCAGTGCTGTTTTGGTGGAGGAGTGTTTTCATAAACACAGTATGTGCAGGTCACAACCTCCACCTCCTCCTTTGCTTTCTTCCCATAACTGAGGCCAAGTATGTTTGCAAAAAAATGTTTCCGAAACTCCTAAGGAAGGCATGAAAGGCTGGGTAAGGATTAGGTTATGTGCTTTGATGTTGCCCATTAAATGGCCTGTGTGGCCTTTCACAAACCTTGTGCAAAACATCAGGCTTACATATTAGCCAGAAACACTGTGGTATAGTGTTAACTCCTGAAGGGAAGGAGTTTCAGCCCTCAGGGTAATGTGGGGTGAGATGAGAAAGGTCTCAGTCCATGCCTCTGTCTGCTATTTGGAAGGAGCCTTTCCTGCCCAGCAGACTCAGGAGATGGTCACAGCAGTCCTAAAAAGCAGTCCTAAAGATCTTTGCTACTTGGTCCTGCCGGCCCAGACAAGTGAGCAGATGGGTTTGAAAGATTCTGAGGTCATGCTTCAGGTGTATACTTGAGAAGAAGGCTGTGTTCTCACTTGTCTTGCCCAAAGTCACCTGGGAGTTTGTTGTAGAACAGGTATGGATATTCTTAAGATACTGTCCCAACCCTTGGCTTCACTTCCCTGTGTTTATCTGCATTAACTTGGTGGGGCTTGGAGACAGAGTTTGATGAGGTCAGTGCAAACATGAGCCGCTGGGCAGAGGATGGTGGGAGGCCACTGACATGCCAGCCTCAAACAGGCTGTTGTTTAAGAACGTCACTGGAGTATGTGGTGCTGAGCCACTGGCAAAATGTGCCCTCCTCCATCACTCTGGGGAGCTGCTCTTCTTTTGGCTCCTGCTGCTGGGAGAGCTCTGACCCAGCATTTTGGGGAAGGGAGCAGGATGGATGTGGGCTGCTCAGCACTGGTGATGCAACCAATTCTTCTGAGATTTCCCTTGGCTGCATGAACCTTTCTTGTGCCATGGACCACCTTCTGGTGATATGTGTTGCTCTGTGACTTGCAACAGAAGCAAGGACTAATCCCACACACGTGGTAGACATCTGGAAGTATTTCTGTAGCCCTAAGGGCCTCCTGGCAGTTAGGACTGTTGGGTGGGAAGGGGTGGGAAGTTGTAATCTCTATACAGATTTTGAAACAATGACAGGAGAGAACATCCATCCAATCATCCCCACAGGGTGTAGAGCCTTTTCCAGTATCCTTCTAGATAGGAGACAGCAGTTTTCTGGGTTTCTAGAAGAACCTGGATGCTGTGGGAGTTCTAGCTTTTGCTATTTCCCACCACAAATGGATATGATCTCCTTAAGGCACTATCTAAGCTGGAATCCTGCACAGGGAGACCACAAACAGGCAGGATCCTGCTTGCATCAGTCATTTGTGTGAAATCTTTTGCACAGAAAGAAGTTCTTGGGTGACAGGGCACTTGGGCTTCCTGCTTATGGCAGATTGGCTCTGAAATGTCTGCTTTCCCTCATTGGACTATAAGGACCACATCCTTTGGGTCCAAGAGTGAGCAGCCTTTCAAGAGAATCTCTGAGAAGAGATCCAGAAAAATATGTTTCCAGCAGTGGATCATAACTGTGTTTGATTGCCCTTTTTGGCAGGGGGGAGTGGTTTTTGGGGTTTTTTTTGTTGTTCCTGGAGAGGGAGGGCTTGTTTTGCACGTCCAATTGGATGTTTCTTTTGTTTTTAAATAGCAAAAGAAATGAGCCCATTCTTGGCCCTGCATAATTCGCCTTGACCTTGTCCTTGGTTGTTTCCCAGACTTCTCAGATGTGATGTCTGTGTTCTTTGTACAAAAATCGTGAAGCCATGCAGAAAAAGGTATTTCCGCTGCAGCCAAAACTTCCTGCTGGAGGGCAAAGGAAGACACAGTTGAGAAGAATTTGAAAGGACGGAAATAACCCTTGATATATGTGCACTTGCAGGTGCAGGGATCCAGTCAATCCTTTATGGAGTGGGTTGCATGTGGGCAGGACTGTTGGGGATGTCTGGAAAAAGGCATCCTACTTGATTGCCAACTCCTTGAAGCTGCCTGGCTGCCATAGTGCTGTGCCAGCAGGGTACAGCAAAGCTGCCTGCTTTTTTGCTCTGGGGGAGCAAGCAGTGATGCCAGGGTGCTCTCTCCTGGCTGAGCTCCTACTTTGCTCTCACACTTGCACTCACAGCTGACTCTGGGTTTGCCCTGCTCCCTGTTAGGGAGCCACTACCTGCATCCTGTCTCTACCCGTGTGCCCCAGCAGCCTCTTTGTAGCTAATCCCAGGGCTGAGGATGCAGGAGATGGATGCTGTGAAGTTTTCCATCTGTTTTCCAACATTGCCTTTAAATGGATTGTCCCTTTGCTCTCTGCCTGTGAAAATGCAGCCACACTTAAGTCTGCTGCCAGGTCCTGCAGGTAGGGCAGGTCCAGATGCAGAGCCTGGTACAGGGATGCCTCCTCTGGTGGACCCTTGGCAGGATGGGAGGCTGCTCTGACAGCTGGGGAGCTGCCCTCTGTTGCTGCTGTCACACAGCTGTGCACAGATGTTCAGAAGAGCCTCTTTATGGAGTTGGTGGCTTCAGGAATGCAGGCTGAAATTCATTTTGCACACAGTGCACACACTGAGGCTGTTTACTGCCAGCTAGGACCTGGGGCAGGAGGACTGTGGTACCCACTGCCCTCCAAAGCCAGCTAGCAAAAAGAATTAGGGTTGCATGGCTCAGCTCAAGCCAGGCAGAAAAACAACCTCAAAGCATCAACCCCCATCAAAAAAGCTATCCGGATTTCTGGCACGACGATCTCTCTGAGCTGAAAAATACCAGGCACGAACTTGTTGCCTAACCAGTGCAAGAAGGGACAAATACCCCCGAGTCTCTGTTATCATTAGCTACCAGCAAATACCTGCTTTGAGAGACATGTTGTAACTGCTGGAAATACTGGTGAAGTTGCCTCATTACAGGCAAAGGCCTAATGATTTGAAGTCCCCGATACTGGTTCCAGCAGGGTCGGGGTCTTCTGGTGCTTTTGCTGTTGTCGGTCAAGGATTTGTCTGTGTGTTGTGCTCACTTCTCTCCTAGTGGAAGCCAAGTGCCCGTCCTTGCCCAGTCAGCGTACCACAAAGCGGCTCTCAGCAGACATCAGAGACAGTGTTTCACTCTCCAGGGAACTGGTGCTGCTTTGTACCTACCTACAAAGACCTCCTGGAGGTGGAAACTGAGGGCCTCTCTCTGTGAAGGGTAAATTTGCTGGCTTGCCAAGCAGTCTGCTTTATTTCTGTTGATCTGAATGTGGTTTAAAGCTCCACAGCTCCATGAAAGTCTTTTCCCAGCACTGGAAATGTGCAGTGGTTTTTCTTATGGAGATGAGGGCTCAGCACCTTGCAGCATCCATCCCACAGGCTGCAGAGCTTATGAACAGCAGAACCAGGAGAGATTCTTTTAAAGCTGACTGTAACCAGGACTAAACTTGCCTAAATCTCACCAGCAAGGAGATAGATCCCAGTCACTGGAGCTGTGCGCTCCCTCCAGAGAGGTATCATTTCGGCTTCTCAGAAGCCCAGGCAGCATCTCTCCTGGAAGGTTCTTTTTTTTGGTAAGGTGCCACCCACCAGCTCTGGGGCTCAGGAAAATCTGGGTGTGAGGTTCTTGGCTGTCCACAAGGCTTAAAAAACAGATTGATGGATGTAGGATTGTGACTGCCAGGCTCTCATGGAGACTGACTGCCCCAGGGACAAGTAACACCAACACCCTGCCCCCAAATTCCTGTCACTTTACCCCATCAGTGGTTTTACTTTGCTGATGCTCCAGTGTATTATAAAGCTACATCTGCACTGCAAGCAAAGAGGTGCCAAGTTCCCACAGGTCAACTTCAAAACAAGAAACATAGATCGCATCTGTTGGGTCATTCCATCCAAATTCAGCTGTTGAGGTTTTGCCAGAAATATCTTAGTTTTGAGGGTGGTTTGTTTTATTTTTTTAATCCACTAACAGGGTAGAGCAAAAACAGGGGTTTGGGAAAAAACCCTGTGGGAGATGGCAGACTGCTCTTATCACTGACATTGGCTCATCTTCTCCTGATACACCTGCCTTAAAATCAAAGGCTCTTAACTCTTTTAGACACCACAAAGCCTAGTTCATACCTAATCACATTTTGCAAGAAACTCTTCCAGATTTGTTAACAAATGGCTTAGATTGCCCTAGTTCTTTCCTCCTGTTCATCCTTTCCTGGATTTTAAGGGACTTAAAAGAATCTCCACATTTTATACATGGTTTTGTCTTTGCTGGTGAAAGACAAGTTTTTTCTAAGTCATCTGTAATTGGAAATGAATCAAATTCTCTAACTGTCCTGAGAAGCTGGTTTGGGTTTCTGCATCAGATGGGAGTAGGCAGTGCAGCAGTGGCCTTCTACCTGCTGTCTTCTACCACAAAGGACAGCGTTGTGCTTGCAGGTGGATCTTGCCAGCATTTTTGTGCTGCATGCAGAGAGTCTGTGGCAGAGCAGGGCTGTGCAGGTGCGTGGTGGGGTTACACCTTTTGTTTGGTACCACGGGGTCCTTTCACATGGAGGGTGATGTGAGGATGTGATATTTTTCAGTGTGGTGCTTGATTTCCCAGCACACAGCACTTTGGGATTTTGTGAGAGAGTTTATAGGGCTAAGGTTTAATCATAGAATCATCAAGGTTGAAAGAGACCTTTAAGATCATCAAGTCCAACCATCCACCCAGCACTACCACTGGTAACCCCTAAACCACTAAACCATTTCACCCAGCACCAGATCCAGACACCCCTTAAACACCTCCAGGGATGGTGACTCCACCACCTCCCTGGGCAACCTATTGCAATGCCTGACCACCCTAATAGTGAAAATTTTTTTTCTAATATCTAATCTGGATCTCCCCTGTCTAAGCTTAAGGCCATTTCCTCTGGTCCTCTCACTGAAGGTACGGTAGAAGAGACCAGCCCCTCCTCACTAAAACCTCCTTTCAGGTTGTTTTACAGAGTGATGAGGTCCCCCCGAGCCTCCTCTTCTCAAGACTAAACAAATCCAGCTCCCTCAGCCATTTCTCACAGGGTTTGTTTTCTAGACGTTTTTAGAGCCTTGTTGCCCTTCACTGGACACGCTACACCACCTCAATGTCCTTTTAAAAGTCAGGGGCCCAGAACCGAATGCAGTACTTGAGGTGCGGCCTCACCAATGCCAAGTACGGGGGATGATCACTTCCTTGCTCCTGCTGGCTACACTGTGGCCTTCTTGGCCACCTGGGCACACTGCTGGCTCATATTGGGCCGTCTGTAAACCATCAACCCTGAGTCCCTTTCTGCTGAACAGCTCTCAAGCCACTCTTCCCCCAGCCTGTAGCACTGCATGGGGTTGCTGCGACCCAAGTGCAGGACTGGCACTTCACCTTATTGGACCTCATGTCCAATGAGTTTGTCCGAGTTTGTCCTCGACCCATTGACCGAGTCTGTCCAGGTCTCTCTGAAGAGCCTTCCCATCCCTGAGCAGATCAAAACTCCCACTCAGCTTAGTGTCATCCAAATTTACTGAGGGTGCACTCAATACAGATCATCAATAAAGAGGTTAAAGCGTTCTAGTTGGGCATTGGCCCTACATGACCTCAAAACATCCTTATAGTTCTCCCAAGTTATCTGACCCTCCTTCCAGAGATGGTAGATTCACTTTTTTTCCTAAGTTCTCTGTTTGACCACACTGGTCTTTTCCCCCAGTGACCTGTCTTTCTACACACTGGGACAGCCTGCTCCTGAATATTTAAAAATTCCTTTTTAAAGCACATCCAGCCTTCCTGGACTCCATTGCCCTTCAGGACTGACTCCTGAGCACTGCTGTTCACTGCTGTTCAGTGTTTAAAAACACTGCTAGTGTTTTTAAAATTCATGTGTAACTGGGGTTTTCCACAGTTGTAGCATAGGCCATAAATTCCTCCTTAAAAGGCATTTAGTTAGATGAAAAAGTTTTGGTTCACTGGAGCTTGAGTTTTAATGGTTACTATGCTAAAATCTACTATGGAAGTTGTTTAATATATTACTTGGCAGAGTCCTGGAGAGCAGCAGTATTCTGGGGACTATGCAAAACCTTCACTGCCCAGGAGGATCCCATATTTCACCTATGTCTTCATTCTCAGTCATCATAGCATGTCCAAATTCACTAGGATTTGCTGATTACTAATCAGCAAATTCCACCCCATGTTTGTTTTTTCTAATGCTGGAAAGGCATGCTGTGTTTAAAAAAATGTGTTTAATCCTTTGTTGGGCTGAGGTTGATCGAGGTTACAACTAAATAGGAGATTACTACGTAACAAGTCTAATCAGGTTGGATTTTTGCAAGCCCTGCTTGCTTTTCCATGCATAAATGCTGCCATGCCTTGTTTCTGTGTCTCCCACTGCAAGCTTTTCACATTCTTTCCAGGCTTTAGCTCATGGAACTGGATGATCAACCCAAACCATTCTATGATTCTGTGATATAAAGGTCATGCACAAGGTCTCTGAAGGCAGCGTTCCCAAACCATGGTAAATCAGCAGGGGTGGGATTTCTAGTGGTACTGGTCTGCTCCCTGCTGAGCCTAGTGGTGTGGAAAGCAGGAGTTGCTCCATGGCAGATGGATGGTGGCCCAGGGCCCTTCCTCACGCTGACTCAGTCTCAAGCCTCCAGGACTTGGGGCAAAGCTGCATTCGCGTTTTCAGCCTTTCCAGGGTCACTGGGCTGCTGAAGTCAGAGGTGGAGCATCCAAACAGACATAGCATCCGACATCTACTTTGGTGCGGATGTCTTGGAGCTTCCTTCTGTAACTCCTTAGTCTCTTCAAAGCCAGGTTAAAGGAAGATGAAAAATGCCTTCAGAAAGGGGTAAAGAACAAGGCCTGTAAGTCTGCAAGAAAGCAGCAGGCAGCTTTGGGAGTGGGGAAGGCCAAAAGCACTTCCTATATGTTGCTGCCTCTCACAGAGCACTGACCTGGGAGGGAGCAGCTGAGGCCATGCCAGCTAAAATGAGTAGATGCTGCTTATGGAAGGTTTCCCCTTTTCCATATAAAGTAATTTTGAAGGGAAAATACTTTGCCAGCAACTTAGGAGACTGGAGTCTATTTTCAGACTTGCAATAGCTTGTTAGAGTGAACAATGTTTAGTTTTTGCTTTGGTTAGCCGTCTCACAGGGAGTGTTCCCAGCCTGTGTTTGACCTGGGGCTGTGGCACAGCAGTGCTCGTGAGGGCTGGCTGGGAATCAAGCTGACACCCACGTGAGCTTCAGCGTGTGGTGCGTGGCTTTGTGTGAGCTTCAGCATGTGGTGCGTGGCTTCGCGTCTTCGTGTTCTGGACTTCCCGCACACACCCAAGCACCAGGGCATACCCACAGTGCTTAGTGTCCAGCTTATTTTTGCCTTTAGTGACATACCTGTAGGCCCCTTGATTTTAGCAGAAAAGTTACTGCTCTGCTTGCTGTGCAGTTTTTATTTGTGTGTGTGGACACCAAAGGAAGATCGGTGAGGACGAGGTAACCCTGAGCTGTGACAGACCGTCCAGGTACCAGTGAGAGGCAGATGGGTGGGCTGGGAGATGCCAGGTCTCTGCCTGCTGTGGCTGAGCAGAGAAGAGGTGCCTGGCGTGGGGAGGGGTCTCAGGAACAGATGCCAAATGACATCCTCATCGAGGAAGTCAGGCTCTGCCACATGCTGCTGCAGCAGAAAAGCAACTACATAACAGCAATGGGAACTCCTCTCCAGCTGCTGCTTTTGACATAATGCAGGCTGTCAGCTCCCTGCAATCTGGAGAAAAAAATAGTCCCTGCACAAATGGTCAGGCTCTCTCCCGGGGTGAATGAGATCTGGGGCTCTGTAAAAAGCCCCATCCTGAGCTGGGGAGAGCTATTTGTTTAACAAACAATGGGCAGAGTGCTGAGGAAATGCCTGAAGTGCCTGTGGAGAGCAGCTGATTTCCATCAAGAGCTGGGGCTGTCCTCCTGGCCAAGGAGCTTCTGCTCAGTCAGGGCAAGTCCTGCAGGGAGCATCTGCACATCAGCAGTGCCCGTGGTGCAGGCCTTGGGGGGGAGTGGAGACCACTTGGCCACCTTGATCGTGATGACCATGACCATTTCCATCAGCAGGTGCAGCCCTCAGGTCCTCAGCCCGAGGGAGGCAGATGGAGAAACATTCCCCCTTGGGGGCAGTGCTGCAAGTAGAGCAACAAGGCCTCTAAGGTGCAGGCTGTAGGATGATGGCTGAGGGTCTCCTTGCTGGCAGGAATCAAGACATCTGCTCTGTACAGGGTGGGCTTGTTTCCAGCCCTGGTGAACACATGGTGGCCTTGCTTCCTTCACAAGAATTCCCAAAGCAAGAGGGTGACTTGGAGGGGGGAGTGTCTTCATATCTTCGGAAGTGCTTGCAAGGCTCTGCCATCCTCTGCATCTCTTGTTGCTGTGTCATCTATCCAGCTCTGTCTGCTCTGGGGGATTGTGGGAGAGAGTGAGTGGGACCAGCACAGGCAATAAGCAGGGTGAGGGCCATGCACAAGAGTGTCAGCCCACTGTAGTAGGAGTCTAGCTACTGCTGTGGCCTGTTGTGATTTGACTTTAAATCTACTGACTTCTTGGCCTTTCTCATTTATTTTTAGTGGCGGAAGAAACACAACTCTAGAATTTTGGCTGTATGGATTAAAGTCAAACGTCCGGAGAGTCCACAGTGACTCTTCCCATGACACTTGTTGCATCTCTCAGGATGTGTATTCCCTCCTGGCCTCAGAGCTGTGCTGGATAGAGGTGGAGGCCTGTGGATGCTTCCAATTCATTTTGCAGCCAAATGCAGAACGTCATGTTCTGCCTGGTTAGATCAGGATGTACATCCCGAGCTCGAGCTCAGGACTGCCTTTTAAAAGTCAGGCTCTTGCTGTGCTGTGGCTGCTGTGCCAAGCCAGCCAGAGCTTTGCTGTGAAGCTGTGCAGGCACTTCTTTCCAAGAAGATAAACAATTTCTCCTTGCCTGGGAGATGGGTAGACATTCTTTCTCTCTTTACCCCTGCCAGCAGTTGCTGCTGAAAAATCCTTGTGTGATATGCTCCTGGCAGGGTAAGCAAACACCTGTGGGCAAGAGGGAAACTCAGCAGCAGCCAAGACTGAGAGACCTCAGGCAATGAATGTAGTGGTGGACTGAATGCTGCCAGTTCCCAGCCAGGGAAGAGTTGAGCCAGATCCTGGAAGAGCATAACAGTGCCTTAAAATCTACCTGACTTTTAACATAAGTCAAGATCTCTCCTTTTCTGTGGTGGGAGATGGTGGTCATTTGGGGGGCAGCTGTGTTTCCTGCCTCATGGAGAACCTCAGTAACCAGTGATAAAGAGGATGGTGTCGTGCAGGGGCAGACATAGCCCTGCCTGTTGGGGACAGGCCCTGAGCTCTGCCCTAGGAAGGGCACTTGGCACGTGGAGGGTTGTACATGTTTGGAGCAGAAGGCAGCAGCCGTAGCAGGCTCTGCTGGGTGCACATCAGCTGGAGGCCCTCAGAGAGCTAAGTGCAAGCTAAGCCGCCTGGGAACATAGGGTCCCATCGGAGCTTCCAAGTGCACTGTTGTCCCTATTGTTTAAGGGACACCGGAAAAAGAACAGCTGGGCTGTGCAGGAAACCGCCTCGTGCTGGGTAAGGGGAGCAGAGTGTGTGACCTGAGGTGGCCCCGTCATGGGGATTCAATGCCCTGGGCTTGGCCACAGCCTCGCTGCTGCGCAGGGGCCAGGCTGTGGCTGGGGGTGCAGGTCACCCCCCCTTTATTGTGGTGTATTCGAGGGGAACACCTTCAGCGGGGTGTTGCTGAGAGTGCAGAGCTGGGCATGGGCTGCTGTGGTACAGATCTGCTCTGGGCCACCTGGGGCAAGGATAACTCCAGCACTTTTCCATAAGGGAAAGGGTGCTGTGACTCTTGACACACCCCTCTTTTGACGGGTGCACAGGAATCAATTCACGAAGCAGCACACACAACAAATGGATAAGCATGTAATGAAATGCTGCTTAAATTTTTGACTCAGCCCTGTGCAGATGAGGAGCACCTGGGTTGTGGTATCTGCCAGGAAACCACCCGTGCTGACCATTAGGAGTGGTTTCAACCATCGCCCAGGGCTACACATAAAACTTCTCTGCTTCTCTGCAGCTGCCTCCTGTCAAAACCAGAACTGGAAAACTTCTGTAACAGAGAATATTGAAGGCAGCCACCCCGGTCTCTTAGCAGCTTCCCACCAGCAGGCCATGTACAGTCATTCCTGAACAGGGAAGTCTCAAAAGAGAAGAGCACACACTTCTCTGGGATCACAACAGCTGCTCAGGAGTGGGGAGCCACCTCAGCATCTCTTGGGTTAGAATAGAAGTATGGCTGATACCCTTTGGCTGGTGATACCAGTGTGGATCTGACCCCAGATCCTGAGGAGGAAAAAGACACCAGCTTTCTGCTGGAAGATGTTAGTGCGGTGGGATGCACCTGGAAACCTGCTCCCCACTGCCTGTGATGGCTGTAGGGGGGAGTGCACACGCAGGGCTGAAATCAATGCACGTTCAGGACCCCCATAAGGAGCATCAGGACCCAAATCCGCCCCTTTTTTATGGGGCTGAGAATAAGCCATGGTCTGTGAGCCAGCATACCCAAGGGCTTCAGTTAGGCATATAGGAAATGCCTTCTCCTGATGCAGTGTAATGGGAGCTTTAGTTTCCTGTTACTGCCTGCATCTTCAGAGCAGAAGCGGGAAAGCTGTTTGTTGTGTTCTTAAAGCTCTCAATAACTGGAAATAAACACTGTGTGCTCCTTTGGTCTGCACTTCCTATTATGGGGAATTAATAGCTGCATTTTGTAAAACAGCCTCACTAAAGAGGGATTGAATAAAAAAGGCCATTCTTCCCTTTCTGGGATATGGGTTACATCTCCAACATTTCTCAGCCTGAGGGGTAAACATCTCCAGCCAGATCTGCAAAACAACTCTGTTCTCATCTTGCTTTGGAAGGAATTCTCTGTTTAACCAGGAATTGGAGCTCTCAGGGGAAAAGAAGCTCTGCATTTACCTAGTCCTTTCCCAGATTCCTGCCAGGGAGAGCTCTGCCACCCTCCAGCCAACCTCCTGTGGCTGAGTATTGCATACAGGTAAAACAGGAGCAGCGTAACATTGAATTGTGTTAGCCAGCTGCCATGGGATTGAAATCATACTAGGGAGAAAGATGCTGCCAAGTTGGCCAAGCTCTCCATGGCATGAGAAAGTGATGGGATGCACCCTGTCTCCTGGGGGTCCTTTCCTCCCTGCCAGCTGGCTTGGTGACTGCATGGTAAGCACATCCAGGCCAGTTTGTACAGGCCTGTTCAGTCCCTGAGATAACAGAATACAAACACTATCTTACCTCTAACCTCAGTCTTGCAAGTAGATAGACTGATCTGAACTGCTCAACACTTGAGTTTCTGTCTGGTTTCAGTCTAAACAGCTTAAGGCTGGATGCTTGTGTTGCTTCAGAGAGGGAAGTGCTTTGATGTGGGATCAATCCTGCAAGCTTTGCTCCAAGCAGGGATCTCCTTCACCCCATCCTCAAAACCCATCAGATTGGCCCACTTAAAAAGTTCAGCAAGGAGACAGCTTGTAGTCACCCCAAGCTTAAAAGCATTTCTCCCTTTTTGCAGGACCCTCCATTGTGACTCCTCCTAAGGATATCTGGAATGTGACAGGAGCACAGATCTACCTGAGCTGTGAAGTCATTGGCATCCCAACTCCTGTCCTCATCTGGAACAAGGTAAGGGTCCTGCTAGGAGCTCAGAGAGCACAGCAAACCTGAGGCAGCTGAAACTGCATGGTGAGCATAAGGACTGTAGCAGATCCCTCTGTAGAAACACACCTCTTTGATGAGTTCTCTCATCTGTGCAGTCCTGTACACCCCCAAACATTTGGTTTTGCTTAGTCTTTAGTCATTGCTTTTTCTAAACTCTTGTTGATCCCGAGGCAGAATATGTTTCTCTTGGTAGTGCCTGATATTTGGAGCATGCGGGGAATGTCCCCTGACCTGCTGTCACCCTGCTGGCAGCAGTGACTGAGGTGGCTAGACATCGCCCACATCGTCGGGAACAGGAACCACATGGGGCAGTTGTCTCCAGTAGCCAGCAGCATGTTGATCTTGGCAGCACTGG
Organism: Pipra filicauda; assembly: GCF_003945595.2. Lineage (NCBI taxonomy): Eukaryota > Metazoa > Chordata > Aves > Passeriformes > Pipridae > Pipra > Pipra filicauda. The sequence continues at coordinate 290,545 of NW_024104368.1, forward strand.
TAACATCTGGCTTTGGACAGGGGCCAGTGTTGAGCAGAGAAAATCGTAGCCGTAGGGCTGAGAGCCACAGCACAGCCCCTGTAGCCTCCTCAAGTGCCACAGGTTTGTGGACACTTGTGAAGGGCCTTAAAATTAAGCTGAAACAATACTAGCTTAAGGCTAGTATGGACTAAAAAAGCTAGATTGGCCCAAAATTTGCTCTAAGACAGTAAGCTTTATTCATAGGGGTGTCAGAGCAGACTCTTGGGTGAGCAATGTGGGCATGCTGACTCAGGCAGCGTTTACTGCTTGTTTATGAGTAGATGCTGAGTTTATACTGACTGTCAATGCTACTCTGCTTTTTGTGCCTCTACCTCATGGCCAAGAGACTGCTTGACACGGTGATAACAAGGGCTGAGTACCACTTACCCCGTGCTTGGCTCGGTGCTCAGATACACAGCACTGGGGAGAGGCTGCACTGCTGTTTTCTCCTCGATGCTGTGGCCACCAGGAGGGACAGCCTGTTTTGCTGCAGCAGAAACATGCAGGGCTGTTGCTGGTCTGTTGAGAAGAGGATAGGTCATGCAGGTGGACACTCAGTTCTCTACTGCTGCCAAATTAAAAAGCCTGATCAGCAGGAAGTTATGGGGGAGTCTCTCCAAACAAGGCCAACAGTCAGCTCCTGGTGGTCTCCCAGTCCCAAGCCAGAAGGCAGCTGCTCCAGCCTGCTGAACTGGATTGATGTACAGCTGCCAGCAGCTGCAGGCTGCTGCACTGATGGGCTAAACACACCCTTGGGAACACGCACATGAGTTCTGTGAGGCCAAGTCAGTGCAGTCAGTGCAGGGTATGTTTGCACACCCCACTGCCCAGCACCATCCGTATCAGAAAACCATGCCACTCTATCTGTTCCTGCTGAGGCCAGGGGAACACAGCCTCAGTGCAGATGCTGAGGCACTGGGGCAGTACCACGTGGACAGTAAGGTGAAATGCTGACACTAGGAAAAACACATTCATGTAAAACTAGCGTTGATCTTGTCTGTGTGCGGGTGTGGTTCTAGCAGTTCCAGCATAAATAAGCCTGCAATTCTTACCTGTTTCTGCCCTTCTGTTTAGATAATTCGAGGACAGTATGGTGTCCAGAGGATGGAGCTCCTGCCTGGGGACCGGGAGAACTTGGCTATCCAGACCCGAGGGGGCCCTGAGAAACACGAAGTGACTGGCTGGGTGCTCGTAAGTATTTTGTGTACGCAAAGAGCTGCACAAACAGTACAGGGCAGTTTGCGAATATGAACAAACAACAGTACAGAAGACAAATGGCAACACATAGGGCCTTTGGAGGAAAACAACCTGTGTGAATTAGGGGTGAAGGGTAAGGGTGGCTGCTTGCTCCAGTCTTACCTGTTGCATGCATCCTACCTCTGTCCAGCATGCAGCAGAGGGGTGCATTCTGTGATCAGAAAAGGATAGACTGAAAAAAACATCTCATTACTTTCCTGCTGCTGTTAGTGGGAAGGAGACCCTCTCCATGACTAGGAAGGAACTAGTACAGAGGTAAGGCATCCCTAAAACCCACCCACAGCTGGGGAGCCCTTACAAGTCTGCACTTTCCTCTGTGAAGCAGAGAAGAAAGCTAGGCTCACCCACAGGAGTGGGTGCTTGTCTCAAACCCCACTGAGGAGACCCACCACAATCTGAACCAGACTGTTTAGAGCTGACAGAATGCAAGGAGTCAGCATGGTTGCTAAGGGTGAACCCCTTCATGCACTCTGTTCATCTCATCATGTCTCAAGCAATTATCAAGTTACATAAGATACCTTAAAACAAAATCACCTCTCCCCATGCATGGGATGCTCATTGGAGGGCTGGGGGTGTGTTTCTTCCCCTAGATATCCCCTCTGAGCAAAGAGGATGCTGGGGAATATGAGTGCCATGCGTCAAATGCCAAAGGAGAGGCAACAGCTTCTGCAAAAATCCACGTTGTGGAAACTCTGCATGAAATAGCTCTGACCAAAGGTTGGTAAGTGTGGCTGAATACTCAGCAGCTCTCTCCCCAAACAGTTTACCGTTACTTGATACAAATGGACCACCTCTGTTTAATGCTTTCTAAAGAAACACAAACAAACCAACCCAACCCCCCCCTAAAAATAGCAGTTTTAACACACAGTTTTTTGTGTTTGGCCAAACATTCCCAGCAAATCTTAGCTCCTAGAGTTCTCAAGGGAGAGAACACTGCCAAGTGCAGTAAAGTACTGGAGATTAAACATACCAAATTAAAATTAAAAAATACCTTCTGGGTTTCTTGCAGAGCCACTTTCAGTGGTTTTCCAGCCCTATTTATATTGTCTGTGTTCTCTGGACACTTCCAAACCTGCCCATTTCTCCTGGAAGCAGTATTGGCACAAGCAGCCCTAAAGCAGAGGGAGAACTTCAAGCACTTAAATTCCTGCCAAGTCCCTGCACCTCCACCATCCTGGAAACACCCCAACACCTGCCATATTCTCTGCATTCTGGGGTGTCAAACCTTGGACGGTACAGATATGCCACAGCAGGTCCTCTTTGCCAGGCTGTGTGCAAAGCTGATGGCAAAACAACCACCCTCATTCCAGCTGCAGAGAGGATGGATCACTATCACATTCACATACGCTTAGGAATAAATCTGGATAGCTGGGACAGTAACTGCAACCATGCTAGAAGCAGAGGCACTGGGAACCAAGCATCCATGTAGAGAATACTGTGCTGCCCAAATCCAGTTTTGGACATAATCCTTAGTTTTAATCCCAGCAGCTTTATCCAAACTATACAGTCGTGACTTTCTGTATCCTTGTGTCTGTGAACAGCTGAAATACTGCCCTTAGGAGAATATTAACAGCACTTGCCATTGAATTAAGAGCTTAAAATGAATCCAAATATCATGCATAAGAACTCTGCTAATGGTTTTTAGCTAGTCTCTAATCCCTTTTCAAGCACTTTAGTTATGGATGTGAATGAAATTGAGCCACAAACAGCACACTTATACCCCAGAACAGAAAATGTTCACTCCCCCTCTCACAGTAACCACTGTGAGGCTGCAGTACCATGCATATTGCCTCATAGTTTATTTCTTACACACAACATCCATGTGTTACAGCTGTTTCTTTTCAGCTGTAGGAAAGCTCTCTAGTCAGCACGCTGGAGCCAGGCGATAAGTGCAGGCTGCCAGCTTAAAGGAAATTGATAAGGTTAATGGAACAGACTGTCAGACGTCATAGCTACACACTGAGAGTCTGTGTTCCATGTCCAGGTGATCTCAGCACAGAAAAATGCATTTATTATCATCCTCCTGCAGCAGGGAGGGAAGGAAAGAAGGAAGGAAGAAGGGATCAGGTCTCACCCTCAGCTAAAAGAGCACAAAGCTACTGCCAAAGTTGCAATATTCCCTCTTGGAACAGTACAGACTGTAACATGTTTCTGTTTTTCCACAGATGATGGTGCAGAGCTGTGATGTGAGGACTTTCACTTACGCAGTTTTAAATTAGTATTTTGGAAAGCTGCAAGCTCTGGCTTTTTCTAGCTGACTAATCGTTCCCTCTTAACTCCCTTATTCTTTGACTCCCAATTTGCTTGCACACTTTTTTCACAGATGCACAAATAAAGAGATTCACAAGTTTGATTACAAATTTTAATTCTATTTACAGAAAATAAACATACTTTTGAACAGCACACAGCAGATGAGTAAAACTGTATTTTGAATGCAACGTACATAAAATGAAACTAAACCCGAGAACTTCAGTCTCATAATTAAAAAAAAAAAGAAAGCCCTTTGAAAGGCTAAACACTCATCATACGAGGTGCAATACTCATAGACATCAGTTCTTGGAAGAGGAGTTTGCAGGCATAGGGCATTCGAACCAAAGATATCTGGAAAGAGATTTCAAAAGTCTTGTGATAAGCACTCCTAAAGCATCAACTTCCACCATCCTCTAAACAAATAACTCATCAAGTTTTTGGCTCAAAAGCGAGTCTGAAGTCGTGCATGAGAGCATTTAACAAGAATTGCTCACAGACAGTACCAAAGCAAGAAGGAAGCCTGAGACTGTCTGTAGAGGCTACAACAGCAGCTATCCAGAACACATTTTTAACATAAAACCTGCAACCAAGGGATCTGATCCTAAACAAGAGCCATTTAACACAGGAACGTGTGCACAGCCAAGTGTGCCTGATGTGCAGTAAGTGCAGTTAAGATTTCCGGCACACATCGATTTCTAACTCCGGTGCCACTGCTGGAGGGGCAGCAGTCAGTCCCTGGCACAACAACAAGCCTGTTCAAGGCAACTCTTTTTATCTCTGCTACCACCCTTCCTTGACATGGTGCTGTAACCAAGCACACACTGCAGGGCTTTTATTAATTAAAAAAAACCCACCAAAGTGCAACACAAAAGGCCTCCCATGGGGACCCAGCTCTGCAAGCATAAATATCTTCATGGGACAGTCACAAGGGCGATGGCTCTTAAATTCCTGTGATTCTGAGTTTTACTTCTAAAAATAAGCTCTCAAGCGTTTAAAGTTTCTGAAAACTCTGCACTGTACAATACTTGAGCAGCATTTCCTGCCAAGCCAACACTCTGAAGTTAATAAGGAAGCATCCAAATTAACTAGGTCACTATAAACACTTAAAACAGTTATGAAACTAAAATAGCAATTGTTCTGGTGCTTCTTTAAATATTTACTTCCCTATCCTCCTGTTCACTGGAGTGGCATTTCCTCTTGCCCACAAAGAGAAACACTGGCTGATGCAAACTGCACGTACCTGAGTTTTATTGCGGCATCCCCGGCACTCATAGGTGTGAGTCCTGGTGTTTGCAATCGCCATGATTCCACAGAGGTTACACACATGGACTTGGTATGGGTCTGAAGCTTCAAACAGTCTTTCTCTCAAGAACTGGGCCGCTCCATGAGCAATCTGGCAATCCCGTTCCATTTCTCCAAAGCGAAGGCCACCATCACTGAAAAGAATAAAAAAAACCCACTTAACTTTTCTGCTCATCGGCAAAATAATCATTTTTTGTTGGCAGAACAAGTATCTTACCAGAAACACAACAGCAGTATTGCAAGGCAGGAGGAAAGCTGTGCATTAATTTTCCTCTAACACCTCAGAATAAACTGTTAGGGAGAATTTGAACACAATAATTTTTAACTGCTGCTGAGCATTTCTACAGCAGGTGGCTGACAGCCACAGCACAACCACACAGCAAAATGAAGTATACAATTAAGTCATCCTCTACTTATCTGTGGTGAGTTTAACTTTGGCTGTCTGCTAGATGCCCGCCAAGCATCTCTCTGACTCCCCCCAGGTCGAGAGGACACGGGGAGAAAATAAGACGGAAAAGCTCATGAGTGGAGGTAAACCCAGGGATACAGCTGATCAATTACTGTCACAGGCAAAACAGACTCAGCATGGGGAAAATTAATTTATCGCCCATTAAGAATGGAGTAGCATGATGAGAAATGAAGACAAAACTAAAAATTCATCTCCCCAGCGTTCTTCCCAGGCTCAACTTCATTTCTTCATTCCAAACTCCTTCCTCCCCTCCCCATGGCCGCAGGGAGAATGGGGGCTGCAGTCAGTGCATAACAGTTCCTCTCAGCTGCTCCTTCCTCCTCACGCTTTTTCCCTGCCACAGCATGTGGTCCCTCCCGTGGGATAGTCCTTCACACATTGTTCCAGCATGGGCCTATCCCACAGGGTACAATCTTTCAGGAACAGATTGCTGCAGTATGGATCCCCCACGGATCATATACCTCCTGCCAGGAGCCTGCTCCAGCGTGGGCTTTCCATGGGCTGCAGGGCAGTTCCTTTTGCATTTTTTCCCTTCTCTCCCTCACAGCTGCTGCACAGCATTTTTTACCCTTTCTTAAATACATTCCCACAGAGGTGCCACCAGCACCGCTGACAGGCTTTGGCTGGTCAGAGCCAGCTGGAAGTGGCTGTGGCCAGCACAGGGCAACCCCTGGTCCTTTCTCAGAGAGGCCAGCCCAGCAGCACCTCCTGCTACCAAAGCCTTGATGCTGCACCCAACACTTGATCTTAAGCCAAATACATGAAAAATGGGTGGCTAATTGGGGTGAGCTAATGAAGTTCTAGCTGCGAAGCTGAAGCAACTTTAGTTCAGGGCTAAAAACTCGACAGAAAAAGAAAACCCCATATAGAGACTAACACACATCCTTACCGAGATCTACCTTCCATGGGCTGTCTGTTCAGTATCTGGATGGGCCCTCTTGCACGAGAATGGATTTTGTCATCTACCATGTGCTTCAGTCGCTGGTAATAAGTAGGACCAATAAAGATCTGTGATGTGATTTTTCGACCAGTGAAGCCATTGTAGAGGACCTGAAGAAGTCAATGCAGTCACTGAATCATAAGCCTTACTATCCATCAAATGTGTATTAAAAAGATTACAGTGAACTGATATTTTGGTTATACCTCGTTTCCTCTTAGATGATAGCCATAATCTGATAAAAGATTGGAAATCTTCTGCACATTGACAGCATCATTAAAAGGTGTAGCATCACCAATTTCTCCCTTGTTTGCAGATACCTACAGAGAAGAGATTTGCAAAAGTTTGTCACGTTTCTGAAGGACTGGTTATACCATATTAAGCTGTTTCAAACAGTTCAACACTTAATGCTTGAATTTGAGGCTCCATGCCCAACATAGTAACCTACCTTGCTTTGTTTATCAGCTACACAACTTAATACACAGTATCTACAAATTTGCTACTCCTTTTTCTAGGTCAGGGAAATGTCTGAACAAAAGTAATAGATGACAGAGCACACTGTGGTGTCTGACTTGATGGACAAAATTTACAGGACTGTAGGTCTTCCTCAAGAAACCTGCTTTTGCTATCAAGTAACTGCAGAACAATCCTTATTTTTCAGTGAAGTAACACCTACTAGGCAGTACTTACCTTTACAAAAAAACCCCCAAACAAACAAAAGCCCCTCCCCCAAATTTTAATTCATATTGCTCAGACATTCAGTATAGAAGATTTTTCTTACCTTGCCCTGAAGACACTCAATCAAGTGACCAATGGTCATACGGGAAGGGATGGCATGGGGGTTGATAATGATATCAGGTGTGATGCCTTCACAGGTGAAGGGCATATCCTAGAGCAGGGAAACAGACAGTCAATCCTTCCCAGAATATCATGTTTAGGAAAAGTAGATGCCTGGATCCAAATTAAATCTTTGAAAGTGTTTCAAAGGCATTTAAGTATCATGTAAGAAGGAGCTGTGTCCCCTTCTAAAAATATTTTAGCTAAATTTAAGTCAACACAGATATGAGTAGATATTCCACAGACAATTCACTTAAGGCAGTTCAAATGCTAAGAATGGCACAGGTAAAATGTTAAGAAGGAAAAAAAAATTACTACCTCTTGCCTATACTGGATACCACAGGTTCCCTTCTGACCATGTCTGCTAGCAAACTTATCTCCAATTTGTGGAATTCTTACAGAGCGCACCTGTAAGCCAGAGGGAAACATTCAACTGGTAACTTAAATACACAACAGAGATTATTAAAAGTAGAAAGCACACACATTAATGCTCACCCGAATCTTGCAGAACTTGTATCCTTCCTGGTTAAGGGTTACCATGACCTGATCTACAATGCCAGTCTCACTAGTTCGCAGGAAAGTGCTGCAGTCTCTCTTTGTGAAGCGTCTGTTTGTGCTTTCCAGTTCATCTTCGTTCTCTGGCAGCGTTACTGTTTTGCCAATGATGACATCATCCCCAGACACACGTACCCCAGGTGCTATCAAACCATCATCATCAAGTTTGTCATAGATTGCGTGTCTCATACCTTGAGGTAAAAAAGAAAAAAAGAAAGTAGACTCCCAAATTTTTCAATATATTGACTCTGTTGTTCTGTAGAAATTCAAAAAGTCTGCTTGCAACTTCAGACAACAGCAAAAAGATCTAATTTTACACAAATATCTCAACTGGTGTATTAATAACAATGAATACAGACTTCTCTGCTATCTTTTATGTCCCAAAATGGAGACTGAATCAGTTCAACAACATTAACAGCCTTGCCCACAAAAACTTAAATTTAAAAGCTCAGTCTTCACACACTCCTGTATCTTACCTTGGCAAGTTTCACGCGTAGGCTTTTCAAAAACTTCCTCTTGGTCATACCCTTTTTTAGACTCCTGCTCTTTGTATGAGCGATAGAACACAGATCTGAAACAAAGTTACAAAGTCTTCTCCAGTGAAGCCAGCATCATTTCCCCATATCTGTAAATCTGAATTTCACTATGATTATGTTTTAATCACACATTATGGCTACTATTATTAATGACAACCAGAACCAAATAATGAGCATATGCCACAAAGCTTTCCTCTAATTTCCTGTTAACCTGACCATCAATGAAGAGGGGAAAACAAAAACAGAACACCCCGCCCAATGAACTAACAAAAGTTTCTGATGGTATTATGACGGTTACTTTTAAGATACTGCATCTCTAGATAACATGGTAATTTTTGATGAACTGCAGAGACTTTCAGACTTGCTTGACATCTCAGAAGTAGTTATTATTCTTATTATTCACATCTTCAGCACATCATTCTCATATTACTTTCTTCCTTATACATGCCATTTTGCAAGGTTTTTTTAGGCTTCTACTGCTACCTTGCAGTGCCACTCACAGTACAACTGGAGCTGCAGTAGGAAATGTTCAATTTATAAAGGCTTCTTTTTGGGGCAGTAAACAAAAAATACCAAAAGGGAATAGCTGGGACATTGCACAAAAGATGAACCACTCCTTACTGTGTTTTGTTTGCTAAGATACGCACTCACTGTTTTCATTGTGCTGCTCCCTCCATCCTCATTAAAAAAAAATTACAAAGCTTCTCAGGTTGGAAAGATTTGGAGAACGGTGTCTTCCAGCATAAAGATGAACTTTTCATGAGCCTTTGGACAACTCAGTATACTTTTTTTTTTTAATTCCAGGCAGTTAAAAAATTTACTAAGGCTTACCTGAAAAAGCCTCTGTCAACAGCAGAACGGTTCATAATGACAGAGTCTTCCTGGTTATAGCCTGTGTATGATGCGATGGCTACAATCGAGTTGATACCTATAATATGCAGAGCAAATACTTTGAAAGGATCCACACATGCCACTCAGACATTATTTGTAACTCAAAATAAGCTGTATTCTCTACAGCTTTCTGAGATAAAAATCTCCATGTCCCACACACAAAAACACGTAGTATCAGCAAATCCAGCTTTGGGTAGAAAAGAGAGTCAAGAGTGACCCCTTGTGAAAAACCTAGCAAACACCAATAGAGAAAATGCTTTTTTTTCCAGTTAGATTTTAGCAGACTATAGAGGTAAAGTAGTTTCAGCTGCAGCACTACCAATGTGTTTTCTGCAGTCTAGGTATCCAGCTACAAGCTAACACTTTTTAAATCGCATACATTTGCTAAATACTCAGGTATTCTACATAACACTTGTGACATCTTCTAAACAAACAGTAGTATTTTTGTTCAACAAACATTAACTGACAACATACCTGCTGGTAACTCTCTAAATCGCAAGTACTCCATGGAGCGTGTTGTTACAAGGGGCTTCTGGGGATAATACAACACATGTGCCAGCGTATCCATACGGACATGGAAGTTTGTAATGTAAACTCCCATAGCCTGCTTACCCATAGCAGACTGGTACGTGTTCCTGGGAGACTAGACAGACAAGAGAAGACCAGCAATTATGTACATAAAGCTCTTTACACACACCTGTGGGTTTTCTATCAGATTTAAAAAACCAGGATGTTGGAAGAGGTGCACTGACCTGGTTGTGATCAGGGAAAGGGATAATAGATGCACACACTCCCAGGATCATGGACGGGTGAATCTCACAGTGTGTGTATGTTGAACAATATGCCACACCTTTCTCTTGCAAGTCATCTGGAGTCATTGCCAGCATCACAGTCTCTTCTTCCAGTGTGTCAATGTACTCTACCACACCACTGGCCACAAGATCCTGCCAACTGAATAACCAATAACTCAGCTACCAGATAAAATGGGTCTCTTCAGCAGTAACAAGAACAAGGACTTCCCTGGCTTATTATTACTACCACTGCCTCAATGCAGTTAAAAAAAATTAAACTACCAGGCAGAGAAAGCATCTTTGTGCTGCACAAAGCTGTAAACATTTCTCTCTCCAACCTGAGGGAACATGCAGCTTCCAAGATGGGAAATGACACATTCAGTTGAATTTCAGGAACGGATCTCACCTGTAATTGTTATACTCTCGTTCCTTCAGTTGGTCAATATGCCTTTTCTTCAACAGCAACTTCTGTTTCTCCACGATTAAAAGGGGCCGACAAATTCTGCCTGCATCGGTATAGATGCGGATTTCTCGCTCACGGATATCTCTGATCATCGAGACCTGTACAAGAAAGCAGCACCCCATGAGTACAAAGCCTCAGCTTGGAATCAGAATCACAGAACACAAAATAGGGTAACTAAATTCCCTAAAGCAAAGGTTTTACAGGCACTATCATCAGCACAGAAGAAATGTTAACACTCCTACAACAGTAGCATTTCAGAAGACTATTTTCTACTGTTTTATTTTAAACTGGATCCTCTTTAAAAGCAACCAACCAACTCCCCCCCCCAAAAAACCCCAAACCCCAACAAACAAACAAATCACATACAACATAAAGTAAGTAAAACAAACAAACAAAAGGCACTAAACACAAAAAACTCCCCAAACAAAACACAAAACAAAATCAAAACAAAAACTCAATGTGAAGTATATTCAGAAACAGACTGGCAAATAATTTGGCAAGCTATTTGGAGCTTGCAAACTAGTATCAAGGCATTATCCTCTCTTGTCTAAAAGGACACCCAAACTCTAGATGTAAAATTTATACCTCTGACACAATGATGTCCATCTGACGACGGAGCTTCCTTAGGGTATTCATGAGCTGCTCTGGATCTTTGTGTATTCCTACCCAGCAGCCATTAACAAAGATCTTGGTAGCACTAGAAAGAGGGAAAATCAAACAAAGAATAATTAAAAAAAACCACACCAAAACCCCCCACACCTTTGAAGTGTTGTGCAGGACAAAAAGCTTAAGTCTATTTAAACAGTTTCATTTGCACGTACTCAGCTATTGCCGCTGGAGAGATTTCTTCCAGGTTTTCCATGCTCCACTCTTCCAAGAATTCCAAAATTGGGGATGGCTGAGACCCCACAGAAATGTAAGCCATCAGGGCTAAGTTCTTCACAAGTCCTACTGCATGACCCTAGCAGAAACACAAAGTTAACTTGTGTTTTGAAATCAACGGATTTCCCCCAAAAGATCCAAGAACTTAAACTTCAACTCCTCAAGGAACTGGACACAAAGCATGGCAGTTACTTCATTAATTTCTGCCATTCAGCCACAGAGTTAGCTATAAAGATAAATATTCACGTCAGCACTTTTAAAAAAAAGTGCAAACGATCATCACAAGTGCCATGGCTACAAAATGACCAGCAGAAAAAGGCAGTACTGACATAAATACTGCTTTCCTTACCTCTGGGGTCTCAGCGGGGCAAACCATTCCCCACAGCGTATTGTGCAGCTGCCGAGGCTTTGCCAGTTTCCCATCTCTCCCAATCGGAGAATTCAGGCGTCTCAGGTGGGAAAGCGTAGATGCAAAAGTCAGGCGGTTTAACACCTGCACATAGCAAGGAATGCAGTTAGTCAAAGCTTCTTAAGTATGTTGTTGACAGACAGTACATTAGCACAAAGAATCAGTGCCCCCTAGAAAGGATGTACTTAAAAAGAACTAAAATAGCTCTGTTAGCTACACTTTTTAGTTCACTTCCACTAATCTTAGACTTACCCTTAGAATCTCAAGCTCCTAACTAGTGTTGTAATTTTAAAAAAAAAAGTTTCCAGAGCACCATGGCAAGGCCCAGCAGGAACACAGTTATATCCAAGCAGAGTGCTGCTTTTTGTTGTATAGCTTACTCTGTTCAGGTAACTGAACGAGTAATACTCTCGAAGCTGCATTTTCATCGGGGGGATTGCCAGTACAGTAACACAGACACCTTTTCAAATTTTGAAAAGCTAGGGTCACTTAGTTATTAGGAGCAAATCAGCATTTACATTCTTCTGAGTCTGCTCAAAGCTTCTCAAAAATGTAAGAAAATCTATTTTTACAGCCTGAAATGTGCGAGTATATTTAAAATGCAAACAAGCCCTCATACACATACAATAACAACACTCCATCCAGAGACACCTGCCATCTTTGCCCCTTTCCTTACTTTGCTTTCCCCAAATTATGATCCCACCACGGCTCTAGACAACAAAATGTGCTGGCATTTAAAAACTGACACCTCTTTCCTGTTTTCTTCCTTAGGAAAAAGGGGCTCAACTAAGCGCTACACTGCTACTAAAGTCAGTGCTCCTCATCATTTGCTGTGGAATATGTAACTTTTCTATGACACTCAATTTTCTTTAACCACCTGTGAAGGACTGGAAGTAATTACAGGAAAGAAATCCATCCTCCCAAAAGATCCTCTAGGATCTAGGAATTTACCAGACACACAAGCATATGCTCTAACACACAAAAAAAAAGTCTTTAGAAGAGTTAAACCAACTGTTTAGCAGTGAATAAAAAAACCAAACTATGACAAAAAAAACCCTAAACCACACATCTGAACCAACTATTTGGATCTTCATCTGTGTCAGCTAAGGAAGTTTCCTTTCAAAAATGTTTCTATTTAACATACAACATGCATGGATGCCAAGCCATGTTAAACCCTTCCATGATATAGTTCTTCTCTTACATCAACCTGACAAAGCTACTGTACCTGAGATACTCCTGCTCTGGCCTGATGAGCTTTCTTCTGGTCACCCCAGTTTCCAGTTGCCAATGAATACTTCAAACCATCTGAAATAATTCTTGTTTTAATTGCCAATTCCAAATTGAAATCTTTCCCTCTGTCAATAAACTTTTGTGCATATATTCTCACTTCCTTCAGCAAATTCTTAAACATTCTGTAGAAGAGAGACACCAAAAAACATGATTAAACAGTGCTGTAGCAATTCACTCTAATCAGTGCTACTTGGAAAAAAAAGTTCTTGATCTCTTGAAAAGAGGCAATTTGTAACTAGCAAGGGGGCAGAAGGGAATAAAACAAATGAACCTGTTTGTGAATATGAACAAAATACGCTCCAAAACAAGTCAATGCTAGCCACCAACTATGATAGGAAACAACCACTCCCTGAAAAAGTCATAGTCAGATACAGGCTTTGTTGTCTAAGACCAGCTCTTGGACACAATAGAATTAGTCCGATTGATTTAGAAGCACAGAGTTGGCAATGCCTCTATCATTAATTATGAAAACGTGATACTTACCCTCTGAACAGGAAAGCCAACAGTGGCCCAGCAAGATCCAGTCTTTTGTTGCCATAATGATCTCTGTCATCCAGCTCTCTTCTCCCCAGTGCTGCCAGCAACAATCTATGAACCATATACCTAAGCAAATAGGATAGTTTATGTTTTAAACTGATAGCAGGCATTCAGAAAAAGATTACAAGCTTTCACAGATAAATCAGTGAATTCTTTCTTAAAGACTGTCTATTCCAGAATTTTAGGATACTGATGTCCTAAAATAGCCCTCTTCAGCACATCCTGAGAGGTAAATGACCTGCTGAAAGTTCAAGCTGAGGACAGAGAGAACTCAATATTTAAATCACGATTAAAATGCCTCTTCTATTACAGTCTGTCTTGTTCTTTAATATGGGTTCTGTTTAAGCAGTTGCAATCAGGTGTAAAATGGCAAGTCTCCTCATGGAACAGTTCATCTGCATACCAATAAGCAGTGATCAAGATGATGTGCTAATACTTTACATCACAATCACCTTATCAATTTCTATATTTTGCCTACACAAAAAGTCATTATCACTATCATCACATCTAACTTAAGATCTAGAATGTGTTGAAGGCTCATTTTGTTTCCTTTTCCCCCCCCTATTTTATCAGAACTTGCATTTGGTCAGCTTCAAAAATATACCAGTGCCCTAAAGTTTGTCACCAAGTATCCAGAAGACCGAGCTTAAAAACAAACTTCCATTCAGTGTGTTCTTCCAATCATATACATATATGAGAACAAAATATGTATTCAGGGTCCATGTGCAGATATGAGACAGAGTTCTGACATACCCTAGGAAATAAGCCTTTTTGGTTTCACAGAAGTCACTGACACCAACGTGCGGGAGCATTTCTTTCTGCAGGACTTCTTTAGCATACTTGATTCTCTTCTCTTTGGTGACACCTGGCTTTGCACCTCTTGAGCCAATGAAGTTAAGAGCAACATTCTGCTCCTGAATGACAAATGCTTCATCCAGAGAAGGTTTAACCTAAGGCACAAAATTACAGCAAAATCCTGTAGCATCCAATGTCTGTTGGGGTTGAAGGTAACTACAATAGTAGTTTGCTAATCATTTTTGCCAGGATCTGCTAATTGCTGATCCAGGTCTTTCTGGCAACAGTAATGAAGCACAATGGAAGAACATAAAAACTAGTTTAGACATCAGAAAACAGTTCTCATTTGACTACATTCTAGGCCTCTTGCTGTTTCAGGTATAATCAAGATTTTACAAGTAAAGTCAATGGCACAGGAGAAGATCCTATCTCTCCAAATACATATTAACTCTTTGAAATTTCTATTGCACTCTGTTCACTTGAAGTACTCATTAGAATAGGTTTAGGTAGAGAATTTATAACATTTCTAATAGACAACCCACAAAAATAATGAAGAAACAAACTACAAATGGAAAAAGGACAATGCTATAAGTGATGATCAGCCACACCTACACATCACCAGTCATCAAGACAAGAAATAATTTAACATATATTACCATTTCCATCATTTCTGGATCTTCAAAATCATATATGATGTGCTCTAAAATGTCCCTGTCGGACACAAAGCCTAGTGCACGAAAGACAATAATGATGGGGACTTCTTGTTTGATATATGGCAAAGTTGCTACAATGCGCTGGCCAATAGCACTCTTCTTTGCACCCTGGAAAGATGGGGAAAAGAACATGCCTTTAAATAAAAACATCTCTCTGGATTTGAACAATACATTGTAAGTGTATTTATTCAATTTTCACAGGAAAACACGACTTCTCAGCAGGCCAACTGACGAGCTATTCTGAAACCTTACTCTTGGCTATGACTTGGTATTTTAAAATATTTAGAGCTTTAGAAGTCTGCAAAAACTTGTAAGGTTTTTGCTGATACGAAGGAATGTAAATTCTACTTGTTCACCCATACACATCATTTCTCTCTCTCTGTTTATTTGCCAAGAGCAATCCTATCCATCTTCAGTGTTCCTTCTGTCAGCTTAAACCCGGCTTTTCTAACCCACTGTTCAAGTGATCGTTCAAGAAGCTGATCCCTATTTCCAGAAAGAAACACTGTGGGATGCAGAGGCACTCAAGAGTGCTCCAGACACCAGGAGTGAGAGTAGTGTAAAGCTTCTATTAAAGCTACTCTTGAAAAGTTTCACATCATCAGTGCAACAGTACTGATGAGTACAGACACCTTCTGCTTTAGAATTTACAAGTAGCACTTATTTCCCCTCACAGACTGCACACTTAGACGTTAAATATGAATTTATATGTGGGCTAAAAAATACATCTAAATACTAGATTGGTTATCAGCAAAGAAAGGGTCCCTGCTCCCATTTTTGTCCTTTGTCAAAAAACAGGACACAGCTTGTTTAGATTTTCTAAAAACGCATGTACAGTAATTATAAAACTATTTTTAACCTTGCCCTAAAGCCTGCCAGAAATTGAGTCCTCATTCCAATCCTCAAATAATTTACCATAAAGACATAACGTATGACAAACAGAATACATTTTCATTTAATTTACCTTCTTTACAACTTAGCATCAGGAGAAATTTCTTCTCAGAATCCCAAAAGCAAATGACACAAAGAGACAGGACAGTAACAAAACTCCTAAAACAATCTCTCTGGTAAGCCCCAGGGCGGGGGTTATTACTGCTCAGACATACCTGCCCACCTCTGGCCAGCATGCTAACCCATATAGTACTCGTTGGTCGAGAGGAATTTTCCAGACAAGATCTGCACTCTCCTGTGTAGGCATACTTTGAATCTTTCTTTGCAAACACATACACTGTGTTTGTAGCCATTTTCTCTTGAGCAATCAGAACCTGTGTGAGAAAGAAAAACACTAGTAAATAACTGACAAAAGAGCATGCTCAAAGTAACAAGCACAGTGTTTCTACTATTCCTTCAGGTGCCTTAACTGTAAAAGCATTGCACAGCATGAAGTCAATCTGCCAGATTTGTTTGGATTATACTCTACATTTTATAAAATTCAGATTTAAGCAAAACATACAGCTAGCTAAGACAGAATAACCAAAACAAGAGACTCAGGGAACACTGTTCTCTGTGATGTACTTACCGTATCTGTTGGCTGTGCTGAGACATTTCTGTTAGCTTTAGGCACAACACTGATAAAGAAAGCATTTCACTGTCTGTTTTTCCAAGGCCGAGGTACTACACAAGCATTTAAATTTAAATGCCAGCTATAACAATCAAAGACTGATTTCTTTTTCTTCCCCAAGAAGAAAAATAAAATTCTAATACTTTTGCTGTGTTTACTCAGGTATCAGGTACAAAATATGGAAAGTTTCACTGGTGAGGCACTAGCATGAAGAGGATATGATTTGCTGAAGCTGCATCCACAGCAATGGAGGGAAGAATCTAATTTTATAATAGCTGTGAACAACCTGCAGGACACTCAGAGTGAAGAAGTGCCTCACTTTAGGTGCATGCTGCTCTGCAATGCTGGAAATGGAAAGGAAAATATCTAGAGTACTTAGTGGCCTTCAATGCAAAACACTTCATGCAGCTGAAGAAGGGAAGAACTGAAGATGTGAAACGTGCCTCAGGGAAGAAGAAAAGGTAGCTTGAGAAAGTCTTAACAGAGGATGAAAAGCCCATCTTTCTGCAAGAGCAGGAACACCCACATAACTCTGATACACTGGAACAAGAGTGCTTCTGCTCCTAGCAAATCATATGGAATCAAGCAACAGAACTTCCAGTGTCTGTAAAGATACCTATGCAAGGTATAACCCCTTACCTTTTCTGATCCATTGATGATAAAGTAGCCACCAGGATCGAGTGGGCATTCATTCAGTTCACAAAGATCACGGTCAGTTAAGCCATTCAACAAACAGTACGTCGAACGTAACATAATAGGAATTTTTCCTATAAAGGTTTTCTGATGTTGTGTCTGTAATTGATCCTCCCCTTCTTTAATGACTGTTTTAGTTATATCCACATACAAGGGGGCTGAATACCTACAGAATAAAAACAACACTGCGTTATCTGTCAGTTATTACCGTTCTGTACAACCTTGAATAGTAAATGTAGTTATTCAACTGCTCACTGCTATATTACACGTTATTACCACATCATAATCATCATCTGGACTTAAAAACTAGGCATGGAATTTTAAATAGAGGAGTAATTATTACATTTTCAAGGCACTACTATATTGAAAAAGACTATCTATTAATAATGCAGAGGCAGTTCTCTTTTGTGTTTATCCACTCCAGAGTTGGTTCTTACGTAAGGTTTCTCAGTCTGGCTTCATTTGGCATCATTGGTGAGGGTGCTCCATCTCTTTCCCAATGTGTAGGTTTGGAGAGATAGATTTGTTCAAACTTCAGCAGATAGCGGGGCTGGAAAACAAGAATACACTTATTTGTAATGGAAGAAACACCCATTTCGGTTGTTCAAGAGAGGCCCTTAGTAGCAACCTTTGAAAACCCTGACCTAACTTCAGCTGAAGAAAGCTGACAGAATATTTCAGCCATAAACCTTTCTTGCCGTGCTAAAGCTACTGAAAATCAAAATCCAACCAAAACTTGCTTTTGGCTACCTGACTTGCTCTACCACGTCTCTGTCCATGCAGTTTGGCACAGTAATTGACAATATCAGAAGCCAATTGTTTTTGGTCACTTCTCAACCAGCAGGACACAGTAACTCTATACAACAGGGAAGTTCAATTCCACGGATAACAAAGCTCTTGCACATGTTTCTCAGTCAAATACCTGATTGTATGACAACTTAGCCACATATCTCAGACTCCAAAGAGTTCATCCTTCTGTCTATTGACTGCATGAGCAGCATAATTCAGATGTACTTCCATCTCTTGAGACAGGGCCTGAATAAATCCGATGTAAAATGATTCTGACTGTAAAAACACATCATCTCTGCCGGGGTTCTCCACTTACCGGCTCTTCCACTTCTCCTGAGGCATGCTGGGCTTCAGCTTGTAAATCAATTGGTGGGGCATCTTCAACAATTCTTTGCACAGACATCTGAATAAACTCATCAAAAGAATCCAACTGTTGCCTGACTAAACCCTTTTCATCAAAGTAGGAGCTAAAATCAAAAAAAGTACATTAATGAACAAGAAATCTTAATTTAATTCAAATATTTCACACATCAACAAGCTTAAGATTTATAACAAAACCTAAAAAAGCCATGAAATGCAGCAGAGAATCAAACACATTCACTTATCCCAAGGCATGAGTTTCAAACACAGATGTTTCAAAAACGTTTAACAATTCTCTCACTGCTTGAAGACACAGACGCTACAAAGTGACAGATGTGCTGCCACCTCCTGGCTAGGCCATGACTGCACGCACAGTATACCTTAAATTATGATGACAAACCTCAGTGAAAGCAGCTTCAGATAAAGTTTTACCAACCACGTCTATAAATTATTTTGCTTTAACTAGTTTTCCAAGCTGCAGTAAACTGAGAGCATGCCCCTAAGTCCAAGTAATAGTTCTCAGAACTTCTCCTGGCTTGGATCTCCCCTGTGCCAGCTTCACTCCTTCTCCAGATTTCCCTTAGCCTTTGGGTCACCTAACTACAACCCAGCAAAACCTAACTGTAAAAATCAAAGCCTAAATTTGAAGCCCTGCATCCTAACTTTTGATGGGATTAACTAAACATGTCTGCTGCATCAGCTCCTGCCAGTAAGCTCCTCTACTTCAGTGAGGTATAACTGAAGTGAGCCAGGGAACCTACGTTACCTCACCTTCTGTCCTATCACAATTGTGTGTCCATTAGTGGACAAAATCATGTGCTTGATATGGAACCAAAACCACCTCTTACTTAATTGAAAACAGTGTCCCCCCCGCCGAGGGATCAGCGGGGGTTCTTCATCCCTCATGAAAACCTTTCTGTTTTTGCTTAAAGCCCTTCTGCTCTGAACGTGCTACAACACACAATTCAGCATAATCAAGCCTGCAGGTCTCAGGATGTGTTCCCAGCAAAGCAGACGCCACCTGTGAGGCCGACAGCACATGCAACAAAGGGTTAAAGAACAGTGAGTTTTAGTCAGTCACCTAATGACAATCCAGCAGGCTTCTTGCCACAGGTCAGGCGTGATTTCATCATCATCCTCATCATACTGCATATCTGCGGGGAAAGAAGCACAGCATGTGAGCCAGGCTCCCATCACCACCTCAGTGTCCCTCCTGGCCAGCTGAGAGACCCTCTGGCACCCCAGCAGCACCCACAGCTTCTGATTAACAGGAAGCTGAACATGAGCCAGCAGTGTGCCCACGAGGCCAAGAAGGCCAATGGCATCCTGGCCTGTATCAGGAATACTGAACCCAGAAGGATCAGCAAAGTGATTCTTTCCCTCTGCTTGGCACTGGTGAGGCCATATCTGGAGTACGGTGCCCAGTTCTGGGCCCCTCAGTTTAGGAAGGACATCGAGGTGCTGGAGCAGGTCCGGAGAAGGGCAACGAGGCTGGTGAAGGGACCGGAGCACAGGCCCTATGAGGAGCAGCTGAAGGAGCTGGGGCTGTTCAGCCTGGAAAAGAGGGGACTCAGGGGAGACCTCATCACTCTTTACAACTATCTGAAAGGAGGTTGTAGCCGGGTGGGGGTCGGTCTCTTCTCCCAGGCAAGAGGGCACGGTCTTAAGCTGCGCCAGGGGAGGTTTAGGTTGGACATGAAGAAGTTCTTTACAGAGAGAGTGATCGGGCACTGGAATGGGCTCCCCAGGGAGGTGGTGGAGTCACCGTCCCTGGAGGTTTTTAAGAAGAGACTGGATGTGGCACTTAGTGCTATGGTCTAGTAGGCAAGGTGGTGTTAGGTCAAAGGTTGGACTCGACGATCTCAGAGGTCTTTTCCAACCTAATTGATTCTGTAATTCTGTGGCCGTCCGGCTCCCGCCGAAGAGCCCACCGCGACCGGCCCATTCTCCCACTCCCAGCTCCTACGGAAGATCCCAGCGCGCCCGTAGCATCCCTCCGGCTCCTGCGGGCCCCGCGCGCCGCCCCTGCCCGCCTTGCCAGGACGGACGGAAGAAAAAGGTGGGGGGGGGGCAAAAAAAAAAAAAAAAAAGGGGGGGGGGGAAGGTCTCACCTTCGTCCGCGTCGTACATGGTGGCGGCGGGCGGAGGTGCGAGCGGCGGCCGGGCGGGGGGCGAGAGCAGCGGCGAGAACAGCGGCGAGAACAGAGCGCGATGGCGGCGGCGAGCGGCGGGAAGGCGGCTGCGCGCCCTCTGACGTCACCCGCGAGGCGCCCGCGCGCGCAGTGACGTCAGGCACGCGTGTCCCGCCCCGCCGTCCCCGGTGTCCCGGCCATGCTCCGGCTGCTCCCGCCGCTCCTGGCCCGCCTGGCCCGCGCACAGCCCCGCGCTCCCGTGCGGCGGCTGCGGCGGGGCGGGGGGCCGGCGGTGGCAGGCGGCGGGGAGGAGGAGGAGGAGCGCTTCGTGTTCCTCGAGTGCGAGCCGGACCCGGCTGAGGCGGCGGCGGCGCCGCGGCGGGAGCGGGAGCAGGAGCAGGAGCCGCGGCGGGAGCGGGAGCCGCGGCGGGAACGGGAGCCGGCCAGGCAGCGGCGGCTTCGGGGCGCAGCCGCGGGGATCCCGGGCGTGCCCGACCCGTCGGTGCCACTGAGCGGCGTGAGCTGCTCGGGCTGCGGGGCCGAACTGCAGTGCGCGGACGGCGGCGCGCCGGGGTTCATGCCGGCCGAGAAGTACCGCAGCCTGCTGTCGGAGGGCGCGGCGGGGCTGCGCGGCGCCGTGTGCCAGCGGTGCTGGGCGCTGGCGCACTACGGGCGCGCCCTGCGGCTGCAGCTGCCGCCCGACGAGCACCGGCGGGTGGTGAGCGAGGCGCTGCGCCGGCCGCCCCGCCACGGCCGCGGGCCACTGCTGCTCTACGTGCTTGACGTGCTGGAGCTGCCCGACCCGGTGCTACCGCAGGTGCCGGCGCTGCTGGGCCCCGGCGTGCCCACCTCGGGCGTGCTGGTGGTGGGCAACAAGGTGGACCTGCTGCCCGCGGACGCCCCCGGGCACCTGGGGAGGCTGCGGAAGAGGGTGGCGGAGGCCTGCGCCCAGGCCGGGCTGGCGGGCGCCGCGCTGGTGGATATCCGGCTGGTGAGCGCCAAGACGGGCTTCGGCATGGAGGGGCTGGTCAGCCGGCTGCACCGCTCCTGGAAGTGCGCCGGGGACGTGTACCTGCTGGGCGCCACCAACTCCGGCAAGTCCACGCTCTTCAACACCCTGCTGCGCTCCGACTACTGCAAGTCCCGCGCCCCGGACATCGTCGACAGGGCCACTGTGTCCCCCTGGCCAGGTGGGGGAACGCCGCTCTTCCTTCCCCGGGGCCAGCGAGCCCCTGGGTCTCTGGGCTGCCCTCGGCCATCCCTGTGTAAGAACCTGTCGCCAGACGGGAACCCGCCACCCCGAGCACCCCTGTGGTGGGCAGCGAGCTCCTGAGCTGCACCATGCTTTAGATTGTCACCTCTGGGAAGTGGCTGAGCGACCTCTGGGAAGTGGCTGAGGGAGCTGGGGCTGCTTAACTTGGAGAAGAGGAGGCTTGGGGGAGACCTTCTCGCTCTCTACAACTACCTGAACAGAGGTTGTAGGCAGGTGGGGCTTGGTCTCTTCTCCCAGGCAACCAGCGACGGGACAAGAGGACATAGTATTAAGCTGTGCCAGGGGAGGTTTAGGTTGGACATCAGGACGAATTTCTTCACAGAAGGGGTGATTAGACATTGGAATGGGCTGCGCAGGGTGGTGGTGGAGGCACCGTTCCTGGAGGTGTTCAAGGAAAGACTGGACGTGGCACTGAGTGCCACGGACTAGTTACTTGTTGGTTTTCAGTCATAGATTGGACTTGATAATCTCAGAGGTTTTGTCCAACCTCGTTGATTCTGTCATTCCTTGGGGCAGCAGGTGTGGGAGGCATGTGCTGAGAGTGCTGCACATCCTGGAGCACTAAGGGTCCCAGTAAACCAGAGCTGGCCTGCATGCTCCCTTGCCAGTGGGGATGGTGCCTGATCCACACGCCTTGTCCTGTTCCTATCAGTTAGGGGTGTCCTCCAGTTCAGAGAATCCAGGAGGTGGACTGGTGAGCATCTGTAGGCCAAACCAAGCTGCCTGGAGGTGAGACTTGCCTGAGATGTATTAAGTCAGTCTTAGCACTACTTGGCTTTGAGATCCTTCACCAAACTAAAGGTGAGAGCAGGTCTCAAGCTGGTGGATGGCTCCTTTTTGCTGCCCTGACTTTAGAAGCTGGTAGTTTATGGGAGCAGCTGTAGTTCAACCTCTGACTTTGTGTTCCCGTGTTTCACCAAAAAGTTGGAGAAGCAATTTTTTTTCTTGTTTTTCAGAGCTTAAATGTACCAGTTAGTCAAGAGACCCAAAGGTACCTTCTGGGTTTTTTTTCCAGGAACAACACTGAACCTGTTGAAATTTCCTATTATTAATCCTACGTGTGACAGAATATTCCGAAGGCAGGAGAGGCTGAAAGAGGAGGCAACAAAAACAGAAGATGAGTTAAGCAGTGAAGAAAAAAAGTACCTTAATCACCTTAAAAAGCAAGGCTACCTAGTGGGTGAGTATTACCTGAGTAACAGTATTGCCGCTCAATATTACACTCTTTGTGTAATATTGCATTACACAAAGGATTGTTAGCTCCTTAGTTTGTTGTAGAATCCAGCTGTTTGCAAGTAATTCCTTCCCATACTGATAAGAACTCATTTCTGTTTAATTACTGGAAGAACATGTTATCTGTAGAAGTAGTAAAAAATTTCCTAGCTTGCTTTTAATTTATTTTGACTGCTGTTTGCTCCCAGAGTAATGGGAGCAAGACCTGTATCTCCTCCATAAAGCAGCATCATTAGCACTTCTTTTGGGTACTTACTTGTTAGCTGCTGTAGTAGCCTTGCAGAAGTTTCCTCTGTGCAATGCACCTCCCGTCTGAACTAAGCTGGCAAATTCCAACAACTTAGTAGTTTACAAGGACATTCCACTGTGGACCATCTCTCATTCCTAAAGGAAGAAAACAAGTTTAATTTTTAAATAGTCACATTTTGGGGTGCAGGACATGTTGGTTTTACATCACTTCAGTATGTGCCCAAAAGAAGGAATTTATAGAAGATAGCTCTGTTTTTGCAATAATTTTGTGTTTGGAAGTCTGAGGCACTGAAAAAAAGAAGGCAGCTTACTTTACCATTAATCGGAAATAATGGAGTGTCTGTGATTTGGTCCCTGCTGAGATTTTGGGGCTTGAGGAATCCTAAACAAGAATTATAGAAAGGATTTCTTATCATTTTGGCTTTTGAATGCACAAATTTCTAGTCACATAGTGTCTTTATCACCTTTATGTTACTGATATGCATCTTTTAAGCCAGGAAAGGGGCAGATGTTCAATTGAGGGAAAGGCAAGTTAATAAATATAATTACCAGGAAACCTTTCATTTTAATCCAGGAAGAGTTGGAAGAACATTTCAACGGCAGAAGGCTAGCCCTGTGGTTGAATTTGATCCTGACATGCTCTCCTACAGCTTGGATGAAGATCCCAAACATTCCCCTAAGAAGCATGAGAAAAGGGAGGAGTTCACACACAATGAAGTGAAGGATGCTCGCTGGTGTTTCGACACTCCAGGAATTGTAAAGGAAGACTGTGTAGGTACTCTGTGGTGCTGTGTTTCGGGATGACAGGGTTCGGTAGGACTGTTCTTCTTTAGCTGTGCCTCTGGAAGAGTATTTATGCTGCAGTCCTGGGATTAGGATTCTTTTGGTTTGGGAATTGTGTTAAGATATGGTTTGCACTTACTTGAGAAGGTTTCATGTGGTAATGTTGTGTTTCTGAATTGTGCATACTGCCAGCTTTGCAAAGAGCTGTAGGACTGTGTCATCAATCTTCTGTAATGTCTGAATGAGGGGAAATGAGCAAGAGCACTCTAAGCAAGTTTATACCAGCATCATCCAATGAAGCTGGCATTTTTTGAACTCTTCCAGTCTACTGAAAAGATGGAGCTTGGGATGATAACCAGAGTTGTATGACTGAACCAAATCTTAGAGAAAGCATTCTCCTGAAGCTAACAGAATCTATGTTGTTCCTGTTAATGGCTCCAGTAGGTCTGGCTTACATCGGCGTTTCAGTAGAGCAGTGGCTCTACTGAAGTCAGTGCTGATGGAGTGTGCATGTCCAAAACAGTTTTGGATTTTTGATTGCTTTGGTGCCCATGCAGGGCTGCAGGTCATCTTTTGGGGAAGATTAAAAAGTATAGGGAGATGGAAAAGTTCTGAAGAGAACAAAGTGCTAGAACTGTACTGCTTTCATGAAGACTAGAAAATTACTGGTTTTCGACTGCTGTGTGCCAGACCATAATTTACTCTACAGTGGCACTTAGCTCTCTGATAAAGACATTCATCAGCTTAGAGAGCTGGTTTGGTAACTTGAGATTGTATATGTTCTTTTCCTCTTCTGAAGTTGAATAAGCGTGGAAAACAAGAGGACTTTCCTGCATCCAGAAATGCTGCTGTTTCTGATTTTGATTATCCTTGCTGTGCCTTTGGAAAACTACATGCCAAGTGTCAGATCAAATTTTGTTCCTTCAGTCAGTGTTCAATCTGAGTGGAGGACAAGCAGATTGTTTACGTGGCAGATTTTGGAAGTTATAAGCAGGTTTATTTTATTTTATTTATTTTATTTTGGAAGAAGAGGGAAGGAAAGTGGCTGTTGGCATTTGATGGGATTAAATTTTTTGCCTTTTCGCTTGGAGGTTTGTTTTTAGCTGCTTCCTCATGACTCCTTACAAAGCCAAATTTCTGGAAAGCCTAGAAAACTATTACTAATAGCTGAACTTTTGTTTTTTTAAACATTATCAAACATATCAGAAAACCTGCAGCTAGGAGGACAAAACCTTCTCTTCTTTTAGAACTGATGTTGAAGTCTGTCCTGACTTTGAAGCTAAAGAATGTCTGCTTGTGAACATAGGAAGAGTTTTAAGGGTTCTGGCTGTTCCACAGCTCTTGTTATTTTGGTCTTTTAAAGCTTGAGGTTAATCCTCATGTCCAGACTGGTCCAGACTGGTCCAGACTTGCATCTGCATGACGGGCATGTGTTGGTGCCCATGTGTTGGGGGCACAGCTGGAACCATTTCTGCTGTCTCCCTAGGAAGGAGACACCATCAACCTGGAGACAAGTTGTTTCTTTCAAGGCACTGTTTTTTGTGCTGACACATTGTTGCATGACTGGATTTGAACTGTACTTCCATAGGAAGTGATCAGACTGCTGTGGCTGCAGCACTGCTGGTTAAGTCACTGGCTTTTAAGTAGACTTTTGGGGTGCATCATTTCAGTGAAACAGTTCATCTAAACAGATGAACTAGGTGAGCCAGGAGATGGAAAGAAAGGAGGAGGAGAGGAAGACAGGGCAGCAGGAGCATTTGGGAGCCCTCACAGAGGGGAAAGCTTGTTTCACTGTGCTCAGGGTACAGATCCATGCTGTGAGTCAGGCTGGTCGTCCTGCAGTTTGAGTCGTTCCACACTGTGATCCAGGACTTTTCTCTAGTGAGATACTTTGAGATTAGCTTTGCTAGTAGTATTGATTTGGCACTTTGTGTCACTATCTAAGTGGGGTGACTCAAATGTGGTGGTCTGCAGTTCTGCACATGACTGCAGTTGTGCTAAAACACAGTAAATCTTGGGTGACCTTGTTCCAGCCAAACCCTGGATTCTCACATTCATGCCCAGCAGGCTGCTTACAGCTGTTACATTTTGACATGGACCCTGCATTGCCATGGAGAATGGTGATATCCTTACCTCTTCTGTTTCTCACTTACTATGTGGAAGAATTGAACTGTTCTGTCAGACGTTCTTTACACTGCTTTACTTGGTCCTTTTCCTCTATCAATATAATGCCAATACTAATTTCATTGTCCCCATTGAAACATCTGGAATGAATTGTGGCAGTACAATTTATTTTGCAGGTTTTGAATCTCCTAACAGAGAAAGAAGTAAAGCTGGTTTTGCCAACAGTTGCCATTGTTCCACGGACCTTCATTCTCAAGCCAGGAACGACCTTGTTTTTAGCAGCCTTGGGACGTATAGACTACTTACAGGTAAGGGAAGAAAGGATTTTGGGAGCAGCTGCTTCATTTCTTACTATAGTACCAGACATGAAAGGCTTTTTGGGTAACTTTCCCAGACCCTTTTTTGCTGCTTTGAGATGATGAATCTGTTAATAAATCACTGTATAAGATCAGAATGCCTTGGGAATGCCAGAATTAACTGGGAAAATAAGTGGGTTTCCTCATTTCTGTGTTTTGTGAAAGCTGGCTACCAGGAGAGAAAAGCATGGACATTTTTCTTTCCTGACACAGATTTCTGAAGAATTTGCCAGAGGAGGTAATCAATTGCATATGTATTTTAGTTTCTATGAAGATATTTTTAAAATGTACTGTGTATCCCCACTGCCAATAATTTCTTCCATTTATTATAAATCCCCTACCAAAACCTTTACTGAACTGTGTGGAGCTGACCTCCAATGATATTTCTTCCACATAGGCGTTATCATAAGCGCTAGAACCTTTTCTCAGTAGTTTGCCCTGTTCTGGGGGTGTGTATGGCTATTCCTTTGTTTCAGTCAGCTTTCCAAGATCACCATAGAAATGTTGAATTGGTACTTTGCTAAGGACATTCTTGACCTGCTGAAAGAAAACCAGAAAGGTGGAGGGAGCAGGATTCTGTAAGTAATAATGTACTGGTATGGCAGGAGAGCTCCATCATAGCTAAGATGAAAATGCAGAGCCCTGTTCCAAAAAAACAGCTTGGCAGGACAGAGTAGTAATGCCCTACTCAGAGGCAAAGATCTCTCTGGGATGATTTGCCTGAGCTGAGCAGCTGTGATGGTGGGAGATGGGGCATTGGGGATGCTTTGAGGCAGGATGGTGAAGCTGTGGGTGCTTCTGTCCTGAAAGCTCAACTCCCCAGTTGATATAAACCCTGGCTGCTCCACAGTGGCAGAGGCAAGGACCCCTCAGGCAGGGAGGGGACATCAGGCAAACAGGGTTTTAACATGCGGGAAAGAAACGGGGCAGGAGAGAGAAATTCAGGACTGCTTTTCTGTTACCATAATTAACATCCTCTTGTTATTTATTTCTACCACCTAAGGAGTCTTTCTGCTGTGCCTTTTGTAACCGGTCTTGTCTATCTCGTATTGTCCTCTTTAGCCACCAGCGCGCTTGTAGCAAATGTGGGTAGAGCCCTCCCCAAATCTTCGTTCGCGAAGCCCAGCCATGATGGTTATTTATTTCAGGGAGAGAAGTCTGCCTGGTTTTCTGTCGTGGCTTCTAACCTGTTGCCAGTCCACGTCACTACCCTGAGTAACGCAGATGCCATCTACGAGAAGCACGCTGGCCGAGAGTTACTAAAGGTGAGAGGAGGTGCTGTGGGGGGCTCTTGGCTGCAGGCAAGCAGCTGTCCTGCCTGGTGAAGGACCCTGTCTGGGGCACAACTGACAGGGAAAATCCACACGTATCAGGAGTTTGGGACTTCTGCAATGGAAACGTGCAGTGTGGAGCACTGCACTTGCAAAGACTGCATGGTTGCAGGTGTGATAGGAGAGAGCACTTGAGATGGTGTGTTTTCAGGAGAGCTTCTCTTTCTGGCATTCAGGCTGATAAGATGTGCAGTGGTCTGCTCTCTGATACTTGACTCTTCTTGAACTGGCTTTAAGTGCAGGCAGGAATAGGGATATTTTCCATGGCAAACCTTCAGACTGGGGTTTCAGCACAGATTGCAGTTGAAAAATATATTATTTCCCTGCTGGATCCTTTGCACACCTCTTCATCTTTTGGTGGTCTGACTTCTTCCTTGGTATGACAACGTACTGTGTAGCACTTGTTGGGAGATGGGGTGAGCTGTCCCTGTCCTGGCATTCCCATTCCTGTGCACATGGAGAACAAGCGCTGTCACTCACATCAAGGCGGCTGGCCTGAGCCACCAGCCGTGTCCTGCAGTGGGCGCTCCATCTTTGCTCACCTCCCACGGGGTTCCTCTGAATGTGATCCTGATTCTGTTCTGGCAAACCTGAAATAGCTCCTGTAGATTATTCAAGCCAGCTCTTAATTGGCTAACAAATGTCTCATGTTTATTCCCTCTTGTGCCTTGCTTGCCAGTTTAAGGTAGGAGTGCTGAAGGATTTCTTGAGTGTGAAATCTTTTCTCCATATTTTGATCCTAGGTTCCCATGGGTGGGGAAGAGCGAATGAAAGAGTTCCCCCCACTTGTCCCTCAGGACATTACACTGAAAGGAATTGGTACCACTGAGGCAGTTGCAGATATCAAGCTTTCCTCTGCAGGTAATTTAATATTTCTTCATTAGTTTGCTTTGCAGGGTCTGCATCCTCGAAACATTGATGGGAAGAGACTTCTGAAGGGGTGAAGCCATATTTCCTGCTCAGAGCAGGACTGTCAACAACACAAAATCACAGCAACCATGGCTTTGTCCAGCTGAGGCTTGGCAACCTCCAGGAATGGAGATTGACAGCCATGTTTGTACAGGACAGCTACAATGGAGTGCTTTATGTTCTGGCTGCTATACAGGTTCCACAGCATCAGGAATGGCTGTGACACTATTGGCTGTCCAGGTGAGAGGGAAAGGGCCATTGATAGGAAAGCTTTATTGCGTTTTCTGTAGTTCCAACCATCCTTCTTCAGTTTACCAGGAAAGAGCTATGTCTAGGGCGAGTAAGATGTGGCTTTAGGTGCTGCCTTCTATTCGGAAAGAGCTGGATATGACCTTTGAGCTTGGTTTCTCAAAGAAATCACATGTAGGTAAGCTCAGGTTCTCAGCCACTATGGGAGGCAGTAGTTTGTGTCAGAACCCTCATTCTGATCCTGGGGACTTGTCTCACTGTCTGTATTCCTTTTGGCTGTGCAGGATGGGTGGCAGTGACAGCTCATGCAGAAGAGGAATTGCTACTCCGAGCTTATACTCCCAAGGGCACCGCGTTGGTGGTGCGGGAGCCTCCCCTTTTGCCTTACATCAGTTCCATCCGAGGGTCCCGGATCGCAGGCACCGCTGCCTACAGGACCAAAAAGCCTCCCTCCCTTGTGGAAAACCTGAAAACCATGGGGAGCAGATAGCACTTCTTGTCATCTGAACAAGGCAGAAGACAGAAGAGCCTCTGGAGAACCTTGTTGCTTATTGATATTCAGAAGACCTTGGACTCCTTTTAAAAGGCAGACAGGCATGTTTTGGAAAGCAGGTGTAGGGGGAGCTCCATAAGTTCATACCTGATGCAGTTGCTGAACTGCAGCCATTTTGAATGAGCTGAGTGGCTGATACCTTACTGTGAGAGGTGAAACAGCTTCTCCCTGGGATCTACCAGTATCTATGAGCAAATCCCTTTACCTGTCCCCTCTTGAAATATGGGATGGAAACTCACCTGCCTGACCTGGGCTGGCTCCACTGCTCTTAGAGTAGACAGCTTGTTGCAGACACGCTCCTTCAGGTCAGAAATTGTCACCTTGTTTTTGGAGGCTTTACAGTGTTTCCACAGTTACCAAGGTGGAGGGAATTGGAAAGAACAGGGAATGCTCTGTCATGGTTGTGACTTTCCTCATTGTAGCGGCTGATACTGGTTCAACATTGACCTTTCACTTCTTCAGAATCTGAGGCAGATGAGGATGTGCAGTGCCCTGCTTTTGGACACAGGAGAGGTGAATCAATGAAAAACAGGTCTGCAGATGTGCATGAAGAGGAAACTTACAACTCACTGCTTTGATTTGGTTTCTGCAGATTGTGTAAAGGTTTTTGAAACTGAGGGTGTAAAATAAAACTTCTCAAATACATTCTTTTGTATCCTTTTCAAATAGTTGACAGAGCACTCTTATGTGGGCATGAGCATCTTGACAAATACAGGAAAGCTCCAGCGCGATAATACCTGTGCTAAATCTGCAGAGAGAGAGAGAGACATAACCAGCCAGTTTGCTGAAGAAAAGGCAAAAAAGAGTATTTTCTAATCTCTCCTTACCAATACTCTCACTTTTCCCTGTTCTGTTTTACCCACCCAAACTACTGATGTCACAAGCCATCAATCAGGGACACAATACATGTTGTAAATTCTCATCAGGCTGAACAAAGACACCAGGCCTGTGCCAGGGAGCTTTATGGTACAGTCACCATAACTCTGGCAACCAGCCCAGGAGTTAGACTCAAAAGGTCTTGGCCAAGAAACCCTTAAATTTTTTACAGTACACTTCTCAGAATGGTGGCTAACAAGCCCTTAATTTCTTACAGTACACTTCAGTAAGTTCTCAACTCCCACAAGAGTATGGTACAACTGATGAGGAGCTGCTCCTGCAGGAGGTGACAGCAAAGGTCCGCTGTCTCGGCGTGCTGGCTGCAGCCTTCCTGTCCCACCCAAGTGTGGCTGCTCAGTGGTCTCTGGATGGCTCACGCCTCGAGTAAATGCTGGTGGGGTGGCTGCCTGGAAGAGCAGGCTTAGGCCTGATGGGAAAGGCTGCTGAGTTTGTTTTCAGAAGGCAGCTGGTCTGGGCTTCACCTGCATGTGTGCAGGTGAAGGTGCTGGTGGGTTTTCTACAGACTCCTCTGCAGAACTGCAACTTCTCTGTTGTTCCAGATGCTGCTTCATGTTTGCTGCTGGAAGTGCTGTGGCTCCTGTGCCTCCCCAGCTGATGTCCAGGATAAAACGATCTTTTCTCTCTGACTCTGCCATTGGATATTTTAGAGAGCTGTGGGGGTGGCGGTGCAGGTGCTTCAGGGGTGTCAGGGGCTGGGCCCCACCATTTGAGAAGGATGAGAAGGTCCTCAAATGCCTCCAGTGGAAAAGTCTTCTCTTTTCTACTTGCCATGGGTTTGTGGTTCAACTTGGTTATGGCTGCATGCTTTAAAAAGGAAATAAGGTGTATTTTCAGCACCCTAATAATAAAAGTCAGTGAAAAATTAAATAAAATGGTATTCAACTGAAATTTAGAGGAGTGATGTGCCAAAGGCAGCTTCTTTGCACAGAAAAGTACTGAATGGTGGGATCACCACACTGTGTACTTGGAAGGCTTAAAAATTTGGGTGGTATGGCATAAGGAGAGATAGGAGAAAGACTGAAAGCAGGAACAAAGGTCACTTGTTACTGACAGGAAGCATCAACAGAAAATGTGCTTCCTTAAGGTCTTGATATGCTAATGGTGTCCCCCTTGATGAGTTTGGGGAGAGATTGGAGGAGATGGGATATGAAATAGGCTGCAATACTAAAGAGAGAATGAATTAAACCATAGGCAAATGAGGTTAGTTGAGAAGACAAATGAGACAGCGATGTGGTTGCTAAAAATGAGTAAAATCCTGATTAGTTGTGTCCTGACACAAGAAGTTAGGGAACTGACTAAATAGTGGATGATATGCTACCTTCATGGTTGAAAGAACATTTGATAATGTTGCTGTTGAAGTTGCTGTTGTACTAGGGAGAAAAATGGGAAAAGAAAAAGCATCAAAGAAGGTAGTAGGAGAAGATAGGATGCTCCTTCTTTTCTCTCCCATCTTATATTTGTAAAATGAAATGGCTGCACGGAGGAACTCTTGTTTCTTCTTCATTTCCATAGCTTAAATCACTAGTAATAATGCATTTATATTGCACAAAAAAAGAGGAATTAATGTTTTGGAAGAAAAATAGTAATAACACTACTTTCAGTAAAGTTCTCTTTAGAAAAACCTCTAGTATTTTAATCTGTGGAGCAATCTTGGCTCTTTCTGTGTGATCAAACACCTTAATTGTATTTGGTAGTGATCCTAAAGCTTGGCATATAAATTTTTGATGCAACAGATCTGAGTGGATTTCGTTTCTGTAGCTGCATAGGTAACAGATGTTATTATTTATTGTAATTCCTGAGATGGAAAGTGTCTATCTTGGCTGCGAGCCTAGTCTAACTTTGCAGTTCTTCCAGTTAGGAAAGCTTTTTGTCTGCCACCTGTGAATCTTCTTTTGGAACTGAATCACACTTGAAGGTCATTTCTTTCCAGGAAGTGTGTCTTTCAGAGGATTGCAAGATAAATTCACGTTTTCATATAATAGTTATAGTCCTGATTGACATCGTCTTCAGTTAGAAAAGCCAATACTGAGTTTAGAAATTAGTCCTGGAATAAAGCTACTGTTGCTTTTGACATTGCGTAAATTGTTTCAGTGGGCAGAATGATGTAATTTCTGTAGTTTCAGTTTGTGTGTGTATCTCACTGATGTTCATGAATAGAAAGAAAACCAGAAAAAATCCAAGTGATCACTTGATAATTGATGAATCAACCCATACTTGGAAGGTGCCACTGATGAAAAGGTAATGAAATGCATCATTGAGACACAGTCCCAATCTGAAAACAACAGCTGTAGGAACTCAGCTTCAAAATAAGATCTAAACTCATGCACAGAAAGTGTAAGACCCTGTTCAGTGTCAGAAGTGGGCATGAGGGTTTTGGCTGGTTTTTTTTGGTTGGTTGGTTGGTTGGTTTTTTCAGTCAAGTAGCACTTATTCACATGTCTACAGCCTCTGGAGCATCAAAAAAGGGTGTGGTTTTCTTTGTGGAGTGAGTCCAGCTTTAGGACTACACTGGGAAAAAACAATACTGTTGCTAGGACATGGGATGGAAAATCCAAAAGTAGAATATTGTATCACTAGGTACCTATATAATATTGTATTACTAGGTACTCCATGACAGGCTTGGTGAAAGTGCCTATCAGCTCTAATTTGCAAAAGAAATGGTTAATGAAAGTCAAGAAAGACTTACAAAAATTTACATAGTAAAAAATTATTACTGAGTCTATTTTCTTACTAAGGCTCGGAAAAAAAAATTCCACTGACCATGCAGCAGTCAGTACTACTCAATGTGGAGGTAAGTATATAGATTAAGTAATAAAGCATGGATGGAATGCCAATATTTATGCTAACCTCTTTCATGTTTTCAACTAGAGGCCACAGTGAAATTAAGAAGGACCAAATTTAAAAATAGTAAGTGGACTTCTCAGTGCCGTGTGTGCATAACCTTGGAAACACAAGCCTTTGAGAGACCAGGGTCAA
Organism: Pipra filicauda; assembly: GCF_003945595.2. Taxonomy (NCBI): domain Eukaryota; kingdom Metazoa; phylum Chordata; class Aves; order Passeriformes; family Pipridae; genus Pipra; species Pipra filicauda. Next base: position 323,948 of record NW_024104368.1, read on the forward strand.
GAATGTAGGGAAAGAAAACAAGTTTTGTGGGTGGAAAACATCTACATTTTCATTCAGGAAAACTAAAAAAATATTCTAACCTCTTAGAATTTATGGCATAAATTGGCTTTGATTGCCTAGACAATGAAGATGCTTCCTTTATCTGCACATATTTCATGTGTGTTTCAGGACTTCTGGACTTAATTCTGAACTCTCTGCTATGTCTAACATGTCTAACTGAAAGACAGGATACTGTATGTGTGCATCAGGCACAGCATTGCCAGCTGGTGGAGGGAGGTGATTGTCCTGCTCCCCTCTGTGCTGGTGTGGCCTCAGCTTGTGGGTGACCAATAGAAGGGAGATATAAAGTTCTTGGTGAGTGTCCAAAGGAAGCCCAGGAGGAGGGTGAGGGGCCTTGAGGGGAAGCCTTAGGAGGAGCCACTGAGGTCCCTTGGCTTGTTCGGCCTGGGGAAGAGAAGCCTGAGGGGAGACCTCATTGTGGTCTACAAGTTCCTCGTGAGGGGAAGCAGAGGGGCAGGCACTGATCTCTGTGGTGACCAGTGAGAGGTCCCGAGGGAATGACATGAAGCTGTGTCAGGGCAGGTTTAGGCTGGATATCAGGCAAAGGTTCTTCCCCCCGAGGGTGATTGGGCACTGGAACAGACTCCCCAGGGAAGTGGTCACGGCCCCAATTGTGACAGAGTTCAAGAAGCATTTGAACTACGCTCTCAGGCACATGGTGTGATTCTTGGGGCTGTCCTGTGGGGGGCCAGGAGTTGGACTCGATCCTTGTGGGTCCCTTCCAACTTGGGATATTGTACAACTCTCTGATCCTGTGAAATCATTAATGCTAGGGAATGCCTTATACTTATCTTTTTTGTTCTAACTAGTAGGCCAAAAAACTGAGCACAGTGAAATTAAGAAGGACCAAGTTTAAAAATAGTAAGTGGACTTCTCAGTGCAGTGTGTGCATAACTGAATTACATGAATCACGGGTGTGTTGATGGTGATTTTTATGATACCAAGATTGTAAATCTCATTTGAAGAAAAGGTGACAGAATAGTTGGACTCGTTGAAGAATCACGTGCTGGTGAAGTGTTGTGGTTTAAGTTACCAGCTGGGCTGGTAAGTAAGCACCACACAGCCGCTTGCTCCCCCCCATCCCCATCCCCATCCCCATCCCCATCCCCCTCCCCAGTGGAACAGGGAGGAAAATCAGAAGTAGAACTCGTATGTTGAGATAAGAACAGTTTAATAATTGAAACAGAGTAAAATCCAACATGAATACGAATAGTAATACTAACACTAATACTAATACAAACACTAATAGTAATACTAATGCAAATCCTAATTGTAACAGTAGTAAAACGGAGAAAGAGATGAAACCCAAGCAAAACTCGTATGTTGAGATAAGAACAGTTTAATAATTGAAACAGAGTAAAATCCAATATGAATACAAATAGTAATACTAACACTAATACTAATACAAACTCTAATAGTGATACTAATGCAAATCCTAATTGTAACAGTAGTAAAACGGAGAAAGAGATGAAACCCAAGCAAAACAAGCAATGTACAATGCAGTTGCTCACCACCTGCTGGTGGTGATGCCCTGTGCCCTAATCGACTCCTAAGCGCCCCCTCCTCTGTGGAACTCCCCCAGGGTATTCACTGGGGATGAGGCTCCTTCAGTTTTGTTCTGAGTTCCACCCATCGATGGAACTGGAGGAAGGCATGCCAAAACCCTTCCTCTGTCTGCTGGCCTCCCTCAGCTGGTTTGCTGCATTGATCACAGTCGTCAGGCCGGAGAGGGGCATGGCTGAGAGTAAAAATGGATGCTGCCCAAAGGAAAAGAAAAGAAATGGACCATTACTTTCCAAACTCAGTTCCTCACGAGCTCAAGCAGTATTCCTCGGGTTACCAGAAATGTGCAGAAATAGGACTGAGGGGACCATCTGCACCTCTGTCTTCATGTTCAGGACCTCGTTATGACAGGCAGACGTGGCCCATAGTCCTATTAACCCCTTTCTCAAGGTCGATGGGATATTTGCCCTGCCAGGGCTGTGGGAATGCTGCTTGCTGTCCCAGGGCTTTGGTCCTTTCAGGAAACTCTAAATACTTACTTAGGTTCTTCTTTCCTAAAGACATGGGCTATTCTAGAAGTCAAAAAAGATGAGGAGCATAAGCTGCTCTTCAGGAAACTCAAGGTCACCAAGAAATGTTTATCACCAAGAAAGGATTTGGGCTCACGGGGAGCTGCCCCCAGCCCCTTCCTTCCCACAGCCAAGTTCTCGGACCACTTGGCAGGCACTGATTTTATTGGGTTCCTCCACCACCAGCACCATTTCAGGGCTCCGTTCCTGGCATTAGGAACCAGACAAAACTGAACAGCTCCCTTAGATCCAAATCAGGGCCACCAAAATGATCAGAGGACAGAGCACTTCTGGGGATTAATACGAGGCGGGGGCACCTGATGCCTTGGAGTTTAGCAGACGAGAACACCGATGCATGGGACAGTTGTGTCACTGGCAGCCACTCTGCATTTTACCTGCAGAAGTTCCTCAGCAGACCATCGACTGTCCTCGTCTGCCTGCAAGCAGCGGTTCAGAAAGTCCTGCAATGCAGGGGACAGTTTCTCGCGGTTTTGCAGCTCCGGTATCCCCTTTGAAATGATGAGCTGCATGGCCTGGAGGAAAAGGAAACACGGGACTTTACCTCTTTCTTTCATCTCCCTAACTGCTCCCACAGACCCCATTTTTGATGCTCCATCTTCCAGTGGCAGTTTCTTCCCGGGCAGAGGGTTCAAAATGATTTTTTGACACCAAGAAAAAGGCCCCAGTGCAGCCCCAGGTCTTCCAACATCCAAATGATCTTGCCTTGATAGCTGATTTCCCCAGTGCAGCCCCAGGTCTTCCAACATCCAAATGATCTTGCCTTGATAGCTGATTTCATTGGCTGACCAAGTTAGGAGGAACTCCATCAGCAAAAGCACCTTTTGATTCTCTGAGGATGGACTTTACAGGCTTTACAGGTTATTTTCAAGAGTGACGCAACTAAAGCTATAGAGGATGTGGATGTGCTCTGGGGCCTTTTTTTTATTGCCTTGGCCTTGGCTGGTGGGAATGGTATTTTTTCTCAATGGAGGCAAAACATGGGACAGATGAGAAAGACAGTGGTTATCTGGTAGTATTGCACCTTACCCTGTGAGGAAGCTCCCAAAAATAAGGAGGTTCTCCTTCCAGCATTTCTATCACTGTGATGCCCAGTGCCCAAATATCCACTTTGGGTCCGTATTCCTCTTTAGTTAGATATTCGGGGGCCATCCAGTGAACTGTGCCGACGACTGAGCTTCGTTTGCTCTGCTCAGGTGTGATGCGAGCAGCGAGACCAAAATCAGCTGAGGACAAAAGCCAGTATCATGAAAGCCAGCCTGAATCATGAAGCCAAGTGCAAGAATTGCCCACTAGAAGCCTGAGGAGGCTGAATCCAGCAGGAAAAGCGGCCATGCTCTGTTTCCTCAGGGCTGTAGCCAAGGACACCTTGTTCCTCTCTGCACGTTGCAAGTGTGCTCTCAGCTTGTAGCAGTGCTCCCTGCACTCCCACAGGCACCGCTTTTTGGGAACTGGCAGGCAGTCTCCAGCAGCCCCACGCGCCGCATCCCGGGAACAGCACGGCTGAGCAAGAACACCTACCCAACTTGACGGATCCATCCATTCCAAGCAGAATGTTATCGCCTTTGAGATCCCTGTGGATCACTTGGTGGCAATGGAGGAAGGCCAGTGCTTGCAGGCACTGAGAGAGAAAAAAGAAACAGGAGAGTAAAAATGAATGACCCAATTTCCTCACCCAACAAAGGCAATGGCTTTAAAGATTTCAGTTCTAGGTGAACAGTGAGGACTGGCAGACCATGGTGGTGTCAAGAGGAAGAGCTTGCTGCTGCCTCCGCACTAGTAAACCCCTACCTTTCTAAGGGAAGGCACATTCCCTTTTGAGGTTTGGAAAGAGAAATGGCAATTGTTGTCATGCTGCACCCCTGCAGACACAGACAAAATGACTGCTGCTGCAGTGCGTGGGCTCTCTCCATGCAGAGGGTAAATCATGGTTTGCCAAAACAGTGAAACTCCCTCTCCTGAGGGGATCAAGTGGATCGCTTCTGGGTGGGAGGCTGCAGGACCAAGATCTTATTGCTAGCTGGAAGAGCAGACTTGGAAGTAGCATTTTAGTAATTTTGCAGATGCAAACACCGTTTTGGGTGGAATGCTCTGCCTTTCAGCTGAGGACTGTGACAAATGAGTTTCTGTTTTTCTTTGCTGTTAGTATAAAATTCTGCCACCAGCATGTTTGCACTTACAGGTAGGGAATGCAGTAGAGACAGGCTCCAGGCAAACAATTTGGCAAAGTTGCGAATAGTAAATAAAATAAGAAAAAAGAGAGAGGGTACAGCAAGAGTTGTACTGGCAGGCCATTCACTGAAGATGCTCTTTCTTCTCCATATTGGAAAAGCAACACGGAAACAAAGCTCTAACCATGAAATCACTCCTGTTCTTGCTGCTTGTTTAGAAGTCCCAGCCTGCCCAAACAACTGGAAGCACCAGTGGCATCCCTTACCTCTCGAGAGACAGCTGCCATCATTCCTTCACTCATGCTTATTTCCTTAACAACATCGCTTAAGGCGCCTCCGTCTAGGTATTCCATCACTATCCACAGTTTATCTCCAACCAGGTAGCTGAAAGAAGAAAACAATGGCAGGGAGAATGGGCATAGCTAAATTACCCTACCTAAATACTGAAGTCGATTTCTGTTCTTGGAAGAGTTGGGAATGAACACGGAATAAAATGCAGAGACATTCCTCCTAGGCTATACACTCCTTGGAACCTGTGTAGTCTAAGTGAGAAAGGCACATCCATGAAAACTGAGATGTCTCAGATGGCAAGGGAGTGAAAAATACAGGGAAATAATTCCTATGATGCTTTATCAGCAGTTGTCATAAGAGACAGAAAATATGATTAACTTAAAAAGACTCCCCAAACAAACAGCAAAACCGACCTGGTAGTAATGAACTTCCAGGCTGTTGTTTTAGGAAGATAGGGATGACTTGAAACAATGCATGCCAGAAAAGATGAATGCAGACAAAATGCACTCTCCTCCCATACATTGTATAGGAATAGATAAAAAATAATACTAGAAAGCTGACTTCTCTGCCAGAGACCAAAGGGGGTTCTTTTAACCTTTGGCTTGCAGTCTGTAAAGGAACAGTCACATGATCATACCCGAACTACTTACCTGTCTAAATAGTTAACAATATTTGGATGCTTGTTGTCCCTCATGACAATGAGCTCATCGACAATTCGTTCCTTTTTGAGCTGTTTTTGGAGACACACTTGCTTTATGGCCACCTAAAATGACATTGAAAACCATTAACTTGGGAAGTCTCTTGCACAAGATCAGACCAAAATTTGATTTTGCAACTCTAAAGAACACTCTTGAACGCAGTTTAGATTTGTAATTGTTTCCTGGATTGAAAAAGAAAGAACATGCTCTCTGGCATTTTCTGGGTATGCTCTGGGTTAGGATCAGGGCTTAGGGCTTTTGATCCCTCACAGACCTCTATCCAAGCCCAGTTCCAAAGCCCAGCACTGCATGGGGGATGAGAAACTCCCCAGAAGATCCAGAGGTATTTGCTGACAGCCAAAAATGTGATTTCAGATGTCTGAAGCTGTAGCCCCAAAAGCTGCAAAATCTGCTGGGCATGTTGACACTTACCTCTCCTCCTGTGGCAGTGTCGGTCGCTGCATAGACTGTTCCGAAAGCCCTAGAAAGAAAACAGCAGCGAAGAAAAGAATGAAAGCCAGCCCAGACAGGAGATGTCTGCTGCCTGGAGTGTTTCTAAATCACCTGGCTCCATGTATGCTTCAGCCAAGAGCAGAGCAGCCTACCGGCCCTGTGCCATGCAGGGTATCCAAGAGAAAACTTGGGTGCAACATGAAGGGCTGGAGAAAATCTCAAGTGTACAGCCCAGATTAACTTAATTCAGACCCCTCCCTAAGTTGGGGGAGCATGTCCACAAAAACTGGAAAGGAATATATTTCCTTCTTTTTCCATTTGGCCTTGCTGAGTGCTCAGACCTCTAACTGCTTTGTTCTCAGATCCCTCCTTTGAAGGTCTCTGCCAATCTCAGGCAACACCCTATTCTGAGAAGCCTGAACACATGTGAGGGGCCATTTGAGGAAAGGATCTAGAAATGGCTTTCTCCAGCCTGTAAGGAAACCAGTCTCCAGCCACCTTTGAGGTCATTTGCCATCATCAGGATGCATTTTCCTCTCAACTGCCTTGACACTGGGTCTATTACTGAATTAGGTTTTACTACTTCTGCTACAAAGAGAGTTTCTTTTTTATCTCTTTTTTCTGTTTCTAAATGATGTGGTTATACTGCTGACCACTGACTATTGTTTTCCGCAAAATATTGGAAGTTCCTGAAAACTGTTATCTGGTCTCAGGAGGTCAGTTGCTCTTTTTGGCAAGAAAGTTTCTTTCTCCTTTCTTTTCCTTGGCTGTATTATTTGGAGACGTAGAGACATCATTTGTCACAAGCAAAGAGGCAAACAGGTGCCAGGTACTTGAAGGACAGGAGATCCTGCTCCTTGCTACGGGCAAGACACTGCCAGCATGCAGTTGTCTTTGAGGATGCCATCTGACCACAGTTCTAAATTGGGATCAGCACTGAGAGGCAGAAGGATCTAAACACAGTGTCTGAACATGCTTGGAGCCTGTCTGACTTCCCACCTGACCTTGCACCAGCAAAATACCTGGCTTTGTGGAAGGAACTGTGATCAGACTTACCCACTGGCAATTTTTTCCCATTCAACGTACTTCTTCATAGGATCTCCCACACTCACAATGCTCCCTGAAAAAAACAAATGAAAGATGGTCACTTCAGGATGACAATACCAGCCTCCAGCAGGTCAGAACTGCAGCTCCTCTGCCTGGGGCTGTGAGCTGAAGTCAGTTGGGTAACAACAATAACAACAACAAGAAGAAGAGAGGCAGATCTGTAGTCCAGATGGCTTCCACAAAGACTGGTTTTCTACAGTCCTTTGAAGAGTTACATTGACAGGAAACTGGGAGAAAGAGGGAGAAACATTCTGAGGAGACAGAAAAGAACAGGTAGCAAGGCAAGTGTTTGTTGTCTAGGAACATTAGCACTGCCCTATGAGGCAAGAAATGCAGAAGACATACTCAATTTCTCGAGGCTGTCCTCCTCTACTGTCTTTTGCTGCTCGTTGGTGCTGCTGCAGGAACTGCTGGAAGTGCTTATATAGGGGATCTCAGGTGTGGGAGTGTTGTCTTTGTCAGCAGCTTCCAGTGCAGTGGCTTCCAGTGCAGCAGCTTCCAGGGCAGTGGAAGATTTTGTTCCAGAGCATGTATTGGTCTGTGACAAGAAATCAGTTTGCGTCAGAAAGGAGGCTTGCAGAGATACTTCTCATCAGTATTTCAAGCTTTAGGGAACAGCCATTAAGTTCCAGCCCTTCTCAGAGACCGACCTCCTCTTGCCATGGCCGAGCTGCGTAGGACTCTTCTCACCCGACTTTGGTCACGTAAAAGTTATGGGTGTAGTTTAAAGTGTCCATTTAGCCCCTTAAATAGTGCGTGGAGGAGGGCAGGGACCTGCACGGGACAGTTTCTCCCAGGTATCCACATGCAGCAAGGCTGTGAACTGTGCCTTTGGAGCGCTCGCTCCGCTGGTGACAGGGAGGCTGCGCAGACACTGCAGGCTAAGTGTCTCCCCATTTACAGACACAAGGCTACCTCTCATCCCATACAGAGAGAAACTCGTGGGCCCTGTCAGAATGCCAGGAAAACGATGACTGAACTTGAAAGTTCAGAACCCATTTTCCAGGTGTCAGTGGCTGGGGGGAGGAAACACTTTGTTATGGTAGGATTCCAGCCCTCAGGATTTTCAGCCATGAGGGGCAAGTGCTGTCTGGTCTGAAACAGGCAGCTCTGAATTACAGTAATGAGAGTGCTAGGCAAAGCTGGCTCTTACAGAGTTTGGCTGTTCAGGCTCTGGTGCAGCAACAGGTGGAGCTTCGTTGTTGTCTTCCTCCTCTGTATCCTCATAAAGGGAAGGAAGAGAAGGAGCCTGAGGAGGGTCAGCTTGAGGTAGTTTCCTCTGTGGACAGACAGCAGCGTGAGCGACAGGGAGTCACATATCATTTAGAACCTTATTTCTATGCAGCTATCTATCCAGCTGTACTAAGGAGAAATCATAACCTTTGATAGCAAGGGGATTCTAAGTTGCTCCAGCTAAGTTCAAGGGGGCTAATTAGACAGCAGTGCATCTTGTTGTGAACTGCTGTTGTTCCCCCATGGCTAAAAGCAGCAAGAAACTTTCTGTCTGCAAAACCAGACTGTCATCTACTTAAAAGGCCTCCAAGAGACAAATAAAAACCAGCCAGGGAACCCTTTTCTTCTGATGCAAAGACACTGAGAAGACTTTCTTTCTGCCTGGAGGGCTGGCACTCAATTGCAACAAGCGAAGGTCAGGGCTTGCTGCTGAAAGGCTAGGAATGTCAGGGTTACTTTGCCGCTCACCGAAGGACGGCCTCTTCTGTTTCTAAACACATATTTACCTGCAATGGGGAAAGGAAAATGAAGCAGATGTTAGAAAACTGGCTGTTGTGGGGAATCCCATGGAAAAAGTCAACCCAAATGGAGAGCATTTTTCTTTCACAACATCCCTTCAGTAGCACAGTTCTTTCACACAGGGAGCAAGAGAACAGCACAATATAGCAGGTTGTTGTTTTGCTACAGCTTCTTGGGCCGAGTTTTCTGCCCTGTTTTGCCAGGGCAGTTTCTATTTTTCTTATTCTAAATCAAATAAAGTGAAACTTGGTCAAGAAAAGGCACATTGTCCTTTGACAGTCATTGATTCTGTTCTGCCCAAGAGCTAAAGCATCTGTCCTCTCCTCCTCTGCTCCCCTATTCTCCCCCACACTCTCTAGAAGTTTGCATTTCATCACCAAAGCAAGAGCTATTTGAGCAAACATTGTGGCAGGTCACACTGCCCAACCTATGAATGATGGAATTTAGGGAAAAACTGGAGAGAACTGCACAGTCTTTAGAGGGACTTCTGAGGAGCTCTGCCAATCTGCATTTGGGAAGTTGTATTGGCTGAAGCAGCAACTGAGGAAATTACAGACTCCGCTGCCATGGACTAACCCGTGTAGGGCACAGAACCCTGTGGGTTCAATTGCAAATGCTGCCCACACCCCCTTGAATGGCTGGAGACACCCCCTTTGGAGCTGATGCCCCTGACATGAGCTTTACCAAAATCATGGTATCTGTGGGGCATTTTGGTTTCAAAGGCAATGCAGTCACTAAGGGGCAGCATAAACAACACTTCGATCCAAAAGCCAGGTTGGCTGCACCTGGAGAAAACCTCTACTTACTTGCTAGATGGGTCAGCAGCCCGGGTTTGTCTGGGTGGGAACAAAAAGCATAGGCCATAGGAAAAACCCGGCGAAAGGCGGCACAGACTCGCCGGAACACTTTAGCCATGCTGGGCAAGAATTCCACAGCCTGTGCACGCCAAGGAAGAAAAGGACACCCCTGGTGTCCAAGTGCAGCCTGCTGGAGGTGAGTGCCTCGATGAGGAGCACCCTCCCGCTACGAGCACGCCAAACACACTGTGCACACGGAGGCTCCCGTGCACGAGGACAACGGTCTGTGCACCAGGACAACACTCCATGCACGAGGACAACGGTCCGTGCACCAGCACAACACTCCGTGCATGAGGACAACGGTCCGTGCACCAGGACAACACTCCATGCACCAGGACAACGGTCCGTGCACCAGGACAACGGTTCCAGTGACATCACAACAGCAGCTGCTCTAGCTTTGCTTGCAGATGTATGCAGAGCCCCTGAATGTTCTCTACAGCTAATGCCAAAAAAATGTTGGAAAATTCTCCTCTGTCACTGGAAGCCTGTCCCACTGCCCTGGAATGCCCTGTACATGGAAAGCCCAAGACTGTGGGTTTAGAAGAGCCAAAAACCACAGCCTCACAGATCTGCCCCAAGATCCCACACTACCTGTAGGATGACTTGCAGACATTTCATCCCCATGAAAATCAGGTGCAATTGGTCTCTGTCAAAATCTAGAGCTAAAAGCAGGACCCAGCTTGAAAAAGAAAAGAAAGGAATGTCAATGGAAGGAAAGAAAGGGCACAAAACTCCTCTGGAAATGAGCTCTGCCCTTCCATGGAATAAGGATTTGAGGCTTAGCTTGTTTTCCTGGTGATTTAGTGCAGACATCAAGGGACTATCCTCTGGTGGTGGACAACAGAGTGTCCTTTAGAAGCTTTATCCTGGGCTTGTAGTGCTTAGTAAGGCAAACACATTTGGTGCAATGGTCGCTGGTGTGTGATTCAAAGGCACACCCTGATACAATTGATTTCCAGCTTCCCAGGGAACACTGCGTGGTAACAAATCTGCCTTTCAGCTCTCCAACTCCTTACACTGGGGTGTACCACAGCTGCTGAGGAGGTCTCTTTGTTGAGCTCCTGTAGCTCTGCAGGTTCTCTGCTGTAAATATTACAGAACGCAGGGACTCGGAAAACAAGCTGAGAGTGCCCAAGGCTTGGAGGAAATCTTGGGCTCCACCTTACAGGTGAGGGTGTCATTTGAAAACTGATGCACTTGCTGAAAGCCCCAGGTCTACACTGAAATTCTGTGGATGAAAAGTTGCTTTACTTATCCCGTATTAATTGTCCCTTCTTATCAGTGTGCTGCTGCAGTGCTCTGACAGCTCAAAGAAGCCTTTTGGTCCTATGTCACACCCCTGGGAGCTTCCCTGTGCACATCCGTGAGCCACAGAGGTCAGGCCGTAATGGGCGTAAAGAAAGACAGACGGACAGAAAAGCAAGTTCAAAGAGAAGGTGGGAGCACTTAGAAGGTGGGAGGAGGAGGAAACCAATGGGCCAAAATGGGCAAGTCCCATCAAAAAAGGGAGTTATGAGGCAGAGACCAAATAGATCAGGTGGTGGACAGGCCACAGGAAGGCAGGCTTAGGAACACAGAAAACACACGAGCGTTCCAAAGTTCAGAAGCATCATTCCACCCTCGTCCTCCTCTCACTTTTAAACCAGTCAAGGCCAGACTGCAAAGAGCAAGACCTGTGAGATGTAACTTGCTGCTTCCGTTTTCTTTCTTTAGGAAATCTCTTTTCTGTTTCAAGCCCCTGAAAGTCCTGAAGAGGAGAGAGGAGGCGACAGGCAAACAGTGCTCATATTATCAGTTCACACACTTTAACCTGGCGCTGCCAAGCCCACCATATCCCCAGGTGCCTCATCTACATGTCTTTTAAATGCCTTCAGGGAAGGCGACCCTACCAGTGCCCTCTCCAGCCTGTTCTTGAAACTCAATCAAAATAAATTAAAAAGAAAAAGTTTACTCGCAGGGAGTGTGCCACTTTCTACTCTTACAGCAGACTGTAGAATCGTCCTCACCACAGACAAGTGTACCCAGTCAGGACTTCCAGCTGGAATGAAAAAGCCCCAGAACTCTCAAACTTCAAAGCCCAGAGTTCTGCTGCTCCCAATCCTTCCTTCTCTGAGAATCCCAAATGATGATTTCATGATGGCTGAGCCCGATGGCCTCCAACCATCACAGCACCCACCAGTCCTTCTCTGTTCACAAACAACAGGTCTAATGGGTGCCTTCCCTCATTCTGCCTTTGTGCTTTGAAAAGTTCTCACGTATTTGTTGGCTCCAGTCTTTCTTGGAGCACTGCCTGGGGTGGCTTCATTCCCTTCCCCATGTGAAACAGACCGTAACTTGCTCAGACTGTTCCTCCATCTTTTGTGGAAGAATAAAAGTTGGCATATGTTTCCATCAGTGGAGTGCCTGATGGAAAAAGAAGGGGAAAAAGATTAAGAAGTTCAAATGCTCAAGAAATGAAGAAGAGAGAAAAAGCTGAAGTAAAGAGAAAAAAAGGAAGTAGCAGAAACTGGATCGGAGAGGATTGGATTTAGAGACAATAAGGTCCAAACCTTGTGATCTTATGTGCAAATCGCACCACAGGAACATTGCAAAACCAGGGCCCAGACTTTGGTCCCCACAGACCTTAAGCCACCTCTGGTCTGAGGTGCGATATTGGAAACGTATTAAGATGGAAATAAGTACTGTTTTTCTTCACAAAACTGTCCTAAATCTGTCCGGAGAGATCAAATCTTGTGTCTCTGTGATCAGATGTAAGCTCCACAACCAAAACCACAAAAGAACCTGTCCATTTGTTTTTAAGAATACACCTGAATTTAGCAAGTAATTCTGGAGATCACAAACAGTATCTCTGAAGATTTACAGATTTGTTAATTTAAAATAAAAATGTAAGTACAAAATTAGTCCTGTTCTTTATGGCTACATGATAGATGGTATTGCATTTAGTCTAAAATTAATAAGCAGGTTTATAGTCACATGCCTTTTGAAATGTTCACTGCAGCAATCTAGAGTTCTAAAAGTGAGAGAGGCTTTATTCTACACCTCGAGAACCTTTGGTGGGGTTTTGCTTTGCTGCACTTATCTACAAGTTGGGAATTAGGATCCCTTTTGCAGTACATTCTGTCTTTGCAAAACCAGCACATTTTAATTTTCGAAAGACCCTCACAGTGAAGGGTGGAAAGCCTGACATTAGTTTCTTCTAAAAGACAAGGCAGGCAAAGGTAGAGGTTAGAAGCAGGTCCTTGAGCTCGTAAATGTCAAATTTGCCAAGACCTTAATAAAATCCTGTGAATACAAAATATATGGTAAACATTAGGAATGGGATAAGAAAAGAGCAACCTATGAAATGCATGAGAAAAAGTTCTGAAAATTTTCTGCCCCTCTCGCAGTCAGGACAAGCAGAGGGAAAAGCAGTGGGAAAAGGTAGAAAAGAAGAAAAAAAGAGAAGGTGTAAAAAAATGGAATCCAATGTAGGAAGGTCAGCCTCACTGACATGCCATTCACACTTAGTTACCCTGCAAGGTGAGGGGACCCACAGGCGCAGCTTTGAGCATATTCCTCCCTTTTGTCCAAAGAATAAGTGCAATTTAAAGACACAAAGGAAATTCATCCCTATATGTACTAGGAAGCATGTCCGACAGCATGAACGTGTCTAAGTCTTTCAAATGAGCACTGGCAGGACATCTTTCTGCTGTTGTGAACTAGCTGGGAAATAAATGCACTAGAAATCTTTCACTAGAAGGTACCAGCCAATTAACTGACACAGGGCTTCATCAAACTTCATGAAGAACGTGCTTTGCAATTTGTATGTTTACTGCAGCAAATTTTCTGCTCTTGCTGGCTGTTTTGTGCTGGCCAAATTACTCACCTAGAAGTCATGGTTTCCCCCGGAGTGATTCTGCTTAGAACAGTTTGAAGTGTGCATCACTGTAGATATTTGATTAGCTTTAGACAAATTTTGCTATAAACATCCATGCCTAAATTCTGTGGTATTTCTGTGCTTGCATAGAGAGATCAGCTTTGGCAGGGGCTTGCGTTCTCTGTGCCGTGGTTCTTGCGAGCAGCGTGTGAGGATTGAATTGTGTTGAGAGAAACAGAACTGCCTTACTGTGCATCTGTGAACCTGCAGATGTGTGTACATAAGTTATACTCAATTATATGTATACATGTGTGTTATGTACATCTATTATATGTATATATAGTGTACACATACCTGCATACGTGTGTACATGTGTTATGCCCTGTTAGCCTATCCTCACTTTTCCATCTGTCCATCTCTGTACATCAGCACAGAGACCACAAGAGAAGCAGCTGTCCTCCCAGTGTGTAGAATTTTCCTCTGGTTTTAGGCAAGAGGAATCTACAGTTAGGATCTTGTGCTGCTAATCAGTGTGCTCCCGAAGGAGCCACGTGAGGAGCCTCATCCCTGTATTGATGGCTGTGAGAAAGCAAACAGGTTGTCACACAAGTGTACAAAGCTCGGTGCTACAATGGCTTCTGTAGCATGAGGGCTTTGTGTCCAAGTATTTTTTCTGCTCCTGTGGAAGTGCCAGTTCTGAAGGACTCTGGAGAATCTGGAAGCAATCTGGCCCTTGTGTTTGAAAATTCATGCAACTTCTAAAGTCCCCACTCTAGGATTGACAAAGAAAGGATGCTTGTGATTCACTATCATTTTCAAAAGAGTCTTGGAGTTACAATTTCCATCATGCTTTTACTCTTCCCTTTTCCTTTCCAGGGGGTCAAGTTGCATGTAGCACTTCAAATGACACAGGCAGGATTTCAGCACCTCAGGGCCACGTCTCTGCTTCTGGAAGCAAAAGATCTTCTATTTCTCACAGGTGAGCAAAGCGACTTTTCCTGGAGAGTGCAAGTGTTGCTAGCGAAGCGATAGACTGCTGTGTAAGGTGTGATGTTGGCCTTTCACCTTCTTCCCCAAGAGTTCCATCACAAAGCATACAAAAGGAGACTGAAGGCTCCAACTTCACAGCACAGCTTCAGATCTCTTAGCACAGCAAGTCATCAGCTCAAGCGGGTGCATTTTACAACATCAGCAACAGAACAGCAGTTACACCACTCCAGTCTCCCTGCAATGCATGCCCATGTTTGCAGGCCACATCTGCCTGAATTGTGGCCTGGATTGTGGCCTGGATCCCACCTGCAGAGCAAGACCTACCAATTATCAACACAGCAGTTGGCAATGTTGCCAAATCTCACAGTTTTACCACAAACACCATGGATTTGCTCCCTCTCATCTCCAGGAGACTTGGCATTTAATTTTTATGAGAAGTAGTTGGGTGGCTAGTTATCATCACATGCAGCAAAAGGCATTCACTCCTGGGAATTGCTCCCGCAATTCCCACCCGTGAAGTTTCAGCTTTCTTTAAAACCCTCACCTCTTCTGAGCACTTAGCTGCAGAAAGGCACTTGCAAGTGGCGTGTTTACACTTAATGAAAGGAAACACGGGGGTTTCCTTTGCCAGACAAAGTCCCCGCTCTCATTGTCTGGTGCCTTAGCCGATGATTCTCCAACAGCAAGGCTGCATGGCTTCTGAAGGCTGGGAGTGCAGCAACACTGCCCCCAAAGCTGGGAAAACGGGAGCACATCAATTCTTCAGAGGAAGTACTCTGCAAGCACTGTTTTGGCATGCACTTTCTCCCCTGAAGATCACAGGGCATCCTGGTAAGGCTGACCTGAAATGACTGTGCAAATGCTGGACCAGTTGACCACACTAGCTACAATCTCTTGCCTTCCGAGGTCCTTGGGTGGCTGAGTGGAAAGAGCGGGCAGCCATTTATTGCTGATCAGCAATTGCTATGCCCAAAAAAGAAGTCTGTTTTGGAGGTGGTATTCTTACGCGTGAAGGTGCTGTTTGGGAAACATGATGCCCTGTGCAGCAAGACCTGTCTTTATTCTATACTGCTTTATTCTATGCTGTAATACATTCCTTTTTATCTGATTTTTTTCCGTGCTGAAGGACAGGTGACTATATATATATTTTACATTTTCCTGATGCTCTGACTAAATGTCATTTCCCCTCCTGAAGACAGATTCCTTACAGTCAACACCTGCCAGCCAGAAGGAGAAGCAGTGTTTGATTTTTTTGAAATGCAGCTGGAATTTTCTTCTCTTGCTTTCTTCTTATAAAACCAGGCAGTCTCCTGCTATATTTCAGAATAAGCAGAGGCTGCAGCATCAGTTGAAATGAAGATGATGATGAGTCTGGAGCATCTCTCTTCTGAGGAGAGACTGTGGGAGCTGGGCCTGTTTAGTCTCGAGAAGACCGAGAGGGGTCTCATTTATGCATATAAAAATCTCAAAGGTGGGTGCCTAGAGGATGGTGTGTGATTCTGCACAGGACAGGAAGCGATGGCCATAAACTAAACCACAAAAGTTTCACTCCAACATGAGGGAGAAGTTCTTTATGTTGAGGGTGGCAGAGCACAGGAGCAGGCTGCCCAAGGAGGTGGTGGAGTCTCCCTGTCTGGAGACATCAAAACCCACCAGGACATGTTCCTGTGTAGTCTGCTCTGGGGGACCCTGTCTTGGCAGAGGGGTTGGACCGGAGAATCTCCCGAGGTCCTGTATAACGCTAAAAATTCAGTGATTCTGTGTGAAGGCAGCAAGCATCTCTGGGGAAGGAGTTTCAGGTATGTTCTTGCCTAAACGCTGACAGTGTCCATTGCTTTTTGAGAACACAGTGTTGTCCGGCGGGGCAGTGGGCGGGATACCGGGATGCCTTAGGCCCAGCCTGAGGGAGCCGGGACTCCTTCAGGAAGGGCTTCTCCTTTGCTGTCGATGCCTTGTGTGCTGGCCTCAGGCAGCAGCGGGAATTTCTGCCCTGGCCCAGGTCCCTGCTGGCCCAGGCAGAGCCAGCGGGAGAGCCAGCTCCAGGCTGTGCCCAGCTCCTGTGCCCGGTCCTTGTCCGAAGGCCATTTGTTTCACAGGCTACTCTGAAGTGAAAAGCAGGTTGGGAACTCGATCAAAGAAACAAACAAACCAACCAAAACAGAAACACAAACACAAACACCAACCAACCAACCAAAACAGACAAAAAGGCTTCAGAGGTGGAAGTGACAGCGGAATTTGCCTAAATAGTTTGATTTCAGTTCCCCCTCAACTGCTGGGAAGGGTTTATCATCAGATAGATGTATGTGTGCATCAGGCACAGCATTGCCAGCTGGTGGAGGGAGGTGATTGTCCTGCTCCCCTCTGTGCTGGTGTGGCCTCAGCTTGTGGGTGACCAATAGAAGGGAGATATAAAGTTCTTGGCGAGTGTCCAAAGGAGGCCCAGGAGGAGGGTGAGGGGCCTTGAGGGGAAGCCTTAGGAGGAGCCGCTGAGGTCCCTTGGCTTGTTCGGCCTGGGGAAGAGAAGCCTGAGGGGAGACCTCATTGTGGTCTACAAGTTCCTCGTGAGGGGAAGCAGAGGGGCAGGCACTGATCTCTGTGGTGACCAGTGAGAGGTCCCGAGGGAATGACATGAAGCTGTGTCAGGGCAGGTTTAGGCTGGATATCAGGCAAAGGTTCTTCCCCCCGAGGGTGATTGGGCACTGGAACAGACTCCCCAGGGAAGTGGTCACAGCCCCAATTGTGACAGAGTTCAAGAAGCATTTGAACTACACTCTCAGGCACATGGTGTGATTCTTGGGGCTGTCCTGTGGGGGGCCAGGAGTTGGACTCGATCCTTGTGGGTCCCTTCCAACTTGGGATATTGTACAACTCTCTGATCCTGTGAAATCATTAATGCTAGGGAATGCCTTATATCTTTTTTGTTCTAACTAGTAGGCCAAAAAACTGAGCACAGTGAAATTAAGAAGGACCAAGTTTAAAAATAGTAAGTGGACTTCTCAGTGCAGTGTGTGCATAACTGAATTACATGAATCACGGGTGTGTTGATGGTGATTTTTATGATACCAAGATTGTAAATCTCATTTGAAGAAAAGGTGACAGAATAGTTGGACTCGTTGAAGAATCACGTGCTGGTGAAGTGTTGTGGTTTAAGTTACCAGCTGGGCTGGTAAGTAAGCACCACACAGCCGCTTGCTCCCCCCCATCCCCATCCCCATCCCCATCCCCATCCCCCTCCCCAGTGGAACAGGGAGGAAAATCAGAAGTAGAACTCGTATGTTGAGATAAGAACAGTTTAATAATTGAAACAGAGTAAAATCCAACATGAATACGAATAGTAATACTAACACTAATACTAATACAAACACTAATAGTAATACTAATGCAAATCCTAATTGTAACAGTAGTAAAACGGAGAAAGAGATGAAACCCAAGCAAAACTCGTATGTTGAGATAAGAACAGTTTAATAATTGAAACAGAGTAAAATCCAATATGAATACAAATAGTAATACTAACACTAATACTAATACAAACTCTAATGGTGATACTAATGCAAATCCTAATTGTAACAGTAGTAAAACGGAGAAAGAGATGAAACCCAAGCAAAACTCGTATGTTGAGATAAGAACAGTTTAATAATTGAAACAGAGTAAAATCCAATATGAATACAAATAGTAATACTAACACTAATACAAACACTAATAGTGATACTAATGCAAATCCTAATTGTAACAGTAGTAAAACGGAGAAAGAGATGAAACCCAAGCAAAACTCGTATGTTGAGATAAGAACAGTTTAATAATTGAAACAGAGTAAAATCCAATATGAATACAAATAGTAATACTAACACTAATACTAATACAAACTCTAATAGTGATACTAATGCAAATCCTAATTGTAACAGTAGTAAAACGGAGAAAGAGATGAAACCCAAGCAAAACAAGCAATGTACAATGCAGTTGCTCACCACCTGCTGGTGGTGATGCCCTGTGCCCTAATCGACTCCTAAGCGCCCCCTCCTCTGTGGAACTCCCCCAGGGTATTCACTGGGGTGAGGCTCCTTCAGTTTTGTTCTGAGTTCCACCCATCGATGGAACTGGAGGAAGGCATGCCAAAACCCTTCCTCTGTCTGCTGGCCTCCCTCAGCTGGTTTGCTGCATTGATCACAGTTGTGAGGCCGGAGAGGGGCATGGCTGAGAGTAAAAATGGATGCTGCCCAAAGGAAAAGAAAAGAAATGGACCATTACTTTCCAACCTCAGTTCCTCACGAGCTCAAGCAGTGTTCCTCGGGTTACCAGAGATGTGCAGAAATAGGACTGAGGGGACCATCTGCACCTCTGTCTTCATGTCCAGGACCTCGTTATGACAGGCAGACGTGGCCCATAATCCTATTAACCCCTTTCTCAAGCTCGATGGGATATTTGCCCTGCCAGGGCTGTGGGAATGCTGCTTGCTGTCCCAGGGCTTAGGTCCTTTCAGGAAACTCTAAATACTTACTTAGGTTCCTGTTTCCTAAAGACATGGGCTATTCTAGAAGTCAAAAAAGATGAGGAGCATAAGCTGCTCTTCAGGAAACTCAAGGTCACCAAGAAATGTTTATCACCAAGAAAGGATTTGGGCTCACGGGGAGCTGCCCCCAGCCCCTTCCTTCCCACAGCCAAGTTCTTGGACCACTTGGCAGGCACTGATTTTATTGGGTTCCTCCACCACCAGCACCATTTCAGGGCTCTGTTCCTGGCATTAGGAACCAGACAAAACTGAACAGCTCCCTTAGATCCAAATCAGGGCCACCAAAATGATCAGAGGACAGAGCACTTCTGGGGATTAATACGAGGCGGGGGCACCTGATGCCTTGGAGTTTAGCAGACGAGAACACCGATGCATGGGACAGTTGTGTCACTGGCAGCCACTCTGCATTTTACCTGCAGAAGTTCCTCAGCAGACCATCGACTGTCCTCGTCTGCCTGCAAGCAGCGGTTCAGAAAGTCCTGCAATGCAGGGGACAGGTTTTCGCGGCTTTGCAGCTCCGGTATCCCCTTTGAAATGATGAGCTGCATGGCCTGGAGGAAAAGGAAACACGGGACTTTACCTCTTTCTTTCATCTCCCTAACTGCTCCCACAGACCCCATTTTTGATGCTCCATCTTCCAGTGGCAGTTTCTTCCCAGGCAGAGGGTTCAAAATGATTTTTTGACACCAAGAAAAAGGCCCCAGTGCAGCCCCAGGTCTTCCAACATCCAAATGATCTTGCCTTGATAGCTGATTTCATTGGCTGACCAAGTTAGGAGGAACTCCATCAGCAAAAGCACCTTTTGCTTCTCTGAGGATGGACTTTACAGGCTTTACAGGTTATTTTCAAGAGTGACGCAACTAAAGCTATAGAGGATGTGGATGTGCTCTGGGGCCCTTTTTTTGTTGCCTTGGCCTTGGTTGAACTTGTTCAAGCTGGTGGGAATGGTATTTTTTCTCAATGGAGGCAAAACATGGGACAGATGAGAAAGACAGTGGTTATCTGGTAGTATTTGCACCTTACCCTGCGAGGAAGCTCCCAAAAATAAGGAGGTTCTCCTTCCAGCATTTCTATCACTGTGATGCCCAGTGCCCAAATATCCACTTTGGGTCCGTATTCCTCTTTAGTTAGATATTCGGGGGCCATCCAGTGAACTGTGCCAACGACTGAGCTTCGTTTGCTCTGCTCAGGTGTGATGCGAGCAGCGAGACCAAAATCAGCTGAGGACAAAAGCCAGTATCATGAAAGCCAGCCTGAATCATGAAGCCAAGTGCAAGAATTGCCCACTAGAAGCCTGAGGAGGCTGAATCCAGCAGGAAAAGCGGCCATGCTCTGTTTCCTCAGGGCTGTAGCCAAGGACACCTTGTTCCTCTCTGCACGTTGCAAGTGTGCTCTCAGCTTGTAGCAGTGCTCCCTGCACTCCCACAGGCACCGCTTTTTGGGAACTGGCAGGCAGTCTCCAGCAGCCCCACGCGCCGCATCCCGGGAACAGCACGGCTGAGCAAGAACACCTACCCAACTTGACGGATCCATCCATTCCAAGCAGAATGTTATCGCCTTTGAGATCCCTGTGGATCACTTGGTGGCAATGGAGGAAGGCCAGTGCTTGCAGGCACTGAGAGAGAAAAAAGAAACAGGAGAGTAAAAATGAATGACCCAATTTCCTCACCCAACAAAGGCAATGGCTTTAAAGATTTCAGTTCTAGGTGAACGGTGAGGACTGGCAGACCATGGTGGTGTCAAGAGGAAGAGCTTGCTGCTGCCTCCGCACTAGTAAACCCCTACCTTTCTAAGGGAAGGCACAGATGGAAAGAGAAACGGCAATTGTTGTCACACACCATTTTGGGTGGAATTCTGTCCCTTAAACTGAGGACTGCAACAAATGAGTTTCTGTTTTTCTTTGCTGTTAGTATAAAATTCTGCCACCAGCATGTTTGCACTTACAGGTAGGGAATGCAGTAGAGACAGGGTTCAGGCAAACAATTTGGCAAAGTCGCGAATAGTAAATAAAATAAGAAAAAAGAGAGAGGGTACAGCAAGAGTTGTACTGGCAGGCCATTCACTGAAGATGCTCTTTCTTCAAAAGCAACACGGAAACAAAGCTCTAACCATGAAATCACTCCTGTTCTTGCTGCTTGTTTAGAAGTCCCAGCCTGCCCAAACAACTGGAAGCACCAGTGGCATCCCTTACCTCTCGAGAGACAGCTGCCATCATTCCTTCACTCATGCTTATTTCCTTAACAACAGCACTTAAGGAGCCTCCGTCTAGGTATTCCATCACTATCCACAGTTTATCTCCAACCAGGTAGCTGAAAGAAGAAAACAATGGCTGGGAGAATGTGCATAGCTAAATTACCCTACCTAAATACTGAAGTCGATTTCTGTTCTTGGAAGAGTTGGGAATGAACACGGAATAAAATGCAGAGACATTCCTCCTAGGCTATACACTCCTTGGAACCTGTGTAGTCTAAGTGAGAAAGGCACATCCATGAAAACTGAGATGTCTCAGATGGCAAGGGAGTGAAAAACGCAGGGAAATAATCCCTATGATGCTTTATCAGCAGTTGTCATAAGAGACAGAAAATATGATTAACTTAAAAAGACTCCCCAAACAAACAGCAAAACCGACCTGGTAGTAATGAACTTCCAGGCTGTTGTTTTAGGAAGATAGGGATGACTTGAAACAATGCATGCCAGAAAAGATGAATGCAGACAAAATGCACTCTCCTCCCATACATTGTATAGGAATAGATAAAAAATAATACTAGAAAGCTGACTTCTCTGCCAGAGACCAAAGGGGGTTCTTTTAACCTTTGGCTTGCAGTCTGTAAAGGAACAGTCACATGATCATACCCAAACTACTTACCTGTCTAAATAGTTAACAATATTTGGATGCTTGTTGTCCCTCATGACAATGAGCTCATCGACAATTCGTTCCTTTTTGAGCTGTTTTTGGAGACACACTTGCTTTATGGCCACCTAAAATGACATTGAAAACCATTAACTTGGGAAGTCTCTTGCACAAGATCAGACCAAAATTTGATTTTGCAACTCTAAAGAACACTCTTGAACGCAGTTTAGATTTGTAATTGTTTCCTGGATTGAGAAAGAAAGAACATGCTCTCTGGCATTTTCTGGGTATGCTCCGGGTTAGGATCAGGGCTTAGGGCTTTTGATCCCTCACAGACCTCTATCCAAGCCCAGTTCCAAAGCCCAGCACTGCATGGGGGATGAGAAACTCCCCAGAAGATCCAGAGGTATTTGCTGACAGCCAGAAATGCGATTTCAGAAGTCTGAAGCTGTAGCCCCTAAGAGCTGTCCCAAATGGATTTGGTAGGCTGGCATTAGTCTGCGCTTCAGAGGAACAGCCTTTGCAGGAACGATCTGCTGGGGACCCAAAGCTCCAGCCACAGCTCTCCTCAGAATGGAAAGCACTTCAGAGCTGCAAAATCTGCTGGGCATGTTGACACTTACCTCTCCTCCTGTGGCAGTGTCGGTCGCTGCATAGACTGTTCCGAAAGCCCTAGAAAGAAAACAGCAGCGAAGAAAAGAATGAAAGCCAGCCCAGACAGGAGATGTCTGCTGCCTGGAGTGTTTCTAAATCACCTGGCTCCATGTATGCTTCAGCCAAGAGCAGAGCAGCCTACCGGCCCTGTGCCATGCAGGGTATCCAAGAGAAAACTTGGGTGCAACATGAAGGGCTGGAGAAAATCTCAAGTGTACAGCCCAGATTAACTTAATTCAGACCCCTCCCTAAGGTGGGGGAGCATGTCCACAAAAACTGGAAAGGAATATATTTCCTTCTTTTTCCATTTGGCCTTGCTGAGTGCTCAGACCTCTAACTGCTTTGTTCTCAGATCCCTCCTTTGAAGGTCTCTGCCAATCTCAGGCAACACCCTATTCTGAGAAGCCTGAACACATGTGAGGAAAGGATCTAGAAATGGCTTTCTCCAGCCTGTAAGGAAACCAGTCTCCAGCCACCTTTGAGGTCATTTGCCATCATCAGGATGCATTTTCCTCTCAACTGCCTTGACACTGGGTCTATTACTGAATTAGGTTTTACTACTTCTGCTACAAAAGAAAGTTTCTTTTTTATCTCTGTTTTCCATTTTTAAATGATGTGGTTATACTGCTGACCACTGACTATTGTTTTCCGCATGCAGTTGTCTTTGTCGATGGCATCTTGCCAGAGTTCTAAATTGGGATCAGCACTGAGAGGCAGAAGGATCTAAACACAGTGTCTGAACATGCTTGGAGCCTGTCTGACTTCCCGCCTGACCTTGCACCAGCAAAATACCTGGCTTTGTGGAAGGAACTGTGATCAGACTTACCCACTGGCAATTTTTTCCCATTCAACGTACTTCTTCATAGGATCTCCCACACTCACAATGCTCCCTGAAAAAAACAAATGAAAGATGGTCACTTCAGGATGACGATACCAGCCTCCAGCAGGTCAGAACTGCAGCTCCTCTGCCTGGGGCTGTGAGCTGAAGTCAGTTGGGTAACAACAACAACAATAACAACAAGAAGAAGAGAGGCAGATCTGTAGTCCAGATGGCTTCCACAAAGACTGGTTTTCTACAGTCCTTTGAAGAGTTACATTGACAGGAAACTGGGAGAAAGAGGGAGAAACATTCTGAGGAGACAGAAAAGAACAGGTAGCAAGGCAAGTGTTTGTTGTCTAGGAACATTAGCACTGCCCTATGAGGCAAGAAATGCAGAAGACATACTCAATTTCTCGAGGCTGTCCTCCTCTACCGTCTTTTGCTGCTCGTTGGTGCTGCTGCAGGAACTGCTGGAAGTGCTCATGTAGGTGATCTCAGGTGTGGGAGTGTTGTCTTTGTCAGCGGCTTCCAGTGCAGCAGCTTCCAGGGCAGTGGAAGATTTTGTTCCAGAACATGTATTGGTCTGTGACAAGAAATCAGTTTGCGTCAGAAAGGAGGCTTGCAGAGATATTTCTCATCAGTATTTCAAGCTTTAGGGAACAGCCATTAAGTTCCAGCCCTTCTCAGAGAGCGACCTCCTCTTGCCATGGCCGAGCTGCGTAGGACTCTTCTCACCCAACTTTGGTCATGTAAAAGTTATGGGTGTAGTTTAAAGTGTCCATTTAGCCCCTTAAATAGTGCGTGGAGGAGGGCAGGGACCTGCACGGGACAGTTTCTCCCAGGTATCCACATGCAGCAAGGCTGTGAACTGTGCCTTTGGAGCGCTCGCTCCGCTGGTGACAGGGAGGCTGCGCAGACACTGCAGGCTAAGTGTCTCCCCATTTACAGACACAAGGCTACCTCTCATCCCATACAGAGAGAAACTCGTGGGCCCTGTCAGAATGCCAGGAAAACGATGACTGAACTTGAAAGTTCAGAACCCATTTTCCAGGTGTCAGTGGCTGGGGGGAGGAAACACTTTGTTATGGTAGGATTCCAGCCCTCAGGATTTTCAGCCATGAGGGGCAAGTGCTGTCTGGTCTGAAACAGGCAGCTCTGAATTACAGTAATGAGAGTGCTAGGCAAAGCTGGCTCTTACAGAGTTTGGCTGTTCAGGCTCCGGTGCAACAACAGGTGGAGCTTCGTTGTTGTCTTCCTCCTCTGTATCCTCATAAAGGGAAGGAAGAGAAGGAGCCTGAGGAGGGTCAGCTCGAGGTAGTTTCCTCTGTGGACAGACAGCAGCGTGAGCAACAGGGAGTCACATATCATTTAGAACCTTATTTCTATGCAGCTATCTATCCAGCTGTACTAAGGAGAAATCATAACCTTTGATAGCAAGGGGATTCTAAGTTGCTCCAGCTAAGTTCAAGGGGGCTAATTAGACAGCAGTGCATCTTGTTGTGAACTGCTGTTGTTCCCCCATGGCTAAAAGCAGCAAGAAACTTTCTGTCTGCAAAACCAGACTGTCATCTACTTAAAAGGCCTCCAAGAGACAAATAAAAACCAGCCAGGGAACCCTTTTCTTCTGATGCAAAGACACTGAGAAGACTTTCTTTCTGCCTGGAGGGCTGGCAGTCGATTGCAACAAGCGAAGTCAGGGCTAGCTACACAAGTCTGAAAGGCTAGGAATGTCAGGATTACTTTGCCGCTCACCGAAGGACGGCCTCTTCTGTTTCTAAACACATATTTTCCTGCAATGGGGAAAGGAAAATGAAGCAGATGTTAGAAAACTGGCTGTCGTGGGGAATCCCATGGAAAAAGTCAACCCAAATGGAGAGCATTTTTCTTTCACAACATCCCTTCAGTAGCACAGTTCTTTCACACAGGGAGCAAGAGAAGAGCACAATATAGCAGGTTGTTGTTTTGCTACAGCTTCTTGGGCCGAGTTTTCTGCCCTGTTTTGCCAGGGCAGTTTCTATTTTTCTTATTCTAAATCAAATAAAGAGAAACTCGGTCAAGAAAAGGCACATTGTCCTTTGACAGTCATTGATTTCTTCTGCCCAAGAGCTAAAACAGCTCTCATCTCCTTGCCTCGCCTCGCCTTGCCTCACCTGGCCCCACCTTGCCCTGCCCTGCCTTTCTCCACCCCTTACCCCACCCCTTACCCCACCCCTTGCCCCACCCCTTACCCCACCCCTTGCCCCATCCCTCATCTCCACCCTCGCCCTGCACCCTGCCCCGCCCCTGCTCCTCCCCTTCCACCTCCCCCTCCCAGTCATTGATTTCTTGTACCCAAGAGCTAAAACAACTCTCCTCTCCTCTCCTCTCCTCGCCTCGCCTCGCCTCGCCCCGCCTCACCCCGCCCCCTTACCCGCCCCTTGCCCCGCCCCCTCACATCTCCTATTGCCCCGCCCCCTTACCCGCCCCTTTGCCCCGCCCCCTTACCCGCCACTTACTCTGCCCCCTCACCCCCTTGCCCCACCCCCTGCCCTACCCACTGCCCCACCCCTCCCCCTCCCCCTCCCCCTCCCCCTCTCTTTCTTCTTTTCCTTTTTCTTTTCCTGTTTCTCTTCCTTTCTCTTCTTTGCTTTTCTTTTCCCCAATAAAGCTGCCCCCAACTTCCCCTTAGCCATGACACTTCTCTTCTGACACAGCACACAAACAGCTCCCAAGTTTGGGACCACACACTGCTTCAACTTTGCATTTCATCACCAAAGCAAGAGCTATTTGAGCAAACATTGTGGCAGGTCACACTGCCCAACCTATGAATGATGGAATTTAGGGAAAAACTGGAGAGAACTGCACAGTCTTTAGAGGGACTTCTGAGGAGCTCTGCCAATCTGCATTTGGGAAGTTGTATTGGCTGAAGCAGCAACTGAGGAAATTACAGACTCTGCTGCCACGGACTAACCCGTGTAGGGCACAGAACCCTGTGGGTTCAATTGCAAATGCTGCCCACACCCCCTTGAATGGCTGGAGACACCCCCTTTGGAGCTGATGCCCCTGACATGAGCTTTACCAAAATCATGGTATCTGTGGGGCATTTTGGTTTCAAAGGCAATGCAGTCACTAAGGGGCAGCATAAACAACACTTCGATCCAAAAGCCAGGTTGGCTGCACCTGGAGAAAACCTCTACTTACTTGCTAGATGGGTCAGCAGCCCGGGTTTGTCTGGGTGGGAACAAAAAGCATAGGCCATAGGAAAAACCCGGCGAAAGGCGGCACAGACTCGCCGGAACACTTTAGCCATGCTGGGCAAGAATTCCACAGCCTGTGCACGCCAAGGAAGAAAAGGACACCCCGGGTGTCCAAGTGCAGCCTGCTGGAGGTGAGTGCCTCGATGAGGAGCACCCTCCCGCTACGAGCACGCCAAACACACTGTGCACACGGAGGCTCCCGTGCACGAGGACAACGGTCCGTGCACCAGCACAACACTCCGTGCATGAGGACAACGGTCCGTGCACCAGGACAACACTCCATGCACCAGGACAACGGTCCGTGCACCAGGACAACGGTTCCAGTGACATCACAACAGCAGCTGCTCTAGCTTTGCTTGCAGATGTATGCAGAGCCCCTGAATGTTCTCTACAGCTAATGCCAAAAAAATGTTGGAAAATTCTCCTCTGTCACTGGAAGCCTGTCCCACTGCCCTGGAATGCCCTGTACATGGAAAGCCCAAGACTGTGGGTTTAGAAGAGCCAAAAACCACAGCCTCACAGATCTGCCCCAAGATCCCACACTACCTGTAGGATGACTTGCAGACATTTCATCCCCATGAAAATCAGGTGCAATTGGTCTCTGTCAAAATCTAGAGCTAAAAGCAGGACCCAGCTTGAAAAAGAAAAGAAAGGAATGTCAATGGAAGGAAAGAAAGGGCACAAAACTCCTCTGGAAATGAGCTCTGCCCTTCCATGGAATAAGGATTTGAGGCTTAGCTTGTTTTCCTGGTGATTTAGTGCAGACATCAAGGGACTATCCTCTGGTGGTGGACAACAGAGTGTCCTTTAGAAGCTTTATCCTGGGCTTGTAGTGCTTAGTAAGGCAAACACATTTGGTGCAGTGGTCGCTGGTGTGTGATTCAAAGGCACACCCTGATACAATTGATTTCCAGCTTCCCAGGGAACACTGCGTGGTAACAAATCTGCCTTTCAGCTCTCCAACTGCTTACACTGGGGTGTACCACAGCTGCTGAGGAGGTCTCTTTGTTGAGCTCCTGTAGCTCTGCAGGTTCTCTGCTGTAAATATTACAGAACGCAGGGACTCGGAAAACAAGCTGAGAGTGCCCAAGGCTTGGAGGAAATCTTGGGCTCCACCTTACAGGTGAGGATGTCATTTGAAAACTGATGCACTTGCTGAAAGCCCCAGGTCTACACTGAAATTCTGTGGATGAAAAGTTGCTTTACTTATCCCGTATTAATTGTCCCTTCTTATCAGTGTGCTGCTGCAGTGCTCTGACAGCTCAAAGAAGCCTTTTGGTCCTATGTCACACCCCTGGGAGCTTCCCTGTGCACATCCGTGAGCCACAGAGGTCAGGCCGTAATGGGCGTAAAGAAAGAGAGACGGACAGAAAAGCAAGTTCAAAGAGAAGGTGGGAGCACTTAGAAGGTGGGAGGAGGAGGAAACCAATGAGCCAAAATGGGCAAGTCCCATCAAAAAAGGGAGTTATGAGGCAGAGACCAAATAGATCAGGTGGTGGACAGGCCACAGGAAGGCAGGCTTAGGAACACAGAAAACACACGAGCGTTCCAAAGTTCAGAAGCATCATTCCACCCTCGTCCTCCTCTCACTTTTAAACCAGTCAAGGCCAGACTGCAAAGAGCAAGACCTGTGAGATGTAACTTGCTGCTTCCGTTTTCTTTCTTCAGGAAATCTCTTTTCTATTTCAAGCCCCTGAAAGTCCTGAAGAGGAGAGAGGAGGCGACAGGCAAACAGTGCTCATATTATCAGTTCACACACTTTAACCTGGCGCTGCCAAGCCCACCATATCCCCAGGTGCCTCATCTACATGTCTTTTAAATGCCTCCAGGGAAGGCGACCCTACCAGTGCCCTCTCCAGCCTGTTCTTGAAACTCAATCAAAATAAATTAAAAAGAAAAAGTTTACTCGCAGGGAGTGTGCCACTTTCTACTCTTACAGCAGACTGTAGAATCGTCCTCACCACAGACAAGTGTACCCAGTCAGGACTTCCAGCTGGAATGAAAAAGCCCCAGAACTCTCAAACTTCAAAGCCCAGAGTTCTGCTGCTCCCAATCCTTCCTTCTCTGAGAATCCCAAATGATGATTTCATGATGGCTGAGCCCGATGGCCTCCAACCATCACAGCACCCACCAGTCCTTCTCTGTTCACAAACAACAGGTCTAATGGGTGCCTTCCCTCATTCTGCCTTTGTGCTTTGAAAAGTTCTCACGTATTTGTTGGCTCCAGTCTTTCTTGGAGCACTGCCTGGGGTGGCTTCATTCCCTTCCCCATGTGAAACAGACCGTAACTTGCTCAGACTGTTCCTCCATCTTTTGTGGAAGAATAAAAGTTGGCATATGTTTCCATCAGTGGAGTGCCTGATGGAAAAAGAAGGGGAAAAAGATTAAGAAGTTCAAATGCTCAAGAAATGAAGAAGAGAGAAAAAGCTGAAGTAAAGAGAAAAAAAGGAAGTAGCAGAAACTGGATCGGAGAGGATTGGATTTAGAGACAATAAGGTCCAAACCTTGTGATCTTATGTGCAAATCGCACCACAGGAACATTGCAAAACCAGGGCCCAGACTTTGGTCCCCACAGACCTTAAGCCACCTCTGGTCTGAGGTGCGATATTGGAAACGTATTAAGATGGAAATAAGTACTGTTTTTCTTCACAAAACTGTCCTAAATCTGTCCGGAGAGATCAAATCTTGTGTCTCTGTGATCAGATGTAAGCTCCACAACCAAAACCACAAAAGAACCTGTCCATTTGTTTTTAAGAATACACCTGAATTTAGCAAGTAATTCTGGAGATCACAAACAGTATCTCTGAAGATTTACAGATTTGTTAATTTAAAATAAAAATGTAAGTACAAAATTAGTCCTGTTCTTTATGGCTACATGATAGATGGTATTGCATTTAGTCTAAAATTAATAAGCAGGTTTATAGTCACATGCCTTTTGAAATGTTCACTGCAGCAATCTAGAGTTCTAAAAGTGAGAGAGGCTTTATTCTACACCTCGAGAACCTTTGGTGGGGTTTTGCTTTGCTGCACTTATCTACAAGTTGGGAATTAGGATCCCTTTTGCAGTACATTCTGTCTTTGCAAAACCAGCACATTTTAATTTTCGAAAGACCCTCACAGTGAAGGGTGGAAAGCCTGACATTAGTTTCTTCTAAAAGACAAGGCAGGCAAAGGTAGAGGTTAGAAGCAGGTCCTTGAGCTCGTAAATGTCAAATTTGCCAAGACCTTAATAAAATCCTGTAAATACAAAATATATGGTAAACATTAGGAATGGGATAAGAAAAGAGCAACCTATGAAATGCATGAGAAAAAGTTCTGAAAATTTTCTGCCCCTCTCGCAGTCAGGACAAGCAGAGGGAAAAGCAGTGGGAAAAGGTAGAAAAGAAGAAAAAAAGAGAAGGTGTAAAAAAATGGAATCCAATGTAGGAAGGTCAGCCTCACTGACATGCCATTCACACTTAGTTACCCTGCAAGGTGAGGGGACCCACAGGCGCAGCTTTGAGCATATTCCTCCCTTTTGTCCAAAGAATAAGTGCAATTTAAAGACACAAAGGAAATTCATCCCTATATGTACTAGGAAGCATGTCCGACAGCATGAACGTGTCTAAGTCTTTCAAATGAGCACTGGCAGGACATCTTTCTGCTGTTGTGAACTAGCTGGGAAATAAATGCACTAGAAATCTTTCACTAGAAGGTACCAGCCAATTAACTGACACAGGGCTTCATCAAACTTCATGAAGAACGTGCTTTGCAATTTGTATGTTTACTGCAGCAAATTTTCTGCTCTTGCTGGCTGTTTTGTGCTGGCCAAATTACTCACCTAGAAGTCATGGTTTCCCCCGGAGTGATTCTGCTTAGTACAGTTTGAAGTGTGCATCACTGTAGATATTTGATTAGCTTTAGACAAATTTTGCTATAAACATCCATGCCTAAATTCTGTGGTATTTCTGTGCTTGCATAGAGAGATCAGCTTTGGCAGGGGCTTGCGTTCTCTGTGCCGTGGTTCTTGCGAGCAGCGTGTGAGGATTGAATTGTGTTGAGAGAAACAGAACTGCCTTACTGTGCATCTGTGAACCTGCAGATGTGTGTACATAAGTTATACTCAATTATATGTATACATGTGTGTTATGTACATCTATTATATGTATATATAGTGTACACATACCTGCATACGTGTGTACATGTGTTATGCCCTGTTAGCCTATCCTCACTTTTCCATCTGTCCATCTCTGTACATCAGCACAGAGACCACAAGAGAAGCAGCTGTCCTCCCAGTGTGTAGAATTTTCCTCTGGTTTTAGGCAAGAGGAATCTACAGTTAGGATCTTGTGCTGCTAATCAGTGTGCTCCCGAAGGAGCCACGTGAGGAGCCTCATCCCTGTATTGATGGCTGTGAGAAAGCAAACAGGTTGTCACACAAGTGTACAAAGCTCGGTGCTACAATGGCTTCTGTAGCATGAGGGCTTTGTGTCCAAGTATTTTTTCTGCTCCTGTGGAAGTGCCAGTTCTGAAGGACTCTGGAGAATCTGGAAGCAATCTGGCCCTTGTGTTTGAAAATTCATGCAACTTCTAAAGTCCCCACTCTAGGATTGACAAAGAAAGGATGCTTGTGATTCACTATCATTTTCAAAAGAGTCTTGGAGTTACAATTTCCATCATGCTTTTACTCTTCCCTTTTCCTTTCCAGGGGGTCAAGTTGCATGTAGCACTTCAAATGACACAGGCAGGATTTCAGCACCTCAGGGCCACGTCTCTGCTTCTGGAAGCAAAAGATCTTCTATTTCTCACAGGTGAGCAAAGCGACTTTTCCTGGAGAGTGCAAGTGTTGCTAGCGAAGCGATAGACTGCTGTGTAAGGTGTGATGTTGGCCTTTCACCTTCTTCCCCAAGAGTTCCATCACAAAGCATACAAAAGGAGACTGAAGGCTCCAACTTCACAGCACAGCTTCAGATCTCTTAGCACAGCAAGTCATCAGCTCAAGCGGGTGCATTTTACAACATCAGCATCAACAGAACAGCAGTTACACCACTCCAGTCTCCCTGCAATGCATGCCCATGTTTGCAGGCCACATCTGCCTGAATTGTGGCCTGGATTGTGGCCTGGATCCCACCTGCAGAGCAAGACCTACCAGTTATCAACACAGCAGTTGGCAATGTTGCCAAATCTCACAGTTTTACCACAAACACCATGGATTTGCTCCCTCTCATCTCCAGGAGACTTAGCATTTAATTTTTATGAGAAGTAGTTAGGTGGCTAGTTATCATCACATGCAGCAAAAGGCATTCACTCCTGGGAATTGCTCCCACAATTCCCACCCGTGAAGTTTCCACTTTCTTTAAAACCCTCACCTTTTCTGAGCACTTAGCTGCAGAAAGGCACTTGCAAGTGGCGTGTTTACACTTAATGAAAGGAAACACGGGGGTTTCCTTTGCCAGACAAAGTCCCCGCTCTCATTGTCTGGTGCCTTAGCCGATGATTCTCCAACAGCAAGGCTGCATGGCTTCTGAAGGCTGGGAGTGCAGCAACACTGCCCCCAAAGCTGGGAAAACGGGAGCACATCAATTCTTCAGAGGAAGTACTCTGCAAGCACTGTTTTGGCATGCACTTTCTCCCCTGAAGATCACAGGGCATCCTGGTAAGGCTGACCTGAAATGACTGTGCAAATGCTGGACCAGTTGACCACACTAGCTACAATCTCTTGCCTTCCGAGGTCCTTGGGTGGCTGAGTGGAAAGAGCAGGCAGCCATTTATTGCTGATCAGCAATTGCTATGCCCAAAAAAGAAGTCTGTTTTGGAGGTGGTATTCTTACGCGTGAAGGTGCTGTTTGGGAAACATGATGCCCTGTGCAGCAAGACCTGTCTTTATTCTATACTGCTTTATTCTATGCTGTAATACATTCCTTTTTATCTGATTTTTTTCCGTGCTGAAGGACAGGTGACTATATATATATATTTTACATTTTCCTGATGCTCTGACTAAATGTCATTTCCCCTCCTGAAGACAGATTCCTTACAGTCAACACCTGCCAGCCAGAAGGAGAAGCAGTGTTTGATTTTTTTGAAATGCAGCTGGAATTTTCTTCTCTTGCTTTCTTCTTATAAAACCAGGCGGTCTCCTGCTATATTTCAGAATAAGCAGAGGCTGCAGCATCAGTTGAAATGAAGATGATGATGAGTCTGGAGCATCTCTCTTCTGAGGAGAGACTGTGGGAGCTGGGCCTGTTTAGTCTCGAGAAGACCGAGAGGGGTCTCATTTATGCATATAAAAATCTCAAAGGTGGGTGCCTAGAGGATGGTGTGTGATTCTGCACAGGACAGGAAGCGATGGCCATAAACTAAACCACAAAAGTTTCACTCCAACATGAGGGAGAAGTTCTTTATGTTGAGGGTGGCAGAGCACAGGAGCAGGCTGCCCAAGGAGGTCGTGGAGTCTCCCTGTCTGGAGACATCAAAACCCACCAGGACATGTTCCTGTGTAGTCTGCTCTGGGGGACCCTGTCTTGGCAGAGGGGTTGGACCGGAGAATCTCCCGAGGTCCTGTATAACGCTAAAAATTCAGTGATTCTGTGTGAAGGCAGCAAGCATCTCTGGGGAAGGAGTTTCAGGTATGTTCTTGCCTAAACGCTGACAGTGTCCATTGCTTTTTGAGAACACAGTGTTGTCCGGCGGGGCAGTGGGCGGGATACCGGGATGCCTTAGGCCCAGCCTGAGGGAGCCGGGACTCCTTCAGGAAGGGCTTCTCCTTTGCTGTCGATGCCTTGTGTGCTGGCCTCAGGCAGCAGCGGGAATTTCTGCCCTGGCCCAGGTCCCTGCTGGCCCAGGCAGAGCCAGCGGGAGAGCCAGCTCCAGGCTGTGCCCAGCTCCTGTGCCCGGTCCTTGTCCGAAGGCCATTTGTTTCACAGGCTACTCTGAAGTGAAAAGCAGGTTGGGAACTCGATCAAAGAAACAAACAAACCAACCAAAACAGAAACACAAACACCAACCAACCAAAACAGACAAAAAGGCTTCAGAGGTGGAAGTGAGAGCGGAATTTGCCTAAATAGTTTGATTTCAGTTCCCCCTCAACTGCTGGGAAGGGTTTATCATCAGATAGATGTATGTGTGCATCAGGCACAGCATTGCCAGCTGGTGGAGGGAGGTGATTGTCCTGCTCCCCTCTGTGCTGGTGTGGCCTCAGCTTGTGGGTGACCAATAGAAGGGAGATATAAAGTTCTTGGCGAGTGTCCAAAGGAGGCCCAGGAGGAGGGTGAGGGGCCTTGAGGGGAGGCCTTAGGAGGAGCCGCTGAGGTCCCTTGGCTTGTTCGGCCTGGGGAAGAGAAGCCTGAGGGGAGACCTCATTGTGGTCTACAAGTTCCTCGTGAGGGGAAGCAGAGGGGCAGGCACTGATCTCTGTGGTGACCAGTGAGAGGTCCCGAGGGAATGACATGAAGCTGTGTCAGGGCAGGTTTAGGCTGGATATCAGGCAAAGGTTCTTCCCCCCGAGGGTGATTGGGCACTGGAACAGACTCCCCAGGGAAGTGGTCACGGCCCCAATTGTGACAGAGTTCAAGAAGCATTTGAACTACGCTCTCAGGCACATGGTGTGATTCTTGGGGCTGTCCTGTGGGGGGCCAGGAGTTGGACTCGATCCTTGTGGGTCCCTTCCAACTTGGGATATTGTACAACTCTCTGATCCTGTGAAATCATTAATGCTAGGGAATGCCTTATACTTATCTTTTTTGTTCTAACTAGTAGGCCGAAAAACTGAGCACAGTGAAATTAAGAAGGACCAAGTTTAAAAATAGTAAGTGGACTTCTCAGTGCAGTGTGTGCATAACTGAATTACATGAATCACGGGTGTGTTGATGGTGATTTTTATGATACCAAGATTGTAAATCTCATTTGAAGAAAAGGTGACAGAATAGTTGGACTCGTTGAAGAATCACGTGCTGGTGAAGTGTTGTGGTTTAAGTTACCAGCTGGGCTGGTAAGTAAGCACCACACAGCCGCTTGCTCCCCCCCATCCCCATCCCCATCCCCATCCCCATCCCCCTCCCCAGTGGAACAGGGAGGAAAATCAGAAGTAGAACTCGTATGTTGAGATAAGAACAGTTTAATAATTGAAACAGAGTAAAATCCAACATGAATACGAATAGTAATACTAACACTAATACTAATACAAACACTAATAGTAATACTAATGCAAATCCTAATTGTAACAGTAGTAAAACGGAGAAAGAGATGAAACCCAAGCAAAACTCGTATGTTGAGATAAGAACAGTTTAATAATTGAAACAGAGTAAAATCCAATATGAATACAAATAGTAATACTAACACTAATACTAATACAAACTCTAATGGTGATACTAATGCAAATCCTAATTGTAACAGTAGTAAAACGGAGAAAGAGATGAAACCCAAGCAAAACTCGTATGTTGAGATAAGAACAGTTTAATAATTGAAACAGAGTAAAATCCAATATGAATACAAATAGTAATACTAACACTAATACTAATACAAACTCTAATAGTGATACTAATGCAAATCCTAATTGTAACAGTAGTAAAACGGAGAAAGAGATGAAACCCAAGCAAAACTCGTATGTTGAGATAAGAACAGTTTAATAATTGAAACAGAGTAAAATCCAATATGAATACAAATAGTAATACTAACACTAATACTAATACAAACTCTAATAGTGATACTAATGCAAATCCTAATTGTAACAGTAGTAAAACGGAGAAAGAGATGAAACCCAAGCAAAACAAGCAATGTACAATGCAGTTGCTCACCACCTGCTGGTGGTGATGCCCTGTGCCCTAATCGACTCCTAAGCGCCCCCTCCTCTGTGGAACTCCCCCAGGGTATTCACTGGGGTGAGGCTCCTTCAGTTTTGTTCTGAGTTCCACCCATCGATGGAACTGGAGGAAGGCATGCCAAAACCCTTCCTCTGTCTGCTGGCCTCCCTCAGCTGGTTTGCTGCATTGATCACAGTTGTGAGGCCGGAGAGGGGCATGGCTGAGAGTAAAAATGGATGCTGCCCAAAGGAAAAGAAAAGAAATGGACCATTACTTTCCAACCTCAGTTCCTCACGAGCTCAAGCAGTGTTCCTCGGGTTACCAGAGATGTGCAGAAATAGGACTGAGGGGACCATCTGCACCTCTGTCTTCATGTCCAGGACCTCGTTATGACAGGCAGACGTGGCCCATAATCCTATTAACCCCTTTCTCAAGCTCGATGGGATATTTGCCCTGCCAGGGCTGTGGGAATGCTGCTTGCTGTCCCAGGGCTTAGGTCCTTTCAGGAAACTCTAAATACTTACTTAGGTTCCTGTTTCCTAAAGACATGGGCTATTCTAGAAGTCAAAAAAGATGAGGAGCATAAGCTGCTCTTCAGGAAACTCAAGGTCACCAAGAAATGTTTATCACCAAGAAAGGATTTGGGCTCACGGGGAGCTGCCCCCAGCCCCTTCCTTCCCACAGCCAAGTTCTCAGACCACTTGGCAGGCACTGATTTTATTGGGTTCCTCCACCACCAGCACCATTTCAGGGCTCCGTTCCTGGCATTAGGAACCAGACAAAACTGAACAGCTCCCTTAGATCCAAATCAGGGCCACCAAAATGATCAGAGGACAGAGCACTTCTGGGGATTAATACGAGGCGGGGGCACCTGATGCCTTGGAGTTTAGCAGACGAGAACACCGATGCATGGGACAGTTGTGTCACTGGCAGCCACTCTGCATTTTACCTGCAGAAGTTCCTCAGCAGACCATCGACTGTCCTCGTCTGCCTGCAAGCAGCGGTTCAGAAAGTCCTGCAATGCAGGGGACAGGTTTTCGCGGCTTTGCAGCTCCGGTATCCCCTTTGAAATGATGAGCTGCATGGCCTGGAGGAAAAGGAAACACGGGACTTTACCTCTTTCTTTCATCTCCCTAACTGCTCCCACAGACCCCATTTTTGATGCTCCATCTTCCAGTGGCAGTTTCTTCCCAGGCAGAGGGTTCAAAATGATTTTTTGACACCAAGAAAAAGGCCCCAGTGCAGCCCCAGGTCTTCCAACATCCAAATGATCTTGCCTTGATAGCTGATTTCATTGGCTGACCAAGTTAGGAGGAACTCCATCAGCAAAAGCACCTTTTGCTTCTCTGAGGATGGACTTTACAGGCTTTACAGGTTATTTTCAAGAGTGACGCAACTAAAGCTATAGAGGATGTGGATGTGCTCTGGGGCCCTTTTTTTGTTGCCTCGGCCTTGGTTGAACTTGTTCAAGCTGGTGGGAATGGTATTT
Organism: Pipra filicauda; assembly: GCF_003945595.2. Classification (NCBI taxonomy): domain Eukaryota; kingdom Metazoa; phylum Chordata; class Aves; order Passeriformes; family Pipridae; genus Pipra; species Pipra filicauda. The sequence continues at coordinate 360,607 of NW_024104368.1, forward strand.
TTTCTCAATGGAGGCAAAACATGGGACAGATGAGAAAGACAGTGGTTATCTGGTAGTATTTGCACCTTACCCTGCGAGGAAGCTCCCAAAAATAAGGAGGTTCTCCTTCCAGCATTTCTATCACTGTGATGCCCAGTGCCCAAATATCCACTTTGGGTCCGTATTCTTCTTTAGTTAGATATTCGGGGGCCATCCAGTGAACTGTGCCAACGACTGAGCTTCGTTTGCTCTGCTCAGGTGTGATGCGAGCAGCGAGACCAAAATCAGCTGAGGACAAAAGCCAGTATCATGAAAGCCAGCCTGAATCATGAAGCCAAGTGCAAGAATTGCCCACTAGAAGCCTGAGGAGGCTGAATCCAGCAGGAAAAGCGGCCATGCTCTGTTTCCTCAGGGCTGTAGCCAAGGACACCTTGTTCCTCTCTGCACGTTGCAAGTGTGCTCTCAGCTTGTAGCAGTGCTCCCTGCACTCCCACAGGCACCGCTTTTTGGAAACTGGCAGGCAGTCTCCAGCAGCCCCACGCGCCGCATCCCGGGAACAGCACGGCTGAGCAAGAACACCTACCCAACTTGACGGATCCATCCATTCCAAGCAGAATGTTATCGCCTTTGAGATCCCTGTGGATCACTTGGTGGCAATGGAGGAAGGCCAGTGCTTGCAGGCACTGAGAGAGAAAAAAGAAACAGGAGAGTAAAAATGAATGACCCAATTTCCTCACCCAACAAAGGCAATGGCTTTAAAGATTTCAGTTCTAGGTGAACGGTGAGGACTGGCAGACCATGGTGGTGTCAAGAGGAAGAGCTTGCTGCTGCCTCCGCACTAGTAAACCCCTACCTTTCTAAGGGAAGGCACATTCCCTTTGGAGGTTTGGAAAGAGAAACGGCAATTGTTGTCACACACCATTTTGGGTGGAATTCTGTCCCTTAAACTGAGGACTGCAACAAATGAGTTTCTGTTTTTCTTTGCTGTTAGTATAAAATTCTGCCACCAGCATGTTTGCACTTACAGGTAGGGAATGCAGTAGAGACAGGGTTCAGGCAAACGATTTGGCAAAGTCGCGAATAGTAAATAAAATAAGAAAAAAGAGAGAGGGTACAGCAAGAGTTGTACTGGCAGGCCATTCACTGAAGATGCTCTTTCTTCAAAAGCAACACGGAAACAAAGCTCTAACCATGAAATCACTCCTGTTCTTGCTGCTTGTTTAGAAGTCCCAGCCTGCCCAAACAACTGGAAGCACCAGTGGCATCCCTTACCTCTCGAGAGACAGCTGCCATCATTCCTTCACTCATGCTTATTTCCTTAACAACAGCACTTAAGGAGCCTCCGTCTAGGTATTCCATCACTATCCACAGTTTATCTCCAACCAGGTAGCTGAAAGAAGAAAACAATGGCTGGGAGAATGTGCATAGCTAAATTACCCTACCTAAATACTGAAGTCGATTTCTGTTCTTGGAAGAGTTGGGAATGAACACGGAATAAAATGCAGAGACATTCCTCCTAGGCTATACACTCCTTGGAACCTGTGTAGTCTAAGTGAGAAAGGCACATCCATGAAAACTGAGATGTCTCAGATGGCAAGGGAGTGAAAAACGCAGGGAAATAATCCCTATGATGCTTTATCAGCAGTTGTCATAAGAGACAGAAAATATGATTAACTTAAAAAGACTCCCCAAACAAACAGCAAAACTGACCTGGTAGTAATGAACTTCCAGGCTGTTGTTTTAGGAAGATAGGGATGACTTGAAACAATGCATGCCAGAAAAGATGAATGCAGACAAAATGCACTCTCCTCCCATACATTGTATAGGAATAGATAAAAAATAATACTAGAAAGCTGACTTCTCTGCCAGAGACCAAAGGGGGTTCTTTTAACCTTTGGCTTGCAGTCTGTAAAGGAACAGTCACATGATCATACCCAAACTACTTACCTGTCTAAATAGTTAACAATATTTGGATGCTTGTTGTCCCTCATGACAATGAGCTCATCGACAATTCGTTCCTTTTTGAGCTGTTTTTGGAGACACACTTGCTTTATGGCCACCTAAAATGACATTGAAAACCATTAACTTGGGAAGTCTCTTGCACAAGATCAGACCAAAATTTGATTTTGCAACTCTAAAGAACACTCTTGAACGCAGTTTAGATTTGTAATTGTTTCCTGGATTGAGAAAGAAAGAACATGCTCTCTGGCATTTTCTGGGTATGCTCCGGGTTAGGATCAGGGCTTAGGGCTTTTGATCCCTCACAGACCTCTATCCAAGCCCAGTTCCAAAGCCCAGCACTGCATGGGGGATGAGAAACTCCCCAGAAGATCCAGAGGTATTTGCTGACAGCCAGAAATGCGATTTCAGAAGTCTGAAGCTGTAGCCCCTAAGAGCTGTCCCAAATGGATTTGGTAGGCTGGCATTAGTCTGCGCTTCAGAGGAACAGCCTTTGCAGGAACGATCTGCTGGGGACCCAAAGCTCCAGCCACAGCTCTCCTCAGAATGGAAAGCACTTCAGAGCTGCAAAATCTGCTGGGCATGTTGACACTTACCTCTCCTCCTGTGGCAGTGTCGGTCGCTGCATAGACTGTTCCGAAGCCACTAGAAAGAAAACAGCAGCGAAGAAAAGAATGAAAGCCAGCCCAGACAGGAGATGTCTGCTGCCTGGAGTGTTTCTAAATCACCTGGCTCCATGTATGCTTCAGCCAAGAGCAGAGCAGCCTACCGGCCCTGTGCCATGCAGGGTATCCAAGAGAAAACTTGGGTGCAACATGAAGGGCTGGAGAAAATCTCAAGTGTACAGCCCAGATTAACTTAATTCAGACCCCTCCCTAAGTTGGGGGAGCATGTCCACAAAAACTGGAAAGGAATATATTTCCTTCTTTTTCCATTTGGCCTTGCTGAGTGCTCAGACCTCTAACTGCTTTGTTCTCAGATCCCTCCTTTGAAGGTCTCTGCCAATCTCAGGCAACACCCTATTCTGAGAAGCCTGAACACATGTGAGGAAAGGATCTAGAAATGGCTTTCTCCAGCCTGTAAGGAAACCAGTCTCCAGCCACCTTTGAGGTAATTTGCCATCATCAGGATGCATTTTCCTCTCAACTGCCTTGACACTGGGTCTATTACTGAATTAGGTTTTACTACTTCTGCTACAAAAGAAAGTTTCTTTTTTATCTCTGTTTTCCATTTTTAAACGATGTGGTTATACTGCTGACCACTGACTATTGTTTTCCGCAAGCAGTTGTCTTTGTCGATGGCATCTTGCCAGAGTTCTAAATTGGGATCAGCACTGAGAGGCAGAAGGATCTAAACACAGTGTCTGAACATGCTTGGAGCCTGTCTGACTTCCCGCCTGACCTTGCACCAGCAAAATACCTGGCTTTGTGGAAGGAACTGTGATCAGACTTACCCACTGGCAATTTTTTCCCATTCAACGTACTTCTTCATAGGATCTCCCACACTCACAATGCTCCCTGAAAAAAGCAAATGAATGATGGTCACTTCAGGATGATGATACCAGCCTCCAGCAGGTCAGAACTGCAGCTCCTCTGCCTGGGGCTGTGAGCTGAAGTCAGTTGGGTAACAACAACAACAATAACAAGAAGAAGAAGAGAGGCAGATCTGTAGTCCAGATGGCTTCCACAAAGACTGGTTTTCTACAGTCCTTTGAAGAGTTATGTTGACAGGAAACTGGGAGAAAGAGGGAGAAACATTCTGAGGAGACAGAAAAGAACAGGTAGCAAGGCAAGTGTTTGTTGTCTAGGAACATTAGCACTGCCCTATGAGGCAAGAAATGCAGAAGACATACTCAATTTCTCGAGGCTGTCCTCCTCTACCGTCTTTTGCTGCTCGTTGGTGCTGCTGCAGGAACTGCTGGAAGTGCTCATGTAGGTGATCTCAGGTGTGGGAGTGTTGTCTTTGTCAGCGGCTTCCAGTGCAGCAGCTTCCAGGGCAGTGGAAGATTTTGTTCCAGAGCATGTATTGGTCTGTGACAAGAAATCAGTTTGCGTCAGAAAGGAGGCTTGCAGAGATACTTCTCATCAGTATTTCAAGCTTTAGGGAACAGCCATTAAGTTCCAGCCCTTCTCAGAGACCGACCTCCTCTTGCCATGGCCGAGCTGCGTAGGACTCTTCTCACCCAACTTTGGTCATGTAAAAGTTATGGGTGTAGTTTAAAGTGTCCATTTAGCCCCTTAAATAGTGCATGGAGGAGGGCAGGGACCTGCACGGGACAGTTTCTCCCAGGTATCCACATGCAGCAAGGCTGTGAACTGTGCCTTTGGAGCGCTCGCTCCGCTGGTGACAGGGAGGCTGCGCAGACACTGCAGGCTAAGTGTCTCCCCATTTACAGACACAAGGCTACCTCTCATCCCATACAGAGAGAAACTCGTGGGCCCTGTCAGAATGCCAGGAAAACGATGACTGAACTTGAAAGTTCAGAACCCATTTTCCAAATGTCAGTGGATGGGGGGAGGAAACACTTTGTTATGGTAGGATTCCAGCCCTCAGGATTTTCAGCCATGAGGGGCAAGTGCTGTCTGGTCTGAAACAGGCAGCTCTGAATTACAGTAATGAGAGTGCTAGGCAAAGCTGGCTCTTACAGAGTTTGGCTGTTCAGGCTCTGGTGCAGCAACAGGTGGAGCTTCGTTGTTGTCTTCCTCCTCTGTATCCTCATAAAGGGAAGGAAGAGAAGGAGCCTGAGGAGGGTCAGCTCGAGGTAGTTTCCTCTGTGGACAGACAGCAGTGTGAGCAACAGGGAGTCACATATCATTTAGAACCTTATTTCTATGCAGCTATCTATCCAGCTGTACTAAGGAGAAATCATAACCTTTGCTCCAGCTAAGCAAGGGGGCTAATTAGACAGCAGTGCATCTTGTTGTGAACTGCTGTTGTTCCCCCATGGCTAAAAGCAGCAAGAAACTTTCTGTCTGCAAAACCAGACTGTCATCTACTTAAAAGGCCTCCAAGAGACAAATAAAAACCAGCCAGGGAACCCTTTTCTTCTGATGCAAAGACACTGAGAAGACTTTCTTTCTGCCTGGAGGGCTGGCAGTCGATTGCAACAAGCGAAGTCAGGGCTAGCTACACAAGTCTGAAAGGCTAGGAATGTCAGGATTACTTTGTCACTCACCGAAGGACGGCCTCTTCTGTTTCTAAACACATATTTTCCTGCAATGGGGAAAGGAAAATGAAGCAGATGTTAGAAAACTGGCTGTTGTGGGGAATCCCATGGAAAAAGTCAACCCAAATGGAGAGCATTTTTCTTTCACAACATCCCTTCAGTAGCACAGTTCTTTCACACAGGGAGCAAGAGAACAGCACAATATAGCAGGTTGTTGTTTTGCTACAGCTTCTTGGGCCTAGTTTTCTGCCCTGTTTTGCCAGGGCAGTTTCTATTTTTCTTATTCTAAATCAAATAAAGAGAAACTCGGTCAAGAAAAGGCACATTGTCCTTTGACAGTCATTGATTTCTTCTGCCCAAGAGCTAAAACAGCTCTCGTCTCCTTGCCTCGCCTCGCCTTGCCTCACCTGGCCCCACCTTGCCCTGCCCTGCCTTTCTCCACCCCTTACCCCACCCCTTACCCCACCCCTTGCCCCATCCCTCATCTCCACCCTCGCCCTGCACCCTGCCCCGCCCCTGCTCCTCCCCTTCCACCTCCCCCTCCCAGTCATCGATTTCTTGTACCCAAGAGCTAAAACAACTCTCCTCTCCTCGCCTCGCCCCGCCTCACCCCGCCCCCTTACCCGCCCCTTGCCCCGCCCCCTCACATCTCCTATTGCCCCGCCCCCTTACCCGCCCCTTTGCCCCGCCCCCTTACCCGCCACTTACTCTGCCCCCTCACCCCCTTGCCCCACCCCCTGCCCTACCCACTGCCCCACCCCTCCCCCTCCCCCTCCCTTTCTTCTTTTCCTTTTTCTTTTCCTGTTTCTCTTCCTTTCTCTTCTTTGCTTTTCTTTTCCCCAATAAAGCTGCCCCCAACTTCCCCTTAGCCATGACACTTCTCTTCTGACACAGCACACAAACAGCTCCCAAGTTTGGGACCACACACTGCTTCAACTTTGCATTTCATCACCAAAGCAAGAGCTATTTGAGCAAACATTGTGGCAGGTCACACTGCCCAACCTATGAATGATGGAATTTAGGGAAAAACTGGAGAGAACTGCACAGTCTTTAGAGGGACTTCTGAGGAGCTCTGCCAATCTGCATTTGGGAAGTTGTATTGGCTGAAGCAGCAACTGAGGAAATTACAGACTCCGCTGCCACGGACTAACCCGTGTAGGGCACAGAACCCTGTGGGTTCAATTGCAAATGCTGCCCACACCCCCTTGAATGGCTGGAGACACCCCCTTTGGAGCTGATGCCCCTGACATGAGCTTTACCAAAATCATGGTATCTGTGGGGCATTTTGGTTTCAAAGGCAATGCAGTCACTAAGGGGCAGCATAAACAACACTTCGATCCAAAAGCCAGGTCGGCTGCACCTGGAGAAAACCTCTACTTACTTGCTAGATGGGTCAGCAGCCCGGGTTTGTCTGGGTGGGAACAAAAAGCATAGGCCATAGGAAAAACCCGGCGAAAGGCGGCACAGATTCGATGGAACACTTTAGCCATGCTGGGCAAGAATTCCACAGCCTGTGCACGCCAAGGAAGAAAAGGACACCCCGGGTGTCCAAGTGCAGCCTGCTGGAGGTGAGTGCCTCGATGAGGAGCACCCTCCCGCTACGAGCACGCCAAACACACTGTGCACACGGAGGCTCCCGTGCACGAGGACAACGGTCTGTGCACCAGGACAACACTCCATGCACGAGGACAACGGTCCGTGCACCAGCACAACACTCCGTGCATGAGGACAACGGTCCGTGCACCAGGACAACACTCCATGCACCAGGACAACGGTCCGTGCACCAGGACAACGGTTCCAGTGACATCACAACAGCAGCTGCTCTAGCTTTGCTTGCAGATGTATGCAGAGCCCCTGAATGTTCTCTACAGCTAATGCCAAAAAAATGCTGGAAAATTCTCCTCTGTCACTGGAAGCCTGTCCCACTGCCCTGGAATGCCCTGTACATGGAAAGCCCAAGACTGTGGGTTTAGAAGAGCCAAAAACCACAGCCTCACAGATCTGCCCCAAGATCCCACACTACCTGTAGGATGACTTGCAGACATTTCATCCCCATGAAAATCAGGTGCAATTGGTCTCTGTCAAAATCTAGAGCTAAAAGCAGGACCCAGCTTGAAAAAGAAAAGAAAGGAATGTCAATGGAAGGAAAGAAAGGGCACAAAACTCCTCTGGAAATGAGCTCTGCCCTTCCATGGAATAAGGATTTGAGGCTTAGCTTGTTTTCCTGGTGATTTAGTGCAGACATCAAGGGACTACCCTCTGGTGGTGGACAACAGAGTGTCCTTTAGAAGCTTTATCCTGGGCTTGTAGTGCTTAGTAAGGCAAACACATTTGGTGCAATGGTCGCTGGTGTGTGATTCAAAGGCACACCCTGATACAATTGATTTCCAGCTTCCCAGGGAACACTGCGTGGTAACAAATCTGCCTTTCAGCTCTCCAACTCCTTACACTGGGGTGTACCACAGCTGCTGAGGAGGTCTCTTTGTTGAGCTCCTGTAGCTCTGCAGGTTCTCTGCTGTAAATATTACAGAACACAGGGACTCGGAAAACAAGCTGAGAGTGCCCAAGGCTTGGAGGAAATCTTGGGCTCCACCTTACAGGTGAGGGTGTCATTTGAAAACTGATGCACTTGCTGAAAGCCCCAGGTCTACACTGAAATTCTGTGGATGAAAAGTTGCTTTACTTATCCCGTATTAATTGTCCCTTCTTATCAGTGTGCTGCTGCAGTGCTCTGACAGCTCAAAGAAGCCTTTTGGTCCTATGTCACACCCCTGGGAGCTTCCCTGTGCACATCCGTGAGCCACAGAGGTCAGGCCGTAATGGGCGTAAAGAAAGACAGACGGACAGAAAAGCAAGTTCAAAGAGAAGGTGGGAGCACTTAGAAGGTGGGAGGAGGAGGAAACCAATGGGCCAAAATGGGCAAGTCCCTTCAAAAAAGGGAGTTATGAGGCAGAGACCAAATAGATCAGGTGGTGGACAGGCCACAGGAAGGCAGGCTTAGGAACACAGAAAACACACGAGCGTTCCAAAGTTCAGAAGCATCATTCCACCCTCGTCCTCCTCTCACTTTTAAACCAGTCAAGGCCAGACTGCAAAGAGCAAGACCTGTGAGATGTAACTTGCTGCTTCCATTTTCTTTCTTCAGGAAATCTCTTTTCTGTTTCAAGCCCCTGAAAGTCCTGAAGAGGAGAGAGGAGGCGACAGGCAAACAGTGCTCATATTATCAGTTCACACACTTTAACCTGGCGCTGCCAAGCCCACCATATCCCCAGGTGCCTCATCTACATGTCTTTTAAATGCCTCCAGGGAAGGCGACCCTACCAGTGCCCTCTCCAGCCTGTTCTTGAAACTCAATCAAAATAAATTAAAAAGAAAAAGTTTACTCGCAGGGAGTGTGCCACTTTCTACTCTTACAGCAGACTGTAGAATCGTCCTCACCACAGACAAGTGTACCCAGTCAGGACTTCCAGCTGGAATGAAAAAGCCCCAGAACTCTCAAACTTCAAAGCCCAGAGTTCTGCTGCTCCCAATCCTTCCTTCTCTGAGAATCCCAAATGATGATTTCATGATGGCTGAGCCCGATGGCCTCCAACCATCACAGCACCCACCAGTCCTTCTCTGTTCACAAACAACAGGTCTAATGGGTGCCTTCCCTCATTCTGCCTTTGTGCTTTGAAAAGTTCTCACGTATTTGTTGGCTCCAGTCTTTCTTGGAGCACTGCCTGGGGTGGCTTCATTCCCTTCCCCATGTGAAACAGACCGTAACTTGCTCAGACTGTTCCTCCATCTTTTGTGGAAGAATAAAAGTTGGCATATGTTTCCATCAGTGGAGTGCCTGATGGAAAAAGAAGGGGAAAAAGATTAAGAAGTTCAAATGCTCAAGAAATGAAGAAGAGAGAAAAAGCTGAAGTAAAGAGAAAAAAAGGAAGTAGCAGAAACTGGATCGGAGAGGATTGGATTTAGAGACAATAAGGTCCAAACCTTGTGATCTTATGTGCAAATCACACCACAGGAACATTGCAAAACCAGGGCCCAGACTTGGGTCCCCACAGACCTTAAGCCACCTCTGGTCTGAGGTGCGATATTGGAAATGTATTAAGATGGAAATAAGTACTGTTTTTCTTCACAAAACTGTCCTAAATCTGTCCGGAGAGATCAAATCTTGTGTCTCTGTGATCAGATGTAAGCTCCACAACCAAAACCACAAAAGAACCTGTCCATTTGTTTTTAAGAATACACCTGAATTTAGCAAGTAATTCTGGAGATCACAAACAGTATCTCTGAAGATTTACAGATTTGTTAATTTAAAATAAAAATGTAAGTACAAAATTAGTCCTGTTCTTTATGGCTACATGATAGATTGTATTGCATTTAGTCTAAAATTAATAAGCAGGTTTATAGTCACATGCCTTTTGAAATGTTCACTGCAGCAATCTAGAGTTCTAAAAGTGAGAGAGGCTTTATTCTACACCTCGAGAACCTTTGGTGGGGTTTTGCTTTGCTGCACTTATCTACAAGTTGGGAATTAGGATCCCTTTTGCAGTACATTCTGTCTTTGCAAAACCAGCACATTTTAATTTTCGAAAGACCCTCACAGTGAAGGGTGGAAAGCCTGACATTAGTTTCTTCTAAAAGACAAGGCAGGCAAAGGTAGAGGTTAGAAGCAGGTCCTTGAGCTCGTAAATGTCAAATTTGCCAAGACCTTAATAAAATCCTGTAAATACAAAATATATGGTAAACATTAGGAATGGGATAAGAAAAGAGCAACCTATGAAATGCATGAGAAAAAGTTCTGAAAATTTTCTGCCCCTCTCGCAGTCAGGACAAGCAGAGGGAAAAGCAGTGGGAAAAGGTAGAAAAGAAGAAAAAAAGAGAAGGTGTAAAAAAATGGAATCCAATGTAGGAAGGTCAGCCTCACTGACATGCCATTCACACTTAGTTACCCTGCAAGGTGAGGGGACCCACAGGCGCAGCTTTGAGCATATTCCTCCCTTTTGTCCAAAGAATAAGTGCAATTTAAAGACACAAAGGAAATTCATCCCTATATGTACTAGGAAGCATGTCCGACAGCATGAACGTGTCTAAGTCTTTCAAATGAGCACTGGCAGGACATCTTTCTGCTGTTGTGAACTAGCTGGGAAATAAATGCACTAGAAATCTTTCACTAGAAGGTACCAGCCAATTAACTGACACAGGGCTTCATCAAACTTCATGAAGAACGTGCTTTGCAATTTGTATGTTTACTGCAGCAAATTTTCTGCTCTTGCTGGCTGTTTTGTGCTGGCCAAATTACTCACCTAGAAGTCATGGTTTCCCCCGGAGTGATTCTGCTTAGAACAGTTTGAAGTGTGCATCACTGTAGATATTTGATTAGCTTTAGACAAATTTTGCTATAAACATCCATGCCTAAATTCTGTGGTATTTCTGTGCTTGCATAGAGAGATCAGCTTTGGCAGGGGCTTGCGTTCTCTGTGCCGTGGTTCTTGCGAGCAGCGTGTGAGGATTGAATTGTGTTGAGAGAAACAGAACTGCCTTACTGTGCATCTGTGAACCTGCAGATGTGTGTACATAAGTTATACTCAATTATATGTATACATGTGTGTTATGTACATCTATTATATGTATATATAGTGTACACATACCTGCATACGTGTGTACATGTGTTATGCCCTGTTAGCCTATCCTCACTTTTCCATCTGTCCATCTCTGTACATCAGCACAGAGACCACAAGAGAAGCAGCTGTCCTCCCAGTGTGTAGAATTTTCCTCTGGTTTTAGGCAAGAGGAATCTACAGTTAGGATCTTGTGCTGCTAATCAGTGTGCTCCCGAAGGAGCCACGTGAGGAGCCTCATCCCTGTATTGATGGCTGTGAGAAAGCAAACAGGTTGTCACACAAGTGTACAAAGCTCGGTGCTACAATGGCTTCTGTAGCATGAGGGCTTTGTGTCCAAGTATTTTTTCTGCTCCTGTGGAAGTGCCAGTTCTGAAGGACTCTGGAGAATCTGGAAGCAATCTGGCCCTTGTGTTTGAAAATTCATGCAACTTCTAAAGTCCCCACTCTAGGATTGACAAAGAAAGGATGCTTGTGATTCACTATCATTTTCAAAAGAGTCTTGGAGTTACAATTTCCATCATGCTTTTACTCTTCCCTTTTCCTTTCCAGGGGGTCAAGTTGCATGTAGCACTTCAAATGACACAGGCAGGATTTCAGCACCTCAGGGCCACGTCTCTGCTTCTGGAAGCAAAAGATCTTCTATTTCTCACAGGTGAGCAAAGCGACTTTTCCTGGAGAGTGCAAGTGTTGCTAGCGAAGCGATAGACTGCTGTGTAAGGTGTGATGTTGGCCTTTCACCTTCTTCCCCAAGAGTTCCATCACAAAGCATACAAAAGGAGACTGAAGGCTCCAACTTCACAGCACAGCTTCAGATCTCTTAGCACAGCAAGTCATCAGCTCAAGCGGGTGCATTTTACAACATCAGCATCAACAGAACAGCAGTTACACCACTCCAGTCTCCCTGCAATGCATGCCCATGTTTGCAGGCCACATCTGCCTGAATTGTGGCCTGGATTGTGGCCTGGATCCCACCTGCAGAGCAAGACCTACCAATTATCAACACAGCAGTTGGCAATGTTGCCAAATCTCACAGTTTTACCACAAACACCATGGATTTGCTCCCTCTCATCTCCAGGAGACTTGGCATTTAATTTTTATGAGAAGTAGTTGGGTGGCTAGTTATCATCACATGCAGCAAAAGGCATTCACTCCTGGGAATTGCTCCCGCAATTCCCACCCGTGAAGTTTCAGCTTTCTTTAAAACCCTCACCTCTTCTGAGCACTTAGCTGCAGAAAGGCACTTGCAAGTGGCGTGTTTACACTTAATGAAAGGAAACACGGGGGTTTCCTTTGCCAGACAAAGTCCCCGCTCTCATTGTCTGGTGCCTTAGCCGATGATTCTCCAACAGCAAGGCTGCATGGCTTCTGAAGGCTGGGAGTGCAGCAACACTGCCCCCAAAGCTGGGAAAACGGGAGCACATCAATTCTTCAGAGGAAGTACTCTGCAAGCACTGTTTTGGCATGCACTTTCTCCCCTGAAGATCACAGGGCATCCTGGTAAGGCTGACCTGAAATGACTGTGCAAATGCTGGACCAGTTGACCACACTAGCTACAATCTCTTGCCTTCCGAGGTCCTTGGGTGGCTGAGTGGAAAGAGCGGGCAGCCATTTATTGCTGATCAGCAATTGCTATGCCCAAAAAAGAAGTCTGTTTTGGAGGTGGTATTCTTACGCGTGAAGGTGCTGTTTGGGAAACATGATGCCCTGTGCAGCAAGACCTGTCTTTATTCTATACTGCTTTATTCTATGCTGTAATACATTCCTTTTTATCTGATTTTTTTCCGTGCTGAAGGACAGGTGACTATATATATATTTTACATTTTCCTGATGCTCTGACTAAATGTCATTTCCCCTCCTGAAGACAGATTCCTTACAGTCAACACCTGCCAGCCAGAAGGAGAAGCAGTGTTTGATTTTTTTGAAATGCAGCTGGAATTTTCTTCTCTTGCTTTCTTCTTATAAAACCAGGCAGTCTCCTGCTATATTTCAGAATAAGCAGAGGCTGCAGCATCAGTTGAAATGAAGATGATGATGAGTCTGGAGCATCTCTCTTCTGAGGAGAGACTGTGGGAGCTGGGCCTGTTTAGTCTCGAGAAGACCGAGAGGGGTCTCATTTATGCATATAAAAATCTCAAAGGTGGGTGCCTAGAGGATGGTGTGTGATTCTGCACAGGACAGGAAGCGATGGCCATAAACTAAACCACAAAAGTTTCACTCCAACATGAGGGAGAAGTTCTTTATGTTGAGGGTGGCAGAGCACAGGAGCAGGCTGCCCAAGGAGGTCGTGGAGTCTCCCTGTCTGGAGACATCAAAACCCACCAGGACATGTTCCTGTGTAGTCTGCTCTGGGGGACCCTGTCTTGGCAGAGGGGTTGGACCGGAGAATCTCCCGAGGTCCCGTATAACGCTAAAAATTCAGTGATTCTGTGTGAAGGCAGCAAGTATCTCTGGAGAAGGAGTTTCTGTATGGATTCATACTACAGAAAGGATGCTGCAAGGCGTCATGGGAGTTGTAGTCTTTGGTACTCTGTTGGACATGCGCAGTGGAGTACTCGAATGTCATTAGTTGAAAGGTCACGTGTTACGATTTAAATACTGTATTTAAACCTCCGTTCGTGACGATAAAGCTGTTCAGTCACCGCACTGACGTGTAGCCTGGGTTTGTGCCAAAACAAGTGCTACAGGTGTGTTCTTGCCTAAATGCTGACGGTGTCCACTGCTTTTTGAGAACACAGTGTTGGCCGGCGGGGCAACGGGCGGGATGTCGGGCTGGCACGGCCCAGCCCGGGGGAGCCGGGACTCCTTCAGGAAGGTCTCCTCCTCCTCCGCCGTCGCTGCCTTGTGCGCGGCCATCGCTTGCCTTGGGCATCCCGGGAATTTCTGCCCTGGCCCGGGTCCCTGCTGGCCCAGGCAGAGCCAGCGGGAGAGCCAGCTCCAGGCTGTGCCCAGCTCCTGTGCCCGGTCCTTGTCCGAAGGCCATTTGTTTCACAGGCTACTCTGAAGTGAAAAGCAGGTTGGGAACTCGATCAAAGAAACAAACAAACCAACCAAAACAGAAACACAAACACCAACCAACCAAAACAGACAAAAAGGCTTCAGAGGTGGAAGTGAGAGCGGAATTTGCCTAAATAGTTTGATTTCAGTTCCCCCTCAACTGCTGGGAAGGGTTTATCATCAGATAGATGTATGTGTGCATCAGGCACAGCATTGCCAGCTGGTGGAGGGAGGTGATTGTCCTGCTCCCCTCTGTGCTGGTGTGGCCTCAGCTTGTGGGTGACCAATAGAAGGGAGATATAAAGTTCTTGGCGAGTGTCCAAAGGAGGCCCAGGAGGAGGGTGAGGGGCCTTGAGGGGAAGCCTTAGGAGGAGCCGCTGAGGTCCCTTGGCTTGTTCGGCCTGGGGAAGAGAAGCCTGAGGGGAGACCTCATTGTGGTCTACAAGTTCCTCGTGAGGGGAAGCAGAGGGGCAGGCACTGATCTCTGTGGTGACCAGTGAGAGGTCCCGAGGGAATGACATGAAGCTGTGTCAGGGCAGGTTTAGGCTGGATATCAGGCAAAGGTTCTTCCCCCCGAGGGTGATTGGGCACTGGAACAGACTCCCCAGGGAAGTGGTCACGGCCCCAATTGTGACAGAGTTCAAGAAGCATTTGAACTACGCTCTCAGGCACATGGTGTGATTCTTGGGGCTGTCCTGTGGGGGGCCAGGAGTTGGACTCAATCCTTGTGGGTCCCTTCCAACTTGGGATATTGTACAACTCTCTGATCCTGTGAAATCATTAATGCTAGGGAATGCCTTGTACTTATCTTTTTTCTTCTAGCTAGTAGGCCAAAAAACTGAGCACAGTGAAATTAAGAAGGACCAAGTTTAAAAATAGTAAGTGGACTTCTCAGTGCAGTGTGTGCATAACTGAATTACATGAATCACGGGTGTGTTGATGGTGATTTTTATGATACCAAGATTGTAAATCTCATTTGAAGAAAAGGTGACAGAATAGTTGGACTCGTTGAAGAATCACGTGCTGGTGAAGTGTTGTGGTTTAAGTTACCAGCTGGGCTGGTAAGTAAGCACCACACAGCCGCTTGCTCCCCCCCATCCCCATCCCCATCCCCATCCCCATCCCCATCCCCATCCCCCTCCCCAGTGGAACAGGGAGGAAAATCAGAAGTAGAACTCGTATGTTGAGATAAGAACAGTTTAATAATTGAAACAGAGTAAAATCCAACATGAATACAAATAGTAATACTAACACTAATACTAATACAAACACTAATAGTAATACTAATGCAAATCCTAATTGTAACAGTAGTAAAACGGAGAAAGAGATGAAACCCAAGCAAAACTCGTATGTTGAGATAAGAACAGTTTAATAATTGAAACAGAGTAAAATCCAATATGAATACAAATAGTAATACTAATACTAATACAAACACTAATAGTGATACTAATGCAAATCCTAATTGTAACAGTAGTAAAACGGAGAAAGAGATGAAACCCAAGCAATACTTGTATGTTGAGATAAGAACAGTTTAATAATTGAAACAGAGTAAAATCCAATATGAATACAAATAGTAATACTAACACTAATACTAATACAAACTCTAATAGTGATACTAATGCAAATCCTAATTGTAACAGTAGTAAAACGGAGAAAGAGATGAAACCCCAGCAAAACAAGCAATGTACAATGCAGTTGCTCACCACCTGCTGGTGGTGATGCCCTGTGCCCTAATCGACTCCTAAGCGCCCCCTCCTCTGTGGAACTCCCCCAGGGTATTCACTGGGGTGAGGCTCCTTCAGTTTTGTTCTGAGTTCCACCCATCGATGGAACTGGAGGAAGGCATGCCAAAACCCTTCCTCTGTCTGCTGGCCTCCCTCAGCTGGTTTGCTGCATTGATCACAGTTGTGAGGCCGGAGAGGGGCATGGCTGAGAGTAAAAATGGATGCTGCCCAAAGGAAAAGAAAAGAAATGGACCATTACTTTCCAAACTCAGTTCCTCACGAGCTCAAGCAGTATTCCTCGGGTTACCAGAGATGTGCAGAAATAGGACTGAGGGGACCATCTGCACCTCTGTCTTCATGTCCAGGACCTCGTTATGACAGGCAGACGTGGCCCATAATCCTATTAACCCCTTTCTCAAGCTCGATGGGATATTTGCCCTGCCAGGGCTGTGGGAATGCTGCTTGCTGTCCCAGGGCTTAGGTCCTTTCAGGAAACTCTAAATACTTACTTAGGTTCCTGTTTCCTAAAGACATGGGCTATTCTAGAAGTCAAAAAAGATGAGGAGCATAAGCTGCTCTTCAGGAAACTCAAGGTCACCAAGAAATGTTTATCACCAAGAAAGGATTTGGGCTCACGGGGAGCTGCCCCCAGCCCCTTCCTTCCCACAGCCAAGTTCTCAGACCACTTGGCAGGCACTGATTTTATTGGGTTCCTCCACCACCAGCACCATTTCAGGGCTCCGTTCCTGGCATTAGGAACCAGACAAAACTGAACAGCTCCCTTAGATCCAAATCAGGGCCACCAAAATGATCAGAGGACAGAGCACTTCTGGGGATTAATACGAGGCGGGGGCACCTGATGCCTTGGAGTTTAGCAGACGAGAACACCGATGCATGGGACAGTTGTGTCACTGGCAGCCACTCTGCATTTTACCTGCAGAAGTTCCTCAGCAGACCATCGACTGTCCTCGTCTGCCTGCAAGCAGCGGTTCAGAAAGTCCTGCAATGCAGGGGACAGTTTCTCGCGGTTTTGCAGCTCCGGTATCCCCTTTGAAATGATGAGCTGCATGGCCTGGAGGAAAAGGAAACATGGGACTTTACCTCTTTCTTTCATCTCCCTAACTGCTCCCACAGACCCCATTTTTGATGCTCCATCTTCCAGTGGCAGTTTCTTCCCGGGCAGAGGGTTCAAAATGATTTTTTGACACCAAGAAAAAGGCCCCAGTGCAGCCCCAGGTCTTCCAACATCCAAATGATCTTGCCTTGATAGCTGATTTCATTGGCTGACCAAGTTAGGAGGAACTCCATCAGCAAAAGCACCTTTTGCTTCTCTGAGGATGGACTTTACAGGCTTTACAGGTTATTTTCAAGAGTGACGCAACTAAAGCTATAGAGGATGTGGATGTGCTCTGGGGCCCTTTTTTTGTTGCCTTGGCCTTGGTTGAACTTGTTCAAGCTGGTGGGAATGGTATTTTTTCTCAATGGAGGCAAAACATGGGACAGATGAGAAAGACAGTGGTTATCTGGTAGTATTTGCACCTTACCCTGTGAGGAAGCTCCCAAAAATAAGGAGGTTCTCCTTCCAGCATTTCTATCACTGTGATGCCCAGTGCCCAAATATCCACTTTGGGTCCGTATTCCTCTTTAGTTAGATATTCGGGGGCCATCCAGTGAGCCGTGCCGACGACTGAGCTTCGTTTGCTCTGCTCAGGTGTGATGCGAGCAGCGAGACCAAAATCAGCTGAGGACAAAAGCCAGTATCATGAAAGCCAGCCTGAATCATGAAGCCAAGTGCAAGAATTGCCCACTAGAAGCCTGAGGAGGCTGAATCCAGCAGGAAAAGCGGCCATGCTCTGTTTCCTCAGGGCTGTAGCCAAGGACACCTTGTTCCTCTCTGCACGTTGCAAGTGTGCTCTCAGCTTGTAGCAGTGCTCCCTGCACTCCCACAGGCACCGCTTTTTGGGAACTGGCAGGCAGTCTCCAGCAGCCCCACGCGCCGCATCCCGGGAACAGCACGGCTGAGCAAGAACACCTACCCAACTTGACGGATCCATCCATTCCAAGCAGAATGTTATCGCCTTTGAGATCCCTGTGGATCACTTGGTGGCAATGGAGGAAGGCCAGTGCTTGCAGGCACTGAGAGAGAAAAAAGAAACAGGAGAGTAAAAATGAATGACCCAATTTCCTCACCCAAGAAAGGCAATGGCTTTAAAGATTTCAGTTCTAGGTGAACAGTGAGGACTGGCAGACCATGGTGGTGTCAAGAGGAAGAGCTTGCTGCTGCCTCCGTACTAGTAAACTTTCTAAGGGAAGGCACATTCCCTTTGGAGGTTTGGAAAGAGAAATGGCAATTGTTGTCATGCTGCACCCCTGCAGACACAGACAAAATGACTGCTGCTGCAGTGCGTGGGCTCTCTCCATGCAGAGGGTAAATCATGGTTTGCCAAAACAGTGAAACTCCCTCTCCTGAGGGGATCAAGTGGATCGCTTCTGGGTGGGAGGCTGCAGGACCAAGATCTTATTGCTAGCTGGAAGAGCAGACTTGGAAGTAGCATTTTAGTAATTTTGCAGATGCAAACACCGTTTTGGGTGGAATGCTCTGCCTTTCAGCTGAGGACTGTGACAAATGAGTTTCTGTTTTTCTTTGCTGTTAGTATAAAATTCTGCCACCAGCATGTTTGCACTTACAGGTAGGGAATGCAGTAGAGACAGGCTCCAGGCAAACAATTTGGCAAAGTTGCGAATAGTAAATAAAATAAGAAAAAAGAGAGAGGGTACAGCAAGAGTTGTACTGGCAGGCCATTCACTGAAGATGCTCTTTCTTCTCCATATTGGAAAAGCAACACGGAAACAAAGCTCTAACCATGAAATCACTCCTGTTCTTGCTGCTTGTTTAGAAGTCCCAGCCTGCCCAAACAACTGGAAGCACCAGTGGCATCCCTTACCTCTCGAGAGACAGCTGCCATCATTCCTTCACTCATGCTTATTTCCTTAACAACAGCACTTAAGGAGCCTCCGTCTAGGTATTCCATCACTATCCACAGTTTATCTCTAACCAGGTAGCTGAAAGAAGAAAACAATGGCAGGGAGAATGGGCATAGCTAAATTACCCTACCTAAAAGACTAAAGTTGATTTCTGTTCTTGGAAGAGTTGGGAATGAACACGGAATAAAATCCTCCTAGGCTATACACTCCTTGGAACCTGTGTAGTCTAAGTGAGAAAGGCACATCCATGAAAACTGAGATGTCTCAGATGGCAAGGGAGTGAAAAATACAGGGAAATAATTCCTATGATGCTTTATCAGCAGTTGTCATAAGAGACAGAAAATATGATTAACTTAAAAAGACTCCCCAAACAAACAGCAAAACCGACCTGGTAGTAATGAACTTCCAGGCTGTTGTTTTAGGAAGATAGGGATGACTTGAAACAATGCATGCCAGAAAAGATGAATGCAGACAAAATGCACTCTCCTCCCATACAATGTATAGGAATAGATAAAAAATAATACTAGAAAGCTGACTTCTCTGCCAGAGACCAAAGGGGGTTCTTTTAACCTTTGGCTTGCAGTCTGTAAAGGAACAGTCACATGATCATACCTGAACTACTTACCTGTCTAAATAGTTAACAATATTTGGATGCTTGTTGTCCCTCATGACAATGAGCTCATCGACAATTTGTTCCTTTTTGAGCTGTTTTTGGAGACACACTTGCTTTATGGCCACCTAAAATGATATTGAAAACCATTAACTTGGGAAGTCTCTTGCACAAGATCAGACCAAATTTTGATTTTGCAACTCTAAAGAACACTCTTGAACGCAGTTTGGATTTGTAATCTTACCTCTCCTCCTGTGGCAGTGTCGGTCGCTGCATAGACCGTTCCGAAGCCACTAGAAAGAAAACAGCAGCGAAGAAAAGAATGAAAGCCAGCCCAGACAGGAGATGTCTGCTGCCTGGAGTGTTTCTAAATCACCTGGCTCCATGTATGCTTCAGCCAAGAGCAGAGCAGCCTACCGGCCCTGTGCCATGCAGGGTATCCAAGAGAAAACTTGGGTGCAACATGAAGGGCTGGAACAAATCTCAAGTGTACAGCCCAGATTAACTTAATTCAGACCTCTCCCTAAGGTGGTGGAGCATGTCCACAAAAACTGGAAAGGAATGTATTTCCTTCTTTTTCCATTTGGCCTTGCTGAGTGCTCAGACCTCTAACTGCTTTGTTCTCAGATCCCTCCTTTGAAGGTCTCTGCCAATCTCAGGCAACACCCTATTCTGAGAAGCCTGAACACATGTGAGGAAAGGATCTAGAAATGGCTTTCTCCAGCCTGTAAGGAAACCAGTCTCCAGCCACCTTTGAGGTCATTTGCCATCATCAGGATGCATTTTCCTCTCAACTCCCTTGACACTGGGTCTATTACTGAATTAGGTTTTACTACTTCTGCTACAAAGAGAGTTTCTTTTTTATCTCTTTTTTTCTGTTTCTAAACGATATGGTTATACTGCTGACCACCGACCATTGTTTTCCGCAAAATATTGGTAGTTCCTGAGAACTGTTATCTGACAGCTCTCAGGGGGTCAGTTGCTCTTTTTGGCAAGAAAGTTTCTTTCTCCTTTCTTTTCCTTGGCTGTATTATTTGGAGACATAGAGACATCATTTCTCGTAAGCAAAGAGGCAAACAGGTGCCAGGCACTTGAAGGACAGGAGATCCTGCTCCTTGCTGCGGGCAAGACACTACCAGCATGCAGTTGTCTTTGAGGATGCCATCTGACCACAGTTCTAAATTGGGATCAGCACTGAGAGGCAGGAGGATCTAAACGCAGTGTCTGAACATGTCTGGAGCCTGTCTGACTTCCCGCCTGACCTTGCACCAGCAAAATACCTGGCTTTGTGGAAGGAACTGTGATCAGACTTACCCACTGGCAATTTTTTCCCATTCAACGTACTTCTTCATAGGATCTCCCACACTCACAATGCTCCCTGAAAAAAACAAATGAAAGATGGTCACTTCAGGATGACGATACCAGCCTCCAGCAGGTCAGAACTGCAGCTCCTCTGCCTGGGGCTGTGAGCTGAAGTCAGTTGGGTAACAACAACAACAATAACAACAAGAAGAAGAGAGGCAGATCTGTAGTCCAGATGGCTTCCACAAAAACTGGTTTTCTACAGTCCTTTGAAGAGTTACATTGACAGGAAACTGGGAGAAAGAGGGAGAAACATTCTGAGGAGACAGAAAAGAACAGGTAGCAAGGCAAGTGTTTGTTGTCTAGGAACATTAGCACTGCCCTATGAGGCAAGAAATGCAGAAGACATACTCAATTTCTCGAGGCTGTCCTCCTCTACCGTCTTTTGCTGCTCGTTGGTGCTGCTGCAGGAACTGCTGGAAGTGCTCATGTAGGTGATCTCAGGTGTGGGAGTGTTGTCTTTGTCAGCGGCTTCCAGTGCAGCAGCTTCCAGGGCAGTGGAAGATTTTGTTCCAGAACTTGTATTGATCTGTGACAAGAAATCAGTTTGCATCAGAAAGGAGGCTTGCAGAGATATTTCTCATCAGTATTTCAAGCTTTAGGGAACAGCCATTAAGTTCCAGCCCTTCTCAGAGACCGACCTCCTCTTGCCATGGCCGAGCTGCGTAGGACTCTTCTCACCCGACTTTGGTCACGTAAAAGTTATGGGTGTAGTTTAAAGTGTCCATTTAGCCCCTTAAATAGTGCGTGGAGGAGGGCAGGGACCTGCACGGGACAGTTTCTCCCAGGTATCCACATGCAGCAAGGCTGTGAACTGTGCCTTTGGAGCGCTCGCTCCGCTGGTGACAGGGAGGCTGCACAGACACTGCAGGCTAAGTGTCTCCCCATTTACAGACACAAGGCTACCTCTCATCCCATACAGAGAGAAACTCGTGGGCCCTGTCAGAATGCCAGGAAAACGATGACTGAACTTGAAAGTTCAGAACCCATTTTCCAAATGTCAGTGGATGGGGGGGAGGAAACACTTTGTTATGGTAGGATTCCAGCCCTCAGGATTTTCAGCCATGAGGGGCAAGTGCTGTCTGGTCTGAAACAGGCAGCTCTGAATTACAGTAATGAGAGTGCTAGGCAAAGCTGGCTCTTACAGAGTTTGGCTGTTCAGGCTCCGGTGCAACAACAGGTGGAGCTTCGTTGTTGTCTTCCTCCTCTGTATCCTCATAAAGGGAAGGAAGAGAAGGAGCCTGAGGAGGGTCAGCTTGAGGTAGTTTCCTCTGTGGACAGACAGCAGTGTGAGCAACAGGGAGTCACATATCATTTAGAACCTTATTTCTATGCAGCTATCTATCCAGCTGTACTAAGGAGAAATCATAACCTTTGATAGCAAGGGGATTCTAAGTTGCTCCAGCTAAGTTGAAGGGGGCTAATTAGACAGCAGTGCATCTTGTTGTGAACTGCTGTTGTTCCCCCATGGCTAAAAGCAGCAAGAAACTTTCTGTCTGCAAAACCAGACTGTCATCTACTTAAAAGGCCTCCAAGAGACAAATAAAAACCAGCCAGGGAACCCTTTTCTTCTGATGCAAAGACACTGAAGAACACTTTATTTCAGCCTTGAGGGCTGGTACTCGATTGCAACAGGCAAAGGTCACAGGCACAATCCTGAAAGGCTAGGAATGTCAGGATTACTTTGCCGCTCACCGAAGGACGGCCTCTTCTGTTTCTAAACACATATTTACCTGCAATGGGGAAAGGAAAATGAAGCAGATGTTAGAAAACTGGCTGTTGTGGGGAATCCCATGGAAAAAGTCAACCCAAATGGAGAGCATTTTTCTTTCACAACATCCCTTCAGTAGCACAGTTCTTTCACACAGGGAGCAAGAGAACAGCACAATATAGCAGGCTGTTGTTTTGCTACAGCTTCTTGGGCCGAGTTTTCTGCCCTGTTTTGCCAGGGCAGTTTCTATTTTTCTTATTCTAAATCAAATAAAGTGAAACTTGGTCAAGAAAAGGCACATTGTCCTTTGACAGTCATTGATTCTGTTCTGCCCAAGAGCTAAAGCATCTGTCCTCTCCTCCTCTGCTCCCCTATTCTCCCCCACACTCTCTAGAAGTTTGCATTTCATCACCAAAGCAAGAGCTATTTGAGCAAACATTGTGGCAGGTCACACTGCCCAACCTATGAATGATGGAATTTAGGGAAAAACTGGAGAGAACTGCACAGTCTTTAGAGGGACTTCTGAGGAGCTCTGCCAATCTGCATTTGGGAAGTTGTATTGGCTGAAGCAGCAACTGAGGAAATTACAGACTCCACTGCCATGGACTAACCCGTGTAGGGCACAGAACCCTGTGGGTTCAATTGCAAATGCTGCCCACACCCCCTTGAATGGCTGGAGACACCCCCTTTGGAGCTGATGCCCCTGACATGAGCTTTACCGAAGTCATGGTATCTGTGGGGCATTTTGGTTTCAAAGGCAATGCAGTCACTAAGGGGCAGCATAAACAACACTTCGATCCAAAAGCCAGGTTGGCTGCACCTGGAGAAAACCTCTACTTACTTGCTAGATGAGTCAGCAGCCAGGGTTTGTCTGGGTCACAATAAAAAGCATAGGCCATAGGAAAAACCTGGCAAAAGGCGGCACAGACTCGCCGGAACACTTTAGCCATGCTGGGCAAGAATTCCACAGCCTGTGCACGCCAAGGAAGAAAAGGACACCCCGGGTGTCCAAGTGCAGCCTGCTGGAGGTGAGTGCCTCGATGAGGAGCACCCTCCCGCTACGAGCACGCCAAACACACTGTGCACACGGAGGCTCCCGTGCACGAGGACAACGGTCTGTGCACCAGGACAACACTCCATGCACGAGGACAACGGTCCGTGCACCAGCACAACACTCCGTGCATGAGGACAACGGTCCGTGCACCAGGACAACACTCCATGCACCAGGACAACGGTCCGTGCACCAGGACAACGGTTCCAGTGACATCACAACAGCAGCTGCTCTAGCTTTGCTTGCAGATGTATGCAGAGCCCCTGAATGTTCTCTACAGCTAATGCCAAAAAAATGCTGGAAAATTCTCCTCTGTCACTGGAAGCCTGTCCCACTGCCCTGGAATGCCCTGTACATGGAAAGCCCAAGACTGTGGGTTTAGAAGAGCCAAAAACCACAGCCTCACAGATCTGCCCCAAGATCCCACACTACCTGTAGGATGACTTACAGACATTTCATCCCCATGAAAATCAGGTGCAATTGGTCTCTGTCAAAATCTAGAGCTAAAAGCAGGACCCAGCTTGAAAAAGAAAAGAAAGGAATGTCAATGGAAGGAAAGAAAGGGCACAAAACTCCTCTGGAAATGAGCTCTACCCTTCCATGGAATAAGGATTTGAGGCTTAGCTTGTTTTCCTGGTGATTTAGTGCAGACATCAAGGGACTATCCTCTGGTGGTGGACAACAGAGTGTCCTTTAGAAGCTTTATCCTGGGCTTGTAGTGCTTAGTAAGGCAAACACATTTGGTGCAATGGTCGCTGGTGTGTGATTCAAAGGCACACCCTGATACAATTGATTTCCAGCTTCCCAGGGAACACTGCGTGGTAACAAATCTGCCTTTCAGCTCTCCAACTGCTTACACTGGGGTGTACCACAGCTGCTGAGGAGGTCTCTTTGTTGAGCTCCTGTAGCTCTGCAGGTTCTCTGCTGTAAATATTACAGAACGCAGGGACTCGGAAAACAAGCTGAGAGTGCCCAAGGCTTGGAGGAAATCTTGGGCTCCACCTTACAGGTGAGGGTGTCATTTGAAAACTGATGCACTTGCTGAAAGCCCCAGGTCTACACTGAAATTCTGTGGATGAAAAGTTGCTTTACTTATCCCGTATTAATTGTCCCTTCTTATCAGTGTGCTGCTGCAGTGCTCTGACAGCTCAAAGAAGCCTTTTGGTCCTATGTCACACCCCTGGGAGCTTCCCTGTGCACATCCGTGAGCCACAGAGGTCAGGCCATAATGGGTGTAAAGAAAGACAGACGGACAGAAAAGCAAGTTCAAAGAGAAGGTGGGAGAACTTAGAAGGTGGGAGGAGGAGGAAACCAATGGGCCAAAATGGGCAAGTCCCATCAAAAAAGGGAGTTATGAGGCAGAGACCAAATAGATCAGGTGGTGGACAGGCCACAGGAAGGCAGGCTTAGGAACACAGAAAACACACGAGCGTTCCAAAGTTCAGAAGCATCATTCCACCCTCGTCCTCCTCTCACTTTTAAACCAGTCAAGGCCAGACTGCAAAGAGCAAGACCTGTGAGATGTAACTTGCTGCTTCCGTTTTCTTTCTTTAGGAAATCTCTTTTCTGTTTCAAGCCCCTGAAAGTCCTGAAGAGGAGAGAGGAGGTGACAGGCAAACAATGCTCATGTTATCAGTTCACACACTTTAACCCTCTGTGTTATAGAAGAAATTGGATTAACTGTATTCTCTCTGAGTTGACTTGGTTAGCATTAGCACGTCAGCACTTGGGAGCTAAAGGAATCGAAGAATTAGCTCTCAAGAGCTGACCAAGAGGAAATTTTTTGATAAAACTAATGCTGTTAACATGGAACTAGCTATATCTGGCAGATAGAATCATGGACTCATAGGGTTCTTTTGGCTGGAAAAGACTTCTAAGCTCCTTGAGTGCAACCATTAACCTGGCACTGCCAAGCCCATCACTAAATCATGTCCCCAAGTGCCTCATCTACATGTCTTTTAAATCCCTTCAAGGAAAGCGACCCTACCAGTGCCCTCTCCAGCCTGTTCTTGAAAACCAATCAAAATAAATTAAAAGAAAAAAAAAATTACTTGCAGGGAGTGTGTCACTCTCTACTCTTGCAGCAGACTGTAGAATCATCCTCACCACAGACAAGTGTACCCAGTCAGGACTTCCAGCTGGAATGAAAAAGCCCCAGAACTCTCAAACTTCAAAGCCCAGAGTTCTGCTGCTCCCAATCCTTCCTTCTCTGAGAATCCCAAATGATGATTTCATGATGGCTGAGCCCGATGGCCTCCAACCATCACAGCACCCACCAGTCCTTCTCTGTTCACAAACAACAGGTCCAGCAGGTGTCTTCCCTAGTTGGCTCACTCACCAGCTCTGTCAGGAAGTTACCTGCCACATGCTCCAGGAACCCCTAGGACTGTTTTCTCTCCACTCTACTGCATTTCCAGCAGACATCCCCACCTTCTTCTGTTGCACTTGCAGAGCCTCATACCTATTATCTGGGGAGGGCAGTCACAGAGGAGATGCACCAGCTGTGCCAGGCAGGAACTTGTCACCATTGCCACCTCTCCATTGAGTTACTGTGTTCTGCCAGGTGGAGAGAAGATAGCACATCCTCCGTACCATATGTCCTGTCTGCCTGTCGGGATTGTCTCAGGGAAGGTAGGTGTGACTCCAGAACTCTGTCTGTCCCTTGGACTTCCAGATACTTCCCAACATACTTGCCTCATTCAGCTCTGTCACTAAGTGGAGGAAACTCTGGGCACACCTCCCACAGCTTTGCTCACCGCTGCCTAAGAGTGGTGGCCAGCCTAAGAGCAGGGCACAGCCTGCAGCTGACACCTGGTGGCAGCATGATCCCACCGGAGCTCTGTCTGCACTTCACCAATCGTGATGGCATCAGAGAGGTCATGGCTTTCTGCTGGTGGGTACTACTCCTCCCTGGCCGAGCTGCCTTAGCTTTTTTTTTTTCTCACTAGTAAGCCAAAGAACTGATCAATGCTGAAAGGAAGCCATGGGAGGAAGAACTGTACCTTTGGATGGGGTAGGTGCAAGGGAAGGAAGTTTGACATCAAACTTCAGGAAGAATACCTATTCTTGAAAAAAAAGTGGATGCAACTTCATTTTCCAACCAGAAAATGGCCTTCTGAACTTTCCAATGGGTCAGGATACTGGATATTTTAATGGTTCTGACAAACAAATGCAGGCCAAGTATTTCCAATGCTTTACCTCTCAAGCAGCTATAAAAATAAAAACAGCCAATCACAGAAACTGCCACAAACCTTCAAAGGTTTTCCATTTCAGTGTTTTCACCTTCCTCTGAATAGTTCATGATAGAGATGAAAACAGAAACAGCAGCCAAAAAAAAAAAAAAGTAGAAGGACAAAACTGACCATACTTCAAAAGATGTCAGATTATAGGGACACTAAAATGAAGCAAAGTGGCAAGAACTGACATTTATGGTTCCTTGGTTCTCTATCTGAAACCTTAGTGTATTATGGACCAGTAGATATATGAATGAAGAGGGAAGGCAAAAGAATGAATCAAAGAAACAAGAACTATCAAGGTCAAGGTCATTAACAGTAAAATTGCTCCTGCTTTTGTACTTGCTCTTTCAGAACATTAGCTATTGCCATTAATTCAGTCCAAAAGGACATGGTACTACACATCAGTCTAAGCATCAGTGTAACCAAACAAAATATAAGGAGCCTGAAATATGCCTGGGTGCTCTGCAGGGGCTGGAGGAATGCAAAGAGTTAAATTATGGGATGTTTTATGGCTCATGGGCAGGGTTTTACATACATGAAAGGGATGTCCTATAGAGCTTTCAGCATTAATTAGGCTATTGCATAGTGGCCTGTAATGACAGAGAAATGGAGTCAGTGGTGGTCCTGGGCTCTTCTTGTCCTTTTTTTGCTGGCAGTGGTCCACACCCCCAGTTCCCTCCCCTGTGCTGTGTTAGGACTCTAAGCACATGCTGATAACTGAACTAGTGCCATAGTTTAAAGGGGGAAAAAGGGTTGGAGAATGGAGATATTGAGACTTAGGGTTGCACCTTTAGTGGCACTGAACAATCATGCCGAAGGAAGTTTGCATTGCTGGCTGTGATGTTCCCTGCAGCTTCCTTAAGCTGAGGAGTGATACAGGCATCAAGGGATGTGCAGGATCAGCCTGGAAGTGTCCTATAAATTTCAAAAGGTTTACCCTTTTTTTTTAAAAGGTCTTTGAGGGCTTTAGAGTTTCCAATCAATGCAGTAATTTTATTTTACAACACCTTTCAAAAACCTAGGAGGTCTGTCAAAGGAAATGTAATCCTAAGATTTGCTTTTCAAATCTTTGGTGCAAGTGAAGAACAATTCTGAAATATCCACAGCAATTCCCTCTAATTAAATTCCTTGAGTGTGGATATATTTGAGATCTGTAGGCATTTGCATAATTACCATACTGGATAAATACTTACTAAGTTACAGTTAATTGTCCAATTAATTATGAGAAAATCAACTTGAAAATTTGAGAAGCCTTCCAAGTTGCAGAGTGAAGAGTAGATGAAAGGAAAAGGTAAATTCAATGAAAATATCATCTAAGTCAACTTCATTTTTAAGACAGTGTGGAGATGTTGGCAGCTTCCATCTTATTGATGTGAGATACATCTCTGCCATTAAGATTTCTAACACCTTTAGCTCTGATCCTCTGAACCTTTGCAGAGTAGCTCAGTCTATTCCAATAGAGACCATTGGTCTCACTGAACGCGGCCCGCTTTCCCTGAGAAAGGTTTGCATGCATAAACAGAGATGCTTGAAGGCTTCTTTGTTTAATAATATATTATTGCTTTCTATGAATTGGAGTATTTTAATTCAGTTTTGCAGGCTCAGCATAGTGCTGATAGCAAATATAGCTAGTAAATATGTGATGATGCCTCTAGCACTGCCTTCAGCTTTAGTGACCCTTATTTGACACAGATTTGTCAGCAGCAAACTTCAGATCAACTTCAACCAAAAGTGAGAGCCCAGGACAGCATGGCTGTAAAGGACTGACTATGGAGAGCAGAAAAGCTCATTTAAGTTTTGTTTTTTAAGGAGGAAAGACCAAAGCCAGTGCCCTAAAATAGAAGGTCTGAAGAGCAGAGGGTAAATTGTCCTTTCCACGTACCAGCATTGCAGTCACTCGAGCATGACAGGACAGGACTGCTTGCCACAGTAGGGGGGAAAGTAGCACCTTGGAAGAGTTTGAGAAGTTCTGATATTCACTTTCTTTAATCACTTTAAAGCAGAACCTCTGCTTCTCACATGCTACTTTCCAAGCCTCCTGTGCCTTAGTCATCTTCATGCATCAGGCAGATTTACTTTTGCAACAGCACTTGAATTGAGGAGAAGATATCTGCAATTTTTATAATGAACACTTTCAAATGTGTATTTATTTTTAGTGAGCAGAGTGCTCCTTTCCTTGCTTTCCCAGGTAATTGGGTATACATCTCCTAATAAATCACCTTTCATTCTTTGCCATTGTCTCCCGATGAACTTTTCCCTGTCACTCACACTTCCTTGGTAGCTTAGAAAGTCTGCCAGTATGAAATATGTTTCATTGATAACAAAGAGTATAGACCACCTGGGTATTTCAGCATCTGAGATAAGTGACGGCCCCCTTTAAGCTCCTGTGACTTTTTTTTCCAGGAAAGGTGGGCTGTGGGTGAGAACAGAAATATGGTCAGATATCCTAGATCAGGTGACCATGGGTAACTGTATTGAGTGTAAGTTTTCACAGTTAGTGAAAAAGAAGAAAGCTGGATTTTTCCTAGTGCTTTTCATAGAGAGAACAAGCTGACTTGGAAAGGTTTGTTTTATTTGTTTTTAGGAAATTACCAGTTGTGGTCCTGATTCAAACATACCTATGTTGCTAACCACAAATTACTGATGGTCTCCAAACAATCTTTCAGTTATTTCTCACCACACACTGTCTTACAGAGTGGCACTAACAAAACTGCTTTTTTCATTAAAGGAAGGAGGCTTTTTTCATTAAAGGAAGGAGGCAGCGTTGAGATGTGTTTGGCATCAGGTGATACCCAGGGGGAAAAAATCTTCATGGGATAATATCTGCTGCTCAGGTCCACCAGAATGGAAACTCAGTGGTAACTTGTAAGTGAGAGATACATACGAGGTAAAAGCAAATATATGCTAGGCTGGTCTGAAAACTAGCAGATCCGCTTTAAGATGCTCTTGGTCTTACCACCCACTACACTTAAGGACAAGGAAACAGCGGGTTTGTACAATGTATGCACTTGTAGGCTCAGAGACATATCACTTAATACCATATTTGTAAAGGTTTTTAGGAGCAGTTAACTTCTAGTGATTTTACTGAGTGCAGGCACCTTAGCAGCTCTTGAAGACATTTTTCTTGTATGTGCTTAAGTTACCAGGATGTAAAAAAACCCCAAAAACCAAAACAGTAAAACATTTCCTCATAGTAACATATCATTCAGGTTTGAGATACTGAGGTAGTTTGGTGGTGGAAGGGGTGTAGATCGCTCAGAAATCCCCAGCAAGGGTTCTTCATGTATGTAAATTAATCCCTTCATATCCTTGACTCCAGTCAGACATTTCTGAGCCAAATTCATCAACTCCATTATGGCTGGAAGCAATGCAAGGAGGAGGATGGAGGATCTCCTGGTGTCACCACGTAGGTGTACAGGTCTTTCACCAGCCAGGCACTAGCAGCAGGTCCCAGATGACAGCCACAGTTTCCCTTCTGGACTGAATTGAGCTGCATTGAAATCAGCATAATCTGTCTGAACAAGTCATGCTGCTTAGCAATTCCTCAGAAGGGTCATTCAAGGGCTGCTTTATTCTGTTATGCGAAACATACACCACATTGTGTGGTAATTAGGACCTTTGTCAGACTTTAGAAAAGTTAGTCTTTTATATAAGCCTGTTACAAGAGCCTCAAGGGCTGTTGAATTCATAGATATTTGCCCTTGTAGCTACGTACCGGGTAGCCCCAGACATAGAGCTCTTTCCCATCTAGTTTCATGGTGGGATATCAATATTTGTCACTTGTTATTTTTGGATACAAAACTGGCATTTCAGGGGACGCTCGGTTTCCTGTATTTAATAGGCTTAAACTAGAGGATCAGTTCTTCGCCAAGTTTTTTCTTGTTGTACCGCTTGATGGCACACTTGCATTAGCACACTGCAGGCTGGAGACAAGACAAATCAACACGCAAATCCTGTCCAAAGTTGTTCCACTTAATTTGTTCTGCATCATGAATGTACCTGTTTAATTGATTAAAGGAATCTAGCACTGTAGTATTGAGTAGGAATAAGCAGGGCATACAAAATAATTACACCAAGAAAGCCCTGTATCTTGCAATTTTAATTGCAGATGTTGCCTGGGTAATTCATTACTTTCTCATTCTTTCAATAAATTTGGTAAGAAACTTGCCTTTGTCCTACTGAGCCTATTTTTCCAAGGGTGACAAATTGTCCTTGCCCAATATTTCCTTCTTCCTCTTTCTGGAAGGCTTGTAGAAGGTTTGTTCATTTCGTGTGTTCATGTATTTTTGGGGTTTTCTTCTGTCCTTTCAGCTCAAAAGCAGCAATAATTGCTACTGAAACTAAACAGTGATACTTCTGTTTGGCTAAACTGTAGGTGGAAATTAGTTTATGTACTTTGAATAATAAAATTAGATTCAACTTCATATCAAAGTTATGTTCTCCAGAGGTCTATATGACGTTAGTAATGAGTATTAAATGTCATCACATATGCCACTTCTCTCTAGTGGTTCTATGCATACCAGTGAATGCTGCAGATGCTTACAGGCCACAGGTAGAAACAACTTGCGGGTCTGTTGGATTTTATGACTTCATGAAGAAAGTATTGAAACAGTTATTATCTCTTTATATGGAGAATCTCAATGAAACAATGTAATGAAACCAGGATCTGAAGGTAAAAAGTTTCAAGGACTGGGGTGAAAACTTCAGAGGATGGCTGACTGTCATAAGGGCACCTATTCAAGGGCTGGGATTCAAGTTCTGAAGGAGAACCTCAAAGGGACAACTGGAAGCACCGCAGTAGAAATACCTGGGTGCCAAGCGACCCTTGGATTTAACATTGCCTAAATCCCACCATCTTTTTTTAAAAAAAAACTTTACTTGGTCCATAATACAGTTGCTAACAATCTTTTCTGGCCATGACTTTAACTGTCTGTTACTTTGACACTTCATCAGCTCCTCGAGGGCTAAATTAGCGAGTGCATACTTCTTGCCTTTGCTCTGTAATTATCCTTGTTTAACTTTGTGAATGTGTTCTCCTCCCATAACACTCCTTCACTGCTCCTTCAAATGCACGGATAAAAGCTGGGCTAGAGGTTTAAACCAGGGAGAGCTCATGGTTTTTATGCTGCCTGAAACAACAGAGAGCAGAGTGGGAGCCTCATAAATAAGTGTCATGGGTAGGTAGCACCTGAGAGGTTTTGAGGCATATACTGTCCTGACTTCCTCCATTACCCACTGAATTGCATTGGCAGTGATAATTGCAGCTTCAGGAATAATAACTGCTAAACAATGATAGCAGTAAAGCCCTACAGCCTTTCTCAATTAAATTGAGTGGAAATTTAGTCCTTGAGTACTACTTCTGAAACTGGCTGAGCAGAATAACAGCAAGCACGTGGTGGGTTGGAGGATAGTGTAGGGCAGGAGAAGACTGCTCGCTTTGCTCTGTGACCACTATCCCTATGCCCCCCTCTGAAAAGTCAGGGTCCACCTCTGCTCTAGAGCTAGTGTTGGCATGAGAATAAAAACAACAGATTACAGGCTGAATCTACTCTAACAGAGGCCACATAAGCTGTTGAATTCAGGGGAAGGCCATTACCATCTCTGTGGCCGTCATTTCTCTTCTGGTTTTGCATCAGCAGCTTGTACTACCACCATTATTCATTGTCTCAGCTGCAGTCTCTTGATCTTCGAAGGCTATTTTGGTATTGTTAGAATGTCCTTTCTACCTCATTTATTGCTATCCTCTCTGCTTATCCTGGTACTTCTGTTTTTTATCAACACCATCTGCAAACATCTCACATTTGCTAGTGGGTCTTACAAACTTTAGTCTTACAAATTGAGATTTTTGTTTCTATAGGTTCTTGTGTGAGGAGGAACTGGAGTAATTTTTGGTAACAAAGGAAATATCTTTACATTCATTTGATGCAAACAACCCAAAATGAAGAATGAAGCAAACAAGTAAGAAATCTTTGTCATACTACTTGGTAAATCCACATTTTTTTCAAATAATATCTGAGAAAGCATTTACTTCAGTCTTCAAAAAGGAAGGGGAACAAATTATGAATATTATTTGGGATAAAGATGAGATAGAAAGGACGGGTTTTTACGAAAGAGCACAGCCTGCAAATCAATAAAGCCTTTTAACCTCTTTCTGCAGTGTTTGGAAACAGTAACACAAATAAGTAGAAAGATTTTTAGCCAGCCTTTACATAATGTAGCTCTTGATGTGCCATCTCAAAGATTCCAGGCACACATTTCTGTGTCCAAATTGTTCACAGTGCTTAGAAAAGCTATCTAAAACTTTGGGAAGCAGGTGGACACAGCACATGTCTGTATCCTAAGAAATCTGTGTACATTCATCTTTGTTTACCATCCAAAGCTTGTCCACTGCATTCAATTTGAGCCATTTTCCCAATAAAGTGACCAAGCTCTTCACAATCCTTAGGTCTAGCCTGAAGTTCCTTTTCTTCCTTTCATCATTTCTTGTGCCAGTTGCCCATTGCTTTTGGTGTATTTCGAGCAGCAGTTAACCCCAGCAGCCTGTGACATGCACTTTATCATTGTAACAAAGCATCTCTGGTCTTGTGCGAAACAGAAGTAGTCATCTGTCTATAAGTGGCCAGACTTACTACAGGCTGTCATGCAGAGTCAGAGGCTGAGAAAAGAGAACTTGTCAGCTTTACCTAGATAAGCCTGTGAGTGTGAAAGACATGTCACATGCAATTTCCATTACAGTTATCATCAGGAATCCATGAGAAGCATGAATGAGTGGAAGAAGTGAGGCATGCAGAAAATTATTCCAACTGGAATCCTTGGGCAGTTCCAGGTGCACCTGCTTTCCACAGGAATCAAGGGGATTCTCAAAATTGTCTTACAAGATCAAAGGAAGATCATCCATTACCAAGTGCTTCAAGATTGCAACGTAACATTTTCTGATTAACCTTCCTATATTCCCCCCCCCAACTCAAGCAAAAAAGGTGGTAAGTTTTCTCACAGTAGGAAAGCAGGTTTACTATTGTCCAAAAATATCTTACTGCTTTTTCCATCTTCCTGGTTCACTTAAGAGCAGTGTACTACATCCTCCTTCCCTGACACTGGCAACTTAATCCACATGTACAAGCATCTTCTCCTTTTGTGCTGTAGGAGTGATGTGGGCTGTTGGTGGAGTCAGCTTTCAGAGGATGAGAACACCAGGTGTCTTTACAATGAGAGATCAAAAACAAGGATCCTATTCTTTAGCAACATCTCAAATTCTGTAGCTCCATTAGCCACTCACAGCAAAGGGACTGGCACAATCTGTGCTACTCTGCAGGAAGATCCCACCCGGGAGCTGGCTGCAACTGCAATATAGGTCATCTTCCTAAAGCTGGGTGTTTAGTGTCAGCTGGGACAGGTGCAAGGAGCCTTGAAACTCCAACATATACTTGTGATGGTTTCCAGGCACCAAATTTGTTTAAAAGCTGTAGTTCAGGGAGGAAACGAGGTTTTGTTACTTTCATTCACACTCTTACACAAAAGGTTCTGCACCTGGAGGCTAGTAACAGCACAGCATACCTGTACAAACTAAAAATATTGTTTCACTTAGGAAAAATAATGTCCTTTTGAAACCTGCACTTAGTTAAACAAGTGATGTAGGATGCATAGAAGATCTTTCAGACCAATGCTACCCCTGTACAAAGTGTTTGTTCATCACTACAGTGCTAAAAGGCATCACTGCAGAAGGTCAGCAGCCTAGCTTCAAGAACTAAAGTCAGATAACTGTTAGTTTTGCAAGACAAGTGGAAGCAAAGTCAGCTTGTGTCAATCAGTATGAAAATGTAATTTAATTCAGTGCAACAGAAATCAATTTTTTTTTCTCCCAGGATCTAAGATAACTAAATATCACACAGTCAGCCTAATTAGTTTCTGATATTTGTACAACTTCACCTTTAAACTCAGGAAAAAAATTCACAGTTCATGTGTTTATTCTTTATAATTCCTTTCCGTTCTGCTTTACTGCTCAGAAGAAGGAGGCTTACAAAGCTTTATAGTGGCAATAAAATCTTATTCCAATTCAGACTTCCAGTTGGCAACCAGGAGATGGAATCAATGCTCCACCAGATCCATCAGACCATCTCTTCAGTATCACTAAAGCAAGCTCAACAAAAGAACACAAAACCAGAGGTCTGTAACCTTTTTTAAAAAATCCCTTTTCTCATCAGTTGCCTTCCCTAGAGAAGTAACAGCAGATAAGCTGCACGACCCTCATTCAAACAGTTATGTGTTCCCCCAAAATGTATCTGTCCAAGGCTTTTTCAGTATCAGTGGCTTCTCTTAAAGGCACCACTCTGCCATCTCACAGTCCAGGGGTACCCAGGTGCCCAAGTATGGGCCAGGAGCTCTCACAAAGCAACCCAGGTCTCTCTATTGCCAACAAATTTAAGGAGCCCATGCCTTCATATTGCCCTGCCCCACGTTTCCCAGTTGCATTTTCTGGGCTCTCACACCACACGTGGCTCTGCAAGGAGCATTCAGTGACCAGCATCAGAACAAGTCTCATAACACGTAGCATGGGCAGATCCCTGAACAAGGGGTTCTCAGTCAGTCTGACCAGTCACTAGCACACAGGACACTTGTCTTGGAGGTGGGAGACCAGCAGCAGGGTGCTATGAGAACAAGCTAAGGAGGACAAACCAGGGTGCACAGCAACTTCACGGGTGTGGGGCTCATTGCCAAGCACCACAAGCAGAGCAGACTTGGTGGCAACAACAAGTCCCAGCAACAGCCCAGTGACCATCAGACAAACATTCAAGAATTAATCAAGTTCCAGAGCAAGCTAGGAAATCTGATAAGCAAATTGGGCTCAGCAGAGAACAAGGCTGAGCCCAAAACATTTTACACAGTTTACAGAAAGGGTAGAAGTGTTCAGACCTGAGTTTACATAGAGCTCCTGGGCTATGGGGGAAGGCTGGAGGCACCAGGAGAGGTTGATGAGGGCAATTAGAGTCTATTAGCACCCTCATTCCCAGCCAGTTGGCTTTCCTCAGGCTCCTTTGCATAAAGAATTTTGCCGCTGGTCCAGGAGACACAATCAGCCACTTTGGTTTCTGAAATCCGGACTACATTTCCTCAGTTAAAAGGGTTTTACTTGTTATAAGTGTCTCAAACAGTCTTCTGCACTCATCCCTCATCCAAGATGAGTTTTGTAATGGTTGAACTACATTAGCTCTTGCACTTGGGTTTGCGTCCTAAGCCCAAGAGAAGTGTCATTTCTGAGACCCTCGTGACATCTCTTTTCTAATTTGCCCTAAACCACTATGCTTTTCCTTCATACACCTCTCTAATATTTTTCCAGGCTCACGTGCTTGCCATAAGCACTATCCTTGAAGAACAAAGCTAGGACTGGTAGTTTCACAGGCATTCAGAACAGGTGTGGTTCTGCTGTGCCTATAACCCAACCTGAAAAGCCCAAAGTCATACAGGTACTAGAGGATAAAGCACATATTTTGACCCCCATATAATTAATGCCATGTTCTCTAGACCACAATAAGCACTGTTATAAAGCCATGCTCACCGAAGGGGGCTTCACATCATACTGTATCTATCCAGAACTTTCTTGGCAACTGTCGGTTGGAGGGAGAGGGGATGGTTGCTTTAGCAGAGCTGTGTGTTCCTTTAAGTGCGAAGTCATGATAAAGTGAGAGATGGAAATCTGCATGGCTGTGCAACGTGCAGTGATAAAGATGATTATAACCTCCAGTTCTCTTTAAACTTACCAAGGGCAATGGGGTGAGAGCTTAGTTAATCAATCCTGAGGAATCCTTTCCTGCTATCTTTTCCATCAGCAAAAGAATGAAATCACAGATGATGAATATGATTCATACTCAGGGAACAAATGCATAAGAAGCTCAAAGTGCAGTTGGCTCAACACAGCTTAATTAAGATAGGCATTGCAGGAGACTGTTGACAATGCCCTCTCACATTTATTCTTTTTTGAAGTGGCTACATGCCAATTAGATAGGGTCTTGAAGTAAAACTGCTCTAAAACTGAAGGCAAAGGGCATGTCACTTCCCTAACACTTAAATATGTTGGGACAGAAGTCAGTGCTAGTATTCCAGGCAAGGTACATATGTAAAAAATTGTATTGGGATCAGTGTGGTTTGCCACACATGTAGCTGCTGGAGGCTTTTGGAGGGATTACCTGAGTGAGAAGTTGGTTATTGGCAAGAGCTGAGGCACAGTATAAAAACACAGTCCTGCCCTCAAAAGCTTGCAATTCAGTTCCATTATTGACTCTTGGATTAGTTATAGGATTGCAGAGGCAAAGAGAAATGGATAAAAATATTAAAATTCAGACTGGCAGGGGAAGCAACTGGGGGTGAGGCCAAGCCTCTACAGCACATTTGATTACCAGTGGTGGCAAGAATTCTACATGTGGTTGAAAATCTCATTGTCAGATTCCCATTGGAGTTGATCATAACATGTAAAACAAAGCGTCTCTGTAGAATCAGAGCTCCAGTCATTCTCTGCTAAGACGAACACTGCCCTACAAACAGGGACATTAAAAACATCACACGTGGTGTCAAAAATGAGAAACCTAATTTTTTATAAATGAAAGCTGGTACTGAAGCATAACCACTTTAGAATTTTTCCAGGAAACCTCAAAACTCTCAAAACTTGCAAGGTTTGTGCTTAAAATCTCTGCAGATCTGACTTACAGAACCGGATAATTTCAGAGAAGAATCAGTCCTGTAGCCATAATGGTTCCTGTTCTTGTGAGCAGCAGAATTAAAACAGTTTAAGTGATGGAAAACAAAGGAAAGATGATCCCTTGGAAGGAATACTTCTCTAATAGAAAATATATTTAATTTTCCCTGTGTTTCATTGGTTTAAAAATTGTCTAGTTTCAAGCTGGAGCTTTTAAAGTCCAGGATAATTTGCAGTGCACTAGCCTGTCAGAACTCCTGATGAGAGCTCGACTCTCAACTTCAGGTCTAGTTTTGTCTTTTCAGCCTTACTTACAACTTTCTTTTCTTATAAATTGCTGAGTACCCACTCAGATTTCAACTTTTTTCTGTATTGACTTGTCTCTTAATCTTTGTCTGTCATTAATCTTTCATGTATACTGGAAATTTGGCTGGACTTTGCCTCATGCAGCCTGCTTTATGCTACTCAAAAGGCTCAAATTAAAATTACAACTTTTGTGTCGATTATCTTTGAATTAGAAAGATATCCAAAGCTCTTTCATGTTTCACAGCTGGCGAGAAATGAGATCTATGTGGGAATGGGAGATGTTCCTGTCAAGAGTTAATAGCAGCATTAATCTCTGGATCACTGTGGCTATATCCACATTGGGCATAGGATCAGGGTCAAACATTTAGTGGCTGAGAGCACGATTGACCTTTGAGATCATGGAAGGGACAAATATTAGCACTCATTATAATATTGCTAGCATCTAATAATGATGTAGAAAAATATGCAGCTGTTTTTCTGCACTACTACTGTGTATATTAAGATCCTATGTGTATGGTGTAGCTTAGAGCAACCCCAGAGCAGCTTTAAATAACGTGGCCAGTTCTGGTCATGAGAATTAATGCATTGGAAACAGCTTTCTCATAGTCTGCAGTTTCTAATGGGTTAATCAGTCTGCCTCAAGAAGCTGAGAGTGTTCAGTCTGATGTATTTGAAGGTAAAGAATAGGATTTTCTAAAGCTGTCATGATTAATTTTGATTATTTAATAAGACATATCAAGGAATTGTCTAATTAGCAGATCTGAACATCTGATCCCCTGTCTGCTCTTTGGTGAGCATGAGGGGCTGTTTGGTACTAGTTTTATTTCCAGTGTGTCTGAGAAGAGAGGTTTTATTTCATTAACCTGCACATAGGTAATTCTCAGATCACCATCCTGTTATTCCTCTGTGGGATAGATGTATATACCCTATCGGATGCAAAAGGTGTTCAATTTTAGTGTTGAAGGGCAAGAAGCAAACTACAGTCATCTTTCTGGAAACTGGCAGTCACACCACTGTCCCTTATGTTGTTGTTGTCAGAGAATGGGTAGGATGTAATTCCCTTCATCTCACGCAGAAATTACTTGGCCATGTTGACATTTGCAGCCCTCTGGGACAGCCCCAGCTACTGACCTGTTTGCTAAACACTAGTTCAGCTGTGTCAGTTCTGTTGAAAACTATTTCCTGGCATTTGTGTTCAGCTCACACTATTTTGAAATATCCCAGCCACGATTGTTTTCTTTCTTGAGGAAAATAACCTCTCTACTTAGACCATTGAAAACCTGGGTGTTAAATGCCTTTCATGTCTTTTATCAGCACTGTGTGCCTGCCTTCTCTGTTGTGAGGAGCCATTGCTGTTCATAGAGTGCCCATTTGTCATTCTTCACGTCCACACATGTTAGTGGGGTTGTTTCTGAGAAGCTGCGTGGCACAAAATGACCTCTGAACACTCTGGGCTGTGTGACTGCATTTATGCTTAGAAGCAAAAGAAGCACAGTCCCTGGAGCAGCAGAAACAGCAGCATCTGCCTTGGGCTGTGAGGGAAGCTGAGCCTTCAGAGACACAAAAGCCTGAAGCTATTTCCTTCTGTCAGTTATTCAACTGAAGTCGTTGGGAAATTACTGAGGACAATACATCCAATTAGAGAGATCAGTTCTGCACCTCATGACAGCAGTATGCAGTATGCATAGTTCCTGCAGCAGCAGGCAATAAAAGTTACTCACAGGCAGGCCTGCAATTCTTTGAACGTACTCACACTGCAAGCAGCATAGACAGGGACGAGGTTTCTGTTTGCATGGCAGCTCTAGGGCAGCTAGATAATAATTCAGGTTGGAGGACAGTGCTTTTACTTTCTCCCCTCAGTTCTGTGTTGTAGACATCTGTAAGCACCACAGGTGTTACCCATATCTCTCTTAGCAAACAGGTTTGAATAGGTATTATTATAACCATTGCATTTCGGAAGCAGCTATCCTGTACACTTAAATGGTGCATACTCCAAGGAGATTCATTTGGGGCTTATGTTTTACCCACTGAGATAATGTGACCTGAGATTCTGGGATTCAACAAGACAGACAAATGCATTGGAGTGGGGAAAAACTACAAAACTGGATGTGGAAATGAGTTAAGTTTTATTAAATTGTATTTTTTGTCCAGTGGTTTTATCAAAACCACACACATTTATACAGTAGGGAAAGAAAATATTGAAGGAGACAGGGAGTCTGGTATTCTGATAGTAGACCAGAAATAGACACTGATTTGCAACCCATTTAGAAAAAGCCAGTAGCAATCTGGGCTGCCTTCGCAGAAATTCTCTGGAGCACTCATTTCTTGAACATCATGCTGAGTCTGGGCACTGTGTTATCAGTAGGGAGAGGTCAGAGCTGAAAGAAAAAAAATTGATGAGCAGGTCATTGACTTGGGATGAGCGACTTGTACAGTATGAGAAAGTACTAAAGTGATTTATGCCAGCTGAGGATCTGAGCTGGCTAGTTTAGTTTTGGCCACTAGCCAACCTAAAGGGTGAGAACAGAGCTCAGCAGTCTGCAAATAACTGAAGGCTGTTAAATACCAAGGAGGAAATTAAATGATTTAATGAAGCACACAAAGGTGTAACTAGAAGTAGTTGGACTTAATTAAGAAAGGGAATATTGTAAATGAGTATCCAGAAAGCTTCTTGCTGATGAAATATGATAGTCTGAAAATCACCTTCTCCTGAGTCTTAAAACTGGGTGTGACAGAATACAAATGTCTTGCAGGCTGAGAAAGACTGTGTGTGTTTATAGCATACAAACTTATAGCTGTTTTGCAGTCTTGAGCTCTAATATGTGCATCTTACCTGTTGCAAGCCATCATAGATGTTTGAGACTTATAAACACAAATCCACTGTATTTTTTTGCTACCCTGAATGAATATCTGCTCCTCTTCCATCTGAAAAAAACCCCACAAACCAATAAACAACCCTAGCTTATAAGATATGCTTAGTAGAGAATTGGTTTTATGGTTAAATGGAGAAAAGTGATGATAACTATATGGAAGAGTAGCCATGATAGGCCTTGCAAAGTTCTCGGATCAAAAGATGTTTTCTGAGCTGTCTCAAAATTCTTAGAAAATGTCTCCCCTGTAGTGAGGACGCTGCAAAGAGACTGTACAGCTACAAACAGGAGAGAAACTTGAGCTTGGCTGGAGCATTCAGGTACCTCTGTGATGAAGAGACACAGAGTTGTTGCTGCTCCCCTTACCTTAAAACCAGTAGCGACCGACTAGGGGAGTAACACTTCCGTTTGTGAACAAACTGAGAATCATTAGCTGAGATATTTGAGAGACAGAGATTATTCTGAATTTGCTAAAATGGCCACATCTGAATTTATTTCACAGCTCATTAGGGAGCTGTGTATAATAAATTACACAGCATGTTATGTTCAGCTAACCTGCCAGCTCACTGGTTTTTTTTATGCTCTGGGTTGGTGAATGTGAATAAACGAATAGTGCCAATTCGACCATTGTTTCATTTCCAAATGACAGAGACAGTGACTTGACAGGTTTTTTTTTTCTATCTGTTGAACCTAAAGGGGTTTCTGGCAAACCTAGAGGTGATTTTTCTGCTTTCTACATCCATGAGGGCTGCTTCCAGTTGATAAGAAAAGACATATTAGCAGGAGGACAGAGCTACCTAAAGGCAGGAGGGTCTATTTTTCTTTCCTAATTGTTGCTCACAGGAATAGTTCCTCTCTGCCCAATAATTTCCACTGCCCAGTGGTCAGGATTTTCGGACAGGCTTGAGATGTCCTGTACACCTCAAGGGCATGCTGGACATGTCCAAGTCTCAGCCTTGCCATTTTGTTATTCACTTTGGGCTGTGGTTTCATCTGGCTGCTGCACAGCATTGGGCATAGGGAAAAGGCTTCACTTCAGTTTCCATATATAATTGCTGCATGTTTTGGTCTTTTTAACTTGACTGTGTAGTCCAAGTTTGCTTTGTGGTCCCACCTTACCATTTCCAGAGTTGTGAGAAGACACAGTTGCTGATGTAGGGGAGAGTACCAAAGCAGGAAGAATTTCTTTATGCATTTTTTTAAACAATTCAGCTTTTCAAAGAAGAGAGACTTTTTTATTTCTGCTACCCCCGCCCTCCCTCAGAATTTGAACCTGTTGGGCAAGATTTTCTTATTTTTACTTAATCTTTTTTTTTCCCTTTCCTGTTTCACAGTTATTACCCAAAATAGATCTCTGTAGAGTGAGAAAATGTTTCATTAACTTCTTTGGTGCTCCTAGGAAAGAATAACTCATTACTGGAACTAGTGAAAAAAAGTAAAATATACATATATATGTATATATGTATGTATGTATGTCTTATAGCATTTATGCTTTCTCAAAGCAAAAGCTTTTGAAGATGAACAGGGAGCTTTAGGGAGATGTTTCACTGCGGAATGTTTCCATTTTCTGTCAGCACCATTCATCAACAGGATTAATTTTTTTCACGAACTGGCTGTTCCAGGCCATAATGATGGCTTTACGAGAATGTGTGGGGACAATTCCTGTTTCGTGTATGGCATGTTTGCATTAAATCTGGTCTAAACACAAAAACTGTACTATCTGTCTATACGAATTTCCCAGTTGATTTCAATAAATCAACTCTGTCCATTACTAATATGTATTTTAGATTGGAGAGTGCTTTATTCAGTGTTTCAAGAGTCGTTGAAAGAAAAAAAACCACCCTCTGACAAGTACTTGGTACTCTTATCTCATCTAAGGAGTGCCCTGTGAAAGAAGTGTGTCTTTACCAAATCAGGTTTCAAACAGGCATAAGATTGGTGCCCGTATGGATTTGAATTCTTCCATAAAGTAAGTCACAATGTAGGCTTTGATTTACTGGCTGGTATTAAGGGATCAGTAGCATTCACAAGGACATGAAAGTAATACACAGGTGTTAAGACACCTGAAACCAGTGGCCGCATTTTTAAAACCAGCCAGTTCCAGCCCGTGGGATGAGGCTGGGGTTTTGTCTGCTCCTGTGCTTGTGTGGCAAAGCAGTTCATGCACTGAGCCAGCATTTGAGCACTGCAGGAGCCTTGCAGCAGGCAGAAACTGTGAGCATAACTGGAGGCAGGCTGTGCCATGCCTCTGTTTCACCAGCTGTGACCAGGGAAAAAATTGCACTCAACTTCTTTATATGTGCTTTGATGACAAGTGGTCTGCTGGAGCCAGGCAGCAGGGCTAAGAAAAATGACCTGTCTTTATTTCCCTTTGCAACTGGTAACACTTTTAAACATCCATCCCCTTTACTCACACATACACCCAAAGAGCTGTGCAAACTTCTGACACTGACCTAAGCAGGGGATGGAAACAATCTGCTCTGTGCAACAGAATACAGGGATTTCCATTTTCTCAAAACCATACATTCTACCTTAATTGCTTTCCTGTAATAATATAGCGATATGGTGTTGGCTTTGTATGAATAATTCAGGGCAGTAAAATGATAAAGTTATCAACAGAAGATGGCTTACAGCTGATAATTTAATGCAGTTCATAGATATTTCAAAGACAAAAAGATATATCTGCAGGTGGAATCTGAAATACCACATTGAGAATGTGTACAAATGTATTAACTGTTACTGGGGTAGAGGAAAAATAAGAGTCAACTGAAGATAGTGAATAAAACATTTTTATATACCCTGAATGTATGCTATTGTCTTCTAGTAAATAATGAACAGAAGATCTTTGCAAAATTCAGATAATCTCCCGTGCAATTGGTACACAGTGTTTTATGAGGAGCAACGGGAAGACTTGAAGAAGACTCAGAACTCTTTTCTAGTTGGGGGCTTAATAAACGTGGTAGTATGTGTGCAGCAATATATAAGGAGGCAGATTTTGTGCGTGGGCTACACATATCAGAGGTCTAGAGCTTCGCACACAGAAACATGCCCTGTGTGCAGAAGCTCTACTTTTTTTGTCCCGCTCACTCCCCAGGTCTCCATGCTCTCCATGATGTAGGAGCAGTGATCGAAAGGAACAACTGAAAGCAGGTTAAAACCAAAACATGAATTGTTGCAGCCCTGAGCT
This sequence comes from Pipra filicauda, assembly GCF_003945595.2. Taxonomy (NCBI): domain Eukaryota; kingdom Metazoa; phylum Chordata; class Aves; order Passeriformes; family Pipridae; genus Pipra; species Pipra filicauda. Next base: position 404,049 of record NW_024104368.1, read on the forward strand.
TCCAGGATACAGTTGTGCTTTGTGCTGCCTCTCTGGCCCAAGTTAGTGCTGGAAATGGAGCAACTGAGGGAAACATCAGAGTAAAACTCAAGTGCTACTACAATTTCCCAACAGCTTCAGCTGTGCTAACAAATGTGAGAGCAGTCCACATTTCCACAGCTCCCCAGTTCCCACGTGGAGTGGACCTGTGTGTTTTGCTCCCTGCTTGGAGCATGGGGAAGGTGGGGAACCTCTTCATAATGCAAAACAGGATGGCCATCTCCTGTGCAGCTATGGCAAGCCAGCCACCAGGAAAAAGACAGACCAAGATGTTCTATCAAGCAATCTTCCTGCTGAATCCTCACTTCTGCACCTCACCCTCGAGGGAGATGGTTTTCCCTTTCGGTGTCTTGATATAAGCACTTGGAAAAGAGGGAATGCAGGAACGCACATTTGGAGAATTGCCTGAGGCTCTTCGCAGTTTCAACCTCTGCCTCTGCTGTGGAGGCTCAAAGGGCTGAGTTGTGCCCACCCATGCAGGTTCCATACAGCCCACTCAGGAGGCAGTGTGGGCACAGCCAGCCTGCTCGAGAGCGCTGCAGACTTTGCAGCCTAGACCTTGAGAACTACTTGTCAGAGACCATGGCTTATGAGCTGCTTTGGAGAACAAAGACTGTAAAGATGGAGGCTTTGAATTTTTAGGGACAAGTCTCAAGTAATTTTTAAGTTTGGACCACAGTTTTCTTTATGTAAATCCATGCAGTTAGGTTCTTTGTGTCTGTTGACCCTTCAGAAGCACCTTGCAAGCACCACTAGAGATCTGCCCCTGAAATAAGCTTGAAGATTTCTCCTGTATTAAATTGCCTTGTTAATATCTCTCTCTCTTTTTTCTTTTTTTTTTTTTTTTTTAAACATTCCTCCCCTTTCAAAGAAAATGAAAGAGGAATCTTTACTCTTCAGTGTCAGAGAAAAAAACATCTTGACTTAATGGTCTTGTCTCTTTTTCCTCCCCATTCTATTACCCTTTACACTATTCATTTACCTGTTTACTATTAAAATAACCATCTGATGGTGGCATTACTTCATGAAGTGATACAGATATGCTAAGTGGAGTGTGACAGATGAATTCCGTAATTTGAAAACCTGCTAGCTATGAGGTAGCAAGCAGTGCCTTTTTTTCTGCCTTTATTGACTATTACAGCTCCATTTTGCAGTGCATACTGTTCCAGTGACATGGTTTTCCATGCAAAAAAAGTCTTTTTTTTTTTTCTGAAACCAAAAAATCTTCCCATCTGTGTTTGTGTAGGCTATGTAATAATGGGATCATTTATTCAAGCCAGAGAAGATAGTTTGTTTTGTTAAGAAAACGGCTTTTGATTACCTTCCTAGAATCTAATTTTTAAAATATGTAAATTAAAAGCTTGCATATTAATTGCAGGGCATGCAAGTGCCATTGGCATTCTTTCAGTATACCTGTGCCAGAGCTGCTGCTGGCTGGAATGTGACAAGGCAAAGGGTTGTATAAATACATCTGGTCTGAGTGATCCTGATGGGAAATCTGACCACAAATACTTAATTCCCTTATGTGATTGCTTTCTGCTCTAATTACTTTGTGAAAAGACAGAATGATTGTCTTTTCAATAAGCTGACATACTTTTTAGATTGAAACTGTAAAGTGTTTTTCTTCAGTGGAGGTTTCCATTTTAATGGACTAGCAGTACTTACCAACTCAGCTTATCTCTTTTTGGCTCAGTTCAGTGCAGTAACAGCTGAGGAGTAACTTCATTAAACATGTGCTGTGTGGCAGGGGAACACTGCTTTGCCAAAATCTATACTTATTGTGAAGTATGTTATTTTAACAAGGGAAAGCTAGGATTTCATTATACATTTATTCCCATAGTAAAGATAATTGCATTTGTCCCTCATATAGCAACTTTCACAGACCTTAATAAACATCAATTAAACCTAACCTACCCATTTATTCTGCAGCAAAAATGATAAATATCCATCTTTAAAAATCAGTTTTCAAAATAGGCTTTTTCTAAATGTGTATCTACTGTTTATTGGACTATGTGGTGAAAATGAAAGATCAGATCTTGATCTTGGTTATCCCCTAGGGAATGACAATAAATGTGCTGGGGCTAACAGATTTATGCAGATGTTTTCAGAATGAAAAGCTTGTCTGCAAATGTTAATGTTGGAATGGTGGCCTTGTCCTTCACTCTCTGGTAGTAGGTGTTCACGTGCACTTCTCTGAGAATGGGGTAGTAACTTAAGCCTAGAGTGAGTCTTGCGCTGCTGGAAAGATTTTTGTAGCTGAAATCTAATGTGCAGTTTCTGATTATGTACAGCGTGACTGGATCCTTGCCTACCTTTTCTGAGAAGTCTGCTAATCCCAAAATTTTGGCCATGGGGTGATGAAAGCAGATCAGAAAGCAGATCTTTCATTCCTTGTGAGTTTCTGGTGGTGGGCATCTAAAAGATGTTCAGAGAGCCCAACCTTAGGTATGCAACTCCATGGAAAGGGGAAGATTTTTTTCCCAGGCTCGATTAAGGTTCCTTGATTTACCTTCTGTTCACTGACTGTGTATGTAGGAAAGGTATAAAAAGCAGTTTCCTGGGGCAAATGGTGTGAATGGCTGTATTTTATTAATTTCTAGGCTAAAATCATCTGAATGAGATGACGAAACTGAAAACTCTCAAAGTCTTTTATCCCATAAAATGTTACTATCCTTTTTAGGTTTCACAATATTTCATTTTTTAAGCGGGTTCATTTGGTTACTTTTAATCAAGAACACAAACATGCTGGTGTTATTCAAGCAAAACCAAATTTTGTCTGGCTGCTGGAAAGAGTTTCTTTTCGGTTTGTGTTGTTTCTGAGCTCAGCCTTCAGGTCACTGTCCACTGAGCCCCCTGAGGCCTTCAGTTTTTGGTAAGCTCCCTCTGGCCAAATGCCCAGTCCATGCTAATGCACTTGCTGTGATTTTCAAAATTCTGCCCAGATGGTCTTTTCCTCTGGAATAGTTTATGATGCTCAGTCTCCCATTTTCCTCAGGGGAGAAATATATAATTTAATTTGTGGGTTTCAGTAGTCTTACTAATGACTTGCTGCTTGTTCTGTTTTTTTTAAGGAGTTACAGATGCCCCACTGGCACTTTTATGTTGTCCTGTGTTGTTTCCATCAGTTGTTGGATTTCAGGAGGGAGAGATGTAAACTGTACTTCAGCTTCTTTGAAACAAAGCTGACAGAATGGTTGAAAATGAGGCACATTCTGCTGCTAAATATTTTGCCTTCCTGGGTTGCATTTTGCAAGAGACAGTTGGAAAAGTATATTCACGAGAGAAACTACTGAATCTGAAATGCTTGTCTCTCAAAGTCTAAAGGGCATCAAGTAGGAAACCATTAACTTTGGGCACAGAACTTGCCCTTTAGCAACACACAGAACATTATTAAAACAACCTTTAAGGATTTTGCTGGTGAAGAAGTCTGACTACTTTATCACCATCTCAGCAGTGCTAACTTAAGGCATGGGCCTGAGGAGCTCAGCCTGTCTCCTGATCCGACAGGTTTGCGCATCGTGCCAATGGAAATGACTCCAGCCAGTGCATCTCCTATAACAGGGGACCTGCTGGGCTGTGTGTGTGGCACTCCTGGGACCTCTACTGTTCTCGAAAAAACCTCTCTGTTGAGGAGTGTTTTTAAAATGGTGTGCTGCAGTAGTTAGCATATAATAACAAGAACTATAAAAGCAGAACAAGCAGAAATTATTTTAGACCTGGTGGTAAGCTGTGCAAAAAAAAAGATAGAAGGCTGCTATGTTCCTGTTCTGACAGATTCATGGATTCTTTTTTATCCTTGAGAGCTACATCTAGCTGAAAACAGAAATGTTTTCTGGGAGTAACATCAAGAGAATTTTTTTTTTTTGGCCCTGTTCATTAAAGCTGTATTTTTATTCTTGATGAAGAACGAAGTATTTAGGCTTAAATGGGTGTTAGTCTGCAAGGAAGTGTTTTGAAAGAAATGTTGCTAGAGGGAGTTTTGGTTTCCTCTATGTAGGTAGTGTCCCGTGCTTAGCTTACAACAAGCTGACACCAGTGGTTAGTCAGCTTTGTTCTAAATGCTGTGAATTCAGAGAAAAGCTGTGAATTCAAATGTTCATTACAAGCCCGAGTTTCTAATAACTAAACCTACAAAAAAACTCCTGCAACAGACAGTGATCAAGTGTCTTTAGTAGTTTTTTCCATGCTGTATTTTGCATGAGAAATCATCTTCTTTTTGAGAACAGAATGACAGTCCCAGGTCCTCTGTATTAACAACAGCAGCAAAGCAGGTTCCTTATCTGTAAAGAAACTTGCAGGCACAGACAGTTGCTCCTGGGGCTGACATAATGCAAAGAGCTCTGGCACAAAGACCGCTAAACTGGATGGACTCAGATACAGCATCTGTGGTGCTTGTACGTGGTTTGCTCTCAGGGGAAAGTTGCAACAGAAAGCAGTTGGAGCCGTGTCTTTTGTATGGCAGTGATGACCAGTCATCTGCAGCTCTGGAGAGAGACAAGAGAGAGACTGTGAAGGTACAGTGTGGCTGTCACGCACGCACAGCAAGAACCCTGGTCAGCTCACACCTCCCAGTCGGCACGATAGCGCAGTACACAAGGATTATGTCAAAGTGCATTTGCAGCAGTACATGGTTTGCCAGACATCTGACAGCTTGAGGTGCTGGCCACATGGAAAAATAGCTGATGGTGAGAAAAGAAAAAGAAAAGCTATACCTTACTGCTTTCCAAAGAATTGGTCCCATGTCCTGTCAATTGACGTTATATAGGATGTGTAGCAACATGGTTGCTGGGTGTGGGTCCTTTCAAATGCAGACATACTCCAGTCTCCTGCTGGAAGATAGCACATGTAAGCCAGGGTTCTTGTAAAAAAAAATAATTATATATCTCATCAGATTGTCGAACCAGCAATAACTGCATCAAGTCCCACTAGGCAACTGTGGGTTTTCCCTTTCCACCAGTTAATTTCTAGCCCTGGAAGATTGTAGATGTGGTCTTGAATCTTCTTTCATTTCACTCATAAATAAGCAGCACCGTCAGTCTTTTAGAGTACTTCCTACAGCTGGATATAGAGGGAGTACATTGTTTCTACCCAGGGGCTTTATTCTACAGCATTTTTGAAGTTGTCTGTGGATGTGAGTTGCTTTCTGCAACAGGAACTTGTGGGGAAGCATGTTCTTATCTTACCTGTAATCCTCCAGTGTTCCTTCCCAGACTGCTAAATGTCAGGGCTCTCCTTGTCTTATCTATCTGTATGACCTTGCCCCCAGGATGGCTATGGAAATTGCAGGAACGCTTTACAGAGACAGTTCTCAGCCTGTGAACAGCATCAGTGTTTTTGGGTTTGGTTTTTTTTCCTCTTTTTAAGAAGCAAAGATAATTCTGACAGCTGGATGTAACCACATGGTAGTTGTCCTGCCATTGTTTGCAAGCTGGTCACAGTCATTCCTGACTAGGAGCTATTAAAGTGGAGCTCAGACTCCAGAGGTGTTGAGTGACATGCTGTTGTCCTAATGTGTCAAGCAACAAGTGCTGTCTTTTGGCAGCCCGAGCTTACATATCAGTTCTGTCAAGGTTTTAGAGTCTACTGTGGCAATCTCTTGCTTTGGCTGTGCTTGTCCTTAGAGCCAAACTACTTATCGCTGACTTGTCACATGCTAACTAATAAAAGCAGCAAACCTCTCTCCTTTTGACTTGCTAGAGGACAAGGGAAGTCTGTGCTTTGCAAACCTCACACAAATCAGTGTATTCTTCTCTGTGAACTGTGCAGTAGAGAAGAAATTTGTTTACATTAAAATGCTTCTGTGCTGATGCTGGTGTGATAAAACAAAGCAAGAATAAATGGGGATTTGCCAGCAACAGAGAGCCAGGTGGAAAATTCTTTCTTCACTAGGGATTCAGATGTTTCACAAGAAGCCACAGGAACTTTTCTGGAGCTAACAGTATCATTTTGCCTGGCGCTCAAGTTTAAAACTGTGTTCTTTTCAACTTGTTCAGGTTGCTGTGTGGTATAATACCCTGACAGAGATGAAATGCACGCTTGTATCTGCATTTCTTTCTGGTAGTTAACAGTGGAAGAGAGGGGAAGCCTTGAGCTCACACGAGCTCCATCCTCTTGTGTATGGCAGGATGCCCTGATGCTGTATTGAGATTCATCAACATTACATCTGTGGGTAGATCACTTCCCCTACAGGTCAGTTCTGCTTTGTCCTCAGAGTACAAACTTGTGGCATGGCGCAGGAGTGCACAGGCTGGATCCTGAACGCGATCCAAGTGCTACAGCCCTCTGCTCTGAGGCAGGTGGGTCCTGGAGAGGTATTCAGAGTCCAGCATTGAGCTGCCAGGGTACACTGTACTTTGTGTCGAGGAGGCAGGTGTCTCAGCATGGGCTCCTCATCTGAATTTTAACCTTGGAAGTTACACATGGAGTCAAGAGCCTGATCTCAGGCTTATTCTCCAAGGAGCAGGAGGTAGTCAGGAGGCAGGTCTTTCTGTGCCTGAGCTCTAGAGCTGTATCATGTTTAGTCATGAGCAAAAGGACCAGGTTGCTCAACTAGTTTATGAGACATCCAGCTCTTATAGTTCAGCATGGCTCATGTGGGTGTGCTACTGGACACCCCACGGAACCACTACTTGCCATGATTCTGTCAGCATTGCCCAGTCTGGCTGAATTTTCTAGGAAAAGGCAGATTTTATTTCAGGGCTCCAGGTGCTGTGAGGATGGCAAGTTTGATGAGATGGTAATCTAGACCACATGGACCTGATAAATTTGTGGTAGTAAGTCTGACACTTCCGCCAAAGCCTGCTGCTAGCAGAATTGCCTGGCTCAGCACTACTTCCCATGCTGGACCAGACCCCAGCCTAACAGAAAAATGGTTTGTTCTCAGGTAAAACTTCTTTCTGCTTCTGAAGTATAAATAAGGAGTGGGTTTCTTGTAGTGCCTTAAATATGATAGATTTCCTGTACTGTTTTAAACAATAGTAATGAGGAGACCCTGGTCTCTGATGCAGTCTTGTCAGAAATATTGGTCAAACCAGCAGGCACTTACTAACCCAAGACAATACCCAAACTGGGGAAGGGTCACTTCTTTATCAGGGTTGTTACTGAGAATAGTAATAGGCTGGGGGCAGATGATTTATCTGTACAGGCAGAAGAGTCTAAACAGGAGAATGAAATTATTATTATTGTTGTTGTTATTATTAATTCTCTCTGATGAACATGCTTCCTTTTTTTTCCTCTCAATTTTGCTGCATGGAAAATTTTTTCCAAACATTTTAAGCTTGAAAAAACCCATCACTGAACAACAGTTCTAATGAAATAAATAAAGTCCTTTTTTTGTTTACTTGTCTAATTCCAAGTTTTCAGGAATTGTTTCTCAAAATCTTTTGGCTTTGAGAGAAAAATGTCATAAGAATATTTTTTAGTCACAAAATGATTGTAAAAAAAGACTGATAATTTTTCTTTTAGCTCAAGAATAATTTTTGGGCTGAGCCTGAGTATTAAAAATGTCATAATAAATGGCAACTTTTCTGGAAACTTGAAAGTTTGTGAAAGAGGGAGGTTATGCTGACAGATGTTTCAGAAACTTAATTAATGAAGCCCTGAAATTAAAAAGTACAATTTGGCTTCTTTCATGAGAAGAAATACCACGTAACATTTCAAAAGTAATAAAAGACCAATCATCCCAAGAACTTCAGACAATAAAGAATGATTGTAAAATAGCAGTTAGGTTTCTTTTCATCATTGTGAACTTTTAAATGTATCTCTGAACTGTCTGAAAGACTCTGATCATATTTTGTGACAATTACTGAGCTTTCAGGATTTTTGTACATTCTACATTACCAAACAAAACCTTTTGAATATTTTAATGATTGAATAGCTCCTTTAAGAATCTGTAGGTGTTCCAGTCAAGGTTGTTCTTCCCTCCTACTGGTCAGAAATTATCAGAGACCAGATTGTTCTAAAACTCAAAATCTTTGCATCCAAATGAATAACTCTTTTTAAATGCTTCAGTGTCACTAAAAACTGTATATTTAAAAACCATTTTGTTTTCCTGAAACTACTCCAAGTGACTCCAACTTCATTTCGCATGTAATAGTTTTACCCAAAAGAAAGATGCACTTAATCTCAGCTGTAAGAACATGGATTTCCTAGTTCTGTACTGCTGTCATTTGTGAAAAATGGCTTTGCCTTACTGTATTTCTTTTCATTATCCTTACTTAGTGGCTGATCAGCTTCCAATAATGTGGTTACTTGATCTTATCCTGCAAAATTACAATCCATTATCTCATCAGGATATGTTCTCAGAGGGGATTTAAAAAAAATGCTGTCAGTAATACCTATACTCAGTTTAAATTAAGTGAGAACATGAAGTAAGCTTCACTGCTGCGAAGTAAAGGGTATCAGCACCTGTCCTTCATTAATCTGCTCAGCCCTTTCTCTTTACACTGTGAAGTGGCATGATAACATAAAACCACAATTAAATGCATGGAAACTTGCTGCCTGTCCATGCTTTGAGGAGTCTCATGCACCCAGATGTTGCCTTGTTCTAGCTTTGCTGCTGGACATGAGAATGGTTTGCTGCTGGGCTGAGATTGACAGGGAGCTCATCACAATGGCTTTCCTCAAGTAAGCAGAGGCACGTTAGAGTACACAAAGCCTGTTGTGAAAAGCTGAAATAAAGCCAAACATTTGTAAGCCAGTTTCTAACCTTTGTTAATTGAGGTGCCATTTTATTAGGCAGAATTGATGATGCAGTAAGGGGAGTCACACTACATTAAGGCAAATGTATGGAAACACTTGCCACTGAAAGGCAGATGCTGCTTGAGGACATGTTAAGGGATGAGTGTAATGCCGTAGGGAAAATTCTGCAGGTAAAGGTCAGTGGAGGTTTCCTTAAAAGTAGTTCTTGGACAAGGTTGTGTGACATTTTTTTGTCTGCTTTCTAATACTGCTTTCTAATCTTTGCCTCAAAGAAACAACGGGGTACAAAGCATATTGTCTGTGCAAGGACTTAAACTCGTACAGTGTTGATCTCCCTGTCTGTCTGCAAAATGCCAATAGCTAAAAATCATAGACTTTGTTTTGGAAAATAAAAAGAAAAGAAAGCCTTTTTCTCTAGACTTTTTGAGGTGAAGTTTCAAGCATTCTCATATATTTCTAAGAGCTACACATTTTCCTGAGTGAAAAAGAATAATAAAATATATAAGTGAAAAAAAAAAGGTATTTCCCACAGTCATGTACTTCCAGATGCCATGTATTTAGGGGAAAAGAACATCATGTGCTTAAAATAATGAGAGTTAATAACATCAGGAATAGCACAATTTGCACTAATTTCATTTAAACAAGAACTGAAACTTCTCAGCTGCACAGTTGTAAATATGCTATTTATTGTCAGTAACCTTAAAAGACTGGTCACCTAAGAAGATTCATTTGGGCCTCTTTATTACCAGAAGCATCTCCTTGGACTTCTGTACTGCAGTCCACCAGCTGTCTGTTACGATATATCCTGCCTGTCATCAGATTTGAGTTCTGTATCATGCAGTACTTATTTTTGTAGAGCAGTAGGTGTGAGTTTGTGTGTTACAGGGGCTGGGGGTGGAGGTTTCACTTTGTACTGCTTGCAGATAGAATTACTGTGCCTGTATTTCAGCTTCACTTATTTCCCTTGTGTCTCTTGTGGATATTTGCGGGGGATAAAATAAACACTGGCTTTGGATTTGTTTTGCACTGTGAATTTGCTTCTAATTGGCACCACCCACAACAAAGTTTAAAGTAAACATTTTCGGTTTTCAAAGCCAGAAGGATAATGCCAGCCTACTGCAGTGAGTTTTTAAACGGCTGACAAAACATCGCTGTGGTCAGAGGTAAAAACTCCTGCAGAGGCAAGGTGAGCACTAATGATCTCTGGGCCCTGCTTGCAAGCTGGTCCCTGGACTCTCCCTTCTCACAACCTCTGAAGGATGTGGCCTGAGGCTTGTGGCTTTTGGCCATGTAATGTTTCCATTGCACAGTTCACAGGGTCAGAAAGGCTGACATCCTCTGCCGAGGAGCCCTGCCAGTATAGCTGACGGGGAGAAACTTGGGTGTATATCACTTTTACCCTGTCCCTTAGCTGGTGAGTTTTAGTCCTGACTGCAGCATTATTTAAAATAGCTTCAGGATTGTTTAGTGTTAGAGTCAGGGAACTTGCCTTCTGTGCCTTTTTACCTTGTCCATTACTTATTTATTAAGAGCTTTAGCTTAAAGAGATAAAATTAAACTATCCAGGTAGTTTTAGTAGTAATTCTGTGGAGCTTCTTCAAAGCAGCTTTTTATTGGTGTCCATGCACGTGTAGATAGAATGCTTAAAATTGATTTTGTGGCTGCTAAGGTAGGCATGTGCAGGCAAAGAAACACCAGAGATTCATGCAGGGTTTTTTTGGTTTGGTTTAGTTGGTGTCTTGTTGTTGTTGTTTGTTTTTTTACCATGCAGCCTTTATTAACAGTATTTGGGAATAAACACTATCAAATTTTACATACTATACACTGCAATCTTAGATCTACGTTCTTAATATCTAACAGCCAGGCTCACATGCTTAAATTTCTGCAGTGCTTCAGAAATACGTTGTAGTTATTACTTAATTGATATGGATAACAGAATCAAACCAAATATTTAAAAGCATTAGACCCCCAAATAATCAGGTAAACGTATTCCTAAATTCTTAGCCAGATGAAGCCAGGAGCCAGACACACAAATTATTGTTAGTGTTTTTCCAAATGAGTACATTAGATCAGGTTCTTAAATCTTCCCTTGGACAGCTGAGTAAAAAGAGTCTGAAAGCACAGCTATGCTCCTGCCTGGCCCTGAAAACATAAAAATTCAAGTTTGAAATGGGGAGATGTGAACAGTGCTGGTTGGATCAAACACAATACCAGGTGTAAGGGCTGCACAGCTGCTAAACAAGGTGATGAGGCCATGAGGGATGGTATGTGCCATGTGAATGTACTGGTTCAGACCTCCTTTAGCAAGGGGATTTCACTGCTTGTTTCCAACACAGTTGAGCACTTGACCCCAGCATCTCCTTCCCCAGAAAAATGATTGGCAGAATCTCCAAAAATGGTGAGTGTGTGTGACTTTGGGAATCTGCTTTGTTTTAGGCTTCATGACCTATGGTACTGAACTGCACATACTTTGGGCTCTGGAGTTTTGTATCTTGGGGTCAAAGCCTGTGGGAAAGGAATAACCCTGCTACCAACAAGCATTTGAAGTGTGTAGGATAAAAAGTGCTGTGTGAGGGGCTGCTGACAAGCATCTGGACTGACAGAGATGACCCTCTGCTGTTGACTTAACAGTTGACATTCTGCAGACTGAAAGGAGGTGACCAATTCTCTGGGGATGGAAGAGTACAAAACATAACCAAAGATGAAAAGGAACTTTAGAAGCGCCTTAAGTTGAGATCCTTTGAAATCCCTTTGTGCCAGGCTGTCTGCAAAATGCACAGTACAAGAGAGCCTCACACAGGGCAGGTGTGTGGAATGGGAAGGAAAAGCAGGAAAAACAGCAGTTCCCTGACACCTCACAGGAATTCAGTGTCATAAGGAGAAACTGAATGCTAAGTCTTAGTCCCTGACCAGTGCTTTGTTACCTATTTTGTCATGACCTGCACAGGCTGATGCTTGTTTCCAGATATTGATTAGAAGGGTGCCAAAAAATCCACTACAGGTGTTACTTTTGTTGTGAAAATATCAGCAGTTCAGTTAACTAGAGATAATGTCCCCGCTGCATGCTTTGGGGGCAGACATTCCCTCCCTCCTGGAAAAAACACCTCTCAAAACAATGGCTTAACGAAGTGCCTGCCTGCCTCCAAAGCTACACATGTCAGCCAAGTGCCAAGTGAGGAGAGGAGGCAGAGCCACTGTTTGAGAAGAGTGATGCCCATTCTTGAGCCCCCTAAAAATATAGGCCCCTTATATGGCAGGAAACTCAGTGCAAGTTGAAGCTGTCAGAGGTGATTTAATTCTTGCTGAGTGCTCTTTGACTCCTCTCTGAGTCCCAGAATGAAGCCGAGGTCAGGGACTCAGTGACTGCTGGCTGCCAGCCCCATCACAGCTCTGGGAACAGCAGCTTATGTCTGTGTAATGCAGATCAATAATCTCACCATGGGACTGATCGCTTGTAGCCATGTGCTGGGACTCCCCATCTCCAGTGTCAGAGATTGAGATGAGGCACAATAACTGCATTGAAAGGGAAGATGTGCTTTTTGTCCAGTAATTAATATTTCCCTTCCACGTGTACTTCTAGACAGAATGGGCTGGATTACCTCACGTTGAGCCAGAACATTTAAACTCGCTGATGACATTTCAAGCAATTGCAGCACTTGTTACATTAATGGCAAAATCTCCACGGCTTTTATGCCTCTCCCTTTTAGAGCTTAGGTTATCAGTGGTAACTCTATCCCCGATTATTTTTGGTAGTGTAGCTTTCACCCACCTTATATGCAAGCAATATGTTTGCTGTAGACATGGTGCTGCAGTCTAATCCTAGACCCATAATATAACAGAGTGAGGAAAGGACCAGTCACCTTTAGAGAAGCCTTCCTAGTTTATGCCAGCAAAGGTTTTGGGTCTGTAAAGACTGTTGTTCATCAAAATATTGAAATTGCATATGACTACCTTAGATTGAAAAAATAGACGTATAGTTTTTAAGCATTTTCCTGGAATTGGTACAGATATTTAAGTGGTTATTGGTCAGTAACAGAATTCTGATCATTTAAATATCTGAAGTAAATCAAAAGCTTTTTTTTCAGAAGCAGGAGCTCAGATGTTATAATTTTAAATGTTATAAATATACTCACAGTAATGACTGTAACACCAGTTCCTTTATATACATAGAAATTAGCCATGATGATCAATATTAATCTTTATTGCCTTTGAATTGAAATAAATTTAGAAATTTATTAATATATGCTATTACATCACACTGATTCACAGATTTTATGGCTAAAAAGGGATATTGTATCAGTTTATCTCATCTCTTGTACAGCAGGTTGTACAGTTTCCTTATAGTAGTCCATTCAAATAAGTGTATCTCACACTTGGGTTTTAGGACCCATGTGTTCTGCGATTTTTACCTATCTGTTTTTAGCAAGCCCCTCACAGGTAGCCAACAATATGTCTCTCTCCATGTTCTGATTAGCTTATACCAAAATTGCTGCTTGCTATATTGACTCCACCAAGGTGGTGGTTCCTTGCACACCTTTCGTTTAAACTCAGAGGCAGGTGTACTTCACAATATAACGATCACAATATAATCTTGTTCAGTTTAACAATTTTTTCCTTTAGATACTGTCTTGGCAAGATAATGACTGATTTCAGTATAGCTGAAACTTAATCTTTTTTTTTAGTAGGTGATCAGTATTGTTATGCATCTGCATTCCCACAGTCAGGGCTTTCCATTAACAAAGCCAGTGAAGGCATTCAAAGGCTGCATGACTGCATCAACAAGTAACAGGGACTTTTCTCTCAGACTTAGCTACACCAAAGTTTGTCATGTCATGTGGACATAAAATATCTTAGCTATGAGTTGGAATTAGCCTCTTTAGTCAGAACAACTGGCTAAAGAATCATAAATAAATTCAATTAGCTCTTGATATTGCGAGTATTTTATTATTTCAATTGTCCAGTCCTGTTACCACTGAGCTCAGACCCATCCATGAATTCAGCCCCTGCCAATTTGCCGTTTTCTTCTCCTATGTCTTTTCCATAAGCAGGACACATTTCACGTATGCAGGCTTGATTTTCAAGAACTTAAGCACATATACAACTTGCTAAAGCACGGATTATTCTATCAACAGCATAGTGTGGAAATCTCCTTCTTTTGGGGGTCCCTGTCACTCTCATTTTGCTTCTTGCAGCAACTTATCAGTTACTTTCTCTGTTATTTCATAGAGCTTCTTGCCATGTGTCTCTAGATAAGATGCAGTGACCACTAAATTTTCTGTAAGTTATAACAGAGTCAAAGAAAAGGGACCTGTTCTATTCCCACACTACATCCCAGATGGGGTATTAGTTGTCTGGTAACATTTATCTTGTGGAGTTTTTTTTCCACTTAATTAAATTTCCTCAGTGTAACAAACCAGTATGATTTCTGCAATACTGATTGTAGTTTTCCTGAGGTTTTACCATGGAGAAATGCATTCAGAACTTACTCTGTGTCTCCACTGGAAAGAGCTGTCTGCAGGAATTTGCGGTGCCCTTCTGACACTGTAATCCTAAGCGGCCCAGGGAAATTTAGGGAGAATCTCAGGATGGAAAAGTGCTGCTAGTTCTATTAAATCCTATTAAAATGTCATAAATGGAAAAATGAAGTTTAAACAAGGCTTGGGGAAGCACTTTTAGAGAAAATCTGTTGTTTTATGTATCTTTATTTTTACCATTAAAGCTGCTTCTGTTTTGCTGCAGACACGCATTGTGAAAATTGTCAGGAAAGAATAAGAAAATAGTAAAATGATTCAAGCCCAAATTAATGCCTTTATGGTTATAATTTTCTTTACTTCAGTTGATTTTTCCCTGGCAGAGCTTTAAGAAAAATTCTATCTCACCAAATAACAGAAAATCCATAGTGCAAAAACAAGCAGATATTTGCAAGGAGCCCCAAAATTCTGCTGATGAACTCCTGGTGTTTTGTTAGTAGGTATTTCTAGAATGGATGACATCTGATGTTATTTTGTAGATGCATACTAAGGGAACATACATACACACACATACATACGTGTATATGTGGATACTTTAAATATCTGTCTCAGTAGGTAACAGTGGAATTTACTCCATTCATTACTGATTCCCCTGGGGCTCTGGAATTTCAGGATCTGACATCTTCTGATAGAGAATTTCTAGTTGTGTTGTTTCAAATGCTGGTTTAAATAAAACAAACAAACAAACAAAATCATTAGCAGCACTAATACAGCACATCATGATGGCAGGTTAAATATAGACATGGATTACAGAGTCATTGTTTTCACTCCTGCTAAATAAGACAGTGCACTTAAAATGGAATGCCACTTGACCTTTTGTGTCTCATCAGTCTGTGGCTGTATTTAACCGATGCAGGGAGGAAACATTTTCCCCTGGAACTGTCCCCTGTTGATATGACGATCGCTACTGCGGGGTCACGCCATGCACCAGAGGCAGAAGCCCAGCGCTCCAGAACACACGAGCGATCCTGCAGCCGATGGAGGAGCTCTGTCCATGTCTCACAATGAGTCACGCTCTCTTCTCAACTTCTCTCAGCTTGTGCTCTCTGCTGGCCAAATCAAACCATCACCAACGCTCAAACATTCAAAAATCACATACTTTGAAGTAGAAATTCTTGATGTGCAAAGCAAGAAGCAGATCTGCATTGTGGACAAGGTGAGTGTATTATTCTAGCATGCTGGGGATGTGCCTGGTTCACACAGTGCCAGTTCAGGGACTCTGTTTTCACTGTGTTGTGGTCTTACTCTGCAGTAGAAGTACTTTCATTCTTTGGGAGATACTCAGAACTTTTTGTTAGTCACAATTCTGGGCTGCTTTTCTCCAGAGTTTTTACAAATAATCCAGCACTGGTTTGTTTTAGACCTCCTGGTTGTTCTGTGGACTCTAGATCTGTCCTTAGGCTGTCTCTTGACAGTGTTTATTTCACAGCATGATACTGAAATGTCTTCTTCAAAGTGGATATTCAGTTTTGCTGGTATCCACACACACTCAACTGCACACTACTTATTAGATTGGGCAGGAACCTGGCATTTTAAAAAAAATTTAAGTTTTAAGCAAAGAGTCTTATCTAAAAGAGGTATTTTGAGATTTTGTTTGGTTAGTTTGTTTGTTTTAATAATGTGAGTAAAAATATAAACTACGGCGAAATTTTATAAGTAGGATGAGAGGACTAGGTGGGAATGAAGTTTACAAACCCACAAAAAACAGTTAAAAAAATGCTTCACAAATATTTGCATTGCAGTTTTTGTGATTAATTTTGTGATTCTCAGCAGAAGAACTGGTCTGTTGCATGCCATGAAAGTGGGAATCCTAATCTATTTAGACTATAGAATTTTTCAGTAACATAGTAGAGTTTTGAGACTTACTGTTTTGCTAGAAGAGAAAAAAATAAAAATAAAAAAATTCCCTTATCCTCACTGGCAACAGCTGGAACTGGTAGATAAGTTTTCTTCAAGCGTTTAATGCCTTTGAAATATGTAAGGTAGAATACTACCAGATTTCTAGTGTTCTTGATCATTTAAAGGGTGTTTTTGCAATTTGTATGCCTAGTTAAAGGTAAATGTCTCATTTGTTCATTCTTTATGAGGCAAAATATTTTTTGATTTTTTTTTAATCTAAACATAGAGGAAATATGTACAAAATGGTCAAATAAATATGATGACTATTAATACCAGTTCTAATGGTAGTGTTCACATTATTTAATTTATTGAGTGATATTTACACAGTTAGGTTATCTACATACTATACTGAATTAGGTTTTGATCCAAAAAAAGACTGAGTCTGTTCTTTATCTTGAGCTTTCCTATAGTGTCATTAAAAGAAATATATTACAGAAACAGAATCAGATAAAGAGCCACATTTCAGGAATCCTTCCATGATGCATGCTGTTGAAATGATAGCAGACCCGTGTTTTAATTTTTATTCTGGATTTTGATGAGCCTTAAGATTTTCTACACCTTATCCAAACCATGGACTCTGCCCCTGCAGTGGTGGAAAGAGAGACATGAATGGTGATTGAGAAGTACTCTCCATATAGAGGTAAAATACACACAAGGGAGCAATAGCAACTGTAAACTGAAAGTCTCTGCTCAGAAACAGGAATCTGTGTTCAATTTACATGGCCAGCACACCAAGGGATTGGTACAAGTACAGTACAAGGCTGAGATTTCCAAGACTGCCTAAAAATTTGTTTTCTGAATGCTCATTCACCTGGCCGTCTAGGTCCCTTCATTTGCTGTGATAGTCCCTTCCTAAGACAACCCTGAAAGTACGGAAGTTGAGTTCCTTACTTCCATGAACACTTGTTAGTATTGGTGAGCTTTGTTTCTGTTGGTTATTAGAGCAAAAAAGAGACTGTTTTACTGGATTATGCATAATCTTCTGTTTAATTAAATGTAACTGATACAGGTCCAACATGACCCTTCTAATGCCTCTTTTCTGTTTTTAAGATAATTATGATTAACTTTGTTTCCTGAGATTGCATGTAATTACTACTTGTCAAGATTTATAATAAGAAGAACAGGAACCATAGATTTTAAAATGTATGTGTTTGCACTCTTATTGCATATTGTTAGTAGTTCAGACTATTATGATTTAGCAAATACATTTCTAATTTTCTCAGATTAATAAATCTAAAGGGACAAACAAATAATGGCAGAGAGAGCAACCTTTTCTTTCTCTACCTAATAGAAACTCAGGCAGAGTGATTCAATGATTAGTGCTATGTGGTTAAATACCAGTGATTGCTTCCAGAGGTTCAGTTTCTATGAGACTCTGCATATGAATCCATTCAGATCAGTGGGAGCTCTATAAAGTCTGCAACATCATGATACATTTAACTAGCTCTGCTTTTAGAAAGAAATAATTTCTTGTCCTTAATGCAGTGTCAGGGATTTAGAAAAGGTGTGTTTAGCTGTGTGATCTCAAGAAATCAATTGGCATAAATAGGTTTTGAATCCAGCATAAGTAACTGTGAATTAATTCTCTATCTGTAAAATGAAAATAACATTATTTTCTTTGGTTTTCTTACCTGTCATACTTTTGGGAAGGACCAGTCACTTACACTAAGTGAACTGAGTGGTTACTATGAGTTTTTGATCATCTTTAATATAAAGAAACAGAATAAATACATATTTGTCTGCTTTCTAAGCCCGCAAGACAAATTCACATCACACTGCAGGCTTTTCCACAGTCAGGAAAGGCAGAAAAAAAATACTGAAAGGAAGCAGTAGGAGAGGAAAATCCCAGACATTTTGTTCCATAGTCATCTCTTCAGGAGCTAGGTCTTGAAGAAAATTACCTAATCTTGCAAAACTTGAAGTAAATTCACAGGAGTCAGCAACACCGGCAGTTCATTTTGCACATTCACGCTGTGAACATAAAATTCTTCATAGGAATATAATTTCTTTAATATTGTCAACCTGCTCTGGGGACTTTCTCTGCTATGGATATGGTATTATGCAAGTAGTTTGGTGCACACAACCTTTTCCAGGGAGTTACTTAAAGAATTTAAAAGAGAAATAATAAGTAATGTGAGATCTGTAGCCAGATGGGGGTCAGTCTCTTCTCCCAGGCAACCAGCAGCAGGACAAGAGGGCAGGGTCTTAAGCTGTGCCAGGGGAGGTCTAGGTTGAATATTAGGAAATAATCAGACACTGGAATGGGCTGCCCAGGGAAGTGGTGGATTCTCCGCCCCTGGAGGTTTGTAAGATAAGACTGGATGTGGCACTTAGTGCCATGGGCTTGTCACCATGGCAGTGTTGGAGCAAGGGTTGGACTTGATGATCTCAGAGGTCTTTTCCAACCCAGTCGATTCTATGATTCTATAATTCTGTAATCTTTCCCTCCACATTTGCTCTTGGCATAGAAATTAATTCTGAGGTGGTGGGCCATGGAGAAGAGGCTTCAGATTTTGCGGGATCAGGGCAGAGAAAGGAGGAATCAGCAGTCAAAGGCCTTACAAGAGCTGGTGCCTGAAAGCCACAATTAGGAATATTTAGCCAAGAAATTTGGCCCATATTTTGACAGTCAGTCAAGGGGCGATAAGGAACAGTTGGGTGTCTTTTGGGTCAGTCTTCAGTCTCTTCAACATTCATATCAATACTGCATTTTTAAAGATATTCTGTAGTTGAAACATGAGTCATAAAGGTTTCTTGTTCAATGAGTGAAAGGACTATTTAGCAAAGAATAAGTCTCTTCTTTGGCCAGTGTAAAACAGCAGGTGAGCCTAGATGATCACAAGTCCCTTTTCTTCCTCACAACTTATTAATTTCTATGGATGAAATTCCTGTCTCTGTGTAAAGAAGAGAGGGCAAGTAATTAGTGATTTCTTGTTAGAAATATTTTCAATGAAAAAAAGTCCTAAGATGTCTAAGGATTTTGGCTTTTGTATTGCTTCCAAAAAGACATAGAAAAAACCAGAACATGCAAAATTGATCAAGTATTATAAATGAAAGAAAACAATTCCTTTTTGTATTTTTTAACAAATAATCTACATTTTTTACCAGCCACAATTTATGAAAAATACATACCTTCTCAAAAACAGTTTTACTTGTGCATTGTTCCAAAAGGCTGATGTAGGTTGGTTTTAAAGTTATCGATGTGCAATGATTTGATTTATAAATGCTGTTAAGGCAACTCATAAATGTTTTTTTATAGCATTCATTGTATAATATTTTTTTCTTCAAATTAATTTGTAGTAAAATGTATTTTTCCACAAACATAGTGCCATGTAATTAACTTTGCATGAGTTGCTTTTAAGGCAGAAAGTGTTACACAATACAGTTTTTACAGAATAAATCACCTTTGGGGAAACCAGCAGAGAAAGCTTTTTCCCATCTAAAGCCTCAGAGCTCAGTATTTTTGTGCTATCCGATTTTGCAAGTTAAGCTGTAAACAGAGGTGCAAACTCAGGTTTTGGCTACTATGCAGTGACCCTTCTTTTCAGAAAACTTCCTCATTTCTACTGAAAAGAGCTTGCTTCCTAAGATGTTCAGGAAGAGCCTCCTTTCTTGGTGTGCTGCAAAGATGATGGAAACTACTTTCCCGCTGTTCCTTAAACCAGCTCTCCGTGCACTACACAATGCCTTCTCCCGCTGAAATCTCTTTGTAAAACCCAGTTACTGATAGTTAAATGCTTATGGTTAGGAATATACACTGTAGGAACATTTAACTATATGTTTGTGCTTATAGACATGCTGTGCAATGCCTTTAATGAAAGTCATGTGAACATTGTTATTTTTATTAGATTAAAAGACCATTGCATTGACACAGGTCTGTGCATCAACCCCATCACTTGTATATACACAACTCTTCTTGCACTTAAGTATAACACTGTGTGTATTATTACATCTTTGCCAAAGATTAATTAGGGCTTATTCTGATTACTCTGAAAGGCCTGTCTTTGTATGAAGGCGTTCACAAGCAATTTTTTGTTTGAAAAGCACCGAAAATAGTAGTGTCCTTGTATCTGCATACTGTGGCTTAACAATACAGTGGATTTACACTGGCATGTCAGCAAAGCAGAAATGGTATTTCTAGTATCAGAAATCTATTAGTCTGGCCTATGGGTTGCAGCTCTGTCACAGAAAGTGAACAGCCGAGAAGAACAGTCATTGCCGGCTCTCTTTTGCATAGTCAGCTCTGGCAAATAAAAATAACTTCTCACATCATGACTTAGAGGTTAGAAATACCACATTCATTTGAGGTGAGCAAATGCAATCACTAAAGTAGGCAATGAAACTCTGCAAAGGAACTCTTTGCAGTACCAGAACATTGCCTCTAACATCAGGCTTTTCTCATTAGCCTCATTATAAGGAAGCAAAGTAAAGAAGGCCTTTCCCAGGAGAGTTTAATATTTTCATTGCTTTTTTTTAGTATTTTTATAATATTTCACTTCAGAGGATTATATATTCTTCTTTGTGGAGAACAAGCAGAATCTGTGAGTATCCACAGCAGCCTCATTCCATGAGTAGGATTTTTATTATAATTTATCTCATTCAAGCAGTCTATCATTAGAGATGTCCTGCCTCTGATGTCAGAGACGCCCAAAGGAACTGAATGCCCAGCTGTGTCAAAGGAGAGGGTTTTCATAGTAAGACCACAAATAGGTGCTGCAATTCCCTGTGCTAGCAATTCCCACAGCAATATGGCTGACGGAACACAGACACAGTGCTAGCTGGACATAGGCTCCTTGCTGTGGAATTCCTCTTTCTTACTTCCCTTTGGAAGGAGGATTTCATGGTGTCTTGTGCCTTTCACTGTATGTTTCCACAGCATCCAGCACAACAGGGATCTAGTCCCTGCTGGGAGGCACTGCAAAAAAATACATTACATTTACAAACTCGTTATAAAATCTGTGTGTTTTCTTGCTTGCAAAAATTGAATCTTATGCCTACCCCCCACTGCTGGAGGTGATGACAGTAGTATTTTCTTCCTCAGTTATCAGTTATACTTGGTAAAGTAGGTAAACATATTCAAATTCTGTAGTAGCAATGCATTACACTTATTTCTTCCCGCTCTACTAGAAATTCACATAATTTTAGTGTCAATATAGCTACAGATAGTTTCAGATGAGAAGAGACAGCTATTCATATTATTTTCTGCTTGCTCTTTGCTGTCATCATTCTTGTTTCAATATGGCTTTTTAAATGGAATACCTGAAGAAATGGCCTTTGATTTTTCTAGAAGAGAGAGACTGGGGAGAGGAGAAGCTGGTAACTTTAGGGCATTTAGCATTTTTAAAGGGATAATTTAAAGAATTACAGAAGCTGCAACAGAAGAGTAATGATTTAGCTGATACTAATCGAAGTATAGAAGTGCCTTTAAATGGCAAGTTTTATACGTCTCTTATTTTAGATAAAAAAGGTCTAAGCCTGGAGGAAGAAATAAAGAAACAAATATAATAAATATTCCAAAATATTAAAGCTTGATTCAAAGCAAAAAGAAGAGAGTCAGTTCTTGAGACACCAGTGGTGCTCCAGCTCTTCACAAATGTAAGCCGTTCTAGTGAACAGTAAAAAACAGCTATGCTACCAGAGCAGTGAATATTGCCAAAATTGTATCTGTAGAGACAGATTCCCAGCCAGTGTGAAAATGTCCTCTTTCTCAACAGTTATGACATTTTACCCCAGCCGCACATTTGCCTTATTGCATCAAGGATAATTCATGGATTATTGCAAAATATGAATGTACTGGAGCAATGTAAGACCATAGGGAGCTGTAGGTGTTTTATTAGTCTAATAGTTAACAGCACAACCCATGATGGAAAGTTAGGTGTATAATGGCATCTCATATAGTCATTATTGTAGCATTAAAATACTCCTGCATATGATTTATTGGTCCATCAGAACATGCTTCAGGTTATTTCTGAATCAGACCTGTGATTCTTCACAAAATACCTGAGCCATGTAGTCATGGATCTATAAATATCTAGCAGTATATATTAATTCTATCTCTGTAATATACCTGCCTACGTTTAAACAACTTTGGATTTTAAAAAGTCCTTAAAATGCAAGCTTTACTTTCTTAACAGCTATACTTCTTGTGCCTCAAAAGAACAAATTGTGTCAGTCTGACCATCAGAAGTACAGCCAACATCTCTTCATTGCACTTGGTATTGTGAAAAGTACTTGTATTTCTAACTGACCTAATGATGCCTACTTGTTCTCACATATCACCCTTGCTTCCCACTCTTTTCTGCCCCTTCTCAGCTTCCACCTTCCCTTCCTGGACTACAGGGGGTTTGCTGTCTCTCTGTCTTTCCCTGCCTGCTCTCCCCAACATAGTATGGGACCTACTGACCAAATTTAAATGCATCTGATAGAGGAAAGGAATCCCCAGGTTTTAAAAGATTACTTAGTTCCTGGTAGCAGGCAGCACAGGCAGCTCAGCCCTCAGGGCAACCAGCAAGTGCACAGCAGCAAAAAAGCCCCAGATTCTTCCCCAGCGGAAATGTCTTAGGAGACAGGGAAGAGATATGGGACAGCTAGATAAACCTTTGAGATCCTTTATTAGTGGAAAGTAAGGCTTTATTAGCTCTGCCACTACTAGAACTACTTGTTTGACAATGCATGTTCTTCTGTGAATTTTCTTTTTAATTGGTTGATCTTAGGGTTTGTTTTTGCCTTTTTTTTTTTTTTTCCATGCAGTTTCCCAAATAGATTGTCACCAACCTATGGTAAGCACTGGTTGAGTTTCTTGGGTGCACTTCTTGATTTTAAGTGTTAGCAGTCTGTGTAGATATAAAAAACCAAACACAAATATCTACAGCCATCTGATGGAAAAAGGAAGACAAATTCAAAGAGGTTCTACAGCTAAGCCATATACTTAATTTGTGCTAGAACTGGCAACCAAAATCCAAACAAAAATCTAAACCTCTCTATAAGCCTCACTTTTTATTCCTGAGAAGTATGGGTCAAAATTACTCTTTATTATTTTAATTATTTATATTTTATTTCATTTTATAAAATAAAATAAGTTATTTACGATAAACTAATATTTATTTTAAATTTTGTTATATTATTTATATTTTGTATTACTTTTTTTTGGGTCAAATTATTATTTTTTAAGTGCCCATCCCAAATGTTGTTTTCTCTGAAAATGACAGTGAAAAAAATGAGTCTTGAATTTTTATGAGGTAGAATTTGGGAAAGATTGCATTACAAATAAATTTGGAAGCATTTCAATCTGTTATGACACAATAAACATTTCAAGTGCAATTTATTTTCCAACTTAATAGTGCATTTATTTGCATATTATTTCCTATTGGGTTATTTTCAATGACATGAGAGCCATGTGTTATATTATTTTACACTATCATGATAGATGTGTCAGAAAATAATGCAAAAGTAATGAAAGTTCCATACAGATGAGAAATAAAAAGTAATGAAAATAACACAATAAAATGAATTTTCAGCATGTTTCGGAAGCAGTGGTTTTGGTTTTTTTTTTAATTCCTATTCCATTTTAAAAATTTGAAGTCAACGCAAATTTACACATCCAGAGTTTTGCCAGAACAATTCCATTTCCCTTGTAGAAAAGTGTTGTGACAGAGGCTTCCTGACTGGTTTCTGCTGTTAATCTGTCGAGGTGAATACAGTAACATTACTCAGCTCCCCTTAACAAAAGGTCAAAAGGCATGGGGTAGAACCAGTTCTAGTCAGATTTGCTCAGAAATAGGCAACCATGGTGAATTCTGTAAACGGAGGGATGGCCCGCACACCTTCTGTCAGCTAATGGGTTACATTCTCTTTACTTACACTTTCATCTTTATCAGGGAGAGAGAAAGCTCTTTCTGGTGTCTGACACTTTTTCAGGAAGTTTCTTGCAAAGAAAGAGGTGGTTTTTTTAATGTAAGTACCCAGCTCGCAGTACAAAAGCAATTAATCATCTTTAGAGACAAACTTGGCTAGTGTAAATTGACATGACAGCACCCCACAAGCATGTGACTATGTGTATTCTTAGATAATTTGGCCCATAATCACTGGAAATATTAATCAGTTGGATTATCTCATATGCCAAAGTTCATGTGACCAGATAATAATCTAGAAGATTGCTAAGTGATACAGCTCTCTACTTATGTACTGGAAATTATTGGAGCTAAAATGGTAGTTTTGCATATCCCTGGTTTCTGCAAAGACTGGCTTGAGATCAGAGCCAGCTGTTTGGTAGGCATTTCACTGCAGTATACCAAGTAAAATACTGAATTCTATATAAAGCCTTTGTGTGGTTGCTGACAACACTTGTCTATATGTAGGTACTTCTATGTCATTTCCATGATGAGCTTATTTATTTATATCTCTTTGGACATGACTGGCACACTGGTTCACCAAGATAACAAGAGAGCAGTGTGGGACATACCGAGGAAGGTTACAGTAAAACAATACCCAATTTTTAATAGTCTTTGAAAATTGACAAGAAAAAATAATCTGATCTAGAAGTCAAGTTCGCAAAACAGGGAGATCAATTAGAACAGGTGTTTTCCTGATGAACTTTCTGTGAAATGCTGCTGATTTCTAGTGGTACATCATGGTCTCAAGACAAGGACGGGTGCAAAAGCAGGAAGTATTTGTTGAGTGCTGAATTTAGAAAGTACCTGGCTTTCCCATTGGCTGGTTATCTGTTTTGCAGCCAGATCCTCAGCTGCAATAAGCTGATGTCACCCTTTTAGACAAATTTACCCTGGCTGAAGATGGGGCTGTGGTTAATGAGCAGCAGTAGTGGCAGAATTTCTGAATTTCTGCAATTATGGAAAATGATTGCCTGTTACAAAGTAGGTGACTCAGCAGTGCAGTAATACTGATATATCACAAGGAGGAAAAAATATTCAAAAGGAAACCTTGAATGAAAAATCACTTATTTGCTGAAATTCTATTGTTCAAATTCTTATTGATATTCTGCTGACCTCTAACCCCTACAATAATTCTTTGGTGCAAGAACTGTGTGATACGATTACAAGCAGATCACCAGATTTGGCATAATTCCTTGATTTACAAATGTGAAAGAGGTAGGAAAGTGGGTAACTATCTGACTAGCTTGCACTCACAAAAGGCAGTATTAAGTTCCCTTAATATCTTCTACTTAGTGCTCTTCCTTAGGTCATAGCCCAAGATACTAATTTGGTATTTTAAATCTTAAAAAGAAATGTCATGCTTTGTGCACTGGTGCATAAAGGAAGATTAGAACTGGTAGGATGACCCAGAAGGTCCTTTCATTCTTGAATTCCTATAAAATCAAAAGTTGCCTCAAATGGGAAAGTGAGAGTATTTTTGCTATGAAGGTACAGGAAAAAGAGGATTTGAGGTTTTTAAATCATCCTTTTCTGAGTGAAAAGTGTAATCAATGCAACATACAGCTGTAAAATCTGCATTTCTTCATAACATTTTCTTTTGAAGAAAAAGTAGTTTTGAACCTTATACATGATAGTAAACTTTCTAGAAACTAACTATATTTAAAATCTGGTGTAAGACTACAAGTTAAGAAGTAGGGAAAGCAGGTTTGACCATTAGACTATTGAAGATATGTGCCAAGTAAGAGGTATTTTTACAGTGAAATCCATCTTGCTTTAAATAAGCTAAGGATGGTCTTTCACTCTGTTTTCCGTTTGCATATTTGAAAAGTGCTGAAATAGAGGAAAGGAAAGGTTATAACACTTTCACAAATAATTCAAAAGAATGAAAGGAGTGTAAGACTAATAATTAGAGTGAAATATTCCAAGGTGTTTTATTCAGTTAGCACAAAGGGTAATAAGAGCAGATGCTTTTCCAGTCCTTACAATTCTTTAGCTTGTCTTGATGTACAGTGAAAAGAACAAAAGATAATTAATGGTCTACAAAGAGGAAAGTCTTAGTAGTAAGCCGATGTCTCAGCATCCATCTTCACATTGATCAATATTAGAAACTATAACTTCACTGGTTGTTTTATGAGATCTTTAAAAAAAGGACACAGAATTATCAAGATCATAAAAAAATGTATTTCATTCTTTTGTGGCCTGCAGCCTCATTATTCTGCCTGGAAAAGGACACTGCGATTCTTCTATGTCATAGCCCATTCTGAAGAGGAAAGTATTTGTGTTATTTTTCAACCCATGATCTGTGTAGTTTATCTCAAGTGGAAGGGTCCTTCTCTAAGCCAGCTGGCTCATAAAACAAATGTGTTCCTGCCCTCCTGGCTGGGTGTGTGCTCCTTGCCTTCCCTGGGCACCCTCAGCCCGTTCAGTGTGGTGCCATGTGGAGCTGCCAGCCTGTGACCAACCAAACAAGCACATTCTCTGGGCCCCAGCTGCCAAGATTTAAACTAGCTCTAGCCTAAAGCAGCTTGGATGTACTCAGGCACAGCAGTGCTCCTGCTAATGAGCTCTGCCTCTCTCACAGGTGTCACACAGAGCACGGTCCTCCCAGCTGCAGTTCAAGTGCCACCTTTGGAGGTAGGGGAGGTGGTGTGTGATGTGGGATGCTATGGACACACTCACTGGTTCCTCTGCTGCAGCAGACCATTGTAAGCACAGATCCTGGCAGGCACTTTGTCACTTTTAAATACCTAAGGCATGTGAATGGTTTTACAGGTAGACCTAAACCACTATCTTAGAGAAATTTTTTTAGCAGCTAAAGTTAGGTGATGTGAAACTCATGGCTGACATAGGGAGCCATTTGGAGGGGAGAAAGCACTGAATGTCTCAGGATGAAAAAGGGAGAGGGATGTAAAGGTAGATTTGCTAAGAAGGGCTGGACTAGACATTTTGAACTGACTGAGAGCAGCTCTGCCCTAAGTCAGCACACACTCAGGAGTGCAGGAGATGGAGACCCTGTCTCTGTTTCAAGCAAGCACTGTTCTGTAAGTGTGCTAAGGTTAACAGTTTTTCCAGCTTTCTTTGACTTAATCAGATAATCATCTCTCCAGAGCACAGGTTGGCCCTGGCTCCTCTTTCCCAGAACACATTATGGTGAGATGTTGATCTCCTCTAGAGATGCAGGCCCTGTAATAATGTAGATTATACTGTATTTGGAAAGCTGGTTCATCCTCCATCACATTGGAAAAGACTATCCCTGTCCTTCATCTGGCAATGCCAGCTCTGAATACCTGCAAACCTGCCCGGTGCTAGGGCACATGACAGATTCTGGTCTGCAGTCTTGTGCGCCATATAGCTGTTGCCAGCTAAAGGCACTTGTATCCATATCTGACAGATTCTGGGATCCAAGCCTCGCAGGTGTGAGATTACAAGGTGTGAGAAAGCGATTTCAGACATTTTTAGAGATTTTGAGAACATAACCCCCCCATCTCTAGTATTCAAGTCCACAGAGGCTGTACACATTACGAGAAAAGGCACATGTAGACTGTGGGAGATGTGTTCAAATGGATGTTGCAGGGAATGGCTTAAGTGCAACGAATACAGATAAAATTTTTTCTTTCCATTTTGAACCAAGAAAGATAAGATAGTTTCTTCTGTTGTTCCCTTTAGCTAGGAAGAAAAGAGACCGAGCTGGCATCAGGAACTCCAAGGGCAATGTCTCCTTCCTGGTGCAGTACTATTCAACACGGTTCGGGTCAACACAAATGTCAGGGCCAGAGAAAGGGTAGTCCTTGATTTCAAGGAGCCCAGCCCTTGATTTGGGTGGAGTTGGCATTGCTTGGCAGGCACATCAGAGAGACAAGTCAAGGTTTAAGTAGAGGTTCACTTACAGCAGTTTCTGCAAATAAGGACTTTTCCAATGCCCAATAAAACCCTCTGTAACCATGGAAAAGAAAATGTTCTCATCTAAACCCAAAGGAAAAGCTAGAAAAAATCCGTACTTTACAACCTTTTAGCACAGGTGTCATTTTACAGCTTTAGATAATTCAAATCTGTATTGAGCTCCCTGTCTGTTCATATTATTACTGGAAACAAGTTGCCTTACTCATAAGTACTAATGGCACATATATTGTATATCTGTGTGGGGTGTCAAAATATATAAGAGTAAACTTTTCTTTCTGTAGTGATTTGTTACTTCAGAGTCAGCAATTTTATTTTCTCACATCAGTATTTCTACAAACTCAGTCTCTTCCACAAAACAACCTATGCTAAGGTGCTGACTGATCTCTACTGGCAGAATTTCTTATGTTCTTCTCTATTCTTTTGCATGATTATTGTCACAAATCACTAGTAAGTAAAACAGATAGACAGAGAAATATCAGTAAGCACATTTGGAAGAAGTGGGGCTATAAGCTAGATGGTGCCAAGATCCAAGCAAGGCTCGGTAAGTCAGTTAATGTTTAAGTGTATGAGTTCTAACTAATACAATGGAACAGGAACTGCGTATCCCATAGAAATCTTTAGGTGGGCAGAGACAGATAAACTTCTGCAGAGCAGGACTGTTGGGTTCCTGTGTAACTGCCAAGAAGGCTACGCCAGGCAACTGCTGCATTCTGGTTAAACTGAGGGAAGCTGGGGATGGGGTGAACCAGGTGCTGAGTGCCCAGACAGGGAAAATGGTGCTATGGCTGTTTCTGTACCTCAACCCAAAGAAATTTTGCTACTCCTCAAGGTTCTGCTATAAGTCACCACCACTTCATACTGGTATTAATCTATGCCACACAGGTGCCTAAAGTCTTCAGGGGAGAGGGTTTTCTGTATACTGCTGTGTGACTGCAGTGATGAAATCTCTTGCTAGAACCAAAGCAGATCCCCATAGCTGACACAGTTCAATTTACTTCTCAGCCTCTGTGCTTAAATGAACAATACACAATATTAAATCAGGG
The DNA here is from genome assembly GCF_003945595.2 of Pipra filicauda. NCBI lineage: Eukaryota > Metazoa > Chordata > Aves > Passeriformes > Pipridae > Pipra > Pipra filicauda. Next base: position 433,053 of record NW_024104368.1, read on the forward strand.
TCAAGTTATTGAAACCTTGATGTCACCTTCATCTCAAGCTCAACATACTACTTCCTGAAGTGTCCCACTGCCTTTCCTTGTAAATCTAAGTCTTTCACTCTACTAAGTTGTGTTTCTCAGATACTTTGTACAAAGTATATTAAGAAATCAATATACATAATAAAATAGAGCCTAAAAGGCTTCCAGACTGCCATCTAATACTGTGACACCTGAATTGCGTCAGTGCACATGAACAACACCATGCAGCAGCAAACTCATTTCAGGCAGAAAGGACAGAGCCTGCCACCTTGCTACTGGCTTCTCAGGAAATCCATTTCATGTCTCTAGGAGATGGGCCTCACCATGCTTGAACTTAACTTTAAAGATAAACCCTTTGAGTTTTCTCACTGGCTTGATCTTGGGGGCAATTATTGCATCAAGTAGGACCAGAGGCTTTCCCTCGACCCTTATGATTTTAACCTTTCATTGATCAAGCAGAGGTGGTCCAGGTAATGTGTAAGTCAAATGTGGACAATCCTTAATAACATATCAACCTGTGAGAATAAATTTCCTGATTTCTTTCAATTTTGTCAAAAGAACTTGCAGACAAATTGAATCATCTCTTCATTAGAGGAATGGAGAAGGGATCCCAGAGTGCAGAAGACAAGAAAATTAATCTGCATGCATTTTGCTTTCTTTTTCAGGTACCTCCAGCATCTACCGTTCTTGACGTGAAACACAAATTTCACAAAGCATGTAAGTACTATGGCTAACAGGCTGGAGGCATGGTTAGAGGCCTTTCAGCTTGGAGAAATTGTCAAATTTATTTTTCATGAAATCTCACACAAAAGCTGAGACTGGCTTGACAGCTCCAGTACTAAATAAGAACAGTGTTTGAACTAAGGTTCTACTGTAGCTATCGCAGATGTGAGAGTGGAAGGAGAGAACTGCATAATTTGTCACTGCCGGCACGTGAGGGGCAGTAGTTTTCTATCTTCCTTTTAACATAACATAGTGCCAATCCAAGGCCATAACTGTATTTGTTCTTCCAGTGTTATGTTAGATAAACTTCATTAACATTAGACTGCTCCAAGCTGGCCATAAATAGACCATGTAGACCAAAAAACTACTTGGACAAACTTCGTAGGTGGGCCCACAAGAATCTCGTGAGGTTCAACAAGTCCAAGTGCAAGATGCTGCTTCTGGGTCAGGGCAATTCCAGAAATGAGTACAGGCTGGGAGAAGAAGTCACTGAGAGCAGCCCTGTGGAGAAGAACTTGGGGATTCTCGTGAATGAAAAATTGAAAATGAGCTGGCAATGTGGGTTCGCAGCCCAGAAGGCCAATCATATCCTGGGCTGCATCAAAAGAGGAGTGGTCAACATGTTGAAGGAGGTGATTCTGCACCTCTAGTCTGCCCTCATGCGTCCCCCCCTGGAGTACAAGAAAGACGTGGACCTGTTGAAGCAGGAAATTATCTGAGGGCTGGAGCACCTCTGCTGTGAAGACAGGCTGAGAGAGCTGAGCTTGTTCAGTCTGGAGAAGAGAAGGCTCTGGGAGACCTCACTGCAACCTTCCAGTACCTAAAGGGGGCTTACAAAGAAGAGGAAGACTGACTTTTTACTTGGGCAGATAGTGATAGGATATGGGGAAAAACTTTTAAACTTAAAGAGTAGGTATTTCAGTTAGAGATATGGAAGAAATTATCTACTGTGAAGATGTCCCATCCCTGGAAGTGTTCAAGGCCAGGTTGGATGGGGCCCTGAGCATCCTGATCTAATGGGTGGCATCTTAGATGTTGAGCTTTCATTATTTTTACAAAAAAGTGTTTATTTAACTAAAGACTAGATGCCTTTTGCAAAAAAAAAAAAGAAGTTGTCAGTCACTAACCTCTTGAATTCAGAGTAGCATAAGTAGAAAAAGAATTGTGCTTCTACTCTGTCCTTAGAATTTTATAAAACACTAAAGCTCGAGGCTTCTGTGGTCGCACGCAGATTCAATCGAAGAAGCAAAATGCTGTTGACCTGACTGTTTTAAAATTACTAATTTTCACTGCCTTAAGGACTTATAAAACACAAAATGGCAAAAGTTCAAAAACCGCACTGCTGAGTACAAAAAGATGGAGTGCATGTGTTTTAATATTTCAGTAAGGGTATGTCCTCCCATCAGTTTGTGAAATGCAGTGCATTTCTGACTAGAATCTCTTAAATCAACTGCAACTGGATTTATATTGATGCAGTTTAAATCAGTTGAAGAACACTGGCATAGAGGCTTATGCCAATACAACTGCAATGAGATTTTTAATGGATTTGGGTTAAAATGGTGCAAGTCTGTGTATAAGCCATTTTAATGGTGCCTATTTTGATACTAGGAGGTATCTTACTTCTCAAGTACCCCCAGTGATGTCAGTGGAGCTACTGTCAAGGAAGACAGCATACAACAAAGCATAGTACACACTGTGAACCAAACCTCTGACAGTAGAGCATTTTACAGCACATGGAAAGGCTGGCATGTGCCTTCAGTGCTTTTTCAGGCCTCATTTTTTTATGTCAATTCCTCCCATTCCCAGGAGTACACCACAGCAGTGTCCTCTGTCCTTTCTTCTTATTTCAGCTCATTGCTTTGATCTCTCTTTTCCAGTTCATGACTTACAGATGTTGTTGTCTCATGAAGTTTCCCTCCCTCCGTTCCCCTCCCCATCCCCTCCTCCTTTCCCAATTGCAAAGACCAAATCTTTTTTCTCTTTGCATAGTCTGGAGGATGACAGCTAATAGCATATAGTTCTTTTAGGCAAGAGCTGAGAAGGGACTGAAGCTGATCTGTGGATGCCTTTGGTTACCATGCTATTTTGTACTAGCTCATGCATTCATTTCTGTCATTTTGTGTGTGCCAGACTCACATGTTCCCCTATAATCCCTCGTTAAAACACACTCCTACGCACACCCCATTACAGTCTCCTTGTCTTCATACGTTCTCCTTTGATCACCCATGCAATTAAGCTTTCTCCTCAGCTGGTGTCTTGTCAGCCCTTCAATGAGAGGAACCTCTGTGAAGCAATTTCACAAGCATCCTCTCTGTCACAGAGCAGGTTTTGCTGCCTGATTCAAGAAAGGAGGATAAAGACTACGTTATGAATTGCAGCACAGGAGGCTATTAAACATTAAAATAAAAGAAATGGGATGCAAGTGACACGTGCCATCTTACTGCTAAGTAATGTCTAAGTCAGTCAAATATTAGTTTGGATCTGTGTTTATACAAAAGGCAGAATACGGATTTAGAAATCCAGGAACAAATACTGAAACACTTCTCAGCCCTCACTTCAGCAAAACTGTCTCTACTGAAACAACCCCAGCAAAGCCTCACCCTGTGCTTTCTGTAGCATTGAGTTCAGGGGAACAATCCCAGTTTTATCACTGTAGATTGAGGGATCTTAGTGAAGAATAACCATTTAAGACTGCCATTTCCACGGGAATTCAAAGGCTTTGCCCAGACTGAAGATGGCTGCTTTGAAACATCCCCCGGTTGCTGTAGCTGCTGCCCCTGGGAGGGACTGGCAGCACCAACCAGGGTCAGCCCAGAACAGTAGTTTCCCTGTTGCAGCCCTCCAGCCATTAGCTCTACGGGGTCTTTCTGTAACAGATGTTAGAGCAAGGCTGTCACACTTAATAGCAAACATCACACCTGCCCACCATGAAACTGTCTAATCCTTTTGAAACATATCTGCAGTTTTGACCTGAGCAAAATCCACTGGGAGGGAGTTCCACAGTATAAGTATGTTGTGGACAAATGTCTACACTTCTACAACTTGATATTTTCTGCCTGAAATTGAGTGGCAGCTGAGTGTCTGGGTGTCACTGGCCATTGTGCTGTATTGTCTAAGGCATGGTCAAAGAAGCCTCAATCAAATTGATGCTGTGCTGTAGGTGACTTTTCTAGTATTTTCCTCATTCCTTTGTCTAGCTGGCAGAGGTGGAACTAAGCCAAAAACTAAGTGTATAAGAAGGAAGTCTCTTGACCCATTTTCTCAGTTGCTTATAATGAGTTAGGTACCTGGCATTTTCTTTATCTATACAGATTATATTTTCAGTGGAGAAAGAAATATCTTGTAGGCTAAACTTCCTGGGCTCTTGTCCTTGGCAATAACTTTTCACCTTTAATTTATTTTTATCTTTGCAAAATGTATTGGACTGCTGTGGGAGGAAATCTTACAGATAGAAAATGGAAAACTGTAATAATAACGCTAATTCATGTATCTCATAACTAAAATAAAATACCTCTAGAACAGGTAATATAGCGGAGTCAGTGATCATTAAATATTTTCAAGGTTACTGCATAGAACTTGCTGAAAAATCTCTTGAAAGGAGAGGGGGAAATAAGACCTCAGTAGTACTGTAACAAACTTATGGAGGCAACCTCTTGCACAAGGGGGACAGCACAACTAGAACTGTTCTGAAGCCAGAAGAGTGAGCGTAGGGAACCCAAAATTGCCTTCTAGGCAGAAGGAGCAGGCAGGGAATGGAGGAAGCCTGGTGATGAGTGGAAGGAAAGAGGGAAGTTGGAGAGAACTGAAAACATAATGAGTATCCTAGCCTACAGAGGGGAATGAGGTGCTCAAGGAATAAGGAACAATTCAAACTGCCAGCTGTCCCAATAAAATACTAACTCCTAACCAGTTAGCTCCAAAATTGCAGGCACTTCCATCTGCTGCACAGAGCATTTAAAATAAGCAATATGAATGAAAAGTAAATCACTAAGACAGAAATTGTCAGTAGATGGCACTCAAGAATAAACAGCATAATTTCTGGACAATATGAAATTTTAGAATCCTGCTACACCATCTTACAACTGCTCCTTATAAGTATTTCTACAGTGATCCTAGGAGCTATGTTCCTGAGAAAGCTGCTGAGATATTTTCTGTTGTTTTTCTCTAGAGAGAGGACAAGAAAAAAAAACGCAATTCCTTCATGATGGGACGAGTCTCTCTTTTAGCCTCCTCCTTATAGGCTGCAGGGCAGTGTGTTAGGATTCATCTGCCAGATTTTACCTATTGCTCTCATCCTGCATGTTCCCCAGAAGCCGTGGGAGAACAGGCAGCCCTGCAAATTTCTTCACTGCAGACATCCTGGTCAGAGCATTTCCCATCTGACTGCCTGCATAAAAGCAGCATCAGAGGGTCCTGTGCAGGCCCTTCCAACATGCCATTTCACTAAGTGCATCAAATACTATCAGTGACTTCCAAATACTTGAATAAGATGTTTATTGCCTAATGTGAGGAGATACCATATCAGAGGGCAAACATGAGCAGAAGTACCACATCATACAATTCTTCTCCAGCTGCATGGGAGGCCTGTGCACATTCTCCCTCCTTCCCTTTTCAAAACGACCTGTTACTGCCTTGAGCTTGCTTCTGCCCCCAGTAGCCTGTCAGCAGTGCTCAGCTCAGGCAGTGCTCAACAGCTGGAGGGAAAGTAGCATTTTAAAACCAACAGGTTCTTGTTCACCCAAAACCCTGAAGCAGATCTTCAAAACGCAGAACAACAGGAGTCAAGCTGACATGGGGAAGAGGAAGGAGAAGAATCTCTCATTGCTTAGATATCACAAGGCAAGCCTTGTGAGTGGAGCTTTAGGCAAATGAGGTACTAAAATGATTTAGTGGAGGAGGTCCTCTTTCTTTTCTCCTTTTCAGAAAGTCTGCTAAGGGTTTTCATGCTCTGAATCTGCAACTTTCCTGCTTTTAATGACATCTGAGAGCTAGTAGCATAAGTAAGGAATAACTCTGTATTTTGCCTAAACACAAGAGTGGGATGCAGAGCTGTTGCTGCAAAGGATGACTGTTTGTACTGCATCACATAATTCCCTTCTAGAGGCTGGCTGTGATGTTAAACTGCAAGGCTCAGAGAGGTGAGAAAGGATGCTGTGGGGATTAGTCATTAAGAGCAGTACCAGGGCGAACGGTGACTGCTAAGCCAGTGGCTTGCCTGCCGGCTCTGTATAATCAGGACTGTCTGATAACACAGTCTTGCTGAGAATCTGCAGTTCCTCTGATTTCTCCACACTGTCTATTACAGCTGGATTCTCAGGTTGCAGAAAGTTAATGAAATCTGTCAATTTTGATGCCTGGAGAGACTCGTGCCTGGTGAATACATCTGCTGGGACTCAGAGAAGCTGAATTATGCTATTTATGGCTCTACAAAGTTGACTTCACAGTCTTGGTCTGTCAATCAACCATGTGTCTCACAAATCAAAGAGATCCAAATAAGTTATATCTAGGGCATAGAGCCTTTCAGAGGGATCTTTCTTTTGCCCTATTTTAGGAGATGAGGCTTAGAAAAAGCCAAAATTTTTGAAAAAGGCCACAGTCTGATCCCACCATGAATTGCCTGGAGCTGGATGCACTCCCTGGACAGAAAGGCAGCTACTAAGTCTATGGCTTTTATCAGATCTCAAACTCCTTCCTCCCTAATTGTGTCCTAAGCAGTTCACAGTAGCCCAGAATCCATATACGAATGAGTTTTTGAAGGGATAGACAATATCCTGCTGTGCAGGCGTCTGACTGCAGAGCTCATAGGCCCAGCATTACGTCCCCAGTGCAGATTCACAGAGCATGTTGGGCTGGCAGTCACATCTAACTATTGTTTTTATTAAATTCTCCCCTCTCTGCATTCATAACAACTCAGTTGGAAATTACAATGAAGGCGAATCACTGGGGATGGGCAGTTATTACAAATGGGCACTAAGAACTACAGTGATTTCATCAGGGTAAATTGCTCATTCATCTGTGTTGGCTTTGTAAATGGAAATTACTAGATTAGGAGGAAACATGGTATTTGTTTCATCTCGTATTTATAAGTTATTTTTCTTTTGTCTTAGTCACACAGCAGATATCAGTATAACATCAGTTTATGATGAATTTCAGTGGTGAATGATGAATGATGAATGATGGAATTCTAAGATCTTTTTACCTCTCTATGCCTGTCAACAGAACTCAGTTTATTAGAAACTTGTTGAATTTCTTGTTACTGCCACAGTGAGGCTTGTACATACTTAAATTCTTTACTTTTTGCTTCACAAAGCACAAAGTAAGCAACAGATCCTTCCACAAAACCCAAACCAGTTGCTACCATCTTCCTACCCAGCTCACAGTCAGAGATCTAATCCGTGAGTAAATTGCTTCCTGCCTCTGCAGCACGTACCTGTCAGAACAGACACTAAATTCTTGCTTTGGCATGATGCTTCAGCCACAGGGCCAGCCTGTCTGGTAGCCTTCATTTCTGATCTGTGCAGGAAGAAGCATCAGGAGGATGACCTCCTCTCAGCCTATTTGTGACATATCTGTGCAAATCTTTCTATACAAAATACAGGAGTCTGTCTGTTGGTACAGATTTGTGTGACTTGAATTTCTGGTTTAGCTCTCAAAATAACCAAAGCACTCCTGTGAAAGCTGGGAATACTTTCACTTCTTTTCTAACAGCCAGTCAGGAAATGAGAATGGCATAATTGACCTAACACTGTTAAAAGGAAGGAGAAGCCAAACTGAATTAGCCTAATGATTTTCATCTTCAAAGTGAATGAAAATTTACCTTAGACACCACATCCACTCCACCCCACCCCCGTATCCCATTCTGTTTTGGAGTTACAGAAAAACAATTCTGACCATTTTTCAAAAGGGAAAGACAATGCATGGATATGCCCTCCAGAAGGTTCTGTGCACTTCACAGACAGTATTTTGCATCCTGAGCTGTGGTCAAAACCCGCCAATTCAAGCCGTGCATCTCTTGTTGACACTGCTAAGGCCCAGAATTTTCATTTGGACATTTCTAGCTGGGGTGCTAAGATAATAATAGTGAGAGCAAGCACCAGACTAGGTATCTACAGTTTGCTCCTCTGCTGAGCACTTGAATCTCATTGTAAGTTGTGAAGGAAGAGATATTAAAGTTGTCTGAAAAGCATCTGATCAGATATCCCTGTATCCCTGAAGTTTTGCTCTTTGAAATTTACACATGGTTACAAAGAATATTTTCATTATGTATTGAATTAGGAAAGTATGGTTGAGGTTTGGCTCACCCAGTTGGTTTAGAAGCAGGGCACATAGGACCTTAAGGAAGACTTTTAGACTCAGATTTTTAAAGCATTCTGGTCATCTAAAGATAACAGTAAAAGCCAAAAGGCTACCTGGGATTTTGAAGTCTCCTAATTCACACTGAAATGAATGTGATGTTTAAGACTTAGGTCTTTAAGACTTGACCAATGGGAGTCATGCTATTGACTGGGGTGAGTTGTGTGTTAGATACTTTCTTCCTTTCAAGCTTCATTTTCTCATCTATAACATTAGAATAATTAACCTTCCTTTCATCCATCTTGGGATCTATTGTCTGTTTTGCCTGTTTTGCCTGTGATGCTGTAAGAAACATTTGGGACAAAGAATGACCTAAATATATGTTTAATGACCTATTGAACCAGAGGAAGTAAGGTGTCTAAAACACAAAAGCCAGGCTATCCATTAAATGCTTATAAGATGACCTTCAGAAAAAGAGCAACATTTAAAACAGCAATGGAAAAAGTGAAGATCAACTGAAAAACTTAATTGGAAATGCACATTATTTCTCTTTTTTTGGCAGCTTCTGCATCCGATGTTATTGCATTTCATTAACAGGATTACAGATATCATTTCAGATGACTAACATAATAAAAGAAAAGGCAGCTAATCTATTGAGATGTAGCTTGAAGCAGAACTGTCCCTTTCTGCTCTCTGGGATATTGTCCCCAGCTGAGATTTAAAGGGCTCTAACAATGCATCACAAATGACATCCTATGTAAACAACTGGAGAACAAATGTGAGATGCTATTTAAATGCCTCATTAAGAAAAGGAAATTTCATAGCTAGATTCTTTGCTTTTCTTGCCTTAGGATTAATTGACAGATCTAGATGAAAAACAGCAAAGTTTGTTTACCAGAATTGACTATTATTATTTACAATGTGTTTTATTACTGCCTGTGGCTCAACTGAGAAAACTACAGTAGAAGACCCTATAGAAGAATCCAGGCCCTAGAGAATATCCAGACTCAGGAATTAAATGAGGAATTAAAGCCTAGTGAGCTGTCATTAGAAGATGTCAAGGTAGTTTTGGTTTTTAAACAGCTCCATAAACATCAATTGAAACTCGGGTATTACATTTTTGGTCTGAAGAACAGATTGAGTTCCAGTGTTAACCTAATGTTCACCACCAGATTCGTGTGGGCCTAATGTTCATTCAAAGAACTCAAGATACTAAAAGCCCCAGTGGGCCTTCATTAGTGTGAAAAGAATCTCATGTCCATTAATAAGACAGGTGTCTGTTGATTATGGCAGGGTCAAGATCACTTCAGGCTTTAAACGTGCTCTGCATCTACATCAGGTTTTTCGCAGGAGTCCCTGTGCTTTTGAACACCTGAGTCGGGCAGATGGCTTTACTGAAAGGTCCAACAGCTTCTCTTAGGAGGAGGTGCATGGAATGGGTCTACATGAAATGTCCCAGGACTTCTTGTGAAAGACAGTCAACAGGCATTGGATAACAGAAGAGGAAGTACATCTCCCTTGCCAAAATGAGAGGAACCTACTTCCTTCTTGAAAAACCCTGGGAGAACTTGAGAAAAAAATTACAAGGCTCATGGTGTCAATTCTAGACAGGTTAGGTAAGAGGCAGCAGCTTCAGCTTTTAAGTTCAGACTTCCCCCCAGGTCTTCTCTGCCTCATGCCTTCCCTGGCTGTGCTTCTGCAGTCCCTGGCTTCCTCAGGACCAAGAGATGTGACATAACAAGTAGCTGCAGTTCTGGGGTCAGGGTCAGGTGAGCAGGACAAGAGCAAAGGAGGCTGTTCAGGCCTGAATGTGAAGGATGTCAACCTGTGATGGTGATTTGTTTTGCATTTGTTTACATGTGAGCTCTCTCTCACATTTGTAGCGTGTTTATTTATTTATCTTTCTATTTGGACATGAAGGGAAAGAAACACTCAAAGCAACCAAAATAAGAAAGCTTTGCAACAAAACTTGGTATTTGTGAGTTTCAAGTTAATGAAAGCAATGCATCAAAGACAAGAAGCTGAACAAATGATTCTGAATAAAAATAATGTAGTAGAGTGGTGTTCTGCCTCTTTCTAAATTGCCCTCAATTTGCAATGATATTGAATATATTTGCTGTTGAAAATTATTCACCTTTGAAATAAATGATTTGTGGGTTATACAGGAACAATGTATGTTACTCTGATTTAAATACACACTGATGGGGAGGCACTATTATTTTATATTCTACCATTAGAGTGCAAGCTCAGAACGCACAAACAGTCTAGATGAGCTGTGACTATAAGATTTACAGAGGGAAAGCAGTAGAGGAGTTGAAAGGTCATGAAGTGTTTGTCATATAGATTGGGATGAAACATCATCCCTCGACTATGAGAATGAATACTCACCAAATAGTGTTGCCATTGTCATGTCCCTCATGGTCTGTGTATAACTGCGGAAAAGCACTTTGCTGATCAGCTTTAAGCATGTTATGTTTCTTTCTATGTGGCTGCCTCATGGTTGACGTGCAGTCAGCCTACCTGGGCTCATTTCCTGCTGGAAGAGCTTGGGATGGTGGGTCTTGAACTCTCACAGAATCACAGAATCATTTAGGTTAGAAAAGACCTCTGAGATCATCAAGTCCAACCTTTGACTTGTCAACTAGACTATGGCACTAAGTGCCATGTCCAGGTGTTTCTTGAACACCTCCAGGGATAGTGACTCCACCACCTTCCTGAGCAAACCACTCCAATGTTTAACAACCATTTCCATGAAGAAATTCTTCCTGATGTTCTGCCTGAGCCTCCTCTAGTGCAGCTTGAGGCTATGACCTCTTGTCCTGTCTCTAGTTGCCTGAGAGAAGAGGCTAGTACACCTTGCTACAACCTCCTTTTGGGTAGTTCTGGAGAGTGATAAGAGTCACCCTGAGCGTTTCTTCTCCAGGATAAACAATCCCAGCTCCCTCAGCCACTCCCCATAGGACTTACCCTCTAGACCCTTCACCAGCTTCTTTGCTCTTCACTTCAGCACCTCAATGTCCTTCTTGCAGTGAGGGGCTCAGAACTGGACACAGGACTAGAGGTGTGGCCTCACCAGTGCTGAGTTAAGGGGGACAATCACTGCCCTGGTCCTGCTGGCTGCAGTGTTTCTGATACAGACCAGGATGTCATTTGCCTTCTTGGCCACCTGGGCACACTGCTGGCTGTGTTCAGCCACTGTCAACCAGCACTCCCAGGTCCTTTTCTGACAGGCAGCTGTCCAGCCCCTCTCCTCTAGCCTGTAGCACTGCCTGGGATAATTGTGGCCAAAGTGCAGGACCTGGCATCTGGCCCTGTTGAACCTCACACCATTGCTCTCAGTCCATCGATCCATGGCCAGAGCCTCTATTCACTGGAAAGGTACTATAGCATAGCCTTGTTTCGCAGCAAGGGAACTGCAGTATGCAGAGGGAAAATTATTTGTCCTCTGTTATAGACCTGAGATGGGAAGACCAGCTTCCCAAGCCTCATAGCACTGCTTCTGAGGCACAGAAGCTTTTGATCAACCTAAATAAGGTGGTGAGATAAGAGAATTAAACCAGCTGAAACAAACTTCTCCCAGGAAGGGCATGGGAACATGACAGCCTCTGGCTCACATGCTAGTGTCTGACCTGCTACCACAGCAGGGCAGATCTCTGCTGCCTTTTCCTCATTGCTCCTGGAGAAATTACAGTTTAGCCCTGTTCTTAGTGGGGATTAATTTTCAGTGTGGTGAATTTACCAATGAATTTATGAGAAGTTAATTCGTATTTAGGAAGAAATCATGTCAATTCAAATGTGTTCAATTAATTGTTGATGGTATTGGTGTGGCCATTAGATACAAAAACCACATTGCTTTTGGGGTCAGTGAGGGAACACATCCTGATCAGATTTGTGGCTGGAGAGAACACCATCCCCTGGATAGTCAAATTTCGAAAGAAAAGTATACTTAATTAGCATATTTTAATAGCTAATTGACTGTGAAATACTTTTAAAGAAACATAGCTAGAGCCTGGGGTAGGACTCTCCTCTGCCCAGTACATCTGAGGGGGAGGCACAAATGAACTTTTGAGCCATCATTGCTATATCAGCTGTGATTGTTGGGCCAACACGTACTTTCTGATGCTGGAATGTAAATCATCAGGGCCCCGATCCTGCTGTAACGTGTGTTGGCACCGCACTCCATTCAGGCAGCATGCAAACAGCACAGAGTTGAAACAGTGACCTCACCAGTTCTCTGCTCTCTGTCCCTCTTGCAGCTCTTTGGAGAGCTGCTACCTAAATGTACTTAGCAGTCGTGCTGATTGCGGCAGTACCCACACCAGAGCTTTCTGAAGTGAGGAAGCAATGACCTGTGTTATCAGTGTCCTGAAACACAGCATATCTGCAACACTGCAAGGCACAGCACTGTTTGTTCTCTTAGAACATGGCACAGGATGAACATGAACACAGGTTTTAAAAGAAACAACATTTTAAAACAGGCCTTTATATCTTACTCTGTGTGTTTTCTAAGATCATGAGGATGGACAGATACTTGTGTTTAGATGCTCTGCTTTGCTGCCTATAGAAACCTTGTCTGGGTTGACTACTCCACAGCAGTAAAGATATATAAGCTGTTACAGATTGAGATAGACAGCAAATGATTTCATAAGCCACCAAACATTAAGCCGCATTTTTAAAAATGCTGTGTTAGAATCTGGACAAGCAGAAAGAGAAGGAGGGATATTTTTAGTCTCTGAATATTTAGTTTGGCAAATGTATGTTCCTTAACATGCAGTTTCCCAGGTTTGGGTTGCCCTTTTTATGAAGGCTTCACTGATAGAATTAATATTTAGAAAGAGAATTCTGCTGCAATTCTCACATTCCCCCAAATACCTCAACCATTATCTTTGTCACCTTTTCCAGACTTGTAGAGACACAAGAATCAAAGGCAAAGATAACTACCAGAATACAGATACTCAGTTGGCATAAATGATTTCTCTCTTAATTGGAGTTGGCATTTCAGAGCCAGAACACAACTGTCTGCGAATACGGAAGCAAACTCAGTACTGTTTTAGTGCATGGATGACAGGACACAGCCCTCCCTGGGACCTGCCTGGTCAAAAGACTCCCCAAACCCTCCCAGCTGCACTGACCACCCTGCCCATGGCCACTCTGAGCAGCACTGCTGTGACTGTGTGCCCTGGGGGGCAGCAAAGGCCGGTTGTTCAGCACCTCCTCACCCCCTGGCACTGACAGTGAGCAGTCCCCTAAGGGAAAGTTCCATCAAGCTCCAGGCTTGTCAGAGTATCTATTTTCTTGTTTCTCTGTATTCTACTCTGTGGTTGTTATTAATGAAATAAGAGGTGGGCCTCATTCCCTTTCCCTTCCTTTGCCCACGCACATTAATTTAAATGCAAATTCACACAGAAAGATCAAAATTAATTATACTTTCTGCAGCAGGCTACACGGAAAATTGAAATGCACAGAGTTGGCTTTTCCCTTTTCTCTTTTTTTCATTTTTTTTGGAAGAGCAAAGGAAAAACAATGTACCAAAAATACTGAAATATGCATGTAAATGTTGAATGCTTGCTTGTTTTTATTTTCTCATGCTTTTTGCTTGTCTGAATTTCCACAGTTGCTTTCAGTTGCAGGCTGTTTCAGAAGGAATATTGAAAGGTTAATCTGCTAGTGACATAAATTGACCTGTAAATGACAAATAATATTCTGTTTACCAGTAATAAGAATCAATCTTAATTAAGAAAAACTATGCTGACTCTTAAGAAATTTGTCCATCATTGCCTGATCAGAATATAGCTGAAGTCTGAGATTTTTTATTTTATATTTTTTCAGTGGGAAATAAAGGCATAGGGGGAGACGAGTGTTCTATTTTTCAAGGAGTTAAGGCATTTATATAAGTTTTTTTCACTGAAAATGCAGCCAGGTAAATTTGTTACCCAAGGTGCAGTGCAGAGTCTTGGAGAGTGCTGGAGTTTCACATCTGGGCACAGTCACAGCAGCTTAACTGCTCCCAGGAACCAACATATGGACAGGGCTATGCTGTTTGCCAGATCCTGGGCAAGGAAAGCAAAAAACTGACACTTTTTTTAAAGGGAGTGGGTGCAGGCATTGTATGCAATGTGTTATAGAGCCATTAGGTATGCTCTGGGAAACCTGCTGGAGTGGGCTCTGTGGGGCTTCAGTGGAGGCACCAGGGGGGCAGTTACATGACTTATGTAGGTCTCAGATTCTAAGGCCAATGAGAACAATCGAATGAAGAGCTAAACCAGAAGCATTTAACCAGGCATTTAGTCAGGCTGGGGCTTACTTGCTTAGTAGTCTGTGGGAAGTGTGTGCTGTCCTGCCTCTAGGCCAGATCCTGTCCTTAACCCTGTTGGTCTTAGCCAATGTCTGGAGACATCAGTTCAGCCAGCTCACTACTTGCTCTCTCTCCAAGCACTATGGTTGTAGGTAGATGAATTCAGGTATTGCAAAAACCAGAAGAAAGAAATGGATGCTTATGATCAAATAGCTCATTTTTCAAATTCCACAAGCCATTAGGAAAGAACTTTTTTGTGTCCCCATAGCAACTAGAGTTCAAGGTGCCTTTGTAAAACACATGGCCAGAGATCTTCCCTGGAAAGCTTACAAATGAAACAAATGAGAGAAAATACTAAGGGAAAAAAGCTGACAAAGAAAAGGGATTTATCTCTGGCTACAGAGCCATTAAAAACAACATCCATTTGGGTACTCTGCTGCGATTTTACTGAACAGGACACACTGGATCCGGATCTGCTCTTTGCACTAATTTCCCATAAAAACATGGATCTAGTTCAAGATCTTGCTACTGCTCTTTAAATATTCTGATACACCTCTCAACAGTCTTCTACAAGAAAACAAAGCCTAGCTGAATGATTCTGGATCCAGCAAGTGCCTTCCCAAGGTCAGCCCATTGCCTTAAAGACTAAGAAATTGATGGAAGCAGCGTACAATTGGTAGCCTGACCTTGCGAGCCCAGCTGGCCTCAGGAGTTCAGTACAGTGCCAGGCCAGTACAGCTGAGTGTACTTGGAGGGGGCCTGACTAGAGGGGGTCTCTGCACTAGCCCTGAAAAATAGACCCAGGTGATTGTGTTGGTGTTTAGTGGGTCAAAGCAACAAAACATCTGTTGATCTGCATCCAAAGAGGGCCTTTCGAGTGGGGCCATGTGAAGAGATGCCAGTGCCCTGCTTGCCCCAGGCTTGCTGCTGAGAGCTGCAATTCTTCAAGTGGGCTGGTTGTTCAGATTGCAGTACTCAGCAGCTGTCATTTATTACAGTGGGGGCAAACACAGTAAATAATCACTTCAGATACTTTCTCTCTTGATCTTTTGGCCAAGCTTAGTTTTACTGTGGTTTCTTAGGTGTGCTTTGCTTTCTGCCATCAGGCTCAGGAATCACTCAAGTGCAGTGTTAGCACAATAAATCTCACAGCCTTTTCTTCCAAATAAAAGCAGAAAGCAGTAGCTTCTAGTCATTTCACCATCCTGCTTTCCTGCTGGCAGCTCAGCGGAGCAAGGGTACGCAAACTTCAGCCCAGGCTGAATTGTTAGCATGGTGATATCTCTATCCCTGTTTTCTCAGAAGTGTTCCTGAGAACACTCAGACATGCTGGCTGAAACCAAGAGAAAAAACACTATGACCACTGTTTGTTTAAGGTCAGGGACATGGAACAGCTGTATTTGTTCAGCATTTGCTTGTCAAGGAAAGACCTCAGCAAGTTTTCAGATAATCTGTCTGCCTCTATATTTTATGCACAAACCTGCCATCCCCACACATACTTGAATCTTTCCAGCAATCTCTTCTTATTGCTACATAGATATCAAAATTGCCATCTGGTTAAGGTGGTGGAATGCATTTCAGCCGTGCTCAGTTCACATAAGGAAGTGCTGTTACATTTCTCAGCTCATGTGTAACATTTTGTGATCAGATCAGGGAGATTGCTGCCGCAGTGGTTCCTTGGAATTTCCTCTTATTTCTGCAAATTTAAACAACATACTGCTGATGATTGATTATAGTAATTTTGTTGTTCATATCATCCTATTCATATCACAGCAGGTATTGCTTGTAATTATTAAGGCTATTTGTTATTAGAGATGCATGGGCAGTGAAATACAATGAGAAGCAAACAATTTAACTGGTAATAAAATTAGCTGATCATGGAAAGTCAATCTGCTAATTATCTCCAAATTGTGTCTGTCAGTTCTGTTTTGCATTTCTTAGACTCCTTGCTCCCCAGTGAAAAGCTTTTGCAGGTCCACATTCTAAAGAACAAACTGAATTCCCCATCAAGAGAGGTTTTCATCATGTTACACCTTTGTTCTCATACAGGTTCACATAATTTCATATTTTGTGACAAATAGGCATTTTATTGTGTAATTTACTGCACTAATAGTGCACTAATTTTTTATAGAAGATTCTTCATAAAACAATAAAAATTAGGCTGATTCCTTCAATTTCATAATTAGTGGAAAGTACTCAGCACTTGAATTTCATAGTTGTTAAATTTTCAAAACATCTTGTGATATTTAAGTGGTGGAGCACACATTAAGGTCAATTTGAGCCACATGGATAGAAAGTACCTTTGGACACTTTCAAAAACTGCATATAGGCTTTTCTAACTGTCCTTGGTTCCTGGGATTGTCAGTCGATTAATTTACTGAGATTCTAGTATACATGCAGTGAAAAAACAAATCATATGGGCAGCAGGACCAGTACAACTTGGTTTTCTGTGCATTTTTGCATAGTGGTATTGGCAGCTGGCTATGGCACTGAGGCTTTTATTTTAATTAGTATTTGTATGGTGTTTGACAGCACTACATCTCTTTTTTATGTCCAGTATTAATAGGTCATTTTATAGTTGGGTGTGGGAAAATTAAAGGTGGCTATCAGATTTTATGTATCTGTCAGTTTGCTTATATTTTAATTTCTGTTTTAAATATGGGCAGGTAAAACAACCAACCCAACCAACATTAAATATTTTTTCTCATATCCGTTTATTAAAAGAGATTATTAAAAGTAAACATTGAGTCATTTTACAAGAAAATATCATTCTCTGTTGAAAAATTATGATGCCTTAAATATGATAGAGTTAAGATATAATATTGGGTAAATAGAGCTGTGGTTTGAACCATCATGGCCATTCTTATTTTCTGAAGAGTCTATATCTACTTTTCCAAGTCAAAACCAGTCTGGAATGTGAGCTGAAATGTTATCTTTACAATTTTGTTCCAAGTGTGAAATATATATTCCAACCCATAACCCTGTATAAGGGAGCTGAACAGCTCTGCTAATCACAAGGAATCTACAGAGACTGTGACCTACTAAGTACCATGTGGTAGAGCTCTGATGCACCATCCCAACGTCAGAAAGTAAATAGCAATACATACTTGACCTTAGATGCAACAGGAGTTACAGGATAAACTTCAGTCACCCGTTGTCTTGGATTGTCATTAATCTCAGTAGGAGGCAACAATGGAAAATGATAATAAGAAAAAAATGTGAATTAAACCCCAAAACAACCCTGTGAAAGAGAAACTCTTCAACTTTAAATTGGAAGCAAGGGGAGCTCTGCCAGGTGTGGGAATGCAGAGAGGCCTTCAAGGGCTGTGCACAGCTGCAGCTGTGCCTCTGCCTTCAGCCAGTGCTTGTTTACTCTGTCTGGGAGCAGGCACTCTCCACATGCACTTTCGAACTCCTGCTGATGGCAGGTGAAGCTAATCTGTCAGACAGTACTGGCTCTAGATATCCAAGAGAGCCATCAACCCCTTGTTCTGACAGGCAGTAGCAAGAATTAATACAAGCGATAATTAGTTACTCTGTTTGACTTCTTTTCACTATTTAAAGAGAGCTTTTCTCCTATAGGAATGAGATGAATATGTGTCTGTCAGAGTCAGGCTGTATTGGAATGACTTCTCACATTGCCAAGTAGCAACACAGAGCTGTCCTAGTGAGATCTCTGGAGGATCCCTGTGGAAAATAGTCACAGGAGGAAGGCAAGTAAATGGTGACAAGTGAGGCCAGGGGCCCTTTGGCTGACCACCATCAAGTGGTGAGCAGGATGCCTAGGAATGTTTGGGGTTTCCTATCTGAAATGAGTCTTATCAAGCTGGGAGAGCAGACTCCTTGTGGAGGTCACACTTCTCCCCCAAAAGCAACGCTGGTTTTTGCAGGACCCTCGGCAGCTAAGACTTGGGAACAGCCTTGCTATTCTGCTGCTAGTAAAGACCGAGAGTGGGAAACTTTTGTGTTCAGACTCAAACCAACATAGAAATGTGTTTTGATTCTGTCTCCCCCTCTGTTTAGCATTTCCACTTGACATTAGCTAGTGTCCCCCCATCCCACAGTAAGAGATGGGAAGGAACAGATAACTCCAGGTCACTCCAGCAAAATACACACAGCATGCCAAGCATGGTCTGGAAACCAGAGAGACACTTTGGTGTGATAACAAGGTCACTGCAGACAAGCAATGGCAAAGGCACACTTCTATCTATCTAAATCTTTGAGTATGTTTGAACATAATGGTGTACTGAGGCTAAAGGACTGGAAATGTGGGATGACGTGCTTAAACGCACAACCTCTGTTTGCCCTTGTGAAGATTATGAGCCATACCTAAAAGCACATTGCCACAGGATCAGGTAAATTGACTTTTATTGAAACATACTGTAATACGAAGGGGGGAAGATTCCAATTTAACACAAATACATTGCATTTCAGGCTCCCAAATAACTATTGATATCTGCTGTCCTGGAGCAAATCATATCTTCCTTGACAAGTCAGACAGCTGCTCCTTCTCTATCTTCCCTTTGTTATCTTTAATAGCCATGGATTGTTGTGGTACCTTCAAAAAATATTTGCAACTTACTTGACGGATGTCTCACCTCCTGCTATTAGCCCTGGTTCATGGGTTCATCTAATGCCTGTTCTTGCTGATGAAAGACCAAGTGCTTTTGAAATGAGAGTGTACTGGATGTCACTGCACAGTGCACACTTTGAACAGCTCCTCTTCCCCTCCAGCTGGCAGCTGGTGGGTGAACAAGCTCTCCAGCTATTCTGGTTATCCTGACACAAGTTATGGTAGAAGCAACCTCCAGAGCTCGTCTGGTCCAGGTTCCATCTCAGAGCAAGGCCAACTTTCTAGTCCTGTAAGACTGCTCATGGTCATCCCCAGCTGAGGCCTGACTACTGCCAGGGAAGTAGATCCCACAGCTGCTCAGGGCAAATGTTCCCGCGTTTGATCACAGTCACTGTGAACAATTTTTTTCCATTTGTTGAAGATATGAAAATACTGGTATCTTAAATACAGGATCACTAAGAATTGTAAGATAGGTCTAAAGAAAACCATGGCTATATTTGACCAATTTCACTCAGACTTTGAAATGAAAAGACAAAGCAAGTCTAACAGCACCAGGGTTGCAGGTTTGATACCTGTACAGGCCATTCACTTAAGAGTTGGACTTGATAATCCTTGTGGATCCCCTCCAACTAAGAATATTCTGTGATTCTATAATTCCTTCAGGCTATCAACTGTCCTCAGGTGTGTCAAAGGAAATGAAGGCAAATGTGGTAGAAATGGATGAGGGTGGTAATACTGCAGCAGTTCCCTTGCCTTCCTCTGACAGTCTTTGCTGCCCACAAATCTCAGTCAACACCATGGGCTGTGTAAGGTCTCCCCAGACTGCCTCAGATCAGACCAGAAATGTGCCAGGTCAGCCCTAAAATCCTTCAACAGCAAACTGAAGAGTGTGAATGGGTTAAGCGAAGTTACGTGTGTTTGTGGTGCAAAGGAGGAGTGTTTATTTTGTCCATTCATCAGCACAGCTGTAGGGGCACTACAGGCACTACAAAGAGCTGGCCAAGTTAACAATTTGAACTGTACCAGTTAGACCAAACTGGTCCAAAATCATCAAAGGGCATCCAAGAACCACTGCCAAGGGCTATCGTGCATTTGAGGGTGACCTTTAGTGCATTTAAAAATCTACTTTTAGGTAACATCCTTAAGTTGAGGGTATCATGGAAGTTATGTATAACTCAGTATTAGCTACCCATTTGCCTCTACTTTTTGTATCTTTATTTCCCTGATTAATCCATGATTAAGAATGAATACAAGCTGCATATCCCTAGTCAGGTTTTATATTCCTGAATGGGAAACATCACCCCCTTTGGACCAGACTGTAGCACAAGCACCATTTTAGAAGGAGGGACAAGGCTGACACATTTAGTACTGAGTTTTGGCAAATATGATAATAAACAGGGTCCTCTTTATACTTCCCAGTGGTGCACATACAGGTCTATTTTTCATGTGCTGATGGAGCATTCAGCACTGAGATTGACCCTTACAACACTTAAGAAGGGAGAAGGGACTTATGCTCTAACGTGTATATTAAGTGTTCCTCCAGCTCTCTTGTATTCTCCTTGTAGAGCTAAGACTGAAAGAAAGGTGGGGTTTTTCTCCATCTCACATTTGTAGCTATCAGCTGAAAAAAAACCCAACTGAGAGAAAATTAGATCCTTCACCATGAAATTAACAGCCACGCTTTGTGATTGGAACAGGTCCCCAGTGGTACCCTTCCCGTGTTGGCCTGCAACTAGAACGCAGTAAGTATTCATATGGTTGAATACAGCCACCTAATGTATTACTAATCCTCTGGCAGATTCTCCTTCTAACAGTATTGCTCTCTCTATACATGTTATTGGGTGAACTGTTAGCACATTTTCATTAACAGATATCAATTATTAACTTATTAGTCTTCTCATTAATAAAGGAATCTAATGTTTTTCATAATGTTTCAGGATACAGTATATGATCAAATAAGGAAGACAAGGCAGTTTTAAACGCATTTGCTCACTTCTCTCACTTAATGCATGATCTATTTTAATACTTGCTTACAGCCTCATCAGAAGATGCAGCTGCCTGCAGGAGGCAGCCTATTTTTTTGTGCCGGTACATAAGTTCTTGGTGGACATGGCAGTGGGAGATAAGGCTGCCACGGGCTGTGTGGTATTTGGTCTGTGGACATGTTGAATTTCAAAGCCATAGAAAATGAGGGCTCAGCAGCTGATGGAATTTAGAATCCTTGCTGATGTAAACAGTCAACAAATGAATTGAAAGGGAGACGCAACGCATAAAGCAGAAAAGAGCAAAGAGGTGTTGCAGCCATGACAACATCCCAAGCCAGTGGCTGTTGGAGTTTCCTAATATCCAGCTCCCTGCCCCCATAGAACAAAAGAGAACCAGATATTGCCATTTTATCTCTCTGTCTGTACACTCTAGGTCCATTAGGACCTAGGGGAGGCTTATGTTAGATATTAGAAAAAATTTCTTTACAGAGAGGGTGGTCAGACATTGGAATGGGCTGCTCAGGGAAGTAGTGGATTCTCCGTCCCTAGAGATTTTTAAAAAGAGACTGGGTGTGGCACTTAGTGCCATGGTCTAGTAACCACAGTGGTAGTGGATCAAGGGTTGGACTTGATGATCTCGAAGGTCCCTTCCAACCTGGCTGATTGAATGATTCTATGATTCTATGATTCTATGATTCCATGACTGGAAGCAGATGACTCAGAATGCTGGGAAAAATAATGTAGTGCTCACATACACCTGGTCTGCCTAGGTCAGAGCTTACAAAGAAATCTTGAACAGTGGGCCTTTGCCCAAGAAGTTGCATTCATCATGAAGTGCCACCTATTGTGAAATAGCCTGAGGATGTGAATGTTTCAGCAAAATACTTCAGTGAGGGAGATGCTGCATAACATCGACTTTGCCATTAGTCTTGCAAGACAGAACAAAGAGTGCTCTACGGAGTTGTCTGTGTGATTGCTTGGCATGTCTCTAATGGGTTAGATTAACAGAGATAGCATCATACAATTGCCACGCATTGCTGCCCAGTGTCATGTCAGCCTGATGCTTTTGTTAAAATGAGATGAGAATAACTCTCACAGAAGTGCTCTAAGTTGTTAACCTGGAGAATAAGTACCACGTCACCAAAATAAATCAGAATACAAGCTGGGCCGACACCTGGGCCATTATCAGGGCAGTCTATGCATTGTGCTGAATCTCTGAGAGGATACCTGTTGTTCATGCCATCTCCTCTTCCTTTTTTGTCATTGCAGATGGGCCCTTTTTGAAGGATTCAATTAACATTCAAAGTCTTGCTGTTTCCTCCATCATTACACTGTATTTTACAGACCTGGGTCAGCAGGTCGGTTGGACCACAGTAAGTATGTCCTTGTAACAATCAACAGGATATGTCTTAATGTACAATGTGTTTTTGCATCAAATTACTCCAACTTCCCCAGCCAGTCTTTCCCTATGTAAAATGGTGTAATTACTTATCAGCAGTCAAAACAGAATTAAATGGACAGTGAGCTAAATTATCAATATGCTAACTCTGGCATCCAATTAAAGATTAGAAGGTGGACATAAAAATATTGCCTGAGAAAAAAAATCAATTTTAAAAAACAGTTTTAGCTTATCTAGGGTTTATATGCCTGTGCAGAACCTGCAGCCAAATATATTAATTTGCTGCAAGACTCCTCAGCTTTGAAAGTGGAAGGATATTACAAAGAAAAAATGGATTTCTAGTAATCCTGTTACTAATGTGGGAAAATTATTGGATGAAAATATCTTTCTCTTTGTTCACCCAAAGCACAGTTCTGATAGAGAGGTTAAGGATTCCAGGCAGAAGATGTCCAGCCAGGCTCAGGAGTCACAACTTTTGAATCTCTTTCTAAAACAAAAGTATTTGCCATGAGCAACAATATCTGTGTTATGCTCTAGGTAGGCATGGTCTCAGTCTGACTTCAGTTATTTTCCTGTAAGTAACTTTCAGAATACAGTATATGATCAATATGAAGACCACAGTTGGAAGGTCAGGGTGGTAGGAGAGAGGTAGCACATTCCACTCAAATGGGGTTGTGGGGAACTCTAACCTTACAGGCTCCTCTGGGAAAGGAAGAAGAGAAGGATTCAATGCATTCACAGCCCAAAGACAGAAGACAGTAGAAGTATTTGAAAGGACAGTGAAGGAATGGGAGATGAAGAGACTTTTCCAGTGTCCTGCATCAGGCATATGTGGTGGAGCTGAAAGTAGTTTCACTACTAGACTGACCCAGCTTTTGCTGTAGTTTGCATGTACTGCACTACCTGGGGTAAGACATAGCCCATATCTGTATATTGGGTAATGAGACTCCCAATTTCTGCAGTGAGAAACATGAGTAAGACAGAACTACTGTTTCTGAAAGCCATTAAAACACTGACAAGACTATTCATAGCAATGGAAAACATACCACCAGTTGCTTTCAATTCCTTTAATGAAGCAAGTGAGTTTTCCTTAACTGGTATCATGGCTGTTGGCCAACTTATTAAATTCTTAGCTCAGGCAGCACACAGATCCCACCCTGCTCATGCAGGGGGACTACAAGACCCACTGACAAGCCACTGTCCTTCCTTGGCAGTGCCTATATGGATGAAGCTTGTGAGCGTCAGATCTTTGAGCAGCTCACAGGTGATAGTTCCTGTTCATCTCTCCAACAGGTCACTATGGGCTAGGAAGAATTACTACAAGACACTTGGAGTAAGCATGCTAATTTACAGTTCCTTATCTTTTGGAAGGTACACTTAAAGTGTTACTGCCCGAGCTGCCCTTGACCTTGGGACGTCAGCCTCTGGATCAGTTCTGTAAGGTCATATATCCATCTCACCCGCTCAAGCTCACCTACATTTCCCCTCTCCAAGGAAGCAGATTGCCCTAATCAGCACAAATTCTGACAGGCTTTAGCCCCTTTGAAGAAGAACATGACCTGTATCCATCCTTCCCAGTTCCAATAGGACCCAAATCCCCAGGTGGTGACAGGCAGTTTACTTCAGTGGAGCTATAGCCTTTGACACCTACCTATTTCAGTGGAGGTCTGCGAGTTGCCAAGGCTTTGCCCCACCCTGATTAATAGCCTACTGGGGCCACACTGATTAATGCCAGTCCTGTTTCCCCCCTGAATCCATCCCACCACTTCTCAACCATGGAATTTCCTTGCAAAGCAAAATTGTGATTAGTGCAGCTTTCTGTTTGCTACAATTAAGTAATCTGCAAAACCCTTATTTATTCTCTCTTTTCCTGGTGGTTTATGTAGCCTAAGACAGTAACATAACTAAAGCTTAATATCCCATTATAAATAGTGCAGTTATGACCAGGAGTTGATACTGCAGGCAGTGGCATTTTTTTTATGATTTAATCTGCATGCAAAAAGTTGACTCCATGAGTTTCTGAATATTCATGTTTTCCCATTCTGCTCCATATTCTAAATTGTCTCCATTCTTAGTGAAAGAAATCTTCTTCCTAGCCACATCATTTAAACAGCCAGGAGATTTTTATGTTATAACTAGTCTGTAACAAGAGAGAAAAAGTTCATAGAAGATTGTATTCTAACAATAGCAATTAAGAATGCATTTGTAAACAGTATGTGTAGTTTTACTGCCATTTTTACTATGCTTAGAGCTCCCATTCTCCCATTCCCCTTGATACTCTATCAGATTTATGCATACAGAGAAGGATGTTTCTGATTTAAAGGGTTGACATTTAAATAAACAAGGTGCAGAATGAAAATATTCTTATCTCGTCAGCAAAAGGATAGCTAAGGTACAAAGGGCCACATTCAGCTCTGGGCTCCAAAAATAGATACAGAGGCACATGGAGACATGCTGGTGGCTCCAGAAGTCAATGCTTTGGGTATGGATCTGTCTAGGGGAACACTAATCACAGAGGTGGGTCTTCTGGGGCTCTGTCACCTCATTGGAGATCCCACTTGAGGATCAAGAACACTAAGACCCCCCAATGCTGGGAATTTACAGCCAGACAATGACTTGTGGAAAGGGGAAAATAGTACTGACCTCCACCTCTACCTCCTTGGAGCAGTGCCCTTTCCAAGAGAGTGGTAAAATAAAAGGTCTATTCCCAGACAGAATTTGGGTCTCGATAAGTCTAGTAGCAGTCTTCTGAATCAAGAAACCTCAGCTTCCCTTTTGGAGCACCCACAATCTCTGATTTACAGTCCTTGTCACGCTCCACCTTGGTGGCTCAAGAGTTTGCTCTCTCGTCTACTTAGGTCCTCTGTGAGAGGCTGACACGTTGTAGGAAGGATGTTTCCTCCTTTTCCTCAACCTTCTTAAAACAGGGTGCACAATGATCAAAATATTTTTGGTGTTTTGTGCTGTGAAAGGCCAGACATCCCCTGGGCTCAGGTTGCTCCACAGCTTTGAGATTGGTTGACCAGTTTTCAGCAACTCCTAGAGACTGTGTTTCTCTGATGGAGAAGAGAGGACAAACTGGGGTGAGGGATTTGCAGTTCTCTGCCGCTGGAATAATTATTTGTCACTCTCTTTTGAGAATGTGATCCTTTTCTGGGATAATTTCAGTAGACATCTAGCCTCAGTTGGCTCTTTTAGAAGAAAGGAGACCCTCAGGGCTGATTTGCAGAACACAATTCAGGGACAAAACAAAACCTGTTTCTTAGTATCATCGATTTTGTTAGAACTCTCGCTCTACTCTGCCTTATTTATATCAACTATTTCCAGAAACACATAATTTACTTCTGCACAAGACTTACCAATTCCTTTACCCTACCTGGAGGGTCCAGTTGAGGTTTCCTGACTGATGTTGCAGAGATACTGATGGGATATGAGTTTACAGATCTTTTCTATAAGGCCTTGCAAATATTTTACCCCAGGGGTGCTTGAAATTCCTACCACTGGAGTGATGGGTTGTATTTTTAACCTCTGTTCAATTTTGGGCCTAAGCATTTTTGACAGACATTGCAATTTTTATACATTGCAATGCAGCATAGTAAAACACATGGCTGGTGTTTTATTACTAATAATGCACACTGCTGTTGTAGTCAAAAGGAAGAAAAAACTCCATTCTTCATCCTCAAATTCACACTTCTGCTAAAGCCTTCCTCATTTGAGCAGTGATTGCAATTTTTGATTTATCAGCTTCTGTTGACCTGTTGCCACCTGGGCCGGCTACCAGAAGCATCCAAATAGAACTAAGAAAACAGCACAGAATTGTAGAAAATATATTTTACCTACAAGTCTGTGAATTTCAGAAGATTAACCCTGAAACACAGTACTTCAGCAAATATTTTTTGTAACTTTGATTTCAGATTAGGGACTGCTTAAACACTTTGACTCTTGAGGGCCTTAAAATAGTACAGCTGGCAGCAGAACTGCTCCATTTCAAATTTCCCAATGAAAAAAACTCTACTCAATTTAGCAATGTGGAGATTAATACTTATTTAAACCCAAGAGCATCTTTGAAGTCTGAAACCCCACATTTTTTGCTAATTAATCTGTTCCCTCCTGGCTGGCAGGCAAATTTATCACCAAGTTAGACATTGTGGAAAATGAACAGGAAGCCAAGAGATCTGTGTTTGAAGCTGTATGATTATGTATAGCAGGTACACACAGTGGGGAAGTGCAATAATGAGATGTGCCTGTTCTCTCAAGGGGAAGGCAGTGTTTCAGTCACCGTGGTTCTCTTCTCTTACTCACACAGTGCCAGTGTGCCAAAGTTTTTCTGTCCTGTGGGTGTGGGTGGGTGGTGAATACAGGAGGAGCAGTTTTTTTCTGACTGTCAAACACAGTGAGTTGGTCCTGTAAATGTGGAACAATCCCATGAAGTCTGTGGGATGACTGTGATAGGAAGCAATTTGCATATGGATGGGTTTGGAAAAGAGGCAGCCAAACTGCTGCAGACTCATTTTCTCCACCTTCTCTATAATGAGGTCAGCTTTGTGCTCCCCATGGGGAACAACTTAAGATATTTTCCCTAATTTGTGAACAGAAGAAGAGACTTCAGTAAAGGTTTATAACCTGTCAATGGAATATAAAAGTACAGACAATTACAATAGAAAAAAGAGAGGATCTGAGAAATCTGAAGGAGTGTGAGGACTGGGAGTCCCAGAAAACTAGTGAGCCAGTATAAAGATGATAAATGTAAGAAAACTGATATGATCATAATTTAGAAAGGAATTTGGGATCCAGGTAAGAGAGGGAACTGAGGATCTGTAGGATGTATCAGAGAATGTCACTGACTATAATTCTCAGCAGATACGTATGAGGGTTTGAATATTTTGTGGCCAATTCACAGTTAGTTGTGGGAATAGGACCCTACAAATTCAATAACACTTTTAGGGAATAGTGGGTACCTGAAAAAACTTTGCAGCAGTGCCAAGTAAACAGAACATGTGATTCTGTGTAAATCTGTGGGTGGCTTAAGAGTGGCTACGACAAAGTGCCAAAGAGAGAAAAATCCCCAACTGGTTTTTCATTGCTAAACCTCTTGGATCAATAGATAATTTGCTCATAGAAGATGATTGTCAGGAAAAAAAGAACTCACTGTTTCCTCGACAGCACCTTTTCCAACTCCAATTACTTGTAATTCAAAGCACCTCTATTTTACAGCTAACAGTTTGTACTTGGCAGAGGTTTGTTTCTGCTTGAACACACAGTAAGTGTTGCTCTACCTTGGTACAGCTGGACGAGTCTTGAGCTGATCCCAGTCAAAAGCCATGGACTTTCGAAACACTGTGACCTTTCACAAAGGCAAACTACACACACAAAATTGGACTTATTTTTCATTTAATTAAGTCTAATATTTTTCAACCTCCAGGATTATCAGGAGAGAACAGCTTGCATTTGCCTGATTTCTTGCCATGTTTTTATATTGTTTGTGCCTTTGCTTGGGCCACATACACTTTTGGCTTTTTATTACT
Organism: Pipra filicauda; assembly: GCF_003945595.2. Lineage (NCBI taxonomy): Eukaryota > Metazoa > Chordata > Aves > Passeriformes > Pipridae > Pipra > Pipra filicauda. Next base: position 460,864 of record NW_024104368.1, read on the forward strand.
GCCCAGTGAGAGCATGAAGTCAACAGATAAGGGAAGGGGAGACCTCTGAAACTGCCCAGCTGGCTGATTTGGATTCCTCAGATGCTGCTTCTAATAATGCAAACCGTGCTGCAACAATTTCTCTTGGTCTCAGCAACAAAAGCCACTAGCTCGTGATGAACCATGTCAGTAGGTCCATTTTTCGGGTGCCAAAGGGAATTAGGGAGCTACTAGAAAAATTAATTTTGAGGGGTGAATGTTTTAGTTGCCATTGAGCACAGCAGGCTGAAAGAACGTATGCCTAAGTGTTTATAGGAATACCCTTGAGTTTTTACCACTTCCAGTGCAAAAAGAAGGTAGAGGGAATTCACAAAGCATAAACAGAACAAGCTGTTTCTTTCAGTTATGCACAACCTTATGCTTAAACCCTTCCTGCGACTTAAGGAACAAAGAACTACTTGATGTATTCCGCTGATAAGTGTAGATGCTTTCCTGATTGTATTCAGAGTAACTAAGGAGGTTGACATTTTGTCAATCTATGCAAATTTTAGCAGTTCTAGTCCTTCTAGAATGTGTAAGTCTGGCAAAATTATTTTATATGGGGAATTTTGACCAACCCCATACAGAGTGTAAGGAGACCACAAAGAGGAGAGTGAACCATAGAGTGAAGCAGTGTTCAAGAGAGTGAACCAGAGACTGAACTAGTGTTTGAGAGGCCCTTTTGTCATTCTTTGTCCACCTTTGTCTGATGCCCTTGACAAGTCACTGAATTTCTCCGTATTTCATTTCCCAGATCTGTGGCAAGAAAATAACAGTATTTTTCTCTTTCCAAAGTGCTTTGAGGCTTCTGGATGAAAAGCACTCTGAAGAACTAGATGAGGTTATTTATAATAACCAGGTGTTAAAAAGTACTATTTCATTTATGTATCTAAATAGCAGATGATAAATATACATTTTAAAATGATGCACATTATATGGTAGATTTCAAAATGCTGTCAAAGCCCTGTAAAGGTTTGGCAGCACATCTGAACTCACATTGGTGTTTGGTTACAAACAGAACTTGAGTGTTTTGCTGAATATTCATAAGTACAAACATATACAACACGTATACATATCTGTACATAAGAACAACATTCATTATTTTGCAGTAATTTTCCATTTTGAGTAAGAAACATGAAATGGCTTGTGGTCTCAGGGAAGAATTTTGACCATAGTATGAAGTGGTCTGATGCCAAGGTTTCAGACAGCTCAGTCTTAAGAAAAGAGACAGGAGGAAGCTGGGATTTCACCTCCCTTTTTCCACAGAGCAAGCATAGGTCTGACTCAGGGACAAACAGGGTCCATCACTGTTCACTCCCCAGCTGTCCTGAGTCAGCTGCAATTTGCCTATAAAATCCTACAGCAAATCCATCCCTATTTCTGGTATTTGCAGTAAATATTGAGCTGCAGCCTGAAATACTCATAGACACCAAGTCACTGCAGAGTCTGCCCAGACAAGGGAAGTTTCAGGTGCCCCTGCATGCACTATTTAAGTTTTGCAGAATGGATTACATGAGAACGGGAACAAAAAGTCATTGAATATTCAAGCAGCCCTTAAGAATTGTATTATCTGAGACAAAATTGCTGTTGCCATGGATTTTTACAAACATGAAAATATGAAACTTTTACAAAGGTGAAGATTTAGAGATGGCGCTAAAATTATGCCATTATCATCCCCAGGTAACAGTATGGCCTTTAATGAGGTAACAAAGCCTATGAAGCAGAAATTAGTCTAGAAATTAATAACATTTCTTAATGATCATTAGCTCAACAGTACTCAGGGCTGGGATTGTAAAAGGAGTCTAAGGTAGTTAGATGTTAAGTTTAATGTGATCTGGGGACTTGGGCGGATTCAACTGCCTGATCTCTTGGGTTTCTCAGAAGCTGCGCTCTGTACACTCATACATAGTAATGGTCTGTTTTTTTGATATCAGTAGATTCTCCTCTTTGTGCTGTATGTACTGCCTCAGTCTGACCTTGGCTCAGACCTGCATCTAGTGCCTTTGTCTCATATTTATCAGAGAAACTAAGCCCTGTCCATTAGATAATTTATAAACTACAGCTGCTTTTCCATCAGAGTTACCCAGGACACGTTTGAGCTGTTTTGTATCTCTTGCTGTGCTGAGAGCTACAGACAGTGACCCAAAGTCATTGTCTTGGTTGAGGGTATTATCCTCATCCCGCACTCTCTGCTTCCCTGCTTGAACCCAGACATCCCATGGACAGCGGAAAACATCACAACCAGTACCAATGAACTAGGAAACTGCCCCTACATGGCATGGAAAGAGCTGCAGGAAGGGATCAGTGTGGAAGAGGCTGTTCGGCCTTTCCTCAGCTCTGCTGCTTGTCATAAATGAGATAATGTGAGACTATGCCAAGAGGCAATAAGATAGGGTGTGTTGTGTGATATTACAGAAAGGGCATGTCATAAACATTACAGAGAGGAATTAGCTGATGCCCTCGTGAAGATACAAATATGTGGGCTGTTCATTTATGAAGATTCTGTTGGAATTTTTTCAGATTCCCTTCTCTCCATTGCCTCTGTTTATAGCTTCCTTTTGTCCTTTTCTGCCTTTTTGCAACCAATACACACGGTACTATTAACCAAATCAAAATCCTTTCAATTCCCTTCAGTAGACCTGTTGGGGTAATGTCAGCTACCCCTACCAGCCAAAAAATCACCTCACCTTCCCTCAAATAACTTTGAAAAACTCTTTTCACCTCTGCTCCATTCGTGCCTCCCTAGATAAACTCTCTGCCCTATATGGTCTGGGATTTTAATTCTTGACCTGGCTGTAACTCGGTTCAGCAAGATGTTACTGGCATGATCAGCTGAACAGAGATAAAAGAAGCAGGTACAATCTAGCTCATGTAAGATGAGATGCCTTGCTGGTTTGCAGATTAGCTATTGTGTATTGTTTTACCATTTTACCATTTGTCCCATCTTCTGTTCAACGATGGAAAATCCTATCTTTGCTCTCTTTGGGCACGTTTCAGATCTCAGTTTTGTTGTTTATGTAGTAGATATTTCCAGTTTATGTGTTACTGACTCAGATCCCCGTGGACCTGATTGATAATTGAGAAAGTTAAAGAACCTTGAGTTTATCACCCTGTATGGAGCTCATGCTTGTGAGAGTTTTGACTCAAGAATACTTTGATTCAAGAACACTTTCTCTATGCTACTGAGAATGAGAGGTATATAGAGTATATAATGCCAGACAGTGGAGAGGGGAGAAGGAAGGGAAGAGAACTGGACACTCTGCATGCTATGAAATAAACTGTGCAGATGTGGAAAAAAGATCCTCTTTTCTCTCTTCGGAGAGTTAATGATAAGCCCAAAAGTTAAATTCTATTGACCTATGCTCACTGTTACAGAAACATAATGCTCCTCCAGGAAAAGATCTTTGTGTTTATTATGGACTACCATATTTGGTTGCACCAAATACATCAAAATAATCTAGGTAGGACCACAAGATGGTAAAGAAAAAGTATTTTTTTTTAATGTTTCTACAGAATAAAACTGCTCTATGCTTTAAATGATCACTTTTTTAAATGAAGTGGTATTTCTTTTGCTCAGAAACAACAACCTACAGTGTTATTATTTTCATGCTTTAGTTTAAAATGTGATTATTATTTTTGCAGGACATGTCAGCAGGAATTAGTAATTTTGAACACCTATAAAAGTGATAGGTTGAACTGATCCTTGACACAACAAATAACTCCCCAATTAGTCATCTGTAGGATGAGTCTGAAGATATTAGATAGGCTTAATTGAATACACTCATTGAGAATCAATAGTTCAAAAAATGGTGCTTGCCCTTGATTGCCAATGGGTTGAAATTATTGTAATGTTGTGTTAATTTAAGACTGCTTTCCCTTTCACTTGCTTGAACTCATGGGAATTTTTAGCAGAGTTTCTCTGCTGGCTTTCTGGAACTCATTTTTCATTTCTGATGAATTTAAAATCAGTGGGCCAGAGAACTAGAGCAGTGGTTGCAGCATGGGAGATGCAACAGAAGGAAACAGTGTGAAACTCAAGCAAAATAAAATAAAATACAACAAAAGCCACTACAAAAAATTGAACCTCATCCTCTAAAACAGAATGTTACCGATCTTAACTATGTTCCAGCAGTGTGGCACAGTTATGACAAAGGCAAATATAGTCCTGCCTGCCAGACAGTACCTACTCTGATTGCCAATCTCATGGCTGACCCTGGACCACCTTCCTCCACCTTGTTGATTAACACTTTGTGTCAGATGTGATCGACACACAGACAAGACTGAACCCTGTCCCCAGCCATAACAGGTGTCTCTGTGAAGCACCTTGAGCATGCTGGTGCTGCTCACCTCCACAAACCCCAACTCAAGAGCTGCTTCTCTGAATTCCTCTGATGAGACACCCTGCATTTCCCCCTCCTACAACAAACCTCATCACAGGGATTCAGGTATTATGTGCTTGGTCGCTTTGGCTGTTAAATAGAGACTGGATTTTGAAAGTTTCTTTCTTTCAGCATCTGAAATCAGTCAAGGGGCAAGGGGGGAACACTTGGTGCAGTGACAAATAAGCACAACTTGGTGCTAAGTCCTGCCAAACTCTTCCTGGCAGCTTTGTAATATGCTTGTGCCAAACAGATGATAAAAGCTGGCAGTTACGGATGTATTTTGTGGTGCAACTCATGGATGACAGAAAAAGCTACGCTGAAGAAAGCAGCTCATTCCAAGCTTTTACACTGACCTGCCCAGGTCATATTTTCTGCACCTCTGTCCTCTATACCACCACTGTTTATATTTAGTGTATCAAATTTTAAAAGTGGAGGCCATCTCTTACAGGGTTTGCAGAGTGCCTAACACCGTGGGCTCACAGTTAGGAACAGACCTATACAACTGCTATTAGGACAAAACACTAATAAGCCCTTAATTGTGGAGTATTCCACAACAATATGCTCTTAGACTCTCCTAGATTAAATGTTTTTACACACACACCTGCTCTGGGGATCATGCAGAGTCTAAATGGAGCACAGAAGTCATGATGTCACATGGAACAAAAGAAAATATTGGTAGAGAACACTTCAATCTGTTCCTTTTGGAGACAGTCCTGCTATGAAAGGCTAAAATTTCAAAAAGTTTCCCCCTATAACAGAAGAAAAGAAATAGTACTGGGGGTCCCAAATGAAGGGAACCTAATTGCAGGATGTTTCTGCAGGAAAACCTTTCTTCTCCAATGCTCTTCTGAAGAGCAATTAGAAGAACAGCCTCCTGGGGGGCCAAATACTAATTTTGAGACAGGTAGTCTAAATGCAGTGTTGCTTCCTTAAGCCACAGGTATTTATTCATTACAATTCCGTAGCAGTGTGAATAGCCACTTTAAAGCCAAATGGCCAATTAATTATAAATCTGTACCCCTTAAGCAATACTATGCACTTGAGTTATGATTTGCCAGTGCTTGTAAACGTGCAGGACTATACCGCTTCCATTTTATTCTGAGATTAATTCCAGTGGGGACAGATGATCAAATCCTGACCTCACATCACTCTAACCTTGTTTTACTTCCTCCAGCTGTTTGTGGCCTAAGAGTGTTCCCCAACAAAACACAATACAGACTGTACCAAACCAAAGCCAGGACTTAAAACTGAAGGAGGCTCATGGAAGCTCTATGACTCCGCCTTCTCTTCCTGCCCCTTCTCTCAGCTCTCGGTGTCTAGCAAGGGTGACAGTGGGAAGATGAAATGAATTTTTCCTGCTTTACTTTCATCACAACAGGGTAATTTACTTGTATATAAGTCTGCTCAGGCGGAGTACCACTCAGTCACTGAACAAAAGCTCAAAGCACCATGCACCAGGCAGGCTGGTCCTGCTCTTCCACCCAACACCAAATTTCGACCAATGATCCCTCCCTTCCAGATGACTCTGCTAGCAAGCAGGAGTTGAGGCTATGTTTGTTTCTGTCATGCTTGGTTGCCTTTTAACTGACTTAGCACTTAATTGCAAAAAACTCTGGCAGAAAGCAAGCCGCCTTCAGCTTTTGGACCTCGGTTTTCAGTGCTATTTTGATTCCAAATGGGCTTTTGATGTCACAGCCAAAAATATAAAGAGGAGATAAATATGGTTTTGACCACCTTCCATGAAGCATTCCTGACTGGGTTAATTTTCTACACAGAAACCTCTCTCACACTTCCTAGATGGATTTTACTCCTTTGCTAAAGAGATAGCAGAAAAAACCTCAATGTGTCATTTAAGTCCTCAAAATGAAGCCAAAATGCCATTTGAAGGATGAATAGGGTTGTGGATAGGGGTATTCTTTTTCTCATACCTTTACTGGTACAATTTTCTACTCTGATACAGTTATTTTATTTTTCATTTCTAGTTTTTTCTAACAGAATACACTGGACCTCTTCTAATATATCTGCTCTTTTATATTCGCCTCTCAACTATTTATGATCAAGTGGAAAGTAGGAAGAACTTCCGCCACCCGGTGGTTCAGTAAGTGACACTTGTGTGAACAACTTTCCTGAAGCATGAGGAGCCAGAGGGATGGAGACTGCACTTCCAGAGTGGAGGAGGTTACACAGAGTATGGGGCTTCATGCCTGGTTTAAGATTCAATTCTTACCAGGGACAGTTTGGCATTTTAGCAGAACTCATAAGCCTGACCAAAAACGGGATCCCAGTTGCAATGGTCACCATGGGAGATGCAGTATTTCCTCCAAATAGTTTGCACTCTAGACACAAAGCCTGAACAGAAGGTGAAATAATAAAAACAGTGGGTAGTAAACCAAAGTCAAGCTTGACAGAGAAGAGAGGACAAGACTTCAGGTGTCCCACTCCCAGTCTATTTATAGCACATTCCTGCTTATGAGATGAGTAGCATCAGCATCCAGCACAGAGGATAACTACCCCCACACCAGCGCTCACCTAGGCAGAAGAAGGAGGAAATTCAGCAGGTGTGCATGTCACGAGTCAGGTCAAGAAATTCTAAAGGGGCATCTCCACAGGATGGTGGTATAATGCACCAGGAAGGCTGGGAACTTTCACACTTAAGGAACTTCCCTTCAGTGCAATTGGCCCCATTCTGGGTGGTTAGTGCCTGTCAGAAGGGTAAAATGTGACCAAGGAAAGCCTGTCATCTGTGTAAGTTGGACTACTTGTTGGAGGGCACACAGGGAACTAGAAAGCTCAAAGGACTGTACAGCTCTCCCACAGCACTTTTTCCACACTATGATTGCAGAATCAAGGAAACTAGTATACAGCAGAGAAACATAGTGAGTAATAATACCTTTTGCAGATGGAGGAATAGACACTTGGAGAGACATTAAGGGGGTTAGTGGAGCTGGGAATTAGAACAGAGAATTGAATTCAAATCCAGAGCTGCAAGATGTTTGTCTTCCTTCTCTTGCTCATATGCTTAAAGGGAGAGCACGGAAGAACCAGAAACACCTTTACCTTCTTTTATGTGGGCAAGGAGTGTACAGAATCCTTCCAGTGACCACTCCTTAATGGGTTCATCTGAGGTCCCCATCCTAAGCCAAATTCATTTTAAAATTCCCAGCAAAGCTGAAAGTTTGCTCCAGGCTTTGGATAAGTCATTAATTGTTTGAAAATTTTTTAGCTCAACTCTCTCTGGTTTAATCACTTTGAAATTGTTTAATCTTTGACTCTGGCTTCCATACAAGATGCATAATAAAAGTATTTGAGATTTTACATGCTGAAAACCACTTTTCATTTATGTCTTATAATTGGTTTGCAGAAAGATGGGCTATGGTAGTGTGGTAAATGTAACCAAGATAAAATGCCATCAGGAATCACTCTTGACATTTGTTTCAGAAACTCAATCACTATGAGCTGCAACTCATTCTCGGAAGCAAATCAGCAATGCCTGTTATTGTTTCATAATCGTCCTCAAAAGAGAATCAGTATAATAATTTCTACCACAATTACCTCATTTCTTTATAACAGGCAACGAAAAAGCCATCAGAATGGATTAACTTTGCAAAAAAATCCCATTTTGCGTCCACAAGGAAATGAAATACAAACTACCTCCATGCAGCTACTTGAGTAGGCAAAGGACAAGGAAACCATTCAGAAGATATTCAAAATGTTTTTAAATGTCAGACACATCCTACAGGAGCATTAAGGTGGCCTTAAAACATGGGAGACTTCTTTTTGAAAAGCATGTCAGACTCCTGGTTGTATACACAGCTGTCCTGTCTAAATGTCTTTTAGGGCTATGTATCACATTCAGAGCTCGAGGAGCTCTTTCTAATTCAAGGCTAGTAAAAAATAAGTTGCTTCCCTGCAAAATGCAAGCAACTTTGTATAACATTGAAAATGATTCCATTAATCTTTGGTTCCAGATGCTTCAATTAACACAATAACTTAAATCCCACTATTTCAATGTGACTGCAGTTTTGGAATATTAGTTCTTATTCCTTTCATGACATTAACTGTGAAGTAATAAAAAGTAATCTTTCACTTACCTCAATTTCCTTTCTTTTTTTTTACTTCCAGCTTGGCCTGCTTCTGTCACTGTTTACACTACATCAGACATCTTCTGGAGACATTATTTGTTCACAAGTTTTCAGAAGGGCACACTCCTCTGAAAAATATGATAAAGGTACCAATATGTTTATCATTTTGTGTAAGAGAATATTCTCATATCAAAGAGTCCTTGGAAGGAGATAGGGAAATAAAAATTTATTTTGTAGTTCCAAGAACCATGTTTAGTCTAAATACAGACACAGGAAAATTTCAGGGCCATGTCCCCAAGGACATGAATTAAAATTGATGTCCATTTTAGTTCCTGCATGTCAATGTCCACTTTGACTCATCCACCCAAGGGGCTGATTGTCATGTCCAGGATATTTTTGAGACTGAATCCTATTTTACTATGAGAGCTGCTGCTGCAACATCTAGCAATGTTGATAGAAATCATGCACTACTACCTCTGTGCAACATAAATACAGAGAGAGAGCCAGGCCTCGCATTAGGAAGCAAAAATCAAATTACAAGTAGAAAAAAAAATTCTCCTTCTATAGATGGAGGCCTCAGGCAGGACAATACTGAGCTGGCCTAGTCTTCTGTCTCCCAAAGCCTCCCGAATGTCCACTGTGTGTCATTACTCATACGCTTTCCTTTCTTTTATTTCACACACTCTATCTCGGTCACTTTGTATCACGCCCCCACCCCAATTCAATGTGACTTAAAGACATTCCTTTTAAATGTTTTGAAAACATTTAGGGTTTTAGTAAAGGAAATAAACATATGGTCATGATAAGGGGCTTGACTCAATTCCAGTCAGAAAGGAGCTAATGAGATGCACATATAGAGATGTATAAGCTAAATAAACCAAATGGCTTTGAAACCAGAGTGACTCATGTATGTGAGAGTTAAAGACCCAGAGTTACTGTTATCCCATTGTGTACCACAGTGACATTGCATAAAAAGATTAAAAAGAGACAGCCTGACTTGCAGCCCTATTTATGGCATGGAACTGCACCCAGTCCTAGCACACTGTTCTTCTTCAACAGCTACTGAGCATGGGATCCTTAACTTAGACACACAGAAAAGTTTTATCCAGTCTCCGGGGTGGTTTTGATTGTTTGGTTGGTGGATTTTGGTTTACTCTTGCAGAAAGGATGGGAGCAGTGACTCCTACACAGATCAAGAACATAATCACATTATCTCTGCTTGGGCTTTACTAAGCCCATGGCTTCAATCACCAAGCAAAGGCAGTTGGGGTGCTGTTTTTCAGCAAGATGATAAAATGGGGTGCAATTTATGGGAGTAGATGTAGTGTGTAGGCCAAATATGTTTATAGGAAGGATGTTCCTTATTTTTTTGACAGGGTTAAACCAGGCTTATTCACTTTTAATCCTTATTGTTTTGTCTGGTTTAACATTCTGTTTGTCTAGCTCTATCTTGCTTGGAAATGCTGAATTTAAGGTACAGTAACAGCTCAGCTGTGTTAACCATCCCCAGACCTTTAATAGTACAACTTAGAGAAATGTGCTCTTCAGCAGTAGAATCAAAGAATAAGAAAACAAACCCCAATTCCCACAACAGACATAAAACACATTTAACACAATAATAATAATAAAAAAAACCTATGTTGTGTCCTTTTTTTCCTTTTCCCCTAGCTTCACAGCATATTAAAAAAGACATTTATTCTGAGACTCACAAAGCCACTGCAAAGTCTTTCAATGGTCATCTGGGTTTTGCACTTACTGGAATTTATGTTTATAAAGTTCCAGTTTGTACTTGCTTATTGCCCTTTCAAAAAGATTATCTTGTTTTGTCTGTTCCAGGGCTGTGCCTTTTACTGGGGATTCACATCCTGGATCGCCTACTACATCAACCACCCACGGTATACTCCACCATGTATGTATGAGTAGAACACAAATCTGACCTTGGTTTTAAAAAGTTTTTGGCATGTAACCTCAAGTCCTCCAAAATGAATAGATGGTCCCACATGAGATCATATGACTAATCTAGCAGAAAATAGCCTTTACACCCTGTCAGAAGGAAGATTCTTATGTTGGAGGTACCTCTGCTTGTGCCACCAAATGTATGTGCCTGTTCAATAATGGGCAATCACTTTCCAGTCTTATCAACTGGAAACATCGGCCAAGTGGAGGAAACATTGGCCAAGTGGAAAAAACACAGAAATTTTGCTCCTCTTCACAACATTTGTATTAAGAATACAGGAGAAAACTAGAACTGTCTGCATTTTCTTGGAGGAGATATTTATTTGCTAAAGATACATCCTTTTCATGAAAATTAGGATTTTCTTTTTCTTTTTTTTTTTTTTTTTTTTTTTTTTGTTGTTGTTGTTGTTGTGAGAAAACAGTAAAAATCCATCCCATACTGCTGATAACCAAAAGATCCTATCTTTTGAACTTTCAGGTTTCATTCATCATTTTGTTTCCTCTAATCATATTTGATTGTTGCACTGCTGTATCTTCATGACTTTTTTTTACTCTTTGAGCCTTTGCTTCTTTTGAGCATTATTGGCTTCAGTTTTATTTTTTGCTGTTTTACTTCCCTCGCTACACCATAGTCTTTCTTTTCCTTTGTATATTAGATTTATCTATGAGCTTTGGGAACAAAGCAGTTGCTTTGTCATTTTTATTTACACTCAGGTAAATTGCTAAGTTTTCTCAATAAAAAAATTCTTGTACATGACGCTTTTCTTTCAAAACAGCACAGAAGTTCTGTTTCAAAACTATGTGATTCATTGAAAGACAGTTGAATTTGCTGTGGCTTTAACAACAAAGCTGCAGACAATATAGAAAACTCCCTAGACACAGTTTTTAGCGGTCTGGGCTATCAAATCAGTAGGTTCAGCTTCTTTATTGAGGAAATCATTTGTTCAAGATACAGAAGATAAAGCTTTTAGAAGAAATATTTCCAATTGCTTACCACTGCCTTAAAATGACAGTTATAGGTATTTGGGTCTAATGATGGAGATCGCCAGCCCTCTGACATGGTTAGTGGAATCAGTAAAACACTGATGGTTTATTTTGGATGCAGGAACAGGTAACCTCCACAGCCCTTTCCAGCAATCACTGGTCTGGAGTCCAGCAAGGAAAGGCAGGATAGTTGCAGAATTTACCACAGGAGTGGTAAGTTAAGCCAGGCTGACAAAGGGCCTATGAAGAACATCTGCTTAGCAGCTACATGCTCAGAAGTTGACATGTGCTGGTGGTTCCAAGGAGGCCTTTTAGCACGTGCCCTTGGCGTCACTGAGGAGTCATGTGCCAGCCAGAAAAAAAGGGTTCTCAAAAGTAAATGCTTGATGAGACTTGGTCAGGGAGATGAGGTATATACATATGGTTTGTGTCCATCATCTGTGAGCAAGGTTTACTTGAGAACTGCAAACCTTTGGAGATGAACATGGTAGAGCCCTACACTGGTCTGGGGACAAGAGCAAAGAGGAGAAGGCAGGCAAATGACAGGTAAAATTTACAAAGGCTAAATATATTTCTTGCATGGTGAGACTGAAGCATATTGTAGCTATGTAGTAAAGCCTCACTATTGACTCACTACTTAAAAAAAAAAAAAAGGTAGTAGATGATGTAGGGATAGGTACAATTTTGGAAGAATTTGTGACAGAAAGCTAGAACTCGATTTCGCTTAGGAAGACTGTAAAATGCCTTCTCAAACAGGTTAGATGGTTTTTGCTTCCTTCCTTCTGCATTTCAGAGGAAGTTGCAGGGAGAGGCTGTGAGCAAGCTATCTATCTCCCTTGTATGCTGAGTGATAACAAGTTTGCAGACATGTACAAGGCCTCCTCTGGCCACAGAGGGTGGGGAAGGAGAGAGAAAAGATACAAAAAGCATTGGAGAAGGCAGGGCATTGCCTTTTTTCCCCTGGGTGCCAGGTATGTGCAGCATCATTAAAAAGTGGTACTTGCATTTGAAATAAATCTTTTTTTTTTTTTAACAATACCACTGCCTTGGCATTCTTGGGAAAAATAACTGCGTATGTTGTACCTTACAGATAGCTTATGTATTGGGTTCTCTGCTCATGGGGATAGAAAGGCCTATGGATAAGGCTGTGATTCTTGGCCTGGTTCTGCCACTGACCTTTATTTCTCTTTACTCTTTTTGCCTTTTCAATTTACCACCACCAGCTGCTTTGATAAAACAATTGGATAGATGAAGATGGCAAATAAGTAAAAAACATTAGGTGAAACCTGACTTGAGATCAGTGGTGAAGAGACTGGCATTTCTAGAGTGCTGTTACTATTTGTATTGTCTTCATATTGTGTGATAATATCCAATCTTTCTGCTGAGCCTGTCAGGAAAGAAGTATTTCTGCTCCTCAGCACTAGATTAATTTCACCCATAGCAAACCATGTGCATACCGTAAAATGCAATTTATCATTTCATTCTGTTTTCTAGCATTTGGCCACAGACAAGTTTCTTATGCTGCCCTTGCTTTTCTGGTACGTACAAAAATGAAGTTTTATTAATGACTGTGGAAAAGGAGTAAATCACAATTTAGTAATATGCAGTAATACTGTTATGCATTTGTGTATATACATATATGTATATATGACCATGCCCACAGCCCTGTTCCTTTGATGGGATTTAGGTTTCACAGGTTTCTCAGTCAGGAGGTCTTCTGCTACTACTTATGTATACAGAGGTTAATGTGAAGTACTGTATCGGAGAGCCATGAGGACATCAGCAGCATTATTACTACTGATAATTGTGTTAAAACACAATTATTTAGGCAGATTGAAACTTATGGTTTTGAAAACATTGAAGAATTACATCCTAAACAGGCTTTGCAATAGTTCAGCGTACCCTGAATAACTTCACCTCAACAGCTAAACAATAAAAAACAATAAAAACAAACTCTGCCAAAGTGGCTTAAGCCAAGGGAAAGTGCAGCTGACGAAGGACGGCTGAGACTGATGTTTGAATGAACGTAATTGCACAGTGAGACAGAAGCTTAGTCACTTCTCACATGGAAATGTAAATTCTTCCTGTCCTCTGAGGGCATTTTACTTGGAACTGCTGGGTGATGACTTACCCAAGCAAGCATGGGTTAGTATCCAAAACAGTCAGCTTCTTTGAAAGTCAGATACAGATCAGTTTCCAGAAGTAAAACAGGAAGATGGGACATTAACAAGTCTAGGCTCTTTCAGGCAAACACTACTCAGAAAAGCATTCAAAAACTCCTTTAGCAATATTGAAATGCTTTTGTAAATTGGGACCCTTAAAGATCACAGTTTTGGCAGTGTTTGTTTCTGGGGCTGGCCATGCAGTTCTCAGCTTTTCAAACCCTAATAAGGTATAGCAAAGACAAGCAAGATACACATACGAAGAAGTTCACACGCTCCATGAGGCTCTACAGCTGAAAACAATAACCCCGTACATCAGGGACAGGAGGTTGTGGCAGTGGTGGGCAGTAGTGTGCCCAGAACCTTGCTCTCTGTACTCTTCCCAAGCTCAGGGGTTATTTGAAAACAAGAAAACTGCTGAATATCCAGTGCTACCAGAAAAACTAGTCCTCGTCAAAGTCTCTACATAGAAAAAGCCTCCTTTTCTATTGAAACATCCTTCCTTGCCTCAATGTAACATGCCCTGCTATAGCTTTTAGGGAAACTGCTGCCATTAAGCAAAGGGATGAGTCCTGTCAGGGTTGTTTGATATAAAATATGACGATCCCCTTCAGATCTGCATCAGCACCTGGTCTGTGGTCTCAGTTCTTACAGCTCTCTTGAGAACTCCCTACCCATGGAAACTCAAAGCCTTTCCCTTTCAGATCCTGTGCTGGCAGATTCCCAGACGATGATTTTAAAACACCAACAAACAAAATAAAATAATTTGAAGCTGTTTTCACAAGTTTCTAAAACATATGAATAAAATATTTGGAGGATTTCTTTTTCTTACCCTCTTTTAAACCTTGTGTTTATTACATATTCTGATTTAAGTGTATACATCTGCAGCTGCCGTAAACAACAGTACTGAGTAATATGAAGTGTGTCTGCAGGCCCTTCTGAAAGATTGTCACATTTAGAGAAATGAGTCTAAGCTTTGCAGGGATGTTTTTCTCATGGGCTGCACATGGAATATAAAAAGTATATATGTAGACTTAAATATTTTATAATTGTAAATACGGTAAGCTTTTCTGTTGATGTTCCCCACTGCCCCATATTTTATATCTGAGACACTAAGGACTAGCTTACATTTAGCACTACTTCTCAATGTAGAACATTAACAGTCACATTTCTAGAGAGGGACATAAGAGTTAATTACAGCAGAAGGCAGCTGCAGAGTCAAAGGTAAGTCAATAAAAAACCCTGCAGAAATGCCCTTTGCTTGTTTTACTTAGAATTGATTATAGAATTAGTAGGGGTTAACTATAGTTTGTGAATATCTCCTGCTCCACAATAGTATGGGCATCGCACATTTCAGTATGTATAGTGTTTCACAAAACCACTTTTAGCTACAAAACCTTTTTCTTTGAAATAATAGTAATCAGAAAAAAAATCATGTTCCTAGCTGATAATGGGAAGTATGTAAATTAAAATTACTTCTATTGCTATGGCTAGAGTTATAGCTTTGGATATGGTATTTTATAATAGAATTTCCTTTTCTGGCTATTTATTGTTTTGCGTCTGGTAGTTATAACAGATGACCATCAGGTAGTTGTAATTAAAAAAACATAAAAGAACAGCAAGATTTGAACCATAACTACATATCCATGCAAAATAACAGTTTTGCTAATAGACCTGATTTAAACTTTCCAAATAAACCCCACAAAAACCTCTGTCTAAAGGGGGAAAATTTTTCAGCAATGCTATCTACAATGTTCTTTCAGATAACGGCACATTTCAATATAAAATGAAGTTATATATTCTTTCAATTAGTTTTAATTTACCTTTCAATTTAGCTTTACTTAGTTTTACAATTCAGTTTTAAAGTTTAAAGGTTTTTTTTTTTTGTATTAATTTTTGGACTTTATGCTTTTAACGTCTCTAGATTTTAGCATTTTCCTTTTTATTTAATTTCTTAAACTTTTTCCAGCCTTGCAAAATTTAGAATGTCAAATGATATAAGAAAACAGAACTTTTTAACAGTGCATTTTTTCAACTGGAGAGGAAAAATCAGTCTTCAAACCTAGAAATGAATAAGAGAGTTCAATTCAGTCTGAAATGTATGCAGCATTTTGATTTTCTTCGTAGAGCAAGGGAAAAATTAAACACATAAAATTAGATAGTTGTGCTGGCAGGTCTTCTTTTTCAGGAATTGAAACTGGTTTTCCTACCAGCTCCTACTTTAAATATGGGTAAATATTGGGTTTGATTCTTCAGGAGTTGTAACTGAGGAAGTACTGAAAGCCTCAAGAAAATCTGAAATCATCTACTACTACATGCTGTAAAACCAAATGGGGAGACACGATGCCTCTTCCAAAGATTTAAAACATTTAAATATTAACGACCAAGCTTGAGAGGTCGGTTAGGGCTGAAAACGCAAAAGCCAGAGAGTTGCAGAACCAGTAATAATACTGGCTCCGTTCATTTATCGATTCCTGACTACTATCCATTCCACCAGTCTGCCCTTCAGAGAACCACTGCCTTTTTCTTCGCCCTATTTTTTTCCTTCGTGTTATGCTGAACGCCTTTGAAAGTGTGTGTAGGAGGAGGATAGGCACCTTACTCACAACATCTTTGCAAAGCCAGTGCTTTTCACCTGCTTTTTTGCAGCCTGGATTAAACCCAAAATAAATCAAGAAAAGCATCTCGCTGAATTCCTTAGACCCAGAGAGTCTCCCTGGTCTCCCCAGAGCAAAGCATGTGGCCCATGCTGAAGGCCTGCCTGGACTGAGCTCTGCAGTGGCTGAACCAGGGGCTTTCACCCCAGGCTGCATCCACGGTGCTCATTAGACACTCGTGTGTTTCACAAAGATCACAGGCTGCATTTCAGAGTACATATTTTCTGGATACAGAGACTTGAGTTGTAGTGGGGGGATTCTGCTTATGCACTGCAACACAGTTACCACAGCATTTTAGGCATACAACTGAAAACATGTTTTTAATGTCTTGCAGATGTGTGAAGCTGGAAATCACTTTATCAACGTAGCTTTAGCTCACCAAACTAATTCAGGTCTGTCTTTCTTTCCTGTTTGTCTATTTAAGACTGAAGTGTGCTGAACCTATCCATCTTCTGCTGGTGTACAGTAATTTATGTACCTACATCCACAGATTAAAGAAAGATGAACTAGGTACTATGCTATCAGTCTAACATCTTCAAAATAAATGTGGTGACAAGAAAACATTAGCAACACTGTTGTTGTTCCAAAGCTTATAGTAAATCTATCTTAATTAAACACAACTGCAATTTAAATATGTATTTAAGCACAGTTCTTTAAAGCATGCTGGTGACTGACAGCAGATCCATTTTAAATAAGTCTCAAAAACTTTTAAGCTATATTGCAGAGTTTTTAGATACATGCACCTCAGGCAAAGATACACACACATATATACAAATACACAAAGAGACACTCATGAATACCTACACAGGCATCAATGTATACTTATGCTCTTAAAAGGCTGCTCCTAAAAAGGGTTTTCAGGACCTTTTGTATCATGAGAATAGAAGTTATACTATGTGTACTGGCAGTAAAATATAGTTTCAGACATTAATAGTATAATTTTCCACTATAACACCCTATTCAAGAAACTACTTTACCACAGTATGATCAGCTTCACACACAGAAGTCAGTTTCTATTCTGGAAGGCTTTTCATGCACTGTGATTAGGCAGGTGCTTATATTGTTTGGTGCAAGGGGCCTAATTCAGTTTAAAAGCAGCAGGAGCCAAATAATTTAATTACATTCTCAGTGCCTACAAGTATTAAAGATAGCATTGTTGCCAGCACTTACAAATATTGATAATAGATAATTTCTGCAATTCTTTTCTTGCTTTTTTCATATGGTAATGCTAGTCCTTGATGAGAAATCACTGATATATTTCCTAACAGAAAATCTTTCAATTCCAACTTCAGA
Source organism: Pipra filicauda (assembly GCF_003945595.2). Taxonomy (NCBI): domain Eukaryota; kingdom Metazoa; phylum Chordata; class Aves; order Passeriformes; family Pipridae; genus Pipra; species Pipra filicauda. The sequence continues at coordinate 478,398 of NW_024104368.1, forward strand.
ATAATTAATTATTTTTACCTGCTCACCGGTCCAAGACAGCAAGGAAAGGGAAAAAAACCAACCAAACATAAAAACCCACAACAAAACAAACCAAGCAAAAAAACCCCAACCAACCCCACATGTTTACAAGACCACTGAATTTGTATTATATATTAAGTATCTAAATATAAAGTATACACTATGATCTTTTTGTGTGAGCCTTATCAGCGGCTGTAGAGGGTAATCCTGTTAGCCCTGGACTTTTTTTCCTATTCTAACCAGAGATGCAGGGTGAGGATGTGGGAACAGACAGGTTCATATTCCTGAACCAGGCTGAATAAGATACGGCTGCATCCTTTATATCCCAGTAGAGTGCCCTTAGTCCTCACCTGCTAGCTAGTACACATTAAACTACTTGTCTCTCTCTTCCTCTGAACAGAAGTTGCATCCTCTGGACACGCCAGACTTTCTTGTAAAAACTGATGCAAGGTTCGCTAAGCAGCATTCTCACTGGGATACATACAGCTTTCGCTATCTCCAAAGACTTCGCCAAAACTTTTCTAAAAAGTTGTACTATGAGAGCATTGGCCAAGGGGATGGCTGTTACATAGGCAAGCTGTGATAAGGCTCAGTTCATCTCTCCCTGTATTGAAACTGGTTCTGTCTGATTTTTCCCCTGCTCCTTTTTTTTTTTCTTTTCATAAGGAAATAAAATCTGTTTTCCAAGTCCAACTTACAACCCCTTCACATGGCTCTTCCTGCTGGTGTCCTGTCCCAACTATACATACGAGGTACATGACTTTCTTCTACTTATATGCAAAGGGTAGGTGGTTACTGTGCTTCAGCCTTTGTCTCCAGAAGTCTGCAATGCCTCCATGCAGATCCCTCTGCACATCAATCATGGTGTTCTGTACGTCAGAGTCTCCTTGCTCCCACAAATATTTCTCCACCAGACCCTTCTCTTCCCTCATGTCACTATTATGGCTCTTGTTTTTATTTCCCTCCACTACAGACTCCCCAGTGATCCAAGGATTTACTACTCACCTCTTCACCCCATCCAGCACACTGGGGGGTTCATTTCTAGCTATTTTCCCTCTCCCACTTCCAGTACAAGTACCACGCTCTTTTTCTGGGGATAGCTTTTGAAATCTTACCATTTTGCTTTACGTAAATATACAACTTACAGTGCTTTTTTCTTTGCAACAGGCTGGGTCTTGGATTAGTTTCACAGTGATGACACAAACTCTGCCAGGTAAGCTTGAAACAGAATGAAGACAGCATCTAAAGTGTTTGTGGAAGTGAATTCTGGAAATCTAAAATTTGCCAAAAAAAATTTATAGCACATGAAATATTGCCATCAAATTCCCCTTGTGAGATATCTGTGTAAATCTTCAAAGTGCTACCCTCAGAAAGCTGTGGAGAGTGTGAACACCACTGCAACACCTTATTTGATCAGAATCAGCTCTCTGCTTTTTGTGACATATTACTGTTTCTTCCATTTCCACAGTAAAAGCAGACTTTGAAATTTAGAAAAACAATAAGTCAGTATTCTTCATTTACAGTCAACCATTTTTGATATAGGAAAATTTTTTTGCATTGTAAACCTGGAATAATACTTCTAAAAGGGAAAGAAAAAACCATGTACTTAGTATTTCAAAAAGAGGAAAGACAACATGTTCTTGGTAGCATTTCCCTGTTTACTTGTATTAGGCAGCCAGCTCGTAACTGCAGCCAGCTTAGTAGCATTTGTGACTCTTGTTCAGTACTTTCCTGCATCCTTAGAGACCTAAATACTCATAAAAATATGGCTCCTGGAACTAAGCTTTCTAAAACAGTCACTTTTTAATTATTTTTCCATTTCAAAATAGAAACCTATAAAAACTACTTGCAAAAAGTAGCCCCACATGGTTTAAAAATGAAAAAGCAATGAATTTCAAAAGTGGGTTAAACTACATCATGCAAAGATTAAACTTTAAATTTTGTGTGAAAAGATGAAACATTATTATGCTTTAGGCTCTGATATGGAAATTATCTGAAAGTCTGGGGACATTGCAGGGCTGTCCCTACAGTGGCAGGAGCAGCAACATGTGAAGCACTCTCATCCTTGCTGTAATTGTCCCAGACATAACTCAAGCAGATGCCAAATGAATGTTTCTGATTCACCATCTCATTTTAAGGAAGAAAGGATAATGAATTTGCAAAATGCGCCAATAGAATCATCCCCCATTTGGTGCCACTCAGCCTGAAGGGAGAGGTACCCAAGACCCACTTACTGGCTCCTGACAAGCACAGCAGGGTCCTGGGAAGTCTGTAGATTTTGGGCTTTTTGAGACCTGACTGCCAGGCAGCTAAATCAGGCAGCTACTGCCTACTTGCTCCAGGGCCGAGCTCTCCCTCCACACAGCGGGAAGTTACAGCACAGCTCCCTGTTATGGTTGAGAGCCAGAGGTAAAAACAAAGAAGTGTTATGGTCCAAAAGCAAACCAGAAAAATAGTTGAGAGAGGCCATGGGTAATTCTGTGTTGAGATGGCACCATGGCCAAGGAGGCCTTGTGAGTTATGGTGCAGTTGTAGGTGATATATAGTGTGTCTATCAGATGTGAACATCATCTGTGTGAATTCTGATGTTGAGGATGAGCCTCAGACTATGGTATATGAGCAACTGCAAGGCTGAGAGCAAGGACAGAGTTGTCTCTGCCCACAGAAGAGACTGCAAACATTTCCATAAACCCTATTGCATTCACAGAAACAGACATGGAAAGAAGACACATGATCCTTTTCTTTAAATCTTCTTCCTTGGTAGTTGGCATTTTTGCTTTCCTGATGGTCATCCAGATGTCTCTCTGGGCCCAAAAGAAACACAAGCTGTATCTGAAGAGATTTTATCCAGAAGTGCGGAGAAAAGCAGCTATGATTCCTATCATCTTCTGAGATCTTCGTAAGAGTTGGAGTCCAAATGTACAGTTGAAGAGCCAACTCAGAGCCATTTCATTGAGTAACCAAGTGGATCAGAGGAAGAACTACTGGATATCTTTTTCAGAAAATTAACAATTCAAGACAAAGGGCTTTTAATTAAGTGCAAAAATACAGCTCTTGAATTCTTGGTTCCTGCTAAAAGATATGATTTAATTAGATTTTCTGTAATGGACCTAATTGGAAAGGGACAAGAAAACTGCTTATATTGAATGTTAGATATTTAGCTGGTGTAAGTGGGCACAGATGCTGTTGCAATTAATGAACACGACTCATCTGCATGCATTCAGGTCTGGTAATTTTAAGGTTCAGAGTTATATGTTGACAAGAGTCTTGGATTTTTGCATTAGATGTTTCACAGCCTTATTTCTATTAAACTGCACAAAATCAGCACATTCTGCCTCAGCTCCTCTAAACCATCACATCAAAGGGTGACTGCTTTGCTGTGAGCACCATATAGTCTAGCTTCACAAGGTTTTTCTTTCTTTTCTCTTTTTTTTAAATCAAATTTCATATCAAATTGTTCAGTACAAATTGGCTTAAATTGGTCACTGCAAAGAGGTCTAGCTTTCTTTTCTTTTCTTTTCAGATAGGCAGATCAGCTCCACAATCTCAGAAGGGCACTGTTTGTGAGGTGCTTTCCATTTTGCTACTAATTTGAGGCATGACCTTGGGTACATCATTTAGGTCTGTCTCCCTTTCCTATTGAACAGTCTGGAAACAGCAGAAGACTTTCTGCACTAACAAGCATGTTAAGATCCCCCTGTTCAGTGCCTGACTGCATCCAGACACCATTCACCTTACTTGTATCAGGCACTGTGAAATCCATGGGCACAAGGTGAACCAGAGTACAGCTTGTTATCAAAAAGGAAAGAGATCCTGCCACATGCATTTCTGTCCATATTTTAACTGCCTCAGATGGACACTGCTGAAAGGCTTCAGCTCCCCTTAAGTTTGGTCAGGCTCTATCTTTGCTTTCCAGGACATTATTTCTAAGGGATCCTCTGGGCTTGTATTCAATTCCTGAAAACACTATGTAGCTCCATTTGCAAATCAGTGGCATCCGTGTCATCCAGAAGCACAATTTTAGTCACACAGAGCAGAAAAACCAGAGCTGCTTCAGCAGGTATTAAGATATGGAGAGTTAGGGCATTAAGTCCTTTTTCCATTCTATTTCTGTTGCACATTTATCAATGTCTTTTGGTTCCCTTAGGCTGGTGAAAAAGCTTGCCTAAAGAACTTTATAATCATTAGAGAAACACTGTAGAGTACACAGGCAAGGCAGGCAGTTTGTCTCCTAAAGGCGCCATTATCTTTGCACCAGCTCAGGTGTTCTAACAAAGTTAATTTGCCCAGTAAATTGGGTTCATATCCCTCTTCTAATGTCTAACTTGCAACACTTATCCTATTAGCCACTGTAACTCGATTTCATCTTTGTAATGTAAATAGATCACTTTCCATATTTTTAAACTTGTATCCTGTGAACACCTAAAATTTTTATTCCTCTCAACAGAAAACCCTAATCAAAGTGAATATCTGCTTCTCTAACCCAGACTGCTACTAAAGATCTATTTTTGAAAAATTATTTTCTGTACTCTATAATCGCGTACTTAACAACAATATTTTTAAAACTCTTTTTTTCCAGACAGTGTTAGATGCGTGAGTCAAGACTGTTGTCTGTTTTTTTAATGCAGCTACTGGGGATTCTTTTAATTTCATGTTTATGAAATGTCTCATTTTATCAATCTTCAAGTTTAAAATAGTCCATGTGGGAGGGCAACTTACCAAAATTAATTACTTATCTGTTAATCTTTTGATTGCAATGGCTGCAGCTTTAAGTTTGTTCAAGGCATGTTTCCAGTGTGATTCCGATGGCTAGGAATATGGTTCCTAGAGTTAGCTGAGGCAAAGGAAATACTTCAGGAATTGTTCACCCTGTTCATTAGTTGGTTGTTCAGTACATGGGGTGGGTAGGAGAAGGGTTTTGGCTCTTGTAGTAAATGACTGAAGCTTTAAAGCAAGGTAAAAAGTAAAGTAAAGAGTAAGAGCAAACACTAAGTAAGAACAAGTGAAGATGAGTTGCAGAAGGCTGTCTCAGATACACATGATAAGATATTTTGAAATTCATCAGTGTAGTGCTGATGAGCTAAAACTGCTCTGAACAGTGTTAAATGGCTTCACAAATGGCAATAAATCTAACTTCCTGCACCTTCACAGATCTTCTTCTATTACACTGCCTTCTCTGATTTTCAGGGCAAGTTTCATGTGATTAGAACAGGTAAGTTAACTTCCTGACATGGGGGGCATGTTCTGCTTTAAAACTAAAAGTATATAAAAATGGTCGGTCTTTGTTTTGCTAAACCCATTGGATGCCTTGCTTTTACAAAACACCCAAAACACAAAAAGCCCAGGCAAAGAAAAAAAAAAAAGGCAAAAATAAGTATTACTATATAAAAGACTATGATGGACAGTGATTTAAACCATGAGCACCATGCACATTTTGAACAAAAACAATTGTCCTCACACAAATATTTTCATGAGAAAGTTTGTCATAATTGTTCTGATTACCTGGGAAAAATGCCTTATTAGCCTCTCTCTATACTGGTATTTCTTGTATTAGGGGTTGATGAGGAAGTAAATGGTCAACTGCAAATTCCTTTGACTGTATTTCCTCTTAAGCACAGACCTACCTTTTTCAGAGCCCTCAGTAGAAAGAAGGTATGGGCAAGGCCACCCCACTGCCAGAATGCTGCCATGTTTCAAGGTTAAAGGGAAGGAGTCAACCTCCAATATGAGCCATTAGATGCAACTCAGTACTTTTCATGTGAAGCTGCTCCTAAGGTATTGTGAAGGATGGCACCACTCCGGTGAACTGAAGGCATTGGTGTCCGTGGAGAAGGGAAAATAATCAGGACAACGTGAATTACATTTTGCAGTACTGCTTCTCCATGAGGGCCATGAAATCCACTACTTACAACAAAACCTGATTTGTCCCTTTGAGCTAAATCCCTTTCTGATGCTGTTTTCCTCAGTTTTTGTATTCGGAAAGCTGACTGACCACAGGGCAGTGAATCCACTCTCTATGGTGCCCTGCCCTTGCTGTTGCTCCCAGGGCAGTGTGACTGTCCTGTGGCTTCTGTCAGCACCAAAGCTTTCCTAACTCCCTGTAGAGGCAAATTACAGCATTTCTCATGAAAGGCAGGAGGCAGCAACACTGTACAGCAGAACAATCGAGTGGTTGAAGTTGGAGACACATTCTGGTTAGCTGTGAGGAGCTGTGCTGTCCCATGTATTGGAACAATTCCTGCTTAACGGTCCTCCAGAGCTAAACCATCTAAGCCAAGAAGCCACAAATAAAGCAAGATACAGACATTTCGGGGCTACTAGGCAACAGTTTTGTCAGGAACTTTGTAAAAATAAATCAGATGGAGTACGAACAGATCTTTCTTGGCCTGCCCAATAAGGACTGTGTGAATGGCATTGCTCAGCCAGTGGGTTCAAAGCATATCCCAGAATAATCACTCCCAGTCCACTTGGAGAGACTGCCCAATATCCAGGTACCTCCGTGTCAGGTCACCCTGCAGCTTACAGCTGGGTTTCTGCTGTGACCCTCCAGATGGGCGAGTCTCATCTTTCCCAAATTATTCCCAAGACTTTCAAATTCAGGAGCCTGAAGCTGAGCCTAAATTTAAGCCTTCAGATATACACACTTGGATTTTTGTGGCTAGCTCTTGCCATAAAATGCCAACCTGGAAAAGAGCAGGCACCAGCTCAGGATTCCTGGTGGTGCAGGGAGGCGTTGTGATGGGGAACCGACGTGGCAGATGCTTCTGTACACGACTTGGCAGCCTATATTTGGATTCCCAGTTTGAAAAAGCCCTTAAGACCCAGCCATATGTTTATCTTATAAGATGGTTACCATATCCTCGCAGCTGACAGGTCTGAAAATGATCTCAGTGATTTTGTCTTTCCATAGGGAAAGGGGAGCTCAAAAGGACACTGAAAGCAGGAGAAGTGAATAAAGGCAGATGGTCATCCTTTTTTTAAAGATGCTATTATCACCAAAATATCTTGTATTTTCCATTGTTTTGTATAAAGTAAGTGACTCTAAATTGGCTTTTATCACACTAGGAACTGAGATAAAACAGCCTGCTATCAAAGTAGTTCTTTGAAAGAGAGCTTGCAGTGATAGTTACATATAATAAAATAAAAATCACTGAATGTGAAGACTTCTAAAGCTCACTATAAGAGGAAAAAAGCTATAGGAAAGCAAGAGACTATTTATCTATTTATAGTTTTAACAAGTGCAGCTGAACTAAAAATTAATTCAAACCATAAAGAGCTTTTCAGCAAGCTAATATTTTTCACATGATGCTTTATTGGCTTTCCTTTTCCATATTTTTCTAGGCACAAGTTTTGTCTACAAGTGATAATCCCTGTCATTAACATTCATGGAAGTTCTTAGAGAAACAACTGTATACCTATCCCAGTGTTCGATAAATAAATGTGGACGAAGTGTTGTGCTGTCATTGAACACAGATTGGTATCTATATGAACAATATTTTTTCATGAAAGGCCTGGTTTATCATAGGTGAATGCACAGAGGCTGCCGTATAGCTACAATTCAAGGGGCTTCTCACATCACACATGCTTAGCATCACAGAAGAATGTTGATTTTAATGATCTCTGCACATCTTCAGCCGTCTACAACTCAAACCGAAACTCTTTCTGTGGATACCAGAACCAAGAGCCGAGCTGTCCCACAGCTGGTCCTGGTTGTGGTCCTGGTGTTTGGTTATTCATTTGTCTGGCACACCAGAGACTGGCTCTCACCTGGCTCTGGTCTGTGAGGACATCTAAGAAAACATTCATTTTTCCTTCTTGTCTGACTGGACATGCAGTTGTCCAGATGAGGTTCATTGTTCACTGTGAGACTGAAATAATCTGCATTGAATCTCCTTGTTATGTAATAGTCAATCTAAGACCTCCTTATAAAAAGAAAAGTTAATGGTTTCTGTAATATATGTGCTTAGATTAAAAAAAATCTACCACAAAGTAACACCTCCACACTACCCAGGCTTCTAACATGTACCTGCTTTTATTTAACTTCTAAAGCTTTTGAAGACTGAGGAACCGAGTATGAGGAAATCATTTATAGTTTAAAGAAATGTGTAAGAGTATTTAATAATACTAATGAATTCTATGTATAAAAAAACAAACCACATCTTTTGTCGAAGAAATCTGATTGTTAGTCAGTTTCTTCCTAACACACAGTATTCTTCCTGTGAAAAAGTAATATATCTCTACCAGTGATCCCTTTCATTGTTTCAAGTACCTGGTCATACTCAATGGGAAAAGGCTTTTGCTTCAAAATTACAAGTTCCACCATTTGGGGGCTCTTTTAAAGCACTACAGGACAGGCTCCAGAGAAAACAGACCACATCAATCATTTTTTTCCTCTTATTCATACTAAAAAGTTTATAAGTTTTCAGTTGGCTGGTGAAACTGTGACACTGTTACAAAGCAAACAAATATTTAAAAAGGTGTCCCTCTCCTCAAGACAAGAATAGAAATAAAAGGTACTTTTTATCTCTTCTATTAATAATATGAGGCCATTTCCAAGGTTCAAGGGCATCCTTGCAGAAGAAAACATTGATTAGAAATCTGGAAGAACAAGACTGTGGTTGCAGTGTGCTTTTAGGGATTAGCAGCTATGTCTTTTTGAAAGAAATTTCACTCTTTCTGACAACCGAGCTTGAAAGAAATGGATTAAAGATGACACATCTCCAATATCGCATCTAATGAAAAACAAAGTACCTATTCTTGAACCAAGAGGGAATATTTGTCATATATACAAACGCTGTATTCTTCCACCTTCTTTGCAGAAGGTGCTTTGAACTGGACTTGTAAACCTTTCATTCAAACTCGTAATTATTTACCTGTTAGAGCTTTGATATACACAGCTATGTCAGAGGAAAAGTACTTGATTTCAAAACACTGAGGATGAAGAATCTATTTGTGCACTGTAAACTAATTTCAGCCGTATTGCCCCACATATATGTGATTATTTTGCTGCCATTTTTAGATATCCTTCCAATAGCCACATGAACAACAATGTTCAGCCATGTTCAGAGACTTGTCAAATATCCCACCCTAGTCCAGGTGCAAAGTACAGAACTAAATTTTGAAGCAGTGAATTGCAATACCTGGCACTACCTGAGCCCTAACTTCAAAACACCTCTCCTTGTTTCCTTTGCTCCTAACCTCTGCAGGGCTGAAGCTACTCAGGGACTCCTTTCTGCAAAAGCACTGGTGTAATTCTTCCAGGTTTGGAAGTATCTTACTATGAAATCATAAATCTGGAACAACAGAAGCAGCAACACTCTCAAGTGCGTTTTCTTATTCAGCGGGCCCTAATAGATAAAACAAAGATGGATATTGTGCTTTTATGGATACAGGGACAAACTGAACAGGGCTGTAGTAATTAGAGAATTGGCTTCTCCTCAGGGGTTCAGTGCCTTGGGCACCTATCCCAGGAGAACGCAGTGCAATAAAGATTTACTGCAATCTAACAAAGGCGATCTTGATTATGGATCTGAAATTAAATAAGCAGGTAATATATTCTGATCACATGCAAATATTTGCTAGAAGCTTTACCTCAAGCATTTTTGCACTTGGTTTGAAAATACTAATTTTAGAATAATTCTCACACATTATAATCACATGATGGACTTGCACGGAATGTGAGAGACTGAAATGCTAAAGTGTTAATGGCTCGATCGGCCATTTGCAAAAGCAGAAGGGTGATTGTGGAGGCCAAGTTTGCACCTTCCAGCTGAAGAGGAGGAGGACAGTGTTTGGGTGTGTGGTGGTGAAACCTCTGATCTGCTTAAGAACGCTCAGGTGCAGAGTGGGTGTGCACCCACCACTGGAGGATGACCATGAGAGACTGACCTTTGTTTAGCAACAAGATGGATTTTTGAATCAGATAAGGGAAAAGGCTGATAAGAAGCAGATCCTGGGAGATGGGATAATGCTTTTTATCATGTCAGTTTCCTCCCTCACATGACTGGCTCAGGTGTAAAAATCCCCCCCCTCAGGGCAAGGTATTGAGTCATTCACGAGTAGGCCTGAGGGTATTCATCCCTTCAGATGGGGCATATCTGGGTCAACTATGCCGATGAGAGAGGCAGCTGCATGTCTTAGAAGGTGTCATAAACCATCAGAGACCCCCGAGGTGCTCCCAGACTAATTTCTTGGGCTTTCCACCAGAGGACTGCGCGTGACCCACGGTGTTGCATAGGACAGTGTAGTATTCCTCACCCAAGGATAGGCACCTGGACATTCCCACCTGAACCTGAACGTATATTAAGCCATCGAACTTTGTGTTGTGTGGGCTCTCCCCACATCAGAGGGATCAAGACTTTGACCATCACTTTGACCAATGAGCATTGAAATTGCAACAATCAAGTCTTGTCACTGGATCCATGCATGGTGGTATCTTTCCATTGCACTGTCTACTCTTATCCTTTCTTTTTCTTTCTTTCTTTTCCTTATAGATTTTCTGAAGTGACATCTTTATACTTTTTTATTGCTATATTTCTACAGATAATAACCAAAATGGTTATATACATCCTCTCCATTGCAAACAAATTGTTCTAAAATAAACCTGCCATATATATACATACATACATATACACACACATATATATATAGACACACACACACATTTATATATATATATAAACAGTGGCCATTCAGTGTCATTTCACTCTAATCTGCCCCAAGGGATCTATTAACAATAATCTCAGTTACCTTTGCATTCAATGGGGAGCTCATAACAACAGAGTAATGCAAGTTACACAGGGAATTACTGCATGCTCTGTTCTCATATATAGTTGTCTTCATTGTTTCTCAGGGAAATTAAGTGCTTTTCCTACCAGTGAAGTGGTGTCCAATTTTCCTGCCCTTCTGAACTGCAATACCAAATCCTTAGAGCAGACACAAGACTTTGACTGAGGGTGTCAGTGTGTGTGATCTTCACAGAGGGAGTTCAGAAGTCACAGATAGGAGAAAAGAATCCCCACAGATTGCCCCACTCCATTGCTGCTGGTCCTGAGCCCATGAAGGACCAAAGCCCACCTCAGGCCCTTCTTCTCCCTCTCAAAGTTCCTTTGCTGACAGTCCTGGCCCTGTCACAAAGTTTCAGTGCACAAGTCCTCTTGGAACTATTCAAGACCTGAAGTGTCACGAGTCTGCCACAGCTGAGCTAGGAGATGTGCTGCAGGTGCAAGGTCAGAATGCTGAAACCAAATGCAAGATGGGCTTAACCATATAAATAAGTAGCCCACCAAACATCTTTTTACCTTGAGCAAGTAATTGATCAGTAACTTCTTATCCCTTAGGCAATTCTTTTGGTCCTTCCTAGCCTGTGTTTCGTTAAGGCTCACATCTGACTCGCTCTCAGCAGCAGAGGACTGCCCAGACCAACAGAAGTGAGCACAGCATCCATTGCTATCAAACACTTGGAAAAATGACTGCTTTTATTTACTGGCAAACAATTCATATAAGAGCACTAAATCTGGGCGAGCGTAAGGCAATATGGGGCAGTTTTGCCTATGGCAGTTCTGGGGCCTTGGGACTGCAGATGCATATATCATTCAGAAAGGATATCTAAGCAAGTAAAAGGAAATACCCTGTGTAATCACACAGTTATGTCGTAATTATATGCAAATAACACATTATAAAACATGCGGATAAGATCCCCACTTCTCAGCAGCCCAAAGCAGTTCACTTTTTAGATATCATTGAGCAAACAGAAATAAAAGCAAATCCTTCAGGGCCCACAAATCTATGGTTGACATACACAATCAATAGGCAGTTACAAAGAGAGAAATACTGCAGGAGTTTTCTTATTCGAGATAAGGAGCGGGGGGAGAAACTTTGCTTCCCACTCCCCCCATTTTCAGCAGAGAAAATAAAATTGATTCATTGGTTACAGTGCAAGGAGATGAGCATCTCCAGCAGAAATTAAGGGCACAAGCAAGGTCACAATACATAAAAATTTCAAGCAGCAGCAGACAGAGCTGGCTAAACTGACTGCCATTTTAACTGCAGTTGTTGATAAAACCGTCACATTAAGAGGCAGGCTAAAGGATGGTCAAAAGGTTAAGCCAGGCAGGTTGGTACAGAAAACATAAAAAATGTCCTCTGCCACAAGAAATGTCTGCGGATGAGGCTTCTCCTGCTGCTGTCTTTATGGGGAGGAGGATGCAAAACTCAGGGCAAATAGGGGTCCTGCTGATGCCTTGATCTCAGGCAAGCCCTGTAGGACTCGTCGTTTGAAGCCGACAAAGGTTAGTGGCACCAAAACTCATGCTTGGTATTTCTATCACTTCTAGAGCTTCTAATGATTTTCCCTGCAACACATTTTCTCTCTATTTCATTTTCCTTCATCCCCAGAGGCTATACTATATGTCTTTATGTTGCAGCAAAATATTCTACAGATGTAAGTAAAGAAAGCCATCTGTTCTTTGAAAATGCAGTGTCTCAGCTAGGATTTTTTTAGGTTAGGGTTTTTTTCCTTTTTTTCTAATTAATACAACTAATCCATCAGTTTGCGTGCATTTCACACATAGATGAAGTACCAAGCATTTCAGTGTAAGCTAGGAGAGAAAAGTTCAATCAATCAAAAAATCACTACTTTTCTCCCTTTTGACTTTTGATTTACAAAGTGTTGCATATTTATGTTTATACCAGGAATCAAAATGTACTAGTTCCCACTGGGAGCCTCATTTCCAAACCTCCTTTTCAGGAATGAGTTGCTCACAATGTTTCTTTCTCTTCAATCAAGCATCATTTCCTTGCTAATTACCGCAAATTACAAGTGCAAGGGGCAGCATTCCCTTGTTTTCTGAGAAAGAGCCATGTGGGCTGAACGCTGCGAACTGGAAAACACAGCGTTTTATTTCCCAATCAGAAACATACTCTGACTGATCTGTACATGGGAGTCTGACATAGCTTGAACTGTGAGTGAACCAAACCTGATGCTTCAGACCACTGGAAAGTCAAAAGCACCAGCAGGAAGATTCAGCATGCTGCCAAGGGGAAAACAAATGTAGCTGGAAAGCTCTGACCTTTTATTTAACAAATGTAATATGGCATAAGGTATGAGGGGCAAAAGTATGCCATAACTGAGACTTACCGTACACTCAAATTTTTGCTCTGAAAATGGGCTACCCTTATACTCAAAATGGGACTGTAGACATGGGGCCACTATCCAGGTTGTACCATCTGTGGGATGGATGCAAGAGAAATGGGTAAGAAACAGGCTGCCTCTCTCCTTAACCCAAACTAAGGGTCAGGAAGAAGCAGAGGGTCTGATGGGGCAGAAGGTCTCTGAGACCTGCTGGCTCCCAGGGATAACCTGGTGGTGCAGTGGGTCACACATTTCCCCAAGCCTTACTTGGGGATCCAGCCCCAAGAGGCTTCTCGTTCCGTCACCAGTCTGCACGGCTCCAGAGCAACCTCAGGGCAAGAAGGGCCAAAGGCAGCAGAGACAACAAAGTGTCCCTTTACCGAGCAAGCAAAGCTTATTGCTCCAAGTGAGCTAATATCCTGGAAACTCTTCCCTGTGCCTCATGTTCCCTTGCCATTGATGGTGCATGTCTCCAGAACAAAAGCTGTCCACAGTGCAGATGGCCATTGTAATCTCCCTGAGTGACATAAATAAAATAGATGAATGCAAGCAGACTAATGATCTACTCTAGGAAGGTTGGTTATGATGCATTGAAAAGAACAGCTGGTTGTCGGCAACATATTTATCAGGAATTTAAAAGAAAACAACAGCCATATAATCCAGAGGATTTAATGACAGAGTGGAACGAATGCTGAATAAATGCTCCTTTTGATAAATTCACAAACATTTGGGTGATGCAACAGTGATTTATATTCTTCTGAGAGAAATAAACAAATTAAGGATTTCATGGCCTTGTGGAGAACACATTTTGTAAAAGTGAATTTCTGTGTACTTTCAGATAAACCTTATCTCCTTGGTATTAGTGGAAAACAAACCATGGTACTTTCACCTTGCAAGAAACTCCAGATTTTTGGTATTTAGTTGGCTTGTTACTCTGCTCTCCCTAAATCAGGTAAGAAACATTTGTTGCTTGCTGAGCAATATATTACAGAGCAGAGTTTTATACCTGGTCCATAGTGAAACCATGAAAACTATAGTAAAATTTTACCTCTGTGAATGTCAAAAATGTTTGACTGAAAGTTTAGTTTTAACAGTGTCAAAATGTTTCCTTGCAACATGGTAAAATCACTCCCACTCACAGGGTTGCAGAGTATGACATTTGTCTTTAAAAATTACTAATCATCCAAACTAATACAAATAGGCAGTACTATTGATGAGTAAAATGAAACTATTTTAAAAAAGTGCTCTGTCTGAATTCTTCTGTTGGATATCTTCCTACAGAATTTTCAGATGTCAACAAAAGAGCATTTTCCAACAAAAATCATTCCACAAAATAGCTTTGGCCAGCTCTGAGGAAAATGACGATAGCTGAAGGTAAAAAGTACATGAACCTCTGGTCCTACGTGCTCTCAAGCATCAGACCTCTTGCATCTGTTCTCCCCAGTACTTATATTTGTACACTGGTACACTGTCCAAAGTCACAGGGACAGGCAGGATGACGGAGCCTCTCCTGGATGCAGCAGCACTGCACTGAGCACTGTTGGTTTGCAACTCACTAAACCCAAGCATGCAGAAGCCGACCCCTCCTTGTGCACCCTACAGTGCCACAAACAATAGAGTTCGAGACTGGAAAGAAGCATTTAGTTAAGTCAGCACTTAGGGGTGCATTGCCATTGAATCATGGCTATCACGTTCATCACATCGGATAGCTCTAAGCCAGAAGTAAGAGAACTCTTTCCTGCCCCACCCTGTGGGCACTGGCAGGATTTGAAGCACATCCCATACGGATTCCCTGATGAGATCAGGCTCTCAGGAGAATTTCTCCTGCATTTCTGACTTGTTATGGGGGATGCACTGCCCAGATGGCTCTCAGTAGGCTGTTATGGGGCAGGAAGCCCTAGATACATAACACCACAAATTAGACATTGCTAAAATGCTGGCAGGATTTTCAGACATGATCAATAGGCAGAGGATCCTACTAACAAAATCTTGCTCTTACTTGTTAGCATGAGATGTTTTTGCTGTCTTTTGCTGAGGTCCTTGCTGAAATGCAACTCCATCATCATCCACAAACATTCATCTGTAAACATGCATGATTTTCACTATGCTGAAGGTAGTTATTCTGTACCCTAACTGTTACCAGCATTGTTATTAACCTGCATTACATGGGCATTCAGAGCACTCTGGTTGCCATCCTGAGTCAAGACACAGTCACACACATACTTAACCCCAAGCAGACTGCAAGCCCCACACAAATCAATGGGTTAAGACTTCTGCAGCCCTCAGGATCTGACATTTAACACTGAAAGCAGTGTTAAAACTCTTTCCCTGCCCACAGTACTCAGCTATGTGAAACGGACATTCTTTCAGCACTGGCAAAAAGTTCATGAGCTCATCAGGGGAATAGTGTTTCAAGTTCACCAAGATGCCTATTTCTCTTTCTGTTGACTGCTGAAGGAAGCAATGATCCATATTTCCTACCACATGCTCCATTCCTCCAGACAGCTCAAAGCCTCCTCCTGTTTCCCATACTTAGACCCGCTGTTGCTTATTAGTTGCTACATTAACACCTGAAGCAAAGATCAAGACATCATTATGCTAGGCTCTGTAAACAAAAATAAAAAGGAAAACAATCCCTTACTCCCATCTGAGCATGAGGAGAAGAGGCAAATAATGCAACCAGGTATGAGGGTGATAAATCTTCAGTTATGGAGGATAATGTAGAAAGAAAAAATCCTTCTAGATTTTCATTACCAAACTCATTTGAGATAAACTGTAGGAACGATATTTTCTTGGAGGGGAAACGAACTTTGTACAGTTAAGTCTTTGCTGTCAAAAGCAAAAGATAAGAATGACCTTTGCTTTTAATGTATTTGTCTCTCCATATCCATCATAGACAGTGAACCCAGTCTATTAGCACCATTGGTCTAACACTAAAAGTCAATTTGATTTAACCATACTTGCTGGCACTGCAAACTGCCTGACTATCACTCAATTAGAAAAGAGGCATTAGCTCAGGTGTTGCTCAAACTCTAGCTGCTCCTTTGCCTTTGTAATGTACCTGAGATTCTGCTTTAATTCGATGTTCTGTAATCACCTGGGTTTAAATCAATCCAGCACTGTCAAAAGCATATGGGTTCAAATGAAAATGCAACATTTAAAATACAAATAACCACTGAAGGTAGATTTTAAGTGCTAGTGCTGTATCATTATGGTGAAGCTGACGCCATTTACAGCAACATTAAAGCAAGTGTTATTAAGAGAAAATGAGGCATTTGTCAATGAGTGTTTTTAGTACCATTAAAGGTCTTAGAATTAACAAACTTGCAATATTTTGACTAAAACAAGCTCATTCAAAGGCTCTTTTTAGCACATTAGCATCTTGCTAGACTTTGAGGATGTTTCAGGTCTTCCTTCCTTAACTTGTAAAGGAAGAAATCAAATTCCAGTAAGAGTGTTATATAACTGTGGAAGTGTACTACTTGCTGTTGCATGTACACTTTGAGATACAAGTACTCAAAATAGAAAGATCAGCCTTTTTGCTGGAGAGTATAACATTTAATTTCCAGGGTCCCAAAAGGAAATATGAACCAAGTTCTGATCTCCCCAGTCATTACTGAGGGATTTTTTTATTATATTAATTACCCATTATCTTTTATAGGACCATTTCTTCAGTGAGAATGCACCCGCTGAGATTAGAGGTCTGCCTCCAGTATCATAAAGTTAAAACAAGCTGTGAATATCACAGATGGGCATACATTTATTGCAAGAGAATTTTTTGAATATTCAGTTGCAGAGAACCTTCTGAAAACCAATCTGAGTTGTTTGTAGAGTCCTTAAAAATGTATTACTCTGTTTCACCTTCAAACACCTGTAGTGTCTTGTCTATGTGGATATTTCAGTGTAGAAACACACATGGAAACCCCCACATATATCCATGAAAGATATGTTTCCCCCTTCAGGAACAAACACCTGGATTTTACTCCCAAATACTGGTGTGTCAGCACCCTCCCTGGACCAGCCCAAATCCTTGAGTTTCCCTCTCTCTTTAATACAATGCTTCTTTACAGACTTGACTCAAAACCAATGAGATTTCTGCAGTACATTGCAGGAGAATATTCTTACCACAGAAAAACAGGTTTAAAATTTAATGTCTAGTTCTGGTTGTGTACCTTTTGGTGTTCCTAATAAAAGCCCACATTACACCCAGACTACCTTACAAATGAAAATGTGACGATGTCACAGTGTCATGAGCCCACGAAAGGCTTGGGGCACAGCTGTGGGCAGCCTGGTCCAGAGCAGAGCACAAGGCTATGGCCACCCTGCATCATATGAAAGGTCCATTTTGTTTTCAAAAGCATCCAGAAAGGAGGACAGAAGAGAAGCATAATGACAAAGTGACTGCATATGACTTTGGACTGACACAGCAGGTGTATCTACATGGTAGAAGGCAAGGCTCATTCTACAATCCAGAGTTAACCCCAAAACATTTCTAGGGCAGAAAATACATAACAGTAATAGCACATGCACTCAGGAAAATACACTCTGCTTAAAAGATCTGCATCTTGCAGACTACAGTTGCCACACATCTACCCAATTCCAAGCACAGCAAGAGAAACAAACTGTAGTCTTATTTGGTCTATCTACCTGGTGTTAACCAAGGTATACACCCCTAAGCACTGTATGCATTCATTAGAACACAAAGCCCTCCCACTGTGCTGAAAAGTGTGAGGAGAAACTTCAGGCTTCTTTCCCAAATGGTTTTCACTTCTGCTAGGTTATATTTACAGGTCCTAAGCAGCTCATGCCATGTGGACGGGGCTGGCATCCTTGTTAACTGAAGTCCACATGTGATGAGACACAGAGAGGCTATAAGAGCGCCCTTCCAGTTGGCTTAAAGACAGAGTGAGAGAAAAGAAAAATGCATGAAGACTCAGGTAATAAGAACAAAGGCTTTAAGTTAAAAGAGACTGTGATATAAATAAAATTGTGCTGAAATGCACGTGGAGCAGGCTCGACATGTTGTCACTGCAAGTGCTGTCCCTTTCACTCGAGGAAGGTCTGGCTCAGTGGCTTATTGCTCAATTATAAAGTTAATCAAAGAACTAATTGAGCTTGGTCTTTTGAGCCTTTTCTTATGGATTGACTTTTATTAGAGCTGAGGACATGAGGAAAGTCATAAAGGGCAAGGAGATGATAAGCCTAATATGTAAGAGGAATGATAGTAATATGTCATATTTCTGAAGCCAAAATTGGGTTGTAGGAAGGAATATGACAGAGCCATGTACCTTTTAAAACCCTATAACCTGCATGGAATTTGAAACCTTTCTTGCAGTGTTTTGCCATCTCAATTGTTAATTTCTCTAACTGTGCTTCCAGCTTTTCTAGTCTGTTTTCAGCAAACCAGTGCCTGATGTGAAGGAGATGATCTGCCTGTAACAGAAACTAAGGACTATAGCTCTTCTTTTAGAACAAAATGATCTCAAGGATAAAACTTAGTTATCAATGTGATATTAAAGATCTGCACGTATAATAGCATTTACATGAAGAAAAAAAATTACAGAAGGGGCCCAGCACTAATATAGACCATGTAGAAGAAGGATGATTTCTTAAAGGTGTTGTTCAAAGTGAACTTGCATTATTTGATGTGGGCTTCAAAATGAAGGTGCTTGGTTAAGTTATGTGAAGAAACAGCAATGAGTTACAGTTCTTGACATTTTCATGCTGTTTTTCTAAGACTAATATGGAGAAAAAAAATTGTTCTACACTTCAGAGCAATTAGAATATTTTACGTTTTAAAATTGTTTTGGAGAGCGCATATTCTGCAAGTGTCTTAGCTCATACTGGATAATGATGAGCAAGTGAAACAGAATGTCATGCTTTCTAAAATGTAAATATAAGGAGGTATTCTTTTCTCTTTCCAATGACTATCCTGTGCTACAATTACCTTTCTTTTGGCTGTCTAAATAATATCCTCTTGATGAAAAGGAAAGTGCTCATGGGAACTTCCATCACATGGTTACAAAGGAAGAAAATAACTTATTTAATGCATAGCAGTCAGGATTCAAAGGGAAAGAATTAAAATTGAATATGCTCCCTGGCTATGGGATTTTTCCTCATATTTGGTCTGGTATGAGATAAGAGCTACTGACTGGAAACACATGGCTAGTGTAAAGTTCAGGGTCAGGTGTTTGGGCACACACCTCCACTTCTGAAAGCTGATGCAATATAAGCCATTTTGGTGATGCTGATTCCCTCCTTCCAGGAGGAACCATCTTCCTTAGAAGATAATGTGGGGAGACCTTGACTGAAGTTCAGGGGACAGCTTGCCAGTTCTATTCAAAAATATAAACCCAACAGGGCATAGGCAAAGGATGATCAAAGAAACTACAAGTTCATTTTCGAGAGTGAACTAAGAGTGTTTGTCTTACTTAGCTTAGCAAAACAGAGGTCAAGAGAGATCTGACTGAGCTCTGATGCATGCCTAACTGGGATGAGACACCATGGCCATCTGTGATAGCAGCAGACAGAATTTAAGTGATCCTTTCCTGCCCTACTTTTCCACATTCATTTTCTTGGTGGGATTACCATTTACAGAAACTACTCTGCTTTGCAGTCTGGGATGTTATTGATGCTTTCAAAGACATGTAAGGATGTCCTAGTAGGGCAGATGCTTCCCTCGGTGAGCCTCTGAATTTTGGACCAAATTTCATGCTCCTGCAGAGTATGAGAGTACACATGCCTCAACCTATATGATTCTCTTAAAGTCAGATCTCTACATGGTACAAAACAGTGGTTCTAAGATACTAATATCATGAAGAGAAATATACAGCAGAAGGGACAGCCCTTTATTCTTTAATTAACTCGTACAGTTCTTCAGCCATATCGTACATCAAGCCTGGCCATAAAAATGGCAATTTTATAGTGTATATAAAAAGAATAAAATGATTCACGGAGACTGAAGATCCATTTACTGCAAAAGTATATGCCTGTTTGAGTACAACAGATTCCAAACAGATACATTACTGTGACCCATAAAACTACTTCAATAACTTATTTACTGTAACTTTGGGTGACACTGTCACAGATTATTAGTTTTGTAAAACGTTTAGGTGCATCAGGTCATCGTATTGTTTATGAAGGGATTTTTTTTGGTCAGATGTGTGATGTTGGTGTGTAGTGAATGGTCATTGTAATTCCTCGATGTCCATTATTTTGTCTACATATTGTTAGGATATAAAATGAATGGGCGAACACCAGAATAGTTTGGGAAGTTTAAGACAAACCTAATTAGAGTATTTTGCACCTAAACTTTTTACCCTGAAAACTTGAAAGACAAGATTTAAATGCAACATAATTGTGACCAGTTTTAAAAAAATAAAAAAAGATAAAGTTTAAAATGCAGATGGGAATAAGAACTTAAATGCTGTAATCTCTGAAGAGGACCAGCAATCAAAGTCTAATATCCTCATATTGTGCCAGATAATGAAATATTAAGCTGGAGATAATAAGATTTCTTTCCACTGGATAGTCTTCAGCATAGTTAAACCTATGAATGAACAGCTGAAGTGTTTTATATAAGCAAAAGGTTATATGTCAAGGATTCTGAAGACTGAACCCCCCCCCAGCCCATTTACTACACACTCACATCACCCATTCTCTTTTAAAATTGTGCCATAATTAAATGCATTTCAAGAAAGACCATTTCACTGAGGTACACTGAGGGGGACTGGGGATGCAATGGACACTTTGTATCCAGCTTCCCTGAGGAAACAAAGGCTAGGTAACTGTGCTGCATGCATGCGCGCATCTACGCCTCCATCCCACTTGCAGTAAATGCAAATATTTCCATCAAAGTTGACAAAAAGGCAGAGATGTTAAGACAGTAAATTCCTAAAAGCTTTCCCAGAACTGGGAAAGCTAAGAGAGAGGTGTGTTAGCAGTCTCTGACTGAAGGAACAGATAGGGACAAGTCACCCTCATCAGCCTCTGAGAAGCCAACACTGGCACAAAAAGTCGTAGGAAACCAAACTAAATTCATCCCATGACCCATGGAGCTGCCAGCTCTTTAATGTGCCAGTGAGGTGCAAAAACACTGGCAAAATAATCACTGCACTGACTGTTTATGGTACTGGATTTCTGTGGTCATTCACCAGAGGTTTTATATTTTGAGCTACAAGGAGTAGATGAGTCCTCCATGCCCTCTATGGAGCAGAAAGAGAAAATTGATTTTTACACTGTAAGTAAAACTGCAGAAGAGAAATACTTCTCCTGGGGTCTTACGAAAGCCTATGAGACAAGCATAACTCAGTAAAACACAGCTCCCTGCCTCCTTAACTTCATGCGGAAATCCAAGACAACTGTCTCAGAAAAACCTTTAAAATGCAAACCAGGAATTACATACATGCCCCTTGAGGATCAATTCCAAGGTTTATGGAGTTTCTACCTCTGAGCTTGACAGCAAGAGGCCCTTGCAGAAGAACATAGATGAGGACATAGGCAGAGTGCCCATTCCTCTGGGATTCCCTCTCACCTTCTTGTAGTGGAGGGACTTGCATCTAACAGGTTACAAGTGGGCCATTGCATGTAATAGCTACCACTGGTCCTCTTTCCTTCCAATGTCTTTAATGTCTTTTTTTCCTGATCTTGCTTTTTGACAGATGTTTGGTCATTTTTACAGAACCGGTATAGATGTTTTGTCAATTTTCATCAGTACGATGGTGCTCTACATCACCATGCTGTACATCATCAGCCTGCTGTACAATGAATGAAAAAAGAACAATCTCTCACACTATTTTTCAAAGTCTATTAAATTGCTAACACAACGAGATGAGCAGTGTTTTCTCATGGAATAGTTTTTGAATATATGTTCTCTTTCACATGCTTATGAATGCCTATGCTCCTGTTAACTATTACAAATATTCACAGGACATCTCTGCTTCATTGCAAATTACAATTACCCGTTGATTAATCTCTTTCCTTGATCTACATTTTCGCATGATCCCATCTGTAGACAAATTGTGGAGAGTCAGACTTGGTCATAAAACCAACATCAAAATCAGGGACCACAGGAACTAGGTGGAGTTTTGTTTTTAAAAAGGGAAAAAGTACGGAGATTGTATAAGCTGGATGGGGAAGTGCAGTTTGGGAGTCAGCCCACCAAACCACTGTAGAGTACAAGATCAGACATGGAGTGTTGGTGCACCGAATGCAACATTGCAATTAAAGCATGGGATGCCAATGTAAGTAACATTTTTCCTATTTTTCCTTTTTTTACTTCTGCTAAACTTTTTGTTAAGCAGAATCTCACAGAAGTACTATTCCTTAACACATTAGTAAAATTGCCATAGAAAATGTGCATAGAGAATGTGTATTTACATTTGTAGCTGAACTACTTTTCCAGCAAAGGCAAAGCCAGGTTCTCTTGGGAACATATTTGGTCTTTGCAAAACAGTGAATATGTTGGGATTTTTCTTCTCTTTCTAAAATAAACCACAGTAATGCACAAAGAAGGTGGCAGATGGTCGCTTCTTAATCTGCACATGAAATATCTTCCAGTTACAGAATTTGTTGCTTAATGTCTCAAAGTCCATATTAATTATACACACTAACAGAGGGGCAGCACTGAAAATGACTGGATCTGGTTGTGAGCTTGCACAGTCTTCAGTGTGGAGTTTAATTGTTGTTCCTCATAAAGCAGCTGAAAAGCTCAGACAATGAAATTTTGCCAGATGGTTGTTGATAACACAAGATGTTGTGCTGCTTTTTCTGCTGCAAACTACTAGGGGAAAAGCAGGCCACAAAATCTCCCATGGATTTGAGGATTTGGCATTTTTTTTAAGTATGGGATAATATTCATGTTTGTTTTTGAGGTGATAACAAGGTCTACTAACTTTAAAATAAGCTATACGTGGCATTTGATTGCCATAGAGGCCCCATCCTGATCTTCTGCCAGGGCTAAATACTCAATAGCTTACTATCAGTCACTGAATAGCAAGAAAATATGTTTTTAATACACGCATTAAGAAATCAGATTAATTATATACCCACACTCTTGTGAAGCTGCAAACCTGCTGTAGAGAAACCAGCTATTTCATGATGCTGAAAGGAAGAAAAATACCATGGCAACTTTCCTGTACTGTTTAATCACATTTACTGAAATTTTACTAGGTGCTTTTGAAGTAAAATGGCAGGAAATAATCTATAAAAAAATAATGTGGTTTTAAACACAGAGACCTTGAATTTGAGTATAAAAAGGGATCCAAATCTCTAATTTAGTGGAACCAGTATGATTAAAAATAATTACATTTGTAAAGTGAACATTTGGAGGAAAAAATGATTAATGTGCTTAGTAATAACATCCATCTAATTTGTATAATGAGCATTTTCATTTAAAACCATGTTTTCATTCAAAATATGAGGAGATTAAAAAAAAATAACTCAGAATTGTTAGCATCATCTACTCATATTTCATCAGCATTCCGATTCTGAGTATGGCATGGCTTTGTGGCCATCCAGTCTTTACAAAAAACATCCAAGAATAACAACTTATAATCAAATTTTTTAATTTATAAACTCACATACATGCCATGAAACATTAATTGTGGCAAATCAAAAGAAATACCAGACATTTAAATACTGAGTGCTCGACATGTCAGCAAAAGCACAGAAGTTAGTAATCTATATGAATATAAATTAATGTTCATTAGAGCTCTATTAACTTTCCCTGATAACAACCTCGGAAAATATTATTTTGCCTTACTGTTTGTGGTTATAACCTTAGATTGTCAGCTTACTTTTGCTCCATCCCAGACTGCCCCCTCTCTTTTTCTACTAAGGGCTTGTTCATCATTTTCATTGTAGCGGATGATAGAGGATCATGAACTGGATACTCTATAGCTCTTTGAGTTAGCCTCCTAAAAGGATGCAAAACGAGAAGTCATTTAATTTAAAGAAACAGAGATGTTGTTGCTTTGGACATGCCTTAAAAAAACCTGCAGCAGGAGACCTACTGTCTCAAAGTCCACCCTGCTCCCATGGCACGGCAGGAGAATTAATCCCTTTCCAGGACTCCACCTACTGGTTACTACTTGGAGACTGGCATGGCCTGGCCTGGCCTGGGCTAGCAAACCAAGCCCTGCTGCAGAAGAGAAGGTGCTGGCTGATGCCACCCCAGAAAATGTGTTGCTACAGTCTGGGGACCCTGACAGGTCACTGACGCCATCTCTGTCTCACATGCCTGCACCCACATCCCATAATCTCAGTGCTCTGCATCTCACACCAAAGATGAGTTCTGACTCTGCCTCAAAGGTGGAAAACAGACCTGCTTCTAGGGAAGGCATTTTACCATCTTCAAATTAACAGGCTTCCACTGCAAGTGATCTGAAAACCCTGTAAAGGCCAAGACCCCTGCACTGGGATGGCATCTGAAGGTTCACAGAGCCTGGAAAGCCTAAGAGGTTAGGATAGACACCACCCAGCACAGACACTGCAGAGGGTCTCAGAGCCTCCCTGCTTTCCTGTCAAATCCCGAGATGTGGCACAACAGTCTCAGAAATATGGCATCACACTTCCCCTGAAAGCTTCTTCATGCTTTATGGACACCCTGTATCTGCATCTCACCCTTCTCCCTGCTGGAAATAAAGAAGTGTCTGAAGGAGTTTTCTAGGAAAGCAGCCACTTAACTCACTGAAGTTTGCCCTCATGAAGTCAGTGATTTATTAGTTCCCATGAGTTGAAGTGAATAGCTAAAAACATACACTAAAAACTTCAAATATATCCAAGTCTGGTGGACAGGAAGGGAGGATGATCCACAGAATAGGTACAGGTCAGCTCCAACTCTAACTTTAGCATTCCTTTCTCTTCTCTATAATTTAACTGTTCCTTTAAGTGTGTGTCTCTGATCTAGTTCACTGCATTTCAGGTCAAATTCAAAAAAAGTTCTACAGGAAAATGGAACCTCATTTATATTACTTCTCTAATGCAGTGGTTGTTTAGAATAACTTCATTTCCATCCATTCCCTAAAGGTTTTTCAAACAAAATATGTTTTCCATTTGCTGGCTAAATGAATGGAGAGGAAAAGAAAACAGATCACATTCAATCCAAATTACTGTAAGGCACCGAAAATGAGAATTCTGTTCTCACTTCTCATTTTTCAAGGAGACTTCAACAGGAATTAAAAAAAAGAGAAAAGGTAATTTCCACAAACTTTCTCGAAGTGTGTCACGTTCTGTTTTCTGAATGCTTAATAACACTTTCAAGCTTGCAGACTTATTAAACAAGACAAGGACATTGAATTTCTCCTGTGTCTCTAGCCCTGTCTATGCCAGAAAAGTTTAAATTTTTATGTTGTCTGACTAAGCTGGTTATAACGGTCTGTGCTCCCAGCACTGAAAGACTGAAAGTTACAAGAGAGTTACAAAAACATAATCTAATATTTTATGTGTTAGATGCCCAAGGTCAAGGGTGCAAATCCCTTAGCCTGAGTGGTGCATCAATGGAAAATTAATGGGGCTGTTAAATGTTAAGAGATGTTTTAGTCACGTTGTTATGCTTGGTAGCAGGGCACAGGGCTGAGATGCTATGGAGGGAAAAGCAGATGATCTAATAAAATAACCTTGAGAGGGCCTCTCCTTCCTCATCTGAGGGGCAACAATCTGCCATGGCTGAGGTGGAGGAATTTCTTCCACCAGCTCCTCTGCCACAGAGATCATATCCTTCATATGCACCGCACCACAAGATAAACAGGAGTGTTTGTTGCTACAGCAGCCAGTAGAGTTTCTTCACCTTTTCTTTCCACTGTTCTTTCACAAAGAGAGAGGTTTTTCCCAACCCCCACAATTCTTAACTTCTGCTGCTGTTTTGCAAGTATAGTTCCCTTTAAGAAAAAAAGGTCAGGATAGGAAAGCAGACTGTCATTTCTAAGGTAAGACAACTAAGAATCTGTCATAACCATTATTCAACTAATCAGGGATAACGTCAACAACCTCATTCTGTCAAAAAATATGTACAACAATGACCTCTTCCTTTATCAGGAGCAATGGGATATGACAGCACAGCCATTATTACTGTGTAGATAAGAAAGCATCCCCTTGCTGTTCCCCTGAACAGTAATGCATTCCCATAGCTTTTTCTAATGCCTCCCATTTCTCATGTCTGGCATATTTTGGTTCTGTTAATAATATTATACTTAAATATCCTGTTACTTAAAACTGTAACAGTTTGCAGATATATCTCACTAATGAGAATTAACTGTTGATGGTAGGATTTGGTGTTAATTTGGGGAGGGCTGGCAACGTCATTTACTTAGGAAAGGACAGATGGTGATTGTGGCCTGGCTGCAGTTTAGTTGGGAAACCTGCACACAGGGTAATTGAACCATCCTGTTGTACAAACTTCTCAGATAATTGGTAGTGGCTTACAGCTTTATTATTCTAGTTCAGAGTCCATGACCTGCATTTCCAAAGTGATTAACAAATTTTAACCTATTGTAATAAATTTGCAATGACCATTGTAATTTCAGAGACTTATGCTCTGCATAAAGCCAGGCCAAAGATCAATACC
The DNA here is from genome assembly GCF_003945595.2 of Pipra filicauda. Classification (NCBI taxonomy): domain Eukaryota; kingdom Metazoa; phylum Chordata; class Aves; order Passeriformes; family Pipridae; genus Pipra; species Pipra filicauda. The sequence continues at coordinate 505,112 of NW_024104368.1, forward strand.
AAATAATCTCTGCATTGACCCTGTAATTCCTGACTGAGCAATAACACAGGAAGATCATTCACCCCAACTTGAGGTTTGCTGTTCCTTCCCTGTTAAATATTTCCACTTTATTTATATACTCATTTTGGCCAGTTTCATTTTCCAGCCAATTATTTTCATGATGCCTTTTTTCCCCTAGAGATTTCCAGTATCAAAAAATCCCTGCTGCACTTCTCCCTGAGTCTAAAGTCTTTTTGCAGTTTTTGTTTGTGAGGAGCTGAGTGGCAAAGACGCTATGAGAAATCAATGAACCCCAAATTGCCTTTCTTTTTAAAAAAAAAAAAAATCTTTAGTGGACAGAAAAAGAAGTGGAAGGCTGAGAAGCTGGAGGCATGTGCAAAGAATCCCTTAACAGTTTTTAACTTAAATTCCTTAATGCCATTCTCGTTAAAAAGTTTTTCTGCCAAATACTCTTTGCTTATGACTTCAAACTGCCTGCATTAATGATGAATAACCCTTCTGAAAGGTATTTACATGTTGCCTTGTCACTGCCACAGACAGCAATTTTATGAAGTGTGAGAGAAAGAAAGAGGGAAAAATTGGAGAATGAACTCACAAATTGAGACTCTGTACTCACTGCAAATGACCATGTGATATCGCAGGACAAGTGCCTTCAACACATGGACCAGGAAAGCATTCCTCTGCTCTATTATAATGATTTGCCACAGGCAGATATTTGCAGAAGTCATCAGCTCACATTGTGTTGGCTGCTACTCTTGCAATGCTCAATTCCTTTCTTGAGACACCATTTTGTGAGATATTCAACACCATCGAGCCAGTAGGAATTACAGTGTACTTTTCTGGATGTATAATCTTCTGTCAACCATGCTAAAGGGGTAGTTCAAATCAAGCAATGGTACCACACAGTCTCACAGGACCATACAAAGTGGTCATATCCATTACTATTTTTCATTCTACTAATTCTATAATTTTCAGTGTTGTTAGTTTTTGTTTGTTTGTTTGTTTGTTTGTTTGTTTTTCCTGACAGAGACTGGACAGTTTCTTCCAGACCATAGAAACAGATATTGTAGACTAATCAGTCCAATCAGGTTCCTGGGGGACCCTTCAGATATGAGACCATTTTTTGCCGACTCCCTGCTTACTAATGCTTTTGGGTATCAGGAGACGTATTTGCAATTGGTTCAATAACAGAGATGTGAGATGAATGAGATGAATGTAGACATTTTGCAGAAATCTACAGACATGCTGACATCAGGGATAACCATGTTGGAGCTTACTCTCAAAAACAGACTCACCCTTCTGCCCAATGCTAACAGTTCATTTCATCCCCAAATCCAAGGTTCTCTTAATTGAAAGAGCCAAGGTTGTGCTGAGCTGGACGCTACCAAGTAAGGAACAGCTCAGCTCACTGTAGTTTGAACTACAATCCTACTCAAACCAACAGTGTGGACAGCAGTATAAACCTTGAGACTTCACATGCTCGTGCCCACTTCATCACCTGCAGCTAGGCACCCAGAGATACACCTCCCTGACATGTTCCTGCCTTCTCTTACTTCTCTCCTCCCTCCAGTGCCTATCACGCCAAATCCCAACATCCCAACAAAGGGAGCATGCTGGCATTTCCTTTTTTTTCTACCTCTAAGAGTCCTTATAAGACCACAATTGCTCACAAAGCATATCAGCTGATCAATTCAGGCCTTGACTGTCCCCAAAAGCCTTCCCACAGAGGACAAACAATCAGTCACTTGTGAATTGAAAGATGCAGGTTCAATCTGACCCACTTGCACTCTGGCTGAACTTTATATCAAAAGTCTACCAAGTAAGCTACGCAAAATTAAACACTGCTTGGAAGGCCACATATGAACTGGAAAAAACAAAGCCACTACAGATGTCCAAATAATTTTCTTTCACACCAATTATAAAGCTCCATGCCAATGTGCAGTAACAACAGGTTGCCAATTACACACATTTAAACACTGGGTAGGACCTGAGGATATGCACTCTACAAGGCTAGAGGTAAAAAGGAATGGTGAAAACACAGGCTGTGTGTGCTACTGGCACAATTTGTTTCAAGTAGGACATTAGACAGAAAATATGTGCATTTATGGCAATCACAGCAGTCCCTGCTTCCCTGAAAATCTGTGAATAAATCAAATACCTGGACAGTGCTTCCTTGGTTATTGCACTGTGGGTGCAATTTCAGTGTAGTTTCCGTAAATTTGGCTTGGCTGAGCAGAGACAGGAGGCGTCAGGTTTGGAGAGATTCACATGCAGACCTGCCCATCTGTGCACATCCCAGCCCCATGCAATGCAGGTTGCCCAGTTGGGGCAAAATTAGACTGATCCGGAACGAGCAGCAGCAGAGCCATATCCTGCATAGACAGATTTTCAAACTTCAGGGCTGTATCTCACTAGCTAAATGACACACTTTCCAAGATGCAGACTATCCCCTCAGGGTGCTGCATGGTAGTATAAGCATACTCAGAGCTTCAGCAGGCTTGGCAATATGCTCTGTTGAGTATGCACATATTCAGGGTAGACACAGTCCCCCTCAGTGAAAAAGCAAGGGATAGGTGGAGAGCTGAATGGTCAGAAAGAAACCTGGCTGGAGGGTGAGTGCACACTGGTACAATGTACATCTGTACATATGTTATTAATTTTACTGCTACCCTTTAAACTGAGTGCATTTGGAATACCAGCTACATACCACCACAAGCCATGTGGAGTAAATTCTGAAGAAAGGAATTAAATATGCAGTTAATTTTTCCATGGGCTAGAACTAGATTTTACTTGCCATACAGATTCCCAAGGAGACCCATTTGAGAGAACTAATGAAACATTAATGCCTGCGAAAGGTTTTTAAGAGTGGTACTTTAGGAACTGTTTGGCTTTGGTGAAAGGTTTGACTGCCTGATAACCCTAGAGCCTGCAGTTATAGTACAATATTTATAAATGGAAGAGACATTTACAGCCTCATAAAAGCTTCTGTTTATTGTTATCAAATTGCAGTGTTGCACTGAAACATTAATATGTAGCTTAACCTGTTTCTTGTAGCTCTGTTATGAGAACTGATTAAGTAGCTGAGCAAGCATAATGGGCGGAAAACTAGCAAATACCAAGTGACAGGGACAATGCATGACAATGAAAGAAAACAATCCAAACACTGCTACCACATCTGTAGCTTGCCTTTGGCTCTTGAGATATCCAGCTCAAGAGCACGATAGTGCAATGTTTCCTGTGAACAAGAAGTTGCTTTACACTGACTGAATCCTCTGATGTCCTGATGCTCTAGGACACAGCACGGATCACAAATCTCACTAAAACAGGTATGATCAGAATACTGGGGAGTAAATGGGCTAATACGTTCTCCTGCACACCCCCTTGCTTAGCAGATATCCGTCCATTTCTCCCTTGGCCCCTGCACTGACTCGTTCTGGAATCCTGCTCTGGTCCTGTATGTACAGCTACAGGGACTGAAGAAATGTACAAGAAACAACATCTTATTTGACTCATATCTTGATCCTGAAACGTGTAGGGTTTGGTGTGGGAGCTGGACAATAAGCTGCCCTGGATATCTTTGAAAATTTTCAGTGCACAGGCAAGTTTTGACTAGGAACCCAATGTCTTGGAAGTGCAACACAGCAGGACAATGGAAGGAGGATATGGCTGTGAAAACTTTTGTTTCCCCTGTTCCACCCAGTTAAGTAGCACATTTGACATAGAACAGCAGCCTCTGTACAGCTGCTGGTGAATCAGAAATAGCACGATACTTTATTTTCCTCTCTGATGGATATATATCCAGGGCAGGCTCTGAACAAATGTATTTCAATTTAAAACATTATGAGTTCATAAAGGATTGCAGAACTGACATTGATGCTTTTATTGTCAAATCGGTTCAGCATATAACCTCTCTCCTTCAAGAAAAGTCTTGGGCAAATAGACCTTGCAAAGTGATGTGAAGGTTAATGAGCATAGTCCTTGTGTGGCTAAAACTGACAGAACAATGCTACAGTGGCTGCTTCTTCATTTGAGATCCCCAAGGTGGCTTGTGGAACTTGTAGCTCTTTGCCCTGCTTGTGGCCCAAGATCCTTCTGCGAACTACATCTTCCCTAAAGCACTGTGTCAATCTTGGTGACAGGCTGTGAGGTACAGCTCAGTCACATATCTTTTAGCACAGTGTCACACTGGAAATACCAGTACTTCAGGAGATCCTGTCCAGAGGAGATGGAGAGGGCTCAAAATACAAGTTGCCAGAATAATGTATACCCTAACCTCTTTTCCAATTAGCTTGGAATGAAACTCCATAGATCCCTAAAATTCAAAAATCGAAACTGACCTGAAATGGACTTTTCAGCTTTTTGTCTGGAAACAGAATGCCTTTAACAATCCAGCAAGAATTTGCTGCTGAAATATCTTTTGGATATCAATTTTCTGTCCAGCTCTATGAATTCCTAATGAATTCCTAAGAGACCAGTCTTCCTAAATCCCATAAGTATTTTGGAAAGCCTCATTTTATTTTTTTCTATCCACTGAGAACAAGAATCTAGTGTTCCATATTTCAATCATCTTTTTTGTTACAACCTGTTAGGCAAAACATCAGTGAGACACTATAAAGGTCCTCAAGGTCTTTTCATCATGCACATCTCAAGGCCTTTAATACAGCTGACACACACACTGTAGGAGGGCTTTATGTTCCATCTTCAGCACTCTGGATTACAAGTAGGAAGAGTGTCCTACAGACCAGAGGTGCAACACACTGCAAAAGTGCTCCTTGTGGGTATGCTTGTAACGAGCAAAAGGGTTGTAGAAAACTGTATGCCTCAAAATCTTCCCCAGGCTAATAGCAAGAAAATAATGAACTGGGAAATAATTAAAACCCAAAACAACCACACCACAACCTCTCTTTCCCCCACGCTGAATTATTCACCTTTATGGAAGTGCAGAGCTTCTAGGAACACTGTGAATACATAAAGCTAACTGTTCAGCTACCTGTTTCAGAGTGGGTTACACCCAGCCAAAACAGAAAGGCTTAATCACTGATCTTCATTTACAAATTACAAATGAAACTAGACCTGGTCAGGAATCTACAGAAGCACCTCTGCTGCCATACAATGGGTCCCACCATGGATGTAGATGGTCAGAATGAGTTCTTAGATTTTTAGGACAAGAGGAAATAAGGACAGAAGAAACTCCCAGTAATTGTCTATCCATCCTCCTTCCCATTCATCTTACATTCTTCCTTAACTATGAAATGTTTATTTTGCATGCGTCTTCATATTAAGGCATAGTATCTTTTCTTCCTCTCCTTAGGAATGTAGAGACTTAATATGAACCACTAAGAATAAAAAAGGAAAAGAGTCTTTTGGCAATGATAATGCAGATTGTAAATCTTTACTTTTTCAATTCATGCACTGCATCCTTTTAGACTTGTTGCCGTTGAAACCAGCATGATAAGTGCAAATTTAAAATTGGTTCTTAATTTGAAGACTTTTGAGTTTTGGTACTCTAGACTTGCATTTTCAAACTTCATGGCATTTATACCAAGGCACGAGGGTTACTTAAATTTATTTTTCATTATCAGTAAAAGACCCTTCAATATATTATGTCATGATTATTTGAACACAAGTCCCTGAAACAAATGAAAAGTAAGGAAATGCTTTTAACTCTAGTTTTAGTACTAAGCAGTTTTTCATAATGGAAGAATCCCACCTTTTTCTGCATCTTACTTGAGAATTTCAGGAAAACAGAGATGAAGATCTTAAAGTAATTGTCCAGGTAAAAGCTTCTCTGATCATCTAACTCCTCCCCCAAAAAAGCTTCTGATTAGTTTGTTTCCTAGTGGCCAAAACATTATAAAGTAAATATTTTACTAGTGTCACACTGTCATCCCATTTCAATGCTGAAAAGAGTATGCAATGAAGACCAAACACATAAAACTTTACTTCTAGCTGTAAGTAGTTTCCTTATAGTGCAGACCTCAACCTAAATGCATGCACAGAGTGCTCCGAGATGCCTTCCTCCAGTTCTAAGTGCTAGCTCACTTGAGCGTACCGAACTGCTGTCATAGGTGCTTGCCAGCTGTATCAACTCTAACTGCATTCTGCAATTTCCCTCTCTTGGCAGCTCTGGGGAGGCCTTCCCTGCTGGAAAACAGAGGAGGCACATATATCCCATCATTGCAGAACACAGCTCTGGCACTCCTGGTTGAGGAAACGGCAGCCCTCGGAGCTTGCCTCTTGGGAATGGGCCCTGTAGTAAGATCACTGGCTTAGCCTGGGTGACAGCAGCAGGGGCACAGAGGTGTCACACCTTGCTGTGCTCAATTCAACAGCAATTGCTATTGCCAGCCTTGTGCCACATAAGCTGGCCCCAGCGAGCTGTACATGAAGCACAGGAGGAAGCTTTGCCAGCAGCAGGGTGAGCTGAGGCCATGCCTGGGCCTTGGAGAGAAAGAACAGAGACTAAATAGCCTCCACCCTACATATTCCTCCAGCAGAAGCCAACAAACAATTACTGCAATTTACAGCTGTCAGCCCCAAACATAATTAATGTGCAATCACAGCCAGACAACCATCTTAAGGGAGAACACGGTCTACTTAGCTCACTTACCCATAGTAAAAAGGACTTTATTTTTAGGGATCACTGCTAATGGCAGACAGTTTCTTGGGGGCCATCAGGATTTAAGCAGATGTGGGAACAGATGGCAGGACAATAATGCTTTTTTGGATGATTGACTAATGCCAATGGTAATAAAGATATTTTGCCAATCTTAGATCCAGTAACAAGGAATTTTTATCCCAAGAGGTGACAGGAGTTGAATTTTTCTTTTCTTTGTGTGTTTGTAAGCACAAAGAAGTCCTCGCAAATTATACTCAACAATGTTTTTGCCTTCTTTCCCTTATCCTAAGAAATTGTTTTTCTCTGTATATTTTGAAAAAGGTAATACAAATATTTAATCAGTTTTGTCATGTCTCGACTCTGTTGAAAGCGGGATGACACATATACCAAAGCAAGGGAGTAAAATCTGTCCAGCAGAAGGGAAAATTTATGGCTGCAATTTTGCAGAGGGGTCCCTATGATGCAGTAAACCGCGAGAGTGAGGCATGAAGAGTTTATTAAAGCCATAAGAATCCTGAGATGAGATTACAGCCTTTATACTCTGCCACGCTTCAGATTTGATAACGCATGTCTCCTACCAACCCCCTCCCTCTGCCAGCTCTCCTGGAAAGGCAGAGAGAGGAAAAAATCCGCAGTAGATTGATTTTGATTTCATATGTAGCGTTCTCATTAATTTTCAAGGCATCAGCTCGAGCAGATCAAAGTGGCAGAAGACGCTGACATCAGCTTTCATATCTGAGAGGTTATCACTCCCTGATGATAAAATTGCCGGATTATCAAGGAGTGCATCTGAAAGTCTATAGCTACTGTAAAAAGCATTGTGACATATAAATGCACAATGTGACACCATTACTGTATCATCTTTACTGGAACACTTAGCAAACATTTTCAGTGTCACCAAATGACAGTCATGCCTTTAATTTTATTTCTCAGTTTTGTAGCCCTGGAAACTATAATTTGGGGGGATAGCACATTCTTTTTCTTTGTCCTGACTGCCTCCAGCTCTGACATGACCATCTGCAGTGGAAAATGTGCCATAAAATATCTGGACCAGCATGGCCAAGGAATCTTTCACCTTTTTCAGAACTGCTGCTGAAATGTCATAGTAACAGCAAATGATCCCTTAACACCACCATTAGAAATGCTTATTTTAACATTTCAGTTTGTTGGTTTTTTTACGCTTGGTTTGCATGCAGAACCTCAGGAGTAAGAGACATGTTGTTCTGTGGGCTTTATACATGCTATGACCTCTTGTTTGCTTCTTTTGTTAGCAGGGGAGACAAGTCAAGCAAAATATTGTAACTTTCTTTAGTCTTCCTTTTTAATGCTCAGTACTGATACAGTTCTAAGACCACTCAGGGCATAAAATAAATGGGAAAACAATTTCCCAATAACCATGGAGCATATCACCTCTGGTTCTTGGTTTTTAACAGCAGAGAGAAGGCTTGCAAATTCTCTGTTAAGCAGTTTCATTCACAGCCACTCTTCTTCCCCATTCTGTTTCCTGCCATTCAACATAGCAGGCTTAGGGATGAATTCACAGCAGGAATACAGGGGAAAGGCTACCTAAAGAAGCTTGGACATTTAGCTATACATTTCTGTGAAAGCCTGGTTTATTGTACTGCTCTGAGAAAGTTTTAGAGAAAACAAACATGTAATATTTCTTCCCGTTCTGGGAATCATACAGGAGAGCAGATCTATCTGTTCTTGATAATTGCAGTATGATCAAAATGTACCTCACCCAAAGTCATAATGTGTTCACAAACTACAAGGATTGTAAAAATAAGGGTAGAAAACATACTTGTAGCACACCTCATTTAGGTTTGCTTCTCATCAACCGCTGTGGCAGCAGGGAGAAGGGAGAAGTCTATTTCTTGTTTACCACAAATCTAAATCAGTGCAGAAATCTTCAGTCACAATTACTGCATGAAGACTAAACTTCAAAATGCAATCCTAAAATCAATTCTGAAACTGTTAAAACCATCAAAAAGTTATGTGTGAGTAGTCAAAAAGAATTATTTTTATGGCTCTAACCTTGGCCAACCTACCAAGTTCAGACTTAGTGCATATCTACGTACTACGGTTGGTTCTGCACAGCTGCATTGTGTAAAGCACTGCATCTCAACTCTGTCTCAGTGCTTTCCTGATTATCTTTGATCTGAGAGAGGACAAAAGAGTATTGCTTAGGATGTAGATCACATGTCTCAGTCAGAAACTAAAGACATTTGGTCAGGTTTATCTAAGACAGAAGCGTGATTCACAAAGGCAAGAGATTTGCAGTAGAAGCAAACTGAAATCAAGAGTCATGTCCTTAGGGACGGAGCAAACATCATCTGCAAATGAAGGCCACATGTCACCAGCATAAATTACAGACAAGAAACTACAAAATCACAATCACCATCACAATAGTTCATCCTGGTATCAAAATGACCTATTGCTTTGTGGGTATGTTTTATCAAGCTCATTCTACAGAAGCTACTTGTGTTGCTGATAATGGTGTGTCTGTGGCTCTGAGTTGACAGTAGACTCCAGAACACACCAAAGAGTGCACACATCCAGATGGTCTGGGTGTTAGCTGTTGGCTGTGCTGCCTAAGTTTGCTTTGAACTAGCCTATTCACCATATCTACCCCAGGTATCCTAAGAAATTCATGTAGATGATCGACAAAAACAAACCCTTTCCAAGAAATGCAACTAACCTAACCCTCAAACAAACAGAAAGTCCAGATGGCTGAATAATGGAAATAGTTGTTTGGTTTGTGAGTAGAAATAATAACTTGCATCCAGAGACAAAAAAAAAAAAATCCTAATCAAAAGAACAATGAACAAACCACAAAAACCAAACAGCAAAGAGTGCTCTGCTAGGATAACCTGAATAGGAATTGCATAAATGTCTTTTTGGAAAGTAATCAACCACCTCCTTTATATACAGTGTGAGGTCACAATCACTGAAACACTGAATAATGCATACCTCTCTTTTTCTTAAATATAAAGAGCAAGCCTGTGATACAAGATCAATATGATGAGTACTTAAACACATTCTAGACAGAACTCAAACTGAAGACATAATGATGAAATACCACCCAGCAGAAGTAATAATACCTCCTGTCAGTACTTGTAACAGTTCAAAAGCAATTTATCGACTAAAACCGTGAAGAAAATATTTCTGTTCAGTGAAGTCTTATGTCATTATGAAGTGAATTTGTATTGCAAAACAGCACAAAAGTTGATATTTCTTGTGAACCTTAAAAATACTTAAAAATACTTGTGAAACTTGTGAAAGACCAAAAAGCTGTGTTTTCATATAGTTGAATCTTTTTTGTTTAAGAAGAGAATGTTTTAAGTCAACACTGAAGCAATATAAAAGAAAGTAGAGAACATTTTAGCATAAAATGAATGTTATAGTGTAAAAGTCTCAATGGAATTAAATAGCATAAAAATTAAAAGTTTTAACTAATTGAGACAAACAATTCAGCATTACTTAAATGACATGAACAAGCTATTTGCTTCCACCCCTTCCAACTGAAAAAAGCCATCAAAATGTAAATGTACCCATGAAATTTCTGCTTTGCTGAAACTGCACTATTCCAGTGGAAAAAACACATTTTGACACATTTCTTATTTGTACATATAAAATATGGACTCTGCTGCAAGAAAAGAGACTCCACTGTTCACAGGTATCAAACTGGCTATGACAGTATGATGCTCTTTTTTTTGCAACTCTTATCTGAGCAACTCTTATTTAAGCTGGTCGGTGGTGAGGTCTTTTGGAAATGGTGTTCCTTTTAACTCAAAGTGTAAATATTTGTAATGACATCTTCAGATCATGCCTGGGAAATTTCTCTGTTTAGCTGCATTTCAAGAGCTACAGCATGTTTGATGGGACCAGATGCAACTCAGATGTGCTGACGGTGATTTAGAAGCACCAATCCTAGTTAGTATCACTAAAAGTCTCTATCAGATTGTGACCTTCCCAAATTCAAAATATAACATCATTAAGCACAACACAGCCTATCATAATGCTCTTCTACAACCTTCTACTTCCTTTTCCAACTTGCCAGCTCAGGTGAGGCTCTTTGCAATTATTCAGCAACACTACACTGATAAATCCAAGCATCTCACTGATGTTCTCAGACTGCATTTTACTGTAGAGCTTCTGGTCACTTTAACACACAAAGTGAGTGTCCTCCGAGTGCCAAAAAAATTTCTTTGTCAGCTAGGGCAGGTGAGGATCTGCTAAACTGAATGAAAAGCTGCCACTGAAGACACAACTTGGAATTTTACAACCTAGATCATCCCGAGTCTCTCCCACCTATCATAAGGTTACTATTTAACCTGCAAAATTGTATTTGATTAAGAGGTCAAGCTTTTAGAGGAGTTCATATTTTAATGCTATTGGCAGTGAACCTGTTGAGTTAATGCCCAAATTAGGTCACCAAGTCAAGTATTCTGGTCTATTAATATTTATAGCCAAGCAACTGACTCAAGATATTTGGCGCCTACACAGTGCATTACTTGGGTGTACACCTGGAATGCAGGAGATGGCAAATAGCATGACTTTCAATTTACAGAACAAAAGAAAACAAGACGCAGAGGGAACTGGCTGCCACGTGCTTGCCCCAGATGACTCTGAATCCCAGGATGCTAGGAAATTGCCTCAACAATTCTGGCAGCCGTCCGTTCCGAGACACAAGCTCTTAACCAATGTGTAGCCCTGACCTGAATGACAAAAAGGAGCTTCCACATCTCCAGGTATGTTTTATGGAGAAGAGATAGGAGAGAGTGGATGCTACAGCACGTGGCACTACCATGGGTGGACTCCAGGAGAGCAGAAGGCAGTCAAGACAGCAAACATCATTACCGATGCTGATCACTATTTTCATACCTTTTTACATTGTATTTTTATCCACAAAAGTTATGTCTTTTTAAAGATGCTAATAATGTCTGCATTTTCAGTTCTTGTAAAGTTTGCTGCAATATTAAGAGTAGAAATGCTTCACTCTGTCATGGAAGTGACTCCAAACTGAAAACTTCAAACTCCATGTTGTAACTTCTGTGCTCTGTGGGTAACTCATTCCTATACTTTCTGTCCTCCTCTTTAGTTGAGTTTATAACATCTTTCAGGTTTAGAATGGTATTAATGACTAAAGAACCTTCCTATTTTTTACCTGAGTGAGATTTTTCAATGTGTTTGTTGACCTTAATTATTCTTGACAGGATTTGTTATACATATATCTTGAGTTAATTCAGTTGCATTATTTTAGGTGCTCTGTCTTAGTACCACTCTTTATAGTTACTTCTGGAATCATAAATCTCTTGTAAACCTGATCTTGTTTCAATTATTGCCTATTTGAAAAACATTCACACTGAAATGATCTCATCAGTCTTCACAAATCGAGAAATGAAATGCTGCTAAATGTATATTGCATTCTCTTCTTGATCAAAACCATGTATTTCTAAAAAAGGTTCCATATTCTTTTTGTTTTGCAGAAGTGTCTTGTGAGCACCTATGAACTGGTACTATACTAGAAGTGCAGTTTATTTATATGGAATTCCAAACCACATTTCCTATAATATGGCTCTAAACCAGTTTCTCAGGATCCAGTGTAAATACACTACATCAAAGTTGAAAACTCTGAACAAGATTGTATAGGGGCCTCAGTCACACAAAAAACATTACTCAACTCCCTGAAAAAGTGTGGGGAGGTGTAATGTAGAATCTGTCCCAGCTGATCTCTTCTCCAGTCCTTAATTCAGCAGCCACATGGCCCTGCACCCTTTGCCTGCAGCAGCTCCCTTTGCAATTTGGGCTGATTGCCCAGGATGGGGAAATCAAAATTACAGCTTGATTCCCATCTGCTGCAGAGACCCACCTTCTCTCCCAGTAGCCATTGTGTCTTGAGCTGCATCCTGAAATTGTGCTCCATGAATGACAGTAAGGGATCTATCACTTCTTTGATCAGCCCACATATAAAATGATAAAAATGTCATACATCCCCATGCATAAATTAGACTGTTCAAGTCCCCCTTTTTTATTGGCCTAGGTCTGTTTTGAAGGTTGTTCGAATGTGAGCTGGAACCAAGCCATGCCTACCCAAGGTGCAGCTGACCTGACCCCTTAAGAGGCACATTCACACAGACATATAAATGAACCTCCCCATATTCCAACCACAAACTTAGATGGCGCAGTCTGTATTTGCAGTTAAGAGTTAAATTATGAAAAAAAAAAAAAAGGCCTTTGATAATTTGATCTTTATTTTTACTATTTAAATGCATTCCTTTGTGGCACCTGACCTCCCCACAGATCCCAGAAGATGTGACCAGTGAATGCCACCTTTAGAGCCCACGTATTGGGACTGGCAACAATGAATTCGTTTTTCACAAGAGAAGGGCTGTAATGTAGCCACTGATGAGGACTGTGCTTGGACATACGTAGTGAAAAGAGGAAAGTGTTACCCTCACGCTGACCTGACACCAGCCCTTGCAGCAAAAAGACCTGGCAATTATAGCAAAGAACTGCTCCATCTCCCTTTTCATTTATGTTTGCATTTATAGCCTCAGTGGTGTCGCAGATCCAGTGCAGGATAAAGCAGGATGTGGAACTTCTTGCAGAGTGCAAACCAGAAGATCCCAGTACAGCTCCAGAGCCAGCTATCAGCGCACATAAGAGCTCCTCATACAAAATCTCAGTAATTCCTTATCCAGGCAAGCCTGCTGTATATCTTGTACAAACTCACAAGCATATACTTTAGGCCTACAGTGTTTCACACAGCTAATGCATTTATGTTCTCATTCATTCTAGTCTGATAGCCAGCCCTTAGGCATACTGTCACAATCTTGCTTTTTCCAAGTAATTCGTATCGAAGCTACTGCCTCCCCAAGAAGAAAATATCAATAAGAAATTATACAACTTTGCAGTAATTTCTGCTTCGTTTACACTGAGGAAAATCCTGAGTGGAAACTAAGCCCAATGAAAACTTCAAATATTGATGGAACACAGGACAGGAAGCAAACAAAACAGTCACGAAATAAAGTAACTGGAGAATTCTTGTGTGCTTGCAGTCCCTTCTCAGGCAAATGGTATCCCAGCTGTTCTTATGGCATGAATTAGGAATGACCTGATGTGCCAGAGAGCAACAGGCTCTCTCTGTTCCAAGGAATATTTAATAATGCATTCAGCTGTACATAAAGGGATGAGGGAAAAAAGCAACTCAGTTTACAAGTTGGTAGGTCAAGTTCTCCACTGGGATGCAATGAACACAGGCTACCTCACAGCTGGGACATGGATGATGTTTCCAAGGTCCCCTGAATATCCAAATCCTGACCAAAGAATGCAGTAGTTCTAGAGTTAGAGGTCTATGAATGCAAGTACACCTTCAGACATGCACATATTCATGCTCTCTCTTTTCTTATTTTCCCCTTTTCTATTACACAATGCAATAAATGCATGCTCTTCAGTTTGATTTCCTCTCCCCAACAGGCCAAGCATATGACTCAGGTTTTGTTCACTGAGCCAAACAATCATCTGTGCTCCAGCTCTCATCTACCACACACCTGCAGCAGCTACCTAGTTAGGCTCAACAGCCCAGACAACCACAATCAAATAGCATCGCATAGAAATTATAGCTGCTCAAAGAAAATTAATCTAAAGATTAATGACTCTCAAGTAACTGGAAGTGCTAATATGTTTTTGTTCTTATTTTAATTAAATGTGTTCAAGTTTAGAATGCAAATGCAAAGATTCAAAACTTCCAGGTCTGAAAGAGAGTAGATTTAGATTAGATATAAAGAAGATATCTTTTACAATGAGTGGAGAGAGACACTGAAACAAGTTGCCTAGAGAAGCTGTAGGTGTCCCAAGGGAAGTGTTCAAAGTCAAATCGGACAGGGCTTTAAGGAACTTGATCTAGTGACAAATGTCTGTGCCAATGGCAGGGGTGTTGAAGGTCCCTTCGAACAAAAATTATTCTGTAATTGAATGATTCCTACCAAAAGCAGGAACACATACAGTGAGGCAAATATGGTTTGGTTGTCAGTTTGTCAATAAAAATCCTAAAATATAATAGAAAAAAAATAGTGAAAATTGAAATTATTCTGAGCACTGAATTTCTTAACCACCTCTGATAAAAATGTTGAAACTACACTAGTCCAAAGGTAATGAGCATAATTCTTAGCAGGAAGAATTCAACCCTTGAAGTCAACAGATTTGATTATATGAGTAACTCTCAGTACAATCAGAACTTTCAAAATAATTTCAGAAGGGAAGCATGCCTAAGAAAAGATATCTACTGTAATTGTCTTTTGTCTCTAGCAAGTATGCCACCATCTCAGGGAGAAAAAACCCACCTTCTCTCTAAAACAACATAAAAGAAGCCCTGCTGTAGATGCAGAACATACAATTTGGGTAAATTTACTGTTAAACAATAACATTTCAGCTGCCATAGAGAAAATGGCTCAGGTGAAGGCACTGAAGTCACATACTATGAAAGCAAATAGCCTCAGAATACCCCACCTCCTTCAGCCATTCCAGGCTGCCATAGAAAACATGACAACAGAAATCAAAGCCAAGTCAGTAGGGCACTATGTGGCATCTGATAACTAAACTTCTTCTATAAGACTCTTCTTTCCACTCCTACAAATAGAATATCATGCCCAAAACACATAAATGATAGCCAGGAAGCTTTTCTCATGCTGATGTTCTTGCATGGAGCTTCTCTCCTGTGTGCCAGACAGCAAGTAACAGTTTCCTGTCCTACCCAAGCAGTGGAGTGGTAAGCGATTAAAGTATTTTGGAGGTATGGTCATTTCATAAAAATATAGAAAGGTAGGAAAAGGTGTTTGGGATATTGAAATTGCCTGTTCTTATCTACTGTTATCTACCATTATAACCACCAGAACTTTATTACAAATATTAATCAACACAAATATTTTGTATCTTTGTTAGCAAACCTGATACCCCTCTGCTCACTTTCCTGTTTCTAAAAAATTTAGAGAAAAGTTTTTATTATTATATTCATTGATTCTTAGTGTTTCCCATCAGACATTTGCTGCTGCCTGTCCATGTGGTTGATATTTGAACTACCGGGCATTGCTACTGGCAGACCATGTCTATCACATTTTAAATAGCAGACAACAATGAAGGCACTTTACAAGGTGCTGCTGAGAGCTGCTATTTGATATACTGAAGGGAAACATTGGCTCCATACTTAGCTTTGTTGTTTTTCTGCCCTGTAATATTGATCATAGCATCTTTGTTTATTTTTTCATAGCTTATGCCTTTCAGAATTCAGTGTGTCTCCTCACAGGTTTCTACTGAGCAGTAGATATCCCAATCTTAAGCAGTAAGGAGCAAATGGACACTAAAGATGCTGAAGATGCAGGTAATTCAATTTATGCTGAAATGTGCTGTAGTTTCAGAATCTGCAAACATTTCCAACTCTTTCAGGCAGATTCTTCAATACTTATGAGTATTTAGTAATGTGTCCTTTGCCAATCCAGATGCTCATTGAAAAATATTTCCATAGCTACTTGATAGTGTTTATAATAAGGCATCTGACTATCCACAGATGTGCTTTAAATGCTGAGAATGACCTGCCATTGCAGTTCTGCCTGCTATGTAGTCATGGACTCGCCAGGCCTTTTAGGCCTCCTTGCTGTCACTGATATGCAAATCATGTGCTTTTTCATCAAAGGACAACTGACTGCGTGACTCTGACAGCTCCTTTTCTTTTCTGCACAAGAGAATGTGGCTTCATAATCAGCTCTTAAAAAAAAAAGAGAATAAATAAATTAGTTAAATAAACAATAAACACCCTTCAGAAATGTGTTTTCAGCTCAGTATCACTCTGATCTGTTAATATGGATCTGATCAGCTCAGTATCACTCTGATCTGTTAATATGGATCTGATCCTGCAGGAAACAGGTGATGTCACCTTCACTTTTGTGCCGGTACAAACCAAAGTATCACAAGCCTATGCCTGAATATATTACCCCTGCAGCCTGTACTAAAAGATGGAAAAAGAATGGTCCAGAAAGTAACACACACGTATTATTTACTAAATACAATCAAACTGACAGCTCTGACTACAATCAAGGCTACTCACAACCCTCAATCCTTGTGGCACCTTCTCCTGCTCTTTTTCTTTCTTTTTTTTCCTCTGTGAAGTTTTTCACAGAACAATTCTTCACCTAAGTGGCTGACCTAGAACCTGAAAAATCCAGTAATGCTGATGCCACTAAAGGCCTGGAACAAGAAGCATCAATCTTCTGAAACAGACATTTTTTTTTACTCTAATGGCATTATTAAAAAATTATTAAAAATATTATTAAAATGTTTTTCTAGGATATCAATCTGCTTTAACATGACAAAAGATATTTTATCAGAGGGTTTAATGTCAGTGAATAATTTTCAGCCCGCTGGTCAACACATATTCAAGCACCACAATGGATCTCCCAACCTTCAGTCACAGCCCAAGCTTCACAGCACTGACAGATCCCACTTCTGTCAACAGCTGCTCAAGTTTACTCCTTGAGGCAATACAAAGTAAGGGGTATGCCCATACAACACGCTGTTCCCCCGTACCAAATCCTACATTGAAATGCTGAGGTAGGCAGCAACCACTAGTGAATGATGGAAATGCAACTGCATCTTAGGGTCCATGACACAAGTTCCTCTGCTGTTTCTAATTACAGAGCAATAGAGAAAATCACTGGTTGCTGGGGTTTTCTCCATGCAGCCAGCAACACTACAGTGGGGCTGCTTGGCTGAAAGTTGAGCTGCATGCATGATGGAGAGAATTGTATGCTACTAATTACCAGAGAATTTAACTAACAAACGCAACCTAATTAAGAATTGACATGGGCTTCTTTGCCACTTGAAGCATTTACATGAGGATCCAGTGTCTCATTTTAGGAGAGGTAGTATTTCTGCCAAAACTAAAGACTCTGAGCTCTGATCTATCAGTAATACTGAAGGTCACAAAAGAACCATCTTATTTGGCTTTGAAATCTTGATCTAGTTATAAATAACAGGCCCACATCATCATGCACATCCTCTGTTCATGTCTATTATTTTCCTCATACAATTTAACCCAGAGATGATTCCTCCTTCACTGGCACATTGGAGGGATGAGAGAGAAAGGAGAGCCAGTCTTGTTGCTCCTGCAATACAGAGTCGAGCCTATCAATAGTTTCTCCATCCTCTGAAAACCATTCACAAACCTAGATGCATTAACTAACATCACATCAAATGAGGCAGAAAGGTGGTCCCAGCTGTGCAAGATTTGCAGTTCATCAGGAAAAGAAAGTTACAGTCTGGGAGAATGGGACCACTTCTACCCAGACACCATAAAAGGAAAAGGCTACTCATTACACCTGCACAGCGGGCCTTGCCAGAGTCAAAATCCAAACTAAGCTGGTGCTTTCAGGATACTCTAATCTGTGTGGTTAACAAACCTGCAGCATTTCCTACCCAGGAATAAAGAGGCTTCTGTGTAGGGGTATAAGATAAAGGTATGCCTTGATCACTGATTCGTCTTTCCTTTCTTACCAGATGAAGTTTTCATTGCAAGTGCTGAGCAGGAATGAAGATCAACATCCCTTCAAGCAGTCATTGGGAAAAAAACCACAAACAAACCCACCATTTTGCCTATCAAGTCTTAGCTAAAAGCATTTTTAAAAAGATTTCATATTGGAAAAATGAAAATTAAGAAATTTATAGATATTGATTATGTGCCTTAGGCAGGAAAGGAAAGAAAGCAAAGGGATCAAAAAGATGATTGGTTTATTCCCGGAAGTAATGCTGATCCATCTGATACAAATCAAAAGAAAAGAACTTGACATATACTTCAAAGCATAATTGATGAACAGATTACTCTATTAATTCTTTCATGCTGTCTTCTATCTGTGTCAAGTTTTCTTTCTCACTAGCTCTCATTTTGCAAAATTATTTTCTATTCAGTTAAGAATTATATCCTTGGTTACTATGACATGAGATGCCACATGGCAGACAGACCGTAGGACACGGAAATATTTCTTGCGTTATTTGAATGGCCAAAATCCACAGGAGGTCACTGTGTACACTCGGCAGAAACCTGATATACATGACCATCAACATTTCAAATTTGCACAAGGATACCTCACTGACAACTTATGCAGCCTAATTTGCAAAGATGCTTGGGACACACAAGTTGATCTCCATAGGGATTCCTGGAAATCTGGGCTTTTAAAAAGGCCTGTCCTTGGGGAAATGTGCTTGATAGTGCTAATTATACGTCTTCAAATTATGTGGTACTCTTCTCCAATCTCTCTGGCTGCTGCTAGGAGAACACTTTCAAGAATCAGGCCACATTAATCCCCGAAGAGTGAAGTTATAAAATACTTTGTAGACACAATGTGGAAGGAAAAAACTAATATTTAAGGGTAGAAGCACAAATACAGTGTGCTATTCCAAACTACAGCATTGGTTTGCCATGGACATCACTCTAAGCTAAATTTCCCAGATATTAATGACTAGGGTCACCTCTTTCTCTTTGGGTTGTTGAATAATTTTGTAGCTACTAAGAACTGATTTGGGGTACAAACCTTGTGTTTTAAATAGACAGCACACAAGATGTAACCTTCATTAGAGACATCACAGTTGTTATTACTTCTCTATCAGCAGCACTGTGGCCGCAAATGGAAATCTATACCATGAATCTCATTAATATCACACTATTGACCATCTCTCCCTCCCTATGGTAATCCATAGTATAATTTCCCTGTTTTATTACTCTGAGAGTTCAGGTGCCATACTGTAAATATTGACTGTGTGTCCGTATTACAGTTTGTATCACTCAGAATCATTCCTTCCCAAAAGTTTTCCAATATGTGTTACTCTTAGCTGACCATTGTGACATGCACTGATCAGCTACACACTCAGGATTGAAGACTGTTTCTCTTAAACTGGTTGGAAATTTTGCTTCTTTCAGTAGAAACTGCAGCTGGTAAAACTGAAGGCCCTGTGGGACCCAGGCCCCAGCCTTTACCCAGGGTGTATACAGGCATAAAATCACATATGTAACTTAAATCAACAAAAAGAACACTAAAAGACAGCCTTCAGTTTTTGCTGGGGATGAAATATCTTCACTCAGAAGTGACATACAAAATCTGATACTAGAATTTGAATATCAAATTATTCAGTCCCCTCAGTTGCTGGGGATGTGCAGGACTAACAACACTTTTTGAGTAGCGTTGGTGGTGTCAGTTTTTTTAAACAAAACAGAAATCAATGTTTCTGAAATGCATTGTTATTTAGACAGACAGTCACCTCAAACTTATGAGTAAAAGTGCATTTAAAATAAAATTATTTAACACTGAGCACTTATGAGTGAGGACACTATCTTTGGAGGCAATCCCCTCTCCAAAGTTTATTACATTTCAAAATTAATTAAGTTTGCTTAATCTATAGTTAGCATCTGCACTTAGTGCATTTTTTCCTAAACAAAGATAAAATGCCATGTATAACAAGCTAATAGTTTAGAAATAGCTTTAACACTAATCACCCAAGTACCAAATTGGTGCCAATCTATTTATCTTGTCTGTGATACTTTCAGATAGAATGATATATAAGTAAACTGACAGAAAATATGGAGGTGCTTAGCTCAAGTAGAATAAATTCCAGTGTCGGTTAAAAGGAAAATATGAAAGAGGCCATTAAACACATGCTCACACAAATTCATTTACATTAAAGAACAAGAGGACCATTTGCTGTAACTAAATGTAAGATAATTAAAAGTGGGAATTACCAACTAGAATCTGTATATTAGCAATAAGTAGTCTTAAAAATACTGCAATGCTGAATGAACCAATACCATCAGTCCATTTTATTTTTCAGCACTTTCATTTCTAAGAACTCAACACAGCACTTTCAGTATACAGCATACTTCACTGATTTCTTATGAGGACAAAGCACACTGAACTTCCCCTGGAATTAAATGTCCGGTAACAGGCACCACATATTAAGTAGCTTCCCTTCCATGCTGCTCACGCTTACTCTACATTGACCTAAATACACATGCACTTAAATCCAAATTTTAGGATTGTTTGCATAGATTGACTGTAACCCGTATCAGCAACTACAATAATTCAGCAATAACCTGAAAAGTAACTACAGAGCACTCGCAGAAATAGCAAGGCCTGATGGTTGCAGGCTGGTGCCCAAAAATATGGGTTCCCTTTCTTATCTGTCCATGCTGTCTAACACCTGTTTCTCGTCTCCACTGGGATCACTTAGTTTATTGACTCGCCACTGTGGGATCTGCAAGCACTTCTTGCGTAGGTAGGAACCATGGTGTGCTCTGCTCAGACCCTGCTCAGGAAGGTCTGGAGAAATCCATATACTCTTTTGCAGACCGCACCTTACCCCTACTGCAAGCCTGATGCATTGAAAGATGCCTTCTAAACAGTTGCTCTGTGTTTCTGTGCATCCTCCAGCCCCACAAAGTCTAATCAAAGGCACAAAGAACAACGGAAGATGCTGCCAAAGGCAAGGCTTTGGTGGCAACGCTTCCTATACAGCAGCTCACTGCTCTGAGCTCGTGGTTCTGAGAGGCAGCACAACGACAGGACACAGCCAACATCAATTATACCCAGAGACTAGACCAGCCTGCAGCTCAGCTCAGACCTGGGAGCCAGCTTCCCCAACCCTGCTCAGTGATAAACCACAAGACTCCCTCACCCTGGTTCATAAGCAAATATTCAAAGTGGAATTACCTCACTAAATAAATGGGGTCTCCTGTTCTTGTGGGGAATCAAGAGGTAGAAGAGCTTCAGGTGCTTTTAGTATGAATGTAGCCACATATATCTTCCGTTAGCTCGAAAGAGCTTTACATACATAGGCACACTGAGAAGGTACTGTGCCCTCATACTACTATTGAAAGGAGAGCAAAAGTACTGAATTAATGGCAACCCTAAATACACTGGTTAATAGAGTATCACATATAACTGACAAACAAGATTATATGCCTGCAGCCAAAGAAACATATTTTTATTATCAGTAAGTAAAAGCAAGTGGATATAGTGTTTCTTAAAAATTCCTATAAAACCCTGATTCCCTGTAGTCCCGTCCATGAAAGTACTTAATTTCTGCCAGTGACCTGATTCACTCTTATGACAGCAGGCTTTAGTCACTTCAAAACAGCAAGACTGAGAGTATTGCAGGGTCTATTGCCTGCAGACTAAGGAAGTATCATCCATGAAGATCTCCTGGATGGATGATCAGTGGAAGGATGACAGTCCCCATCATGTTAAAGATATAAATGAAGACAATGATGCAGGCCTGCAGTAAGACTGTTAGGGGTGGTAGGAAACGTGCAAGACGGAAACAAGGTGTCCTACAATTTAGCATCTTTCAGAAATATAATGCCCCCATAGCTGCATATAAAGGCCTCAGTAGAGGTATGGGCTGCATAGGTTCCTCAGCTCCAAAGATCTTGTAAGAGACAAAATGGCACAGTTCTTGGGTGGGGCTAGATAGGAAAGAGGAGAGTCCATGTGGGAAGTTGCTTATGCTTATGGTTATTTTACACTTAGGGCCAAGTAAGTTGTCCTGAGTGCAGGCTTAAATACTGGTGTTGTCTGCAAAATGGTAAATACCATCTCCTGATACCTTCAGACATCCTGGGAAGTCTGGCCATGAGCCTATATGGGAGACAATCTTCATAAAAAATAAGATTTGCTGTGTTTGTCCCATTTAGCATCATAAATTGTTCTCAAATCAATGGGAATCATTGTTTTAGTTTTAAACTCACCCCTTTTGATATCTCTGAATACCTATATACCTTTCAGTATGGGCTGGGGGACCATACTACCTCCTCCATTAATCACTTTACAAAACTTTGCCCTCTATGGTTTTGTCAGGATAAAGGTCTTCTCTAAGGCTGACAAGTGTTAAGCTTTCACATTTCTCCAGGCCCCTTTCTGTGGCCTCATATTTCTTCTCCTTACTTGTGAACTCCATTTATTTGCTCACAAACCAACTCATGACAACATTTGTCAATGAATTTAATGCTCTAATTAGCAAGGAAGAAGCTTGTTAGCTAACGCTTATTATAAATTCTCTTCACTCAGTGGGCAATGGACTATACAGACATTTGACTAAGAGATAAATTACAGAAAATAATTTTAAGTATTTTTTTATCCTCTGGAAGTAGTCGATCTGAACTGAATCCAACAGAATGATTTTCATGGCGACAGCTGTAGCAAAAAGGCTCCTATAAAAGATATATCTGCACATAAAATATAGCTAATATAAGTGCTGCCTGTAGATAGAAGGGAATACACAGTACTGAGCATAAAGCTCTTGTTATTCCGGGCAAAGGGTTGCTGGTCAGTGGGTGTATGAATGCAGACCTAGGACCATATGAAACATTTCAAACAGTGAAGGAAGGAAAGCTAAGATAGTTTTCCTAGGCATCTTACAGGGTGCCTACAGAGATTTGGCCTCTGATTCATACTTAAATCAAGACGTTAGATTACTAAAATACTTCTGAAAATCATAGTAGGTATGTATCTCCTTCTCAAGGGACCCATATGGTCTGTGGTGTCTGGCCTCCAAGTAGGTCTATTTGGATCTTAAATCCAACTCCTGAACATCTCAGAGTATTTCTAAATTGCCGTTTTCATAACACATTTCCTAGAGGAAGCTCTGAGTCAGAACAACTTCTGCTGGAAGCACCAAAAGAAAAACATTACTATGATGCATGGAGCATTAGTCGCACAATGCAAAAAGAAACAAAATAATAGAATAGCACTGTAATGATTTTCAAAACTATTAACTTTGTTGATGAGTCATTAAAAATTTACTCCCTGCACTGATTCAGTGAGAGAACACAGTAATTCATTAAAATCTCATCCAAAAGGTTTTAATCCAGCTGCCTCTTGAAATGTGGGGACAATGCACATGTTTGGTTTTAAATTGCAAAAGTTTGGGCTCTGGATAAAAATCTTTTTGGAAGGAATAACACAAATGTTTCTTCAAAGTATTTACTACAGTTTTATTGCAGATGTGTAACTGCAGCTAAAAACCAACAACACAAAAAAAAGAGATGGACTCACATCTATGATATACACTAAATCCTCAGCTATTTATCATTATTAAACACCTCTGCTCTGCTGTTAATCCTAGGTTTACTGCAAAATAATTAAACATGAGTTCACAGAACAGGAGGAATGCATTAAAGGACAGTAATATTTAATTTTCCAGGAACAATAGTTCAGTTTTAAAGGGTTTTGTTTTTAAGGAGTAGGCAAAGGACAGAATTTGGCAGTCCTGCCAGCTTCTATGATTGCATTACAAATCCAGTGACATTTCATGCTCAAGTTGTGGCTCCTGAAGCCCTCTAACATGAGGAAAATTCTCAGCTTTTCTTTTATTCATAAGTGACTTGCTTTTCAGCTGGCAGGGGAAAGCTTGAAAATATAAACCCTAAAGAAATACCTCAGAGAAATACACATGCACACACAAAGTCCTGGAGTCTCAGGATTTTAAGGCAATCTCATGACTTACAGAATCTTTGCTCACAATTTCTCTACTCTGGCAAGTACTGGAATTTTCTGCAGTAATCTATGAATATGAATACGCAATTACGGTATCAACATCAGACGCTATTGTATTTTAAATTAGAACATTTTCCTTTGACATGTAGTGAACTAGCACACAATAGTTTAGTGAGAAAAGTCACTAGGGAATAAAAAGCAGGCACTTCTCTAGAGCACACCAGAAGGAAGGTGGCCAAGAGTCAGGCTTACTGTCCTCCATTATGCTGCCAATTCTGTATTGCTGTGGTTTAGGATCTTAGATCAAAAGTCCTTCCCAAGACAGAAACAGGAGCATCTGCTGGAGTTGTCTAGCTAGACAAGTCAAAAGAGAGAATCCAGAAAGAGGAAGAAACTGAGAGACTTTTCAAGTCAGGTAATGGAAAAGACAAAGAAAATCTGAAAGGCATTCTTAGTTTGTTTTACTGTTTCAGCACAAGCAAGAGTTTGACTGAAGGAATACCCTTTCCAGCATCAGTCTGGACTCGTAGTCACAAAAACCTCACTACCTTCCACCACTCTGGTAGGCATTTAAACTTGTTCTCTCAGGATCCTCTATAAGAAAAAGTACAGTTTTCAATGAAACCTCTGAGAGTAGGATCACAAAAGAAATATCTTTATCTTTGGTAAAGAGAGAGAGAATGAATTACTAAGAGACAAGAAAGTTTTATATATTAGTTTCAATAAAAGGGTTGTAGACCTGTAGAGAAGCTGATAAACCTACAAGACTGCCCACCAATATTCAGTGTGAGTTTTCTTGTGGGTCCCAGAATTCTTCCAACCCTAATGAGAATTATTCTGTGTATTTTCTAGATAAAAAAAAAAAATTCTACTAGAGGAATACAAACATTCAGAAAAATGTAGAGGAAAATATTAGGTACAGAAGGTTGCACAAATCTCATGCAATGGTAGGTAGGGCTAAGTGAAAGGAGCACTGCGGTTACCTGAAGGTCAAGCTACACAGCAGAGCTACTTTAATCATCTTGACAAATGGATAAACTATAATTAATTACCCATCTCACTAACTCAGGCCAAAGATGAAGAAAATAATAAACCTTGCTAAAGACCTTCAGTCAGATCACCAATGAGGTTGATTAAGAAAGTCCTCCGCTTGGCTGTACTTATAAAGGTCTAAGAACGTTTACAGCAGGAGGGTAAGATGTAAGCTCTCCTGCTGCCATCATCTATTTAGCCAGGAAGGGGAAGCCTTCAGAATCATTCAATATGTGTTCATGTCACAGGCCAGAGCATATGACTGCTGTGCCCCTGATCTTCACAATGCATTTACCTTTGCTAAATAGCAGCAAGGCAGAATAAAACCCAACAGCTTAATGGATTTCACTATTTTTTTCCCTGCCATGAGAAACAGCAGCTGTGCTAGCTCTCTTTCCCAGTACTACTTCTGGGCTCTCTCTTTGCTGCTGCAAGAGTTTGTTGACCAAAGGCCATCAAAGCAAATGGTAACCTTTCTAAAGCTGTCATTAAAATCTTAGTCAGGGTCATTATGTGAGTATCCATGTTGGTCTAAGGCAGAGTGGGACTGCTGAATACGGGGTTGAGATGCAGCTCAAACTAAGGGCCACTAACTCCAGTAGTGCCCATATTTCACCTGAAAATGCATTCTTGCCTCTGACACTAGGGCCCTGGGTCAAGTAATTTCACTTCTCAGTTTTTACCTTGCCTGTGCAGCACCAGTGCCGATAATTGTGCATGCACAGGAAAAGTCCATCTACTGAGGCTCTATCACTATGCTTACACAACAGCTAGCACAACAAACCCCTGAGCTCTACCTTTTTCCTGTCAATAGAGACTGAATATATTCAGAGATTTTCTAGGGGCCTTTTGAGGGAGCCATCTCTATATTCCTGTTTTATTTGCAGTTCCCCTGTCTAGTAGTAGCTTATTGTGAGCAGGAGGAAAAGATTTCAAAGTCTCTCCACAATAACCTCCATCCTCTCCTCACCAAAGTCCAGAGGACTTTTCTCAAGGAGATGCACACACTTTCCAGTATACACCAGCAGTCTCGCAGCTGCTGAACTGCTTTGTGGAGTTGTCTCACAATAAACACACACAAATGTGTAAGGACATCCAAG
Organism: Pipra filicauda; assembly: GCF_003945595.2. Lineage (NCBI taxonomy): Eukaryota > Metazoa > Chordata > Aves > Passeriformes > Pipridae > Pipra > Pipra filicauda. The sequence goes on from NW_024104368.1 coordinate 531,397, forward strand.
AAGACACTTTTCCAAAACAGATAATCACTGGAAATGCGGCAGCAACCATGTTAATAAATCATGATTAAATGCCATCATCTTTAGTTACCACATTTTTCAATACATTTTATGTTTATTTGTTGTGTTTTCAACTCCTTTGTGTTCTCATTGCCAGTGCATGAGCTGCTCTTGTCTATGGTGGGCTGATTCTGGAAGGTGCTCAGGGCAGCTGTTGAGGTGCTGGGTGCCTCTAATTTCTATCAATATCATATGGGAACTGAGCAAGCTGAACACAATGTAGGATGAGGCCCAAAGAGGATTTTGAAAATAGATGTTTCTCCTCTGGCATCCAGCAGGGAAAACACGCAATCGGTTATCACACTGATAATTATTTTTCCATTACTCTGAGAACAGTTTCATCCTTCTTTATTTTCCTCTAATTGCCTTGACATTATTTTCTAATCTGATCAGAGCGAAGCAGATTTTAAAAATATATGTTTTCCCTTCTACACATGTTGTTAACTGTTGACAAGCCTTAAGCAGTTTTGTTACGCAAAACCGGCTGCTTGCTCTGGACCATTTGAAAATATGAGAAGCATAATGTTTCCCAATTGCTGTGCTCTGATTCTTGTGCACAGGAAGGACAATACAAGATTAAAGTATCCTACTGGAAACAAAGGCACTAGTGTTTGCCTCAGGGTTGTGCTTGCAACTCCACGGGTAATCAGAAAGTATCTCTTAACTTCTCCCATATCTCCCTGAGTTGATCAAGCAAAAATAAAAAATATTTTCTTTCCCTCAGTATTTTTGCCTTATCTACTTATTTGAGCACACTTTCTGGGACAGGAATGTCTTGTGCTGTATGCACAAACAATACAGGATTGCACAGTATGCCAGATCCTGGCTTGGCTGGTAGCCTCTTGCTGCCACAGTAGTATAAAGAGTAAGAATTATTGGCCATATCTAAAGGGCATTTGAAAACTGGTCCTGTTGTAACTCTGCTGAAAACCCCTACTGCTTCTGCATTAGAATTAGTTAGCTCATCATCAGATATATTACTCTTGAATTTTTTTATCTCGAACTACAAGACAAAATAATTTCTTATGGCTTTCTGCTATGAAGGTTACAGCATTAGTCTCAGCATAAAAAGAACAAATGAGCTTTAGTCTGTGTCCCCAGAAATATACTCCAGATGGACTCCTATTTTAAACATGAGAAATGTATATCCACTGAGGTCAAAATAACAGTTTCAAAGTCACACTGGAAGTGGAAGCAAGGAGCGGTTGCTTTGGTCTGAGCTGAGTAGTATTTCCTCTTCGCATGAAAATTCTTCCATCCCATCCCTGCAAACAATATTGTGGGTTGGTTTTAGCACAGCTTTAACCTTCAAAAATGGTAGTACTTTCACATTTCCATAACCTATTTCTCAAGATATGATTTCTAAATGATCAAAACACTTTCTCTTTGAAAATGCCACCTTTATTTCAGTATTTTGAAGCAAAAGCAAAAGGGTGGGGCAGGAACAAATTATTTGCAGGTTCAGGCTGCATTGGGTGGGTAGTTACAGTTAACAAAAACCATAATTTTTTCATCAGATAAACTATTCAACCAAAGCCCTGTGCACATATCTGCTGCAAACACTTTAATTTGGTGCTTCTTTATTGGGTTTTGGAAGGAGTTATTGAGTTTCCTTATTGATTTTTAGTGAGTGAAACACTAGGGTTTTTTTACATCTCAACTAAGCTAATTGATAAGTGCTTGCTAATAAACAATAGCAGGGGCAAAAAGGTAAATGAAATGCAATCAATGCAACTCAGGGCAAAAAAAATGCCTTCAGAAACTTGCAAAATGGTATCATTATAGCAACAAGCCAAGTGTTGCTGCAGAAACACTTCAGAACTGTTGGAGTAATGAGTGCTACTGGAAATGTAATGACTGCACACTGAGTAATTAACAGGCTACATGAATTACTGGTACATCTAAGGATGCATGTTTATTTTAGCTTGCTGGGCAAGATTAGGTAAAATAAAGTATTCTATAATTTAATCAGTATGGAGTTTTTATTTCCTACAGCTTGGTCATAACTTAAAATTGAAGATGCAATTGTAGATATATCTTGTGCATGCACAGTTAAATAAATCAGTAGAGTTCAACTTAAAAACCATATCAAAGACCACAGTCTGATCTCTCATTGCAAACTATTAATAACTATTGACCCAATGTTCAAAGAACTTGTGAATGGCAAAATACAGTATAAGTCACTGTACATTGTTGGTCTAATGCTTTCTAAATCATGCATGATGCAATCTTAGTCAACTCACCCAACAAGCAAAAAAACACCCAACCCACCGTCCTAGACATAATAGTCACTTTGCCCAGATGATGCAGATAGAATGCAGCTGTTTGATCAACTAAGAGAGTGCTTGCTTTCCTCCCTTTTCAGTACACACACCCTTTGAAATATTATTAATGGTCATTATGAAACTGGCTACAGGTCACAGTCCAAAACCTGAATCCATATGGTCAAGGAGGAGAGGCTAATGCCATTAGTGTGGAGCACGTTGCACAGATACAGAGTTCATCCCTTCCACACTGGATAATAAGGTTAAATTGTGCAAAAGATGACGGCAAAGGCTTGAAAAAAAGTAGAAAAGTATTTTCAACTGAAAAGAGTTTCTTTTTTTTTTTTAATGGAACGTTGAACACTGAAAATTGTCAAGTGCCACTGTCAGTTAACTGGGAATACTGCTGTGGCTCCTCATGGATATTTCTGTGCCAGAGACTCTCTCAAAGTCAAGGGCTTCTGGTGGACTTCATTTCCCATGAGATGCTGAAAAATTTGAGAGCAACTCTCTTTGAGAGTTGCTGTGGCCTCAGAGCCCTGAGTAGGCATAGTCCAGAGGGGAAGTTCTATCCCTGAGAGGGAGGGAGAGGTTCACTGACACCATCCACCAAAGTTACAGCAAACTGTCAGCCAAAGACATGCCCTGCCTCTCACCAGACCCACATCCCTTTACAATAAGCCTTGCCTCAGACCCATGACATTTTTTTCCCTTTCCAGATTTTCAAGTTTGCTTGCTGCTTCTGCTTTTCTGACCTCAATTAAAGGATTCAAATGGATGCTTCTCCTGAAACTTTAAACACGTTTCAGACTTCCCTTAAATGAGACCACAAAAGGAGGTGGCAGATGAACACAAAGACAATGTGCTTGACAAAAAGACCCTTTGCCCACCCCATTAATTGTAGCAAAGCCTAGGGAAGGGCCTCTTCTGAAGTCTGCTAGCCCACTTGTTTATACAAAACCCTCTCTTAGTTTATCAAGTCAGCTTACAAAATAAGGAGAATATACATGCAAGAATGCCTGGAGGCTACTTCCTGCACACACGAGACAATGACATCCTCACACTTTCCATGGAGAGAGAGAGAAACAGACAGTGAATTGTAGAGTATGCTGAAACTACCCAAATCATCACACAGACAAGCCAGGAAATTGAGACAAAGTGCTTTGCAAGGGAAAATTCCTCTTAATATCTGCTAGGCGCCTGACTAGGTCAGGTCACCCTGTTTAGTACCCAGCTTGAGACAAGAGGGACTGAAAATGGAAAAAGTGGAAAAAGAAGCTACTATTGCTTGCTAACAGGAAGATGCAGAGGGGGGGAAAGGATACAAATGGGAAGGGTCGGAATAGGTTTTGGCATTTAAAATACTAACATGGTTAGTAACCATGTTCCTTTGAGACTTTTTTTCTTTAATTCACAGAACAAGAGTTGAGGCTCTTTAATCAAAAGTGATAAATGCCCTTGCTCTTGCTCTTGCTCACAGCCTGTACTTTTATATACCTGCATGGTTCAGGTGGAGCACAGCGTCCTGACAGAGAATGAAGGATGGTTCCACTTGTCCCTATTTCACAGGCGGCTGGAATCAGTGCTCACATCTCACAGAAGGAAGAGACATTTCAGCCTTGCCAAGACAAGTCAACACCAACTCACCCTGATCTCAGTGTCTCTGTCTGGCCGTACATGCCTAACCCAGGCTCCTGATCTGAACAGGTTCACAAGTATTATACTTATTCCCTTCCCTAAGAAGGAAGGCACATAAGAAATGACTGCTTTGCCTCACAGACCTCCATAGGGCTCAGCATGCCCCAAGCATCCACAATGATCAAGGATCTCTGGGGTGGCAGTACCTGGGACTGAGGAGTGAGTAGATGTTCTGGTTTTACAGACAACTAAGGGGTTCCCCCAACAGCTGAAGTAGGATCGGGCATGAGCATAGACAGAACTGGCTTTTAAAACAGCTGTTCAACTACTTGTATCCTAGTTGAGACTTCCAAGTTTTTGCAGATATTCTTAATGAGATTTGTCAACTTACAGGGAGAAGGAGAATCAGACAACTGTAACTATGGCAATAAGATCATTACTGGTGCGGAAGACCCAGCCATTCCCAATGCTTCAGCAGCCTTCATGCATGATGCCAATTAGACAAATTCTTTGTGATTCCCTCAGACTTCTACAGCATCGAAGGCAGAGGTTCAGCCTCTAATGAACAAGATTCACTTAAAATTATGTGAAAAACCATTGTTGTAAAGTATGTTAAACAAATTTGGCCATTATTTTCCCAGACTGCCTATCTTTTTCCACTTCAGTATCATCTTCTAGGACTGACTGCTAGTTACTGAATATGGAGACACATGACTGTATTGTAGTGGGTCAGAGCATGCTCTGCCAGTTTAGCCTGTGCATATCTCTTCATGATGCTTGGACAATAGATAGCTCCCAAAGAGTACTGATCCATTCAGAAATCTGGTCCCTTTGAGTATACAGAGCTTTTTAAACAATCATCCCTGCTGTGGGTGCCACAGATGTCTGGAAACCAGGCACACAAGGTGATTAACTGAATGTTATTTGTTAATCCCATGGTCATATCTGCTCATTCAGTCTTGCAAATACTGGGCACTCATTAAATTTTTTTACCGTGAACGGCTTCTATGATATTGTTTTGACCATTCCTTAGTGTGAAATAAAAAACATGTGCAAACATCTCTGAGGGCTTATACCTAACACTGACTAGCTACTTTCCAGTAGAACTGTTTCCGTTAGAAATGGCTAACTGCCAGAATTAAAAGGCTTTATCAACCACTTCCCTTTTGATGAAGGATTGCTTTTACCCTTCCTGGCTGGCTTACCTTACTAGATCCTCAGCTGTCCTCCTGTGAGCTATTGGATTTCCCAGCTCTCAGCTACCAGCACATGGAGGACTTTCAAGGACCACACATCCTAGCTGTGGTGCTGCTCCTCCAATTCATCTGCTGGCCAGCATCCCCAAGACCTGGTTTTCTCATAAGCTAGCCATGGCCTTAGACCCAACACCGATGTTCTCCAACTACTTCTACATTTTCTAGCTCAGTAAGGTTTTCTGCAATCTATGTTCACTACCTAGTTCTTTGTTTCCTCCAAAGCTTTACAGACAAAATAAGACAGAGGTTAATGAGAGGAAGGTCTCAATTGCCTGTGAAGCACTCAACTTGTACAGTCCTTTTTCCACACCAGTTTCCTCCCACAGTTTTAGCCAACCATCACTTTTCTTTTTAATTCTGGCCCAAGTTGTACCACCTTGCTCTGTGCTGTTAAGAAGTTTCAACTCTGAGCTATGCAAACCCTTTTCCTCAAAATACCTTGAGACTACTGAGAAAGATAAATAATCAAGGCCTACAAAATGCTTTGATGTTAATCATCAGATGAAAGATGCCTTAGGAACAGAAATATTGTACAATAAAGCAGAAACAACCTTTTTTTTTTTTTTTTAAATAGTTTCTTCTGATTCCCTGCACATATAACTTGTGCTTTGGATGGGGCAAAGTGAGTCACTACTCCATTGAAGATAAAACAGCACTGTAATGGCAGCTTAAAATATGAACAGAAGAAGTGTCAACCACAAACGCTGATTTAAATCAGCAACTAATTTGTAAAGCCACTGAGCCCACTGTTTAACTCTCGTGAAAGAAGAACACAGTACAACATTTTTGAGCAAAAGTGGACTGGGAGGATGAAGTGGGTATGATTTAGTTACAGAACAGAAATCTAGCTCTCATCACACTTTACTAGATTACTGTGCCATCTGAACCAATGGAACCACTGTGCTGGAGTTAGGAGTGAAAAGCGTGAGGAACTTGTAAACATCCTGTCATTAAAAAAAACTATATTTACTGCAAATCTCTTTGAAACACCCTCATTATGTGCCTTGCAGTGCCTGTTTCAACAGCTGTTCTTATTTACTGTCATCTACATTCCCCTTTTAAAGCAAATTACTCATCTTACTGGTCAACTCTTCTTATTGTGCAAAAGTTCCCTTATGCAGGCAGCATATTAGGTGTCTCTGGTAAAGGTCGTCTTCTTGTTACTGTTCAACAAGCAGCTGTTCATAATCCCAAAGCTTAACAATTACATTAATTTTAAACTAAAGGTTGGAGCCATAAATTTTCTCCAGTATTTCCTACAGCTAAACTCAGTAATCAATAAAAAGAAAACACTAATAATATTTCATGACTTTTTTATTTTCTTGTCACACATGCTGCAGTAGTGTATGGAGATAAACAAGTGCCTGTTTTTCTGATTTCATTTTGAACACAGAAATCACTGTAGGGCACACAATAAAACTTGATTTTTGGCTTATGCTCCACAATCAACAGTTAATCCTCAGCTGAACATTTGATACAAGGTGCTTTGCTTAACCTTTTGTCTGCTGTCTCTCTCACCTTTTTTGCATATTCTTTCGTTTCAATTAAGCTGTGACTGAATACATCACCTCTGGGTATTATCTTTCCTTAAATTAAACAGCACTTTGCCTTGTGATCTTAATCAAAAGCTCCTTGAGGGGGAATCTCTGCTGTTGCACCTGGGCACTGAGTCCTCCTCTCCCAGGCATCTCTGAGTAGAGCAGTGCGTGTGAGAGATCAGGTGAGGAATGGGGCTGCTACACATGGACAAAGTGATAAGTCATTGATGATAATGTGAATACTGATGCCAAAAATAACAACCTCTTCTAGGAGGGGATGGTATAAACTCAGCTTTTCAACCAGCACAGTACAAATACATGTAATTCAAAAGCTCAGTTTAGGTGAATTTGACTGCCTGGTCTGTCTTCTCTGGCCAAAGCTTTTTTTAGGGTCATCCTAAAATTTTCAGAAGCCAAGGCAAACCATAAACTTGTTGTGTCTGATATTTTGATTAAATAAATATGAGGCAAAGCACATGAATTTTTCACCATTGTGAAAATTGTTTTATGTTCTGCCAGTGTTAGTATTTCTGTGATCCTGAAAAATTACTTTTCTATAGACTGTGAAGTGTCTGTGTGAGGCTCCCTGTGAAGCAGAGGGATACTCTTACTGATACTGCTGTCACTTAAAATAAGTGACCACTTATTTTAAACAGTTCCTTGGACATTTGCTTCTAAAAGACGAAAATGCTGAAGACCCACAGCTTGGATGGAAAGGTTAGCCAGCCCTGATGAGGGCTCCCCATGTTTTCACTACACCCACCATCATCTTTCTTGCTCAGATCTGGTCCAGTGCAAACAGCTCCAGAGGGCAGACAACCAGTGAGACAGACATATCCACACTACAGCTCCAACTGTCCTCCTCTTCTTCTATAACTGCATAAAAATACAATGTATTTATGTTAAGGTATTCAGAGACTCCCAGTCTGAAATCCACTGAGTCCATTCTAACGATTCTTATAAAAATGCCATTGCTAAGTAAGGACTTGACTTTGGGTAAGTCTTACAAGAGATGACGAGGGGCAACAAAGGACTATTCAGGCAGCCTGCACTAATAAGCACCTTCCTTTTGATGCTTAAGCCAGGAGCCTGGTCTCTGCAGGCTCCCTTAACATCAAAGGAGAGAAGCTCAGATGCAATGACAGCACCACAACTGAACAACACTTCATCTTATGTGTGTAGATTCAAATGCCAGAGTGGGTGACCAAGAAAAACAGCAAAGGAGAAAAATGAATCTAAAATCAATGTTACCTCGCATACAATCATTGGAACTCCACAGACCAAATTGCAATATGTCCAAATCGCATCAGACATGTTGAAAGCTGTTACTGCTATAAAAGTTGCCAATTAAGAAACACACTTTGATTTGGGAATATATATTCATTTTATGATTGATTTTACCCTTTTTGGTTAAAATAAGATAAAAAAATCAGGTTTTGGCTAACTACTAGACAAGAAAATAAATATTTCCTCCACTGCCACAGAGTTCCCATGATTTGTAGTTAACAATTATTAGTGAATTGCTGTAAGGGAGTACTACATAGTGCTGCAATCTCCACAGAAAATGTGGTGATGCTACAGACATGCAGTGTTGCTATGAACATGTAGTTCTGGTTTTTTATTGCCCATTTCTCTGCTTGCACAAAGAAAATTATAAAACCGCCTCACACTGCCCCTGCCCTCATCTCGCCCTCCCAACTTCCCCCCCCCAACAACAACAAATCCCCCAAAAAACAAAAACCAAAAAACCAAATCCCCCCCAAAACAAACAAACAAACAAACCCCCAACCAAAATACAAACCAAAAGAGAAAAAAGGCTTCTCTACTATTAAAAAGGTCTGATTAGGTATAAGGGGATCTGAGAGATGTATGCTATATATTTTTCTACCTGTCAAGTCATCATCTTTTCCATGCTCCTTACAGATCAGCAGGGCAAGACCATTTTCCTTCTAAAACAAATATTTTAGATTTACTGTATCCTTAAAGACCTGACATTTCAGGGTCTCTATGGGGACATGTGATGGTGAGCTTGTAAGTCAGTGCCCTTTCTGAGGTAGCATGGGATGCTCCCTCAACAAATCCTGCCTCTGTACACAGAGAGCCTCATTCCCTAATGCCACATTTAAAATGTGCACACAGGCACATAGAGGGATTGTACCCTATGCAATGAAGCAGAGGTGGGGTTGCTCACTTCAAAAGAGGTAGGGGAGAGCCAGGGGATCCCCAGAGGGTATGATTTTTTTTTTGTGGATCCTTTCAGCCGTTCTTGAGAAGTGTCTGCTCCCCAGATCAATACTTGGCCTTCTTCTACCATAATTCCCCCCTGCACCTGAATGCAAACACAAACACATGCAAGTATGATTGCTCTCTTGTGTCCTTTGGGCTTGTTTCTTTTTATAAATGCCAGAAAAGTTCACCTCCATTTCATGAGTGGAATAGAAAACACTGAACAGCTTTACTCTCCAATGAGACTCTGTTTGTTCTTGGGGAAATACTGTCTTGCAGATGCCATCCTTCAAACATGTGTTTAGCATCCATTTAAGGGTGCAAGTGGCAGAAACGGGGGAATAGTAGTGTTGTCACATGTGCTTTGCTTAACTCTTTTGCACGTTTCCCTTCTCTGGGGCAAACCATTTACAATTGCCTAGCTGTAGACTAAAGCTATTTGTTTTAGTTAGCCTCAGTCTTAAGCAATTTGTTACATTTTGTGTGTGTGTATGAGCACTCTTATTTTTGGTAAGAGATTAAATCTCCCTTCTGACACAACCACACTGTTGGAACCTTTGGTATGTCTGTTTTTTGCACCAGTTCCTGGCAAGAGGGATGGATGTTTCCTGGCCACTGTCTATCATAACTGTACATAGCTTAGAAAAAGGGTTTATTTAATTATTAATGAACTCAGTGCTTCCCACATTGAGAAAGTGCTCTCTTTTGAGATCTTAAGCATTATTAAGATATAAAGAAAGAGATGAGACAGGAAAACACCCTGTGCAAAGAATTGGTTAAAAGATTCCAAATTCTACAGTTTTTTATTTTCTCCTGTATTAAGCTTTGTCACAGGAACAAGATGGTATTTCTGCCTGGAACAGTCTTCTGCCTCGAGTTCGAAGTGACAAAGCATTAATGTATGCAAAATATGCAGCCTACAGCTTGTTCATTAGGAAAATGGAGAAGTAGAGGGGAGTATGTAGACTAAATGTCACAAAGGCATATAAAACCCTTTGTCACTATAAAAAACTCTTCACCATACATAGGAAAGTGCAATGTACAAAAGGAGAGAATATGCAACTGCTCCACTGCCAAATGCCTAACAGTGGGTAAGTGTAACATAAGCCAGGAGCACATGGAGGCTGTAAACATCAGTGAGGACACCTCTGCAGCAAACTTGAATATCTTAAGGACTAAAATTGCCTGCAAGATGTCCTGATTCTTGGATTCTCGACTCACAAGTTTGCTCTACCTGGATGTATTTTCTGCACTTCGCAATGCCTTGACCTACTTACTCTACCCCATAACCTGTATAGGCTCATGTTTACTCAATCTCTGTAGCACTAACAGCATTGGGAATGTTGCTATAGAGACAGGCTGTCCCAAAGGACAAGGCACAAGGAATAAGTAAATTTCAGTCTTGGATTACTGTTTCCATTCTACAACCTTGGGCCTTGCTTCTTCTGTCAGCAAGTATCTGCTGAAGAAACTGGACTTGTTCACAGTTTTCTATTCCAATCAGCATCTTATGTGTAATGGTTGCATATGGTCAAGTTCATGGCCATATGCAATACACAGAACGAGATCGGAAAGCTGAACAAGATCCACCAATTCTGCTAATTGCCAAATGGGGGTGAAGAATTGTACATGTCAGCCCTATTATTAAAATTCATCAGACATGTTTTTGAGACCATCCAAACTGTCACTGAGTTTAAGTCAGGTTCGGAAGAGGGAAAACAAATTGTTTAATGGTAACATTTTTAAAACAAAAGCTTTCAATTTAGAATGCATTTAAATTATATGAGGTAGATCAAAGTTTCAGTAGTGCTGTTGCATCAATTCACAATGGAAAAAGAGCAAAGAAGCTAATTTTCAGCTGACCTTACAAATGCCTATACTAATTCTCACTGCCCTACTTCCAGGCCCTAATGTTCATGCAAAGTCAACAGAGACAGTACAGTTCACTGCCACAAGCCATTTTATTTTTCACCAAAAAGGTGTTTCATCCATTTGCCTCACTTGTTTTGCTGAAAATGTGAAGCCACGCCCGCACTGTCTGAACAGAACAGTTTATTTATTTTGAGCATTGCCCTATTTTTTTTTTGCAAAACATGTGATAAAAATCAAAATAAAAACTCTGCCAGATCTAACACTAATTTTTGATGAAAAATTAATTTCAGAATTTTTTTGTTATTCCACTTGGAATAAAAATAATTTCCGACTACAAAACAGCTTGCATAACAGACAGTCTATGCCCAATGCCTTCCTAATATAAGAAGAGAAAAAGCAATGAAGTAAGAAAATACCCACTCTTATATTTGAATTTTATCAAGATATGTTATTAGTGAAGAATTAGCTGTATGGGACAGTCAGTGAGTATTCCTGGTTTTAGAGCTTGAAGCTTTGTTCCCAGGGTTACATGATAAGAGGTATAAATCAGGAAGACATTGCAACTCAGATACAATATTTGACCTTCTTCATAAAGCTTTACCTCCTGCTCTCAAGAGATAAAAGGGTGAGGAGAAGAGAAATTTCTTCCTTTTTCCTAAATAGCTTCTTAGCTCTCATGATTGAGGAAGAAGCCTCCTGATCTCTAAAGGCATTAAGTCCAGAAAATATGTAGCCCCCCCAAAAAGGAATCAAATGATAAGGGTCACCTCTTTTATAGATAATATCTATCTAAAGGAAAATAACACATCTGTATGTTTGGTGCTATGCTTATGTTTTTTCACTAGACAAATAGCAAAATCCCAGACAAGACATATTTCAGCAGTTTTGTCTTATCAATCCACAGAGCCAGCAGATGGAGCTGAGGTTATGCTTTTAGCAAGAGGAAGCACAATTAATTTCTGGAAGGATTTCAGTGAACGTTATGCATGTGTAAAACAGACAAATGTGTGTAGACACACCACACTCTGTACAAATTAGGTATATTTAAGGTTTAAACAAATAATTTGAATGAGCCATAGGAACTAGTAAATCAGGTTCACAAGTGTCTCTTCTGCATGCTTTCCTGCTGTCTAACAAAGGGTTAGATTTTCTTGACTGTGGCTCCTCTATGAGCCACTAATCCTTTAAAAACTTGTAGGAGTGCAGTCCCTCTGACACCACTGCTTCTCTTCAAAATGTAATTGAAATTGGCCACCAGCTTCAAAAACTGTTAAAGAGATGAATATACATGTCCAGACAGCAGAATTATTTAAGTCCCACTACCTGACATACCTAAGGGACTTAGGTGCAAAAAGCTGGGCTTATTCTCCATAATACTTTGCATGTGGAAAAATACAAGCTTTTCCCATATATATATATATGGGAATATATATATATAAATGGAGATATATATATACACATACACATCCATATACTTACACAGAGGGAGCAAGTACTGCAAAGACTTAAGCCAAAGCATTAGTGTGAGTCTAAGGAAACCATACCACTTCCTCCTTACATTCACACAGTATGCAAGAAAAAACAGACTAAATTACTGGGAAAACAGTAAGTGATTCAAGTCAAAAGGTGTATATATGCCAACACCATTTAAAATGACTTGCTAGCATTTTCTTCCACTGTTTTAATGAAGTTGGCTTGAATCCCTGGAGTTTAAGGTTGTTAGAACTCAAATGTGTCAAACTTATTATATATACAGTTGTTATTAATGTCTGTTACAAGATATGTGGCCTGAATTAGTACCATAGTAGACCCTGGAAAACTTGACGGTAATTACTACTCCTTTCTGCTTCACAGTTTACATAGGAAAAGGCAGTTCTTTTCTGAAGTGATTTCACCCCAACCAGTGAAGATTCAGGGAAGGAGGAAGATGCTGTAGTCTGTGCTATGTAGCAACTCTACCAGAGCCAAAAGTAGAGCACCTGAACAGAACTGTCCAAAAAATTATGAACATTTGGTTTCATCAACAGCTTTGATATTTCCAATTCTGAATTCATTAAAAAGTAAAATTAAACATGACATTCCCGGAGAAAAAATAATTGCTTTGGACTGATCTAACATCGTGCTATGAAATAAACTAGATTACATTTATTCACTGCAATATAACTTAAAGATGCCATTAAAAACAAAACCAAACCCAAAAAACAAAACCAAAAAACAACCAAACAAAACTCCCACCCAAATGGAGGCTTCCCAGAGTCAAAATGGGATGTTTTAACATTGTTCAATCTTTTCTGCCCCCATTCCTTCCAAAATAGCATTGCAGAAATCAATTCATTTTCAGAAATTATTTGGATCGTGATGAAAGAAAAATGAATACATCAGTTTCACCAAGGTTTCTCCAACTCATGCAATCCTGTGGTCCAACTCAGCCCTTGAACCTTCAAAACTCATTCAATGTAATAATTATTATATTTTACCAGGACCGAAAAAATTGGCCAGATGTCCTGAAGCCTACTTGCATTCCTCCAGATGGTATAATCTCCAGGAACTTTAAAGCATTAAGCCACACAGGGGTCATCAGCCACATCTGTCCTCCCAGCCATCTCCAAGAATTCTCTTTGCTAACCTTCCTTATATCCTATGCTTCCTTTGCAATAAATGATTTTTTTATTAACCTCTTTGTCTGAAAAAATATTTTCTGATCATTCACCCAGAGCTTCACGTCCAGCCAGACCTGCTCCCTCCCACAGGTGGTGCTGGGGTGACAACCCAAGTGCTGCTGATTGCAAAGGAGGGACAGGACTGTAGCCTGTGACTGGAAAAACGTAGAGCAGTCAGCAGGGAACAGCATCCCCTGGGAAAACTTTCTTTCATTAGGCAAGAAGGTCATGCCTTTATTAGCCTCCAAAGCTGATGTGCAATTCCCCTTCTAGGCTGGAGGCTCACGTCTATGCAGCTGAGGCCTTTTACTGCACAGCAGAACCTGCTATTGAAGTGAGTTCTTCCACTGTACTAACGTATTCATGCTCCACATAAAAGGTATATAAGGATGTGCCTCCAGGAGAAAATACACTTTCTTTTTAAGTTATTTTCCCTATAACCACCGCTGTAGATAAGCTTTGTCTTTTCCTGACTTGGGAGAGAACTGCTGGTGAAAGGCACTCTTGCAGCTTGGATGATCTAAAGCTATTACTGGATGGCAGATGTCTGAGCTTCTGAGATATAAGAGTCTTTCCCCTCTTTCTCCTCCACTCTATTTCCTCAGCCCAGCTGAGGAAGTATCAGGACTACCATGGGGTATAAATTGCCTTCCTACACCATCCCATGCAGTCTGTTAAATACTGCAGTGGGGACAAGAGGTGTCGATCACTCAGCCTTCTGATACTTGCCTATGAAAAGGAAATGCCTCCCCTACAGAACTCAGGTTTAATTGTGTTCTCCTGCCCCAGAGGTTACACCACAGTTTTTATTTGCTCTGCAGCTCTGACAGCTTGTGAGAAGAGAGGCCCTGCTGCCAGTGGAGTCCACTCAAATTAGGTGGCTATTCCAGCCTCAGGAACAATGAGATTAGCAGCCAAGACAGAGGCTGCATTACTAGATGTCCCATGATTTTCCTGTGAAATACCAGAGTCAAGCTAGTATTTCCAAGGGTTTTAGCAAATCCATACTCTACACTTTCATAGCTCAGTTATAAATTAAGGGTCTTTGGTAACAATATAGTTGGAGAGTGAAGAGGTATCCTAGTCTCAACATGGGTTTCCAAGAGATGGCTTCATTCTTTTGTTCAACACCTTGAGCATGAGACGGATGAGAAATGCAAACCTGTAGACTTCATCACCTACTTTGCCTTCTTCATGGAAGATTTCATCAGTAACTGTACAAAGCAGGCATTTTTCCCATCTTTATAGCAGCTTTAATATGAAGAGTCTCAAGTATATTACACCTAACCACCACTTAATAAACCATGACATCACTGATGCATACTCCACTTGTATGATCAGGCAAAGGAGTAGGACAAGAAGTTGAGGATATGAGTCAGGATACAGAGTAACATGTCAGCACATGTATTCATGAGTCAACAACTTTGGTGTTGGGTCCAACCCTGGATCCATAAGCAACATAGAACTGGGCTAGAAATTTCAATGCTGGATGAACTTTCAAGCCCTATCAGCCCTCTTTAGGTATGTCAGACTCCAGATGGGACTAAAACACTTTGAAACAGTTTCCCACTGAAAGAGTTCCCATCCTGAAAAATGCACAAACCCTAAGAGAACAGAGGATTTGAGGTCACTGGAATCCAATTCTACATTAAAACAGTTTCCTCGGCAACTAAAAGTCAAAGCAGCCTTCAAACAAAGCAAACACACAAATCTTTCACTCCGTACAACTTTTCAATTAAAGAGGGACAAACACATTTAAATTATGAAACGGTAAAAGCTTTCTAAAGTGCCCAATTCAGTGTAGCAAGCTCTCACAGCAATCTATCTCAGTTAGATAACAACACAATCTGCAAGGTTTCAAGGACAACCATAAGACATAGTGGAAAAAGAAAAGGATTAACACAATATACTTTCACACTGCACTCACTGCAAGTATCACAAAGTCTCTGTTTATGAGTCCTTGCCACAAGAACCCAGTTTGGACACACTGTGGAGGATACAAGGTTAGCTTGAAATCCAAGCTCCACTGCCTTTAGACAGATTCTGGCCTGATAATAGACATGGCAGTAGCTCTAGAGCATCCCAGTTGTGCAGCCACAGCACCAAGGTCCCCAAAGGCAAATGAAGACATGTGCTAAACCTGTGCAGCAGCAGTGGGTGAGGCAGAGATCAGTTCACTTCTTGTAGCAGGGCTCAAGCCAGCTGGGTTGTGCTTTAGAGTGGAAGCGTAAAGTAGCAGTGCCATCTACTACCACTGGAGCAAGGGCTGATTCTTTGATTTCACAATGCCTGAAGAACCATGGATTAGAAAGAAGCACACCACTGACAAAAACCTGCTGTGGCAAAAGAAGAAGCATTTGGATGCCTTGGATGTAGCATTTGGGCTGGGAAGCCTGAAACTCAAGGAGAAGAAAAGGCAAAGTTACGTTTGATGACATGGCCTGAAATGATAAGTTAACCTTCCTGATGCCAGAGAAGTCATGCCTTTTTACAGGAGGGGGAGGTTGAACAAGTGTCTTGTTACCACTGTTACTTTACATTGCCAAAGAGACACTATGAAATTGAGTCTTTCACCTTAAATGACAGTGTGGGCTGTGCCCTGTCACTGCAGAAGATGAGACTTTGTGCTAAGCAGATGGGTTTCTCCAGGTGCATACTCTTATGTACCAAGGCTGGTGAATAAATTGGCTGGGAAAGGGGATATTCATCCCCGTAATAAATACAGGTGAATTGCTAACAACAGGACTGAAAATATTCAGATTTAGGCAGAGAACAAGATTTCAGGCCGATATTTAGAGTTATCATTAAGAAACTGATAGTGATTAGTGCATTATAATCAGTAGTAGCAAAAATACTTTAAGAATATGGCTCAATGCCATGATTAAAGGCATTTGCCTGATTTCATGAAGACCTATAGTCCTCTGTGTGTATGCATATGGATGTACATTCTCATTTTTATGGAAGATCACCTGTCTTCCTAAGGACTTCATGGCTTTATGTACATTCTTGTTACATTTGGAATCTGCAATAATGTTACCAATGAAATTGTCTATGAATAATACATTACTGAATCACATAAAATAGTCAATGATTTCTTGAGGGATAATGAAAACTACTAGTACTCACTGGGTGTTCAGGCCAGACAGTACATTGCTTACTAATTCATTTTAGTCTCTGTTAAATAAAATATTCTATTAATTAATCTCTAGCGTCATAGATCATACAGCACCAGAGCAAATGAGAAGTTGATCTGAACACCCTGAATGATATCAATAACCCACAGCTCAGCTCTGCTGCAGCACAATTACGAGAGGGATGCTGAGGATACACTGGTATTCTGCACTGGAAGGCAGGTGTCACTGCTCAGCTTTTACCTGATACTCATAAAACCTGAGCCTCATGAGCAGTGCAGAGTCTAAAACATCCACCATTGTGCACACTAGTCAAAGGAAATAAGCAAATAGGCCTAATCAGACGGATCTTTGCAGGTAGCCGGGTATTTTCAAAGGGCCTGAGATGATTCCTAGGAAAGTGGTGGAAGCCAGCTGCAGGATCCTACTCCACGTTTTGCTGGGACTGCCTTTCCTACCTCAGCCACTTGCTAGGACAAGATATGTCAGTGAATTACTTGTACCAGACACCTTGAATATTTAGATAACTTTCAGTTCAGTCTTTTTATGCTCAAGAACTTAGTCCATTAGCCTTTGCAAAATGGGAAAAGCCCACTGTCTAGTGAGTTCATCAAGCGAGACTGGCAAATAGTGAATTATATTTCCAAAATATGACTCTTGTTTAAGTAAGGATACTGCAAGGTGCAAGAAGAATTGCTGAGTAGAAATCCAGAAAATAAAAAATCTGGTTTGGAGGGTTTATTATAATTTTAAAAATAAGTACCATACAGGAAAACTTATTTCGCCAAATAGAGCTGCATTCTGAAGTATCTGCTTCTATCCTTTACTTTGTAAATTGCTGCTTTTGAAAACGTCATTTTCATGTATACTGCACGTTCCAAGGTTCATTAACAAGCGTTAACATCCTTGTTAACTCGTCTTGACAGTGGATTGTCTCTGCTGGGGCTTAGAGCTCTTACTGCCTTTCAGGTCCTGAAGCAATGACAGCATGTACTGCACAGCAGAGCTCAGCCAGAACCCAACAGTGCAGGTACTGTACAAATACATAACAAAAGCCTTCTTCAGGCACTCAGTCCTAACCTGCTGATAGCACACCAATAGAGATATTAAATCCTCAATATTTGACTGCTAGATATCTGAAAATATTTAGACTTTTCCCCTATAAAACTTGGAAAACAATTTGCTACCAAATCAAATAATCCCTGCTTACTCCTCCAGGGAAAAATTGACACACTGATATGACACTCCAGTGATTACCAGATTGAAAACTGGCAAGAATTATCTATACTCTTCACATGCTATTTCATTTGCTTACAAAGCATCAGACTGTTTTGTTATAAAATATATTACATTGTAAGCAGTGTTACCTTGTTTCAAACATACCCAGATGATACACTTTTGCCTCATTCACTTCACCAATCGGTACTGTTGGCTAGAGTGGTAAAACCTGAGAGTCGAAGTAAAGTATATGCTGATATAAATCAGAGAGGAAAACTTAGGTTTCATCTTGTGTGTGTTTTTTTTTTTTCTTTCCTTGCTCTCTCCTTTTTATCACTACAAAGATGGATTGAGATAAGAGATAAAATCTAGAAACAAGGTGCAACAGTCTCAAGGGGAAAAAAACGAAAACATCTCATCCCTCTTCAAAAGCATCTAAATGAAAATGTTGTATTGCTGTTTAATTCTAAACCAATAGCTTTCCATTCATTTCATCAAATAAACAGGAATAAAGCATGAAAAAATACCAAAACTATTTTTTTCATAGTACTCTTTTTTTTTTTTTTTTCCACAGCACCTCAACCCACTTTTTCAGGAGACTCTATTAAGAGCTGCATTTATCTTTTTATAACTGAATAAACTAATGCAGCGCCTTCAGCTGCTCCAGATGCAGTCTCATGTGAGCCATCTACAAAATGTGCTTATAGAGGACCTAGAAAAATTTTATAAGAAATGAATGCTTGATGTTGGTCCTGGAGTGACTTTGTTTTGGTTCAGTGCCAAGTGACCTTCAGACACACAGTAATTGCTCAGCAGTGGGATCCAGTTCAAAGCAGATTCTCAGAGAATCTAGTAACTTGTAGATGGAGCTGTCCTGCAGAGGCTAAAGCATTTGCAGAATGGGTTGGGGTTCCTGTGGCAGGACAGGAGTGAATGCATGCATCTTTGGCCAGATCACTTTGGTCATGCTTATACTGTTACCCTTCTGACTCCTGTCACAGCAGCAGAGACTATACAATTCCCTGTGAAGCTTTATATCAGGAATCATATGAGGTGTCTGTGAGTTGCCACTTTCCAATAAAAATGGGCCACTAGAGACAACTGAGCTGAGCATGGGGGAAACAATCTGAAAGGATCCATGTAGCTCTTAACAGCAGCCAGGAAGACTGGGCTGTTCAGAAATTAAGATGCCCAAGCCCAAGCATAAAGAAAATCCCTTCCATGGTCTACATAGGTGACCCTTCACAGCCTGCTGCCATTTCCCACCAGCTAGGATAGAGAAAGGCTGGCAAGCAAAACTCAACCTCTAGTACACCAGACCAACTCTCAATTTATATAATAAATGTAGGAGACTTTTATAAGAAAGAGAAAGGGGTATAATTTGGTTAGATGAACAGCAAAGGGTTGAACAAGGGGGAAGAAGGAAGGGAACTATGCATCTGAATAGATGGTATGCAGGCACTTGAGAATTGGCAGTGTTTGGTTAATGGTTGTACTCAATCTTAGAGGTCTTTTCCAACTGAAACAATTCTACAGTTTTTAAGATACAGGAAATGCTTTCGAGTGTATTTCACTGTAGTTAAAAAAATTAAACAAAACCCACAAACCACACAGACAAAACCATTAAATTGAACAAAAAATTAATCCCTCAAATAACGAATTCCAAAGAAGCAGTGAGTTCAGCAGCAGTGAAGTGATATACAGGATTTCATGCATATGAAGAATGATGATGATCTTCCTTAAGAAACTGCAAAACACAACCTCTAAGTTAGCAACTTACTAAACTCTGGCTGCCAGGGAAAAAGCAGCTGCTTCTAACATTTTATTCTGCAGACAGACTGTCATTCAGGGGAAGAAGGGAAGAGCAGCAACCAGAAAACCTTCACGCTCATCTGCTCTATTTCCATTTCACATTATTATTCCTTTTTTGTATTGCGATGTGCATGCAATCTCATTCTCTGGGAATATGAAACCTGCAGCCACTATTTCTTTAAAGACAAATTTCTAAACAGTCCAATCTCACTGCCTTTCTTTATGGATATAATCTCCATTTCTCTAGGTATTATCTATCTGCCCAAAAGCTCAATTGTAATCTTAAAACTAAACAGGTTTTGTCACAAAGTAAAGAGTTTACAAAAACTTTCTGCTTCCTGTGATAATATCCTGGCTCTCTGGACAACTGGTCATCGTACAAGTCCAAACCCAGCTATCCCTAATACTTTAAGAGGGAATTCCTGTGGCTGGTGACACTAATGTTGAAAAATAAATGTTGGTGGTCTGCTTCACACTGCTATCCACAGTCTCCCCCAGAAATCTGGTCCTTCCTGTTTAAGCCTGAAACTTGGCATGGCCGATGATACAGCATAAGAGTGGAAAAGTGTATCTAGTCTATTTGGGTCTTAAATACGGATATCTAAATCAGATGTTTTGAACTAAAATATAACAATTTTAGCAGCAGCAACCAGCTAGCTGTTTTATCCTTTCTTCCTCAGACACTGTTTCACAGCCCTGAGCAAAAGGATTCAGCTGTCCTACTCTGAAGGTGGAGAAACTGGAGTGAATTAAAAAAGGATATGTCTTGTCCCTGACCAAGTGACAATTGAGGAGTTAAGCTGAGATCAGCACCGGGTGGTCTGGGCTCCAGCCTCACCTGCCATCTCAGGCAGACTGCACTAACACACCAGAGCAACGCTGAAGTACATTTAATCCAGTATATCCTGGGGTGGCACTTGGGCAGTGCACTGGACAGATCAGCACTTCCTGAAGAAAGCTTTTTTTGTCTGATACAGGTCCTCAGGAATATATTTCCATGAGAAATTGATTTGAATGCTTTCCAAGGAAGTGTGACACTGCCTGGCTATACACATTTCAGCATGGCCCCTTTGCTGTCATCTTCTAAATCAATTTCTTTCACTTGGTGCCAACACAGCATATTAGTTTTTAAGTTGCCTTTTTACTGAAAACCTGTGCATTTTATTGGTTATAAGAAACCTTTGAGAGGGAGAAGAGTAGAGAGAAATATCAAAGCTAGACTTGAGACCATATCTTGCTTTTCCTTTCAAAATCAAAGGGGAAAACTTTGTTCTTTATCTTGTAATGTGATTCATGGCTCTTTCCATAAGGCATTGATAATATAATTCATTAATTTGGCATTGGTAATCTTCACTATTTTCTTTGTATATATTTCATTAGCATGAGCCTGTCCACACTTTAAAAGGTATCCTGCCTTAAACATGTTAGCACAAGAGTAAACCTGAAGCAGTTGCATAGAACATGGGTGTTTTTGTGAGGGAAAGTGACCTGGCATTAGCAGACAAAGCTAGCCAGAAACACAAGGAGATGAATTCAGAGTTTTGGGGTAGCTTATTAATTAATTGCTTTCTTCTTATAAAATTGTGTTACAGAAATTTGATTTTGAGATAACAAGCAAAAAGAAAAATGTTAACTCCCAAAGCACTTTATGGAGAAGGCCAAAATCATTGCTTTCTTTTTGAAACCCAGCCAGGTACAGACACCTAAGTACAGCAAAATGAGTCACTCACAGCAGTCTAACAGCCAAGGCAACCCCCCACATTTCAGTGCTGTGCCTACTAGCCTGAAGACATATTCTTTGGAGGTGTAAAACTACCATTAGGAGAAAAAAAAAGCAACATCAGATTTGCACTTCTGTTACAGGAAAGGTTAAAATATTAACTGATAGAGCACTAAAGTGAAGCATCTTATCACCATAAAGTCAAGTTTCTCTAGAACAGTGTAGGATTATACCAGGACTATAAAATAGTCCTACAGAAAATGGCACGTCCAAACTACATGCTTCCAACACTGCATGTTTAACTGATAATAGTTCCTAAAATAAAATACCTAGGTTGGAGTTGCAAAAGGTGGAAGACATTCAGGCACACATTTCCAATCAACTTTCAGTTGGAAGAATTTGACCCACTTCTGCTTTGATTTTACTTTAAATAAAAACTGCACTTCACATTTTGGGGTGATCAGGCTTGACTCTTGATACAACAGTCAGCCTTGTGATATTCCGAGCACAAACAACCCTGGAGACCCATAAATGTCATTTGCTGATAATTTTTTCACGTATGTGGCAAACAAGAATTTTAACACAGGGAGGGAAATATTTGTGCTGCATTGCCTTCTTTGCTGACCATTGACTCATGGCTCATGTGGGGCTGATAGTAGTGGCAGCGGATCATAATCTAAACTTTCATATTTTTAAATGCTTTGAATATGCACAATGGTGTGTAAGTGCCAAATAACATTGTTTTACTTTAACAGCACTTAGCCCCATTCACGCACAACTGACTCGATCTATAATCATTTGGACACAAGAGCATGCTGTAACTGTAAGAAGCAAAAGGGAGCAGTTCAACATCAGTTTTCACGATAATTTGTATTACCTAATTTCTAGCTAATTCTAGCAGACTAACTTGCCCCTCTCTTGTAACAACAATTCATGCCTGACAGATAAACAAAATGCTCTCTAACAGAAAATTATTGAGAAAATGTACTGTAACAAAAATACTGTAATATCTAATGGCAGGTATTCAAGGCTTACCTTTATTTGCCAGTATAATCATCAGCATATATCAAATATCCATACAGCGTTCCTAAGCACTGCAGTGTCTGTATAGCACGTATTAAACTTCTTTGAGCTGTTCAAAATGAATCAACTAAATTTTACAGTACATAAAACAACCCCCAAAGCAAGTAGTGTTTTGGGAGAGGTAACTTCTTTATCTTCTTAAGTAACCTACATTTACTGCAACAGTGTCTAGAAAGCACTGCCATCAGGTACCAGTTATGGTGCTAACTGATGTGGATTTAACTGCTCCACCGTGTTTGCAACTCTCTGTGGTATGTTACCTGCTGTTCTGCATTCTCCCCCATACTGCATCACCTCCTTGTTCACCTGGGTGAACTGCTGGGATCCTAGAGCAGGAGGAGGAGAATGCTTTTACCCTGCATGAACACCAGCTACTTTGAAACCCTAGTACCTGCTGGGGGTCCTTGAGACACTGCAGGACCCACAGAGTGTAGATGGCAACAGCACTGCCACCTCACATCCTGGTACTGAGAACAGCTTGAATCAAATCCATGAAGCACAATAGGGCTGCTCTGTGAACACCTGCAGGATCTTTGTTTTTGTTTCCCTCTGAGGCCTCCAGACTGAGGCAACTAGCAGCAGGTTTTAGTGACTCATGAAGCATCAAAGTAAAGCCCTTCTTCAGTCTTGTAATCGCGACAAGCTAAGCTACTCTGAATTGTACATGTACTACTAACTCTACAGAGAGTCTACGTGAGACCAGTTCTTCCTACTTAAATACTAGCGTTCACTTCTATCCTTATTAAGTTCACATTTTCTAACTCTCCCTTTTTTTTTGTCCCCTACCTAATTTAACTCTTGTTAAGTTGTAATGTGCAAGCAGTCCTGAGCCCTGCAGCCCGGGTACTGGAGCCATCTGATTTGTGACCAGTACCATACTGGTACTGGTACTGTATCTGAGATACACAAAGGATACACATATTTAAAAGGAAAGAGACACCAGCTCACAATTTTACATTACTGCAGCTCGTTCTGAGCCAGCATGGGTATTTCTTCTCTACAGCACTAGCCCATGTAGATGTACCCTAGACGAGTTTACTTGCTTAGTTAATGCTACTGACATACGAGAAGGTTTCCTGTTCCTACAGACAACTTCTGTCAAGAACTCCCCCGCTACAAAAGATTCATAATTTAAATAGAAAAGGCTCTAAATAATTTCTGAAGGTGATACTTATGAATTGAAGCCATTTTTCATGGTAAAGCCCCAAACAAATGATTATCTGTCAATAAATCTATCATGTATGACATCTGTGCTCCCATGGGGTCAACCCCGCAGTAAACAAACAAAAGGCTCTTTTAATGATTCACCATTGCCTAAAGGGAAGGAGAAAGAAAACATTATTTTTTCTTGAAATATAGGTTGGCAGACCTACATTGATGAGACATTTACATCCAAAGGATATTTTCCTTATGCGGGGACACAGCTTGCTTCTAACATTCTCTTTTTATTAGGGAGTGGCAGGGAACAGCCCAAATCAAAATCAAGTTCTCCAAAGTTGTGGGGCATAAACCACTGATTCTCCTTAAGCTTAAAGCTAAAGAGTAAAAACATTCCTCAGTAATGTGTGAGATCTGATAGTCTAAAACTGTAGAGAGTCATTAAAAAACCCCAAATGTGGCAATTTCCCCTTCTTGTTTCCATGTACCGGGGGACAAAAGAACATCTAAGTTGTTCCACAGTTAATGCAAGAATCTGACAGAGAAGCCCAAATTGGGTAGAATGAAACTCTTTTCATTCTTCCAAACAAGTTCCCAAACAATGTGCTGCCTTTACTTTAAGGAAGGCACTCGGACCTCGTTTTTTCCTTGTTTACCGCTTGACCATTGGACAAGCCTTCACCATTATCACCACAAAGCACATGCTGGTTAGTGGTTTCCACTGGTTCAAAACTGTGTCATCACAATATTGAGTCTGATTGGTCCTGTGCATTTGGGGTGAGATAGATGCCAGAAGAGAGCCATGCTGAGACCTTGCACAGCCCTGACCCTCCCTGGCATCATGTGAGAGCAGCAGGAAAATGCTGGAGCTGGAAGCATCTGGCACTGAAAGGGAGTCCAAAACTGTGAGCCCGCTTGGTCTTCCAGTAAGCAATTTGAGAGAGAGTGTAGAAAGAGGCTCATGGGTACTTTGCATCAGCCTAGCTGGAACAGTACTAGCAAACAGCTTGTGATGTTCAGGACTTCACAACTGAACTCCAAGTTCCTGGCATGAGCATTCTGCTGACAGAAGTTTTGGAGAAGGAATGTGTATCAGAGAAACCCTCATTAAAATGCTATGTCCTGAGTATGCTGCTCAGAAGGGCTGAGGTGGGGAGCCCGCAGTCAGCTTTACTGGAGCAGTTCCTTCATGTTAACCTATTTAACAAGGTCTCCCAATTTTTCTCTACAAGTTCCTTTGAAACTGAGTCACCTGAGCTGGAGCTCACATATACTGCTGTCTGCCAGTAATGAGCTTTTATCATAAGAGGTTGGCAAGAGCTTGGGTTTGCAGAATTTGATGGTCCATTCTATCACACCACTTCTCCATTGCTCCTACACCAATGGTCACACTAGCATGGATGGGGACAACAAAGTGGAGAACGGGGTCTATAAAGCACCACAGATGGTGCTTCGTTAACTGAGCTAGGCTTCATTGTGTGGAAATACACTTGCATCTAAATATATAGTTTTCAGCATTTATTACAACTGAAAACACATACACATTACAGCTAAAAAAAAAACTAACTCATTGCAGTCTAACAGGTCCCACTGGTGAATAATTCCATGCACAAGTTGCACTGCTGAAGATAAATGAGCTAGATTACCTAGGTAATATCTCATCCAGCTGAGTAAAGGGTGCTAAATGGTGTATGAATATGCGTAAAGCCAAGTGACAGAAGTACATACTCATTTTCGAAAAAGGAAAGAGTAATAGAATAATGTTATACTCAGGCTTTCTAACACAGCTTAAATTAAGGGTGGAATTTCACTCTATCATTATTTCCATTATACACTTTTATTTGGAAGGGTTAAGAACTCAACTAATATACGCACTCTTGGATGAAATTTCACAGGTAGAGCATTCCAGCAGGAAAAATCAGCATTATATATCAGGAAGAGAAATTGTTTGTAATTTTTACATAAGAGTTCAGCACAAAATAATTCTCAAACTTTTCCATTTCTTTCAATTAAAGTGTCAGATGTCTGTGTTTGTAATAAAGCTCTTAATGAATAAACTATCAGCACATAATGAAGTGCACACCAGAGCAGACATTGCAATTATTGTGCATGTTAAAAATATTTTTTCTCCTCTACTATATATATTGCTTAGTTCTTCCAAGTTTCAGGAGGCAAGATGAAAAATAAAAAAATCTGGAAGATATGTTCTCTGGCCTACAGATCAAGACTATTTAGCATTTGCTGTCTTCGCTCCTGACAGAACCTGGGCACTTGAAAAAGTCTGGAAACAGGGAGAAGCTGAGAGAGCTCTGCACCTAGTCTATTTTCAGTCAGGTACCATCTCTTACTTCTCTTCTTAGCACAAGGATATTGTTACAGCTTCAGACTTCACATAGAAGGTGTTCAAACCTTAACATAAAGACAGCTACCACTGAACTCTCAGACACAGCAAACCCCCAGTCTGCACAGCACTGGGTGCTCAGCAGAGCTGCAGGGTGCTGACACCTGCAGAGAAAGTGCACACCATATGGAGCGGATGTAAGGTATGGGGACTCCCCGGAAAGTTGGTTTCCAAACATTGGATTAGCTTTAAAAGATGATCTTTGATGATTTGACCTTGAACAATGTTGTCTTTTTAGTTAAACAGTGGGAAATATTATTAAATACTTCTGCTATATCTTAAGATTAAAAATCTTATGGTCTGCTTATACTGCTGTATTCCAAGCTATTCAACTGAGAGCAATAAAGACAAATTTCATTTCAGCGGGATCTGTTTAATTAGTCTGCAATGAGCTTTGCCCTGTTAGAGGTTTATAGCAAATTTTGTGGAAAATGCTCTATGCAATTCTATTTAGTCTTACTCCATCCCATACAAACACCCTATAAAATATTTTAAAAGCCTACCATTACAGGAATGTGCTGCTCAGTGAGACATATTACTGAGCTAGCTGGTAGTGCTTTTACTTGGGAGAAATGCTGCCCAAGCCACCACCTTATAATTCACAGAGGAAGAAAAAGGCATATCTCCATCAGGACGGTGCAACGTGTAACTTAATGTGAGCTCATTCAGCTGAGGTCATTTGGTCAGTCCTCCAGGTTGCAAGAGGTCTTGATGCCCAGATTGTTTGCACAAAGTCCAAATATCACATTGGGAGCCCCCTATAGGTGGGGGAAACAAACCAAGAGAGGTGAAATGGTATGTCAGAGGTACCTAGCTCATTTTTGTGGTAAATTCTGGACTTTCAAGTCTAGCAGCATGATCGACAAGATGAGCTTTCTCTAATAAAAGGTTTCTGTGAGGGTGGTAGGAACAGGAAGGGTAAGACTTTCAAAAAGCCATGTTTGTTATAACATATATAAAATTCGGGCCACTTATGTTAAAATATAAACTCAGGTTTTAAAATCTCCCCAACAGACAATCTCTGCTTCTTGAAAAGCAAAGTGACTGTTAAGGCTCACAGAGGTTATTTAATTTTCTTCCACCCTTGTCTTAAACAAAAGCAGTAAGAACAAAAGTGTCGATTCATAAAGTCTTAATTCTCATTCCAAAACCTCCTCATTCCCAGGCAAGAAGGCCCCATTCTCCAGTGACAACAGCACTTAAGCATCTGAGGACATAGTTTGGCTGCACAGACATTTGCCTCAAAGCAGAAATATCTAGTTCTCAACTTTAGTGGTTGTTTGAAGAGATGTCTCTAGCAGTCAAGAGGAATTGGGAGTGACTGTAAACATATTTGGATCTTACCTTCTAAATTAAAGTCCTTTCTCTATGCATCCTGACACTCAGAACAGAGATAATAATGAGCTATTCTTAGAAACAGCACTGTATGACGAGCTACACCAAGCAACTCAGTCGAGTGCCTACATATCACAGCCTGGGGTACAGAGAAATCACAACAGGTAGGAAAAGGGTGGGAAAGGTGATGCCAAAGGCTTTACAGAGATGCTTCATTTATCTTTATAAAATGTGATAGCCAATTATTTGACACCCAAATGATGATGTCCATCAAAATCATAAGGATAACTATATATAACATCTGGTTTTCTGGCACCTGGCCACCTGAAAATAAATTTGCGTAAAATCAGGACACAACCGGAAATCTACTTCATTATGCCAAATTACAGCAGTAAATGGAAACAGAGATAAATAAATAAACCTGCGTCAATGAAGGAAGTCCTGGAGGACACATGAATGAGTCACTGTAGAAACATAAGTAAAGTAGGTAGACTGAACAAACTTGGAGAGAAGTGACTATGCAGGAATCATTCTACCTTTCTGACCTTAAATGCAGATCCTGAAAATGACTCCTTGGGACCTGGTTAGATGTTATCCACTTCCTTCTACAGCATGAATACTTGTCAGGACTCAATTTGGATATTAAGATCACTTAAAAAATGTAGTTTAGAAGAACAAAAAATATTTAAGGCTATCAAAACTGAGGTGAGATTTGAATCTGAAACTTCAGCAGAACTCCTCTCCTGAAGAGCATAAGGACTAGTTACACAGCAACATTTAAAAGATCCTGTCTGTGATATTTCCTGCCCCAAAGAAACCAGCTTCACAGCTACATAAAAACTCTTACTCCACATGTGCTACAGTCCTTATTACTCAGAGGTGAGATTTTTTATCATCTGAATATAACAGTGTCTTCAAACATGCACCCACGGATGGCACACTCAGTCATTGTTAATAAGTGACATTAAAGAAAATGGTTTGGCAGGAGCTGCTGTCTTTAAAGGAAACTGAAAAATATATTTATCTGCATCGCAGTTTCTCAACAGTCATAAAACAAGCAAAAAGACATAACACAACCAACCAGCCAGATTTAGAGGCCTCTATTTTAAAATGTTGCTGTTTTTTAACACTACTATATTGTGAAGGTTGTCAAGGAGATAACAAAACCTAAAAAAGAAAAAGTCTAATCCAAAAGGTAGCCGATTAAAGAAATATATTGTGGGTTGGCAATGACTGGTTTTGACAGGAAAGATTCCGGAGAGGTGTCAAACTGTCTTATTTAAAGGCACAACCACATTGTAAATCACTTCCCTGAAAGTAGGGGCAAATATTTATCCTTAAGCCATGGTAGAAGAACTACATTACAGCTCTTGTGAAAAGCACAAAATTCATTGCAGAGCTCCTAACTCTGAAACAAATAGTTTTTAAAGTCATAGCTCCTTCAAAATTATCTTTTCTATTACTTTGGACTCTCTTCAAAAGAATTTTAGGCTTAAGCTTTTCATGCCCAAAATTTTGAACAGAATCAAATAGAGTTCTCTGTCCCACCATAAATCCTCTGGAACCACAGATTTCAAAGGAAAAATTCTACAGCTTTATTACTAATCTGTCAGAACCACAGTGCCCAATACAAACGATCCTCCTTTTTATAAGAGATACAGTTTTTTCTCTGTCAAAGAAGGAAAATACTGTCTTTTATGTATCAGTTTTCTCTTATGCTATTGTTAGTACTCTGCTAAATTGTAACAAATATCAAGAATATTTACACTTTTTTGCAAGTGACAGTTTTTCAAAGTAGTGCTGAATATATTAAAATACCTTCCTCCTCCTTCTCTTTCTCCGTCAAAAAAAAAAAAAAAAACACAACAAATCCCCCCCCCCCAAACCAGAATAATCCTTAGAAAAATAGAAGGGCAAGGAGATTGTCAAAAACTTAATGTCATGAATGTCACCGAATGATTTGGTAGAGCAAAGTTGAAGCAATTTTTTTCAAAGTAGGACACCTAAAGTTAACTTGATATTCAGAAAGACTTTTGCATTCAATTTTCTGCGGCATTTCTGGTAATCTACACTCTTAGAATTAGAAGGAGATTTCAGGACTTCAGGATTTTTGAAGATTGAGGCAAATCAGTTAGTTTCCTGAAGATATACTTAGTAGCTGAAGTGTTGATACTCCTCCTGTAAGACTGATTCAGTGCTGCAAATGTGAATAACTCAAGAACCACCTTGCTGAGAGTGCCTTAAAGAACTCCACTATTCCCATGAACACCAAGGAAAATTTTATTACTGTAAACCAGCTGTGTTATCTCAAAGCATATGATGAAACATTTATAAACATTGTCCTTTTAATGGCAACCTCTATAAGCAGCATTTAAAAATTACTATATGCATCAAAGCACCTAAATGAAGCTTTGCAGGTAAAAAGATGTTAGACCTTTTTCTATAAGATGATTTACATTACTCTAGCACCAAGCACAGAGCCTTCCACTGCTCTCAGGCAGTCTATAAACACACAGTAAGGAACAATGTCTGTTTGAGCAAAAAGACCAAGTGTGAGGAGAGGAACTATGTCATGCAGGTAATTGGTTTAGGACTAGACAGCAGGAACTGAGCAGAGAGCTGTGGTGGTCATGGTAAAGTGCTTCCAATGCTTCTTTCTCAAGGCTCCATCCCTTCACAGCTGTGATACTGAACAAAGTCTGTCCCAATGCAAGGACTGCAAGCATTTTGGATACCTGAAGAGTGAGTGCCACATGACAGCAAATGACAGATTTAGGAAGAGAACACAAGCAACTGGAGTTCCTGCCTAGTGGTCTATTGGTCTCTTAAGCATTACCATACATAGATGCAATTCTGTTTCACACCAGCATTGCACTTCTACTTGTTTTTTCAAGCGATTTAACTACGTACCTGCTTGCATGGCTGAAAAGAATTTCTCAAACTATATGCCAGAGAGTAAAATCAACTTGATGTATGGTAAAAAAACCACAGCTCCAGAATTCCATATAACTGAGGCAAAATAACTTCCTCAAGATTCTCTAGAACATCATATCAGAGCTTGAGCTAAAACTCAGGTCACTTTGGTTGCACTTCCCTCTATGTACTTCCCAGTATTTCTCTACAGGTAACTGTGTCCCTGAGTACAAGGTGGTTTCATAACCAGCAGTCCCAACCAAACAGTGGGGCTGCATGCTATTGAAAACATGGTTGCAACCTAAAGTAGGTCCCGGACCATAGTTCATATCCACCCCCACTGCTGGAATAATTCACGGGATTTGAAGTTCATTCATTGCCATTGTCTGCCCAAAGCATGCCTTCAGTGCAGATGGAGACCCAGTTGGGAGCTGTCTAGGTGCCACTTGCTGTCGGCTCATGCAGCTGTGGTGCAATCAGATGCCTGGGGGATGTGTGTGTTTGTAGGTTGAAATCACACAGCTGGCTGTGATGCATGTGTCCAGCCACTGACTAAAAAAAGGAGCCACTGTACATAAAACTTTTATTCTGTCAAGGTAAACCAGGAATATTGTACATTCCTGAGCTAAACCAAAGGATCGTTCTTCCCTAAGGGTCACTTTCTTGAAATACATACAAGCAAATATGTTTTTACTGCATTTTGCAGTCTGGGAAAGAACGGTTGCTGTGGAAATTATTAGCAGAGTAAGAGAATACCAGTTGAGTAAAACACAAACACAAAAATGGACAATGTTACTCTGCAAAGGATGAAAGGAAGGGAAAACATAGGGGAGCTCACAAGGTGTGTTTACTTCAGTAGATCTGAAGTTGTCAGATCTCCTGTTAAATAGATGCTTCAGGTGGGGGGAGAAGAGCAAAATAAACAGCCTAGTAGTCTGACCATGAAGCTCCTGTGATGTTTGATGCTCATACTGCTGTGTCCCAGTAAGTAGAGCCACCACTGTACAATCAAATGGAGTGGCCTCAGTGATATGAAAGACACAACTTGATGTAATGAAGAGTAATGTTTGTAAATTTGTGTACTCATTGACTTACTAATGAATTGTCGGCAGAAAGAAGCTCTCATCTTTGTGCAAGTTGACATCCCCATATCTTTCTGTGCCATGACCTTAGCTATATCATTTTTCACATCACTAAAAGATGTACAGTAATAAAAAGAGCAGATGTCTTTGGACAGCTGCAACATCATTAGTGGCATAAATTGCTTTTGTGTGATGCTCTTGCATATTGCTACTACCTCAGGTTAAAAGGAAAGGAATCTAACACTCATAAAGCTACATTTGGGTACTGATATATGGGAAGATCTATTTATTTTAGGTAATTAAGATTATTTCTTTATGAGCATTTGAAATGAGGGGAGAACCACTATTTGAGCAGGTCATATACAAAGTAACAGAGAAAAACCTCCAATTACTTGTAACATACTTTTGCCCTGGCGCTGTGGAGAGAGAATTTATGTACTGACTCTTGAAAATATAAAGCAATATTTTTTTGTTTAGCTCCTCTAATTTGACTTTTTCACCCCATGTGTGCAGAAAAAGGTCAATGCCAGTCTCGAGCCTTCAGTGACAGATGAGTCTTGAACTACAGCCAAGAGCTAGTACAGATATCCAGATATTCTTCTCATAATGAGATCTCCATTTACATGTGAATACCACAAGAATTCCTTATTCCCTGATCAAGAAATGCAGACAGTAGTAGGAGTCTAAGGCACCCATGGCCTCTGATACCTGCTAGTGACCTGGAGCTTGAGAGCCTGAGATGTGTGCAGAAACCAAAGCAGTTTCAACACCCTTTAAAGAACATCTCTGCACTAAGGGACATTTAGGGTAGACAGACTAAGGCACACAAGTGGTGGTGTTTATCTGCAGGAGCCTTCTGTCTAGGCACTGGATGAAGACAAGCTGTCAAGCATGTTGATAGCTAAATATTTATAAGTCAAGATGAGAGAGACTGAAAAGAAATGGAGTGAAAACAACACCCTCTTCCTCCAGGGTTGCCTTGCTTCCTCTCTGCCTCAGAAAGAAACAAGTTCAATCTGAAAACATTTTAAAGTAGAAAAAGGCATGAAGTTTGCATTAGAACACCACATCTAGATTAAACACTTTACCTCCAAAGCAAACAGACGTTACTTTCTGCATCCAGGTCTAAACTTCTCCCAAATTTGGACTTGATTTAAAGCAGAGAAAAGTTCAGGGCAGGAACTTGGATCTAAATCCAAGAATCCATCTAGTGACTTGGTCCTCGTACCTTTGAAAATTGAGGAAGAGACCTGAGATGAGTGGTAATGGTGCAATGGGATCCTCTTCCACCGTGTTCTTTTTCTCCATTTCATCTTTTGAACTTTACCTGGTAAATCTTGAACTGTACAACAGAGAAGAAAGAAATTCTCCTTCATGTTAACACCTAGTTAAACACTACTTATTGTAATTGCTTGGCAGTAGACCAAGGTATCTCACTTAAAGTGATAATTTATGTTAATAGTACTATGCTAGCTGTTGCTATTCAATATCTAAACACCACTTCAGGTATTTGAGATGGTTCAAGTAGCTTATCACAGTTTCAGCAGCCCTGCAGAGCCCTTCTGAAGCATTGCTTTCTCTACTCTGAATACTCACCAACTAAAATCTAGGGTTGCCAAGCTGAAGGGAGCAGTTGCAGCATTGCTCTTCCAGTGTAAGCACACGCACTGTAATCCTGGGTTTGCCAGGATCATGTCGTGTGCATGTACACTCACAATTTGTGTTCAGCCAACATGTGCTGAACACATGGATGAGGATCTGTGTTGATAAAGCCTGAAATTATCAGCATTCAAGATGACAGCAGTCCAGCTCTTCCACGAATCATATCATTATCTAGGAGAGGGCTCTGCCCAGGGTACAACTAAATTACAGTTTCTGGGCTTAATGGAGCTAAAGCTGGACCCAGACCTTTTGTAAAATACGCGAGGTACATTCATGCTATCAACAGAGCTGGGTCTCATCAGATGTCGCATCCAAAATGTTGTGGGTCAGATAATTAACAGACCAACTGATTAATCCCTCAAGAACTTAAAACAGTAGCCAGGTTTCAAAACAGGTGTGCACATCAAGGAGCAACAGGAACTGCTTACTCCTGAGTTTTCCTGAGAATTATGTTCTTAAACACTCGAAGTTCCCTTGAATATTTCTCTACCAGTAATTGTGTTGCAAACACAACCCGAGGAAACATGCTTTAGTACAAGATGTCTATGTTTAATGATTTAGAAGGAGCTTAATGGAAATGCCTTTTTTTTTGACTTGCCACAGAACATTCATTCCAATTCATCAACAAGTGTCAAGTGCCTAGGTATTAGATACCCAAAGGAACTGCATTGCAGTGCTTCTAACTAATTTTTCTTGAAATATACTAAATTTGTTAATTAACCATAGTGGGTTTTTCTCCTACTTTGAGTCAACTCCTTGCTCCTAGAATAAGTTGCTCTTTAGTGATTCTGAAGATTCTCAAAAATTTAAGAAGCATTTCTGCTAAGATCTGAAATATATGAGCGCAAGCTGCCTCAAACCCAAAGTGCATTCTCACTTTCCTCAGACACTTTGCAAAAATTTCCACTTTCTACTGTGTCATCAAGCAGAGATCCTACTTCTTCACTGAAAAATAGGTGGTTTTGCCTGTGAGGATATATATTTTTGCAACTGAAATAAAAATGCAAAAGTAGTTCTTAAAAATATCTCTGTCAAAAATGACTTTGTGAGTGTTTATATACATGAGGAGGGGATCAGAAACCTGAGCCAGACACATGCATCAAGGGGAAGCCTCACAGTTTTCCCCTGACTGACTTCAGCTGGCTTTAGATTGGAATAACTTGTTTCTCTATCAGGCAAAATGGAATCTCTCCACACAAAGGGCAAAGAGCTGCTTGTAGCTGTGCTTCTTTCCAATGCTTGTGGAAGCCTCTCTTTACTAGCCACTGATTCTACAGGGTCGTAATTTTAATAGAAACACATATTTATTCAACTATAGCACTTGCGCTTTCATGTCTGAACATATTTCCCTTTCCTCTTTCTAGTCAATATTTCATTCTAAACTACGCTATTAACAAGAGCAGAAAATCTAGCAGGTGCTCATTTTTTTCCTCTTTAATAATAGATGATATCTATTTCAAAAGATAAAGATATTTCCTTGCTCTGGGATGTGTTCTTTTCTTTCCAGATAAACCACTATTTTGCACATTACATTTGCTGCCTTCCAGAAACAGCAGATAACACCGAAGAGATTTAATTAATATGTACCACAGCATGACCTCAATGGATAGAACATCTACCCTAAAGGAGTAGAGCTGTAGGAGGTAATTAGAGCACACCATGACATTTATTACTAATGCTCTTCCATTGACATTTGCTGTTGACAGGCTGCATATAAAGTTTTCCTCTGTTTGCACTGCCTTACAATGATTTAGACCTTCCCACATACGTTAGTGAGAATGCTTTGGTTGTTTACAGTAAATTAAAGCATAAGGGACAGAACAAATTCTTTGCCTTTTGAGAGCAACTAGCTAAACTCCTGCCAACTTTCTGGACCCACATTTCTTCTGCACTCAGTGCACTTTGAAGGGCTGCTGGCATGAAATAAATCCTTTGAGAAAGGGAGAAGTCCCATGTTCCTGTCCCTATTCTCTTCTGCTGTGTAGATGTAAGAAAACAGTAACTGTTGGGTGTAAAATGGATAAATAGAGTGCCAAAGAATCAGGATCAAGGACCCACTTCTTCCAATGCCTCTCCAGGCCTACAAAAACACTTTGTTACTCAGTTGCATTACAGAGTATTTTACTAGCATATACAGTCAGATAATTAAATGGTGCTTTTAGGGTTTAAAACATATCTCAGAATTAGTAAAATTTGAGATCTCCAAAAAGCACACAAGTGGAGGGCAAACTCTACCGATGTCAGTAGAACTGTCTAGAAACACTGTAAAACCCCTGGTAGACTGAAGCTGGAAGAATTTATTTTGTAAAAATTATTTTCAACTGGGCTGAAGCAGCTTGATTAATTCAGCTAATTTAATTCAAAAATTTGTTTTCCCCTTCCCTCTTGCAACACACTAAACTTACAATGAAAAAAAGCTGTTTTGTTTTAATGAACATGCCCTGGAGTGGCCTGCTCTCACCAGTAGACAGTTATACCTGTTGGAGGACAACTCTGTCACCCAAAGACAGACTGAAAATTTGAATTCATTATAGTGAGTTATGAGGAAAGAAAAGTGGGTACTTGTAACACTGGAGACAGCGCAGGTCAAGAATACCTCAGTAATGACAGGAATTAATCACTACCATGAATAGCATCTCATGCATACAACACCACAGCCTATTCTTGCAAAATCTTCCACAGGTAGGGAGTGGTTTATGTTATTGACTAATGGGAATGTAATGAGAGTTGTTACATCCCCCTTAAATTATATTCTGTCTCAGAATATAATCTATTCATGTTTCCAATTTAGTGGATAAAGAAGATTTAGCAGCCTCATTCCCACATAATATTTATGTCTTTGAGAACATTATGGATGTTTTGTTTGAATAATTTCCTAGAATCCCAGTGATTTTTGAAATACACTAATAGAAAGCAAGCAAGGAGAGTACACACAAGAACATTGTAATTAAAGATTATTTACTAACAGTGAAAAAAAGCAAACAATATCTGATAAAAATCAAAATAAAGCCATGTTTCTGCTTAGGCACTAGACAGTTTTTAACATGAAAGGAAAAAAAAAATGCATTAAACTTCTTGGCACAAAAATCTGCTATGATTTGACCAGGGCTTATTGCATTAATCACATTGACCTCATCATCTCTCTGTGCACTGCTCACTGCCCACCCTGTAGTACTCTCCCACTATTTCTTATCTTACACTAAATTTACAGGCTTTGGGTCTGGGATTGTTTCTCCTTTTCTG
Source organism: Pipra filicauda (assembly GCF_003945595.2). Lineage (NCBI taxonomy): Eukaryota > Metazoa > Chordata > Aves > Passeriformes > Pipridae > Pipra > Pipra filicauda. The sequence goes on from NW_024104368.1 coordinate 567,666, forward strand.
GTTACACAAGACCTTACTCCCAGAGCAGAGAAATAACAAGTGTAACCACCAACCAATTAAGATTAATTTTACTTTTGGTTATAATAGAGAAAATTAACTACTGTGCCTATAGTGCTATTTGAGAAGGTTTTTCTGTTTGTTTTTAAAAACACAAAAGATTCAAAAAACTGAAATCTCAATTCTTAGTACAGAAAAGAGTTGCCTACAACTTACTGTGCTCATCCCCACGCCCTGAAGTGATTGACTGCTATGAAAGATGTCCAATAGACAGAGGGCTTGTGAGAGCTGGGAGACCTGGGAAACTCAGGTAATTGAATTAGAGAGGCTGAATGAGGCTTATTAGCTTGGGCACAGCCTTAGTCCAAAACTCATTTGTCTCCAGCCAGGTCAGAAAAAAGGCGGAGTGAACTCAAGTCTTCCAGCACATGTTCATGTCAATGTGCTTTCCTCATTTCCCTGTGACGAATGGCTGTACACAGAGCTGCTCCTTTCCTGTAGCCAGGCATGGCCACAGATAGTTAAAGCAGTCCTTTTAACATGCAAAAATGGTATTCTGACATGATTAATCTGCATTTTTTATACTCATTTGCTCTACACGCCAGTCCAACATGGCACATGAAATATGGGAAGTTTCAATTCAGAAACTGTGCACCGCCAAATGCTTAAATGCTACGCAGTGGGTGGCTATGCAGACATTCCTAACTGTAAAACATTAAACACTCATTGACGCCATAATATGAAATCACCAAAAATCCAAATGCTGCATTTTGAGCATATTCATTTGTTATTCAGTGACACTCCTACAGCAGTCAAAACACAGCAAAAGCAGCGATTTTCCTAGGTTTCTTAAAACAGTATGTGAAGAATAGAGTCATTACTCCTCTCCCCCAACTAATAATATTTTTGAAGGACTTTGCTTTAGCTTTATACGCACAATGTATTCCAAGAACCTTAGGACCATAAATATTGCTGTCTATGCATTGAATGGAGAGGGAAAAAAGCAGGGTCTAGCTGCTATGAAAAAATTAAAATTGTATCCTGAACATATTCCCCTCATCACATTTGGTCTGAAAAAATGGTCACACAAGCACTTCCCAAGAGTTTAACTCTGTAAGAGTTTAGCAGTGTATTGTAATAAAAAAAAGACATCTTATTAAATATCATATTTGAGTAAAACATTATAAGCCCTTGTAATAAGTCCTTGATGGACTATTTTGCAATCCCTTCACATACATATGTATATAGTGACCTTTCCTTCCCAAATTTTAGCTCCTTTATTTTAGACTATGAATTAATTTCACAATTCATGTATAAAATTACTACCAAAAATAAAGAATCTGTAGGCAGTGGGAAATACTTTGAGTATTCCTAAACTGGTTTCTGTTTGGACTGTTGTCCTCCAATTTTGTCAGAAAGATCTGCAATGTTAAAAGACTTGCAAAAGCCAAAGCTCTATGGGAATACTCAGTCAAGTTGAATTACCTGAAACTTTAAAGACAACATACATAACTTACAGCATGTTAAACCCAGGTGGTTAATATCCTGCTTTCAAAAAAGTGGTAACTCTATGAACACGACACTACTGCAATCATTTTCTAAGGGAGCCCATGTGGAAATGTGGATTGAATGCTGAGTAATTTAGAAAAACTGAAACTCTACTCCTACCCCTGTTTCAGTGAAATTATTTTGAGATTTTATCTCTATGATTTGTTACATTCATCTTAAAAAACCAAGTGCACACACACACACACCACAAAATGTCATTTTATGCCTTTTACATGAGGGAAAAAGATGTGGATTTCCCTTCTGAATTAAGCAAACACTGTAGAAGCTAAGCAAAAGCAAGGAAGACATCATATATCCTATCTTGAATGAACTCTAAATGGCAAAAAACCCACCAACAAAACCACAAAACAGACCTCATGACTCCAGTTTTTCACTTTTTTGCCAGTTTTCTCACTGAAGCTCTACGGGACCCTCAATATACTCCTCCAGAAAATACAAAGCTAATGTTTGTTCTGAAAACTCAGAATTGAGCTGATTATAGGTGGCTTGTCATGGTTTGTCCTTGTATTAGATTTCAACTAAATTCAATTACACAGTGTTCTCCTTGCTGCCATGAGATGAATGGCAGGATGAAGATGAATGAACACAACTGCTGAAACTGATTGATCCCAACATGCAGGCAGGTTGATTAAAGTGTCCAGAAGCAAAATGAGGAATAGTATTCATCTGTAACTACTGGTTGGGTCTTCAATTAAATGCTGTTTTCACCAAATGCCAAGCAACAGTCTGATTCCTGTTGGTTTTGCAAGAACATGAGTGCAGCACCCAAACTGGAGTTTGATGAACTGAAAGAAAACTTATTTTTACATCAGTCCATCTATAGCTTTCTTTTCAATGACTACTTAGTTGCTGCAAACACGTACTTGGAAAAATTAAACAACTAAAAAGCATGTTAATACAAGATAAAGTTGAATTAGAAACATACTGATAGACATATAACTCACAGGTGAACAGACAGGAGTTTGGTGACTGTTCCATATTTGCACAGCATTGCTTCCTTAACTCCCACGCTACGGTGGGGATATGTGAAAACAACCACACATTCCTGAGTGGTTTGCTGCCTCTGGAAATATTTCCTAGTCTGGAAATACTGCACCTTGGCACTACGGAGGCAGGCATTGATTAATGAGAAAAAAAATCAGATACCTTCTGCATGGTGTGGCAAGGGTTCCCATACTCACCCTGAGCCAAAGGTTGATAATTCAAATACATCTTGATCCCCAGGCAGATTTGATCAGACTCTGACAGTGCAGAAAGGTTGAAGAAAGGTGTCTGAGTATGTCTTCAAGGGACAGATATGTAAATCTCTACTCTACTCTTGCAAAAGCAGCATTTTCCATATGTAACCAAGGATTTGTTGTGGTTTTTAACCCAGGGATAATCCATTCTCAGATGCTTTTAAAAAGTGTATCTATTCAGTTGGAGTTGATGATCTTAAAGGTCTCTTCCAATCTTGATGATTCTATGATTTCACCTTGTTAGCTACACATTTGTCTCATGTCTTTCCAAAGCAGAGGCCAGATCCCAGCTGTCATCCTGGACTTTGAACTATTTTCTCTCAACCATCTGTGGTTTCTTCTGCAATGCTAACACTATGGTTTCTGGCACCATGTTGGCTTCTGAATCTGTGTCCAACTTCAAACTAATAAGTGTCCCTTTACTTTCAGGCTGACAGGTCATTTGTCTTGTCCTGGCACACCATCCCATTCTCTGAATAACCCTTGTAGTACTATCTTCTCCCTCAATCTATGCATTGCACAGAGCAAGGCCATCTGTGCAGGGCCTGAGCTCTCTCAAATCTTTCCAATACCAGATTTTGCTAGGTTTTGTTGACTTGGCTTAAGTAATTTCCTAGGATCTATCTTCTGCATTTCCCTTGCCTTCTGAAGTCTCTAACAAAGCCAGTCTTAACTGCTCATATCTGCGTTGCACTTTCAGAGATAAACTCTTGCCAAGTTAACTGAGATCTTTTCAACCCTTCAAATGCTTCAGAGGCTGTCTTTCTCTTAACTTGTATTTGCTCTCTGCAGTTAGATGGTAAAGTGTAGCTGAAGTGTTCTCTCACACTACGGACTTCCAAAGAATTTTAGCAGTAGTATTCCTTAGTGCATTCCTTCCACTGCCAACATCATTTGCTGTAGAGAAATCACTGAGAGCCAAAGACTCTAAGAAAGAACGCATGGTTCTGCATCACATAAGCACATTCAGAAGACAGCAAGCTTTCCCAAACAGCTCCTGGGCAAGTTTATAATCGAAAGACATAGTTCATTGCAAGATACCTTGTGACAGAATCCATGGACTAACTCTGCAAACTTTGGATTTAGCTAATGAAAACAGAGCTGGTTGGAATAAATTGCACTAAAAACAGTTTCTAGCCAACGTCATTGTGATTTTTATGTATTGTGCATGATTAACACAAGATGTAATAAACTATCATATCCTTAACACAAAAGATGCCATATCCATACTAATGAAGAAGTAAAACTCTTGGTTAGAGTGAACTTAAAAAAAAATAAAAACAAGTCCCAGTCTTGATGAATTGCAAGGAACTAGGTATGAAACAGAACAAATGTAGATATAGTCCAATTTCCCACTTGTGCAGGGGCACTGTCCTCTCCCTTCCATTTCATGCACCTGTAAGATGACATGGTGTTTGCTCATTTCCAAAACTCTAATTCTACCCCTGCAAATAAAGAAATCACTCATAAAACAGAAGAGGCAAGTGCTCATTCACATGGAGTAAGTCCACTGATTTCTCTGCACACACTAATATGCTCTGACTGATGAAATAAAACACAGCATTAACAAAAATTATGTGTAAGTCAAGCCACATTATCTACGAAAAGAAACATTGCATATGTTTCACCCCAGTTAGGGATCCTTTCCTGTACTTGGGCAGTGCTAAGAAGGCTATGGTCATAAGACTAGGAAGCTTTTGCAAGAAGCATGCCATAAAAACACTAGGATCAACCCCTGAAACCACTATAATCAGTGGTAGTGCTGCCACCAATGTCAGAGTCAGGATCATCACCCACAGGTCTCGATGAAGTGCAAACTTTTCCACATCCACCATCTGAGGCCTGAAGCAAGAAGGAAACACTAGTGACACAGAAATGGCTACATACGGTGCTGAAGAAATAATTAGTGACTGTGCAGCGAACACCCACAGAGCAGATGCAAGATGATATTGGATACAGCAGGCATCAGTTAGGTGCAAATGGTGACAGCTGGGGACTTTGTGCACGATGAGACAGCAGCACATGAGGATCTGGCCTCCTGGAGACCATGGCAACAGGACACATGCAGAGCACTTTGCTATTCACACGAGATGTAATGCGAGGGTGCCCCTTGTTTTACAGTTGAAAGGATTGGCTTAGGGCCAACCAGGAAAATCAGATGCATGAAAAAATGATGGCCAGTCTTCTGAGAAACTGCTAATGGGTGCCTGACCTTGTTCTGGGATGAGGAAGAGAAGTTAGGGCATCCCCCTCTCTCATTTCAATCAGTGCTTGCACTTGAGCCTTCAGGAGAAGCTACCTGAAAAAGCAGTTTGAGATGACAGTAAAGCTAAACAGGGGAACATTAAATATGCAGGTGATATTTTGCTGATGCAGTAAGATCCTTCAGTCTCACTTCACTCCTTTATTGGGTCTTAAAGCACAGACTTGCCATATCTTTGGCTTTAAGATGAAGCAGAAGGAAAATACATTTTAACTGTGTGAATACTCTTTTCAAAGAGGACTGAAAGTCAACACATCCTTCACATTCTAGCATTTACATCAACTCTGGGTGAGTCAAACTAATAAATGTGTTATATCAGTTAGGCAGATTAATTTTTTTTTTAAAGGATAAATTGAGTCACCAAAACTTTTCCTTATGGAGCAGATAGAGCTTTGTCAAAATAGTTAGCTGGATCTGTATTGGTTTGCTCTGGAGATACCCAAGATATATCTTTGCAGACATGATTCAGTTTGTGAAAGTGATCTTTTGGGAAAAGAAGAAAGTTGCAATATCCTTATATATCATGAATTATAGAGCTCTCTCTAAAAAATGGGACTGGCATTGTTTCCAAATCTGTGACTGCATGCAATGAACACAGTCCTGTAGAAAATACATTTGCACAGTCAGTTGTTAGAGTCTTATGTAGGCAGAACTGAAGCACACCCACCTGGGCACATCTGCCCTGTAGCACAGCAGTAGCATGAGGGCAACAGCAGCTATGAAGGCTCTCACATAACACAAGTAAACAAACACTAAATACAAAACTTCCAGTTCAAATTGGTCTGGTTTTTTTCAACACAGCCCCCACTGAAATACGCACAGATGGAAGTTATAATGCTGGGATCAATGAGATGAAAAGATGATGTACGAGAGAGAATTTATATACTTTGAGTCCGAGGAATTGATCGGCTTTCAAGAGCTGGAAAATATCAGTTAATAAGTTTAACTTGCTGAACAAATATTTCCAGAGAGGCAGATGTAGAAGAAATATCTATGGATTAGACAGCCTGTCATATCGATAGGTCAAATACAGCTATACTTGGAAAAGTTTTACCTGGTTGAGAGGCTGATTACAGTTTTCTGACAGCTAGCATATTAACAGAAAGCTTGGGGTCGATCTCTCTGAATTTAGGACAAAAGTTTAGCCCAAGTCAGAAGTTTGTGACCACATTTTAAAATGCAGCTATTGACTTTTCCCTTCAAAATGACATTTTCTATTTTTTGTCCCCAAATCTGAGTTCCAATTTCACTTAGAATGAAAGAAACTATTTCTGACCTGCTAAGAAAACAAAACATTGACTTAGAAATTGCTGATAATTCTTTATGAAATTTGCATTGTTTAGCAAATACTCAATTCCCCCCCCCACAACACCAAGAAGAAAATTTCTTTCACAGAATAATAATTGAAATGTTTTATTCAAATATGACTCTGAGGAAAAATTAAAACCCCAAGACTTTATGGAAAATGAAACCCAAAGCATTTCATCCTGTGAAGACCTAGTTAAAAAAAAATAAATCTCATGGTTGTCAGTACTGCTGAATTTTGAACCCCAACACTGAGTAACCAACATTTACTATAAAAAACTTGCATAGATCTGCCACAGCAGTAATACTAGCTAAATACACTATTAAATGCTGAATCTAATTAATTACATTCTAGCAAAATGTCAAAGGTCAACTAAGAAATTTCCATATCCATTCAGTTTGGCAGAAGAGATAATTAAATAATTTCCAATTAAATAATTTCCTCTATAGGTACAATGTATAAGCGAAAAATAATATTGACAGGTTTCTGAATGTCACATGTATAGTATATTTCCTTCATTTTTTGTGTAACAGATAACAGCTGCATTTTCACACATTAAATTATTTGTTCTTACAGAGAATAGTGTGAAATTTTATTCACCATTCCTCAGCCATTAGGAAAAAATGAAAATATTATATACCAAATTATGCAAATTGACATTGCTGATCTTCTAAAATATTGCTGGAGATTTTTGAGATCTATTACCAGGATAACCTCTGTACATCAGAAAAGCGCCGCAGTGCTGGCTATCTCATTTCCATTTTATAGCCTGTGTTACAGACATAGGTACATTATATTTCAGAGATATATAGCAAGGAGGCTTATAATTTATCCTTATCTGTAGAATATGAAGTAGGGTTTTAGAGACTCCTGCTTAGGGCTATTCTGCAATGCAACTTTGATAAAATTGACAACCTATTTTTTTAGTCAAAGATTTATAGGACACACGACTGCTTCAAATTTGCTTTTCAACCAGGAAGAGTATCTCATGTATAAGGGTCCCCCAGTAGATTTTGGGTGCAAGTATTACTACTGAAAGGGAAGGAAAATGCTTTTCACAGATATAAATTGATTTTTATTACCTAGGTGAACTTCTCAGTCCCTGGGACTGGTCAGTATAGGACCAGGGTATCCAGCCCCCTCCCCCCCCCAACTAAATTATGGGCAAAGAAACTCAGGGGAAGGAATGTGCTCACTATGAGCAAACAAGACCTGCAGGGCCATGAGTTGCTCTAAATTAAAAATATTTGATGTCACAGAAAACGGAACCACTACATTATACATTACCCTAAACCTTAAGGGCTCTAAGAGAGAGAACACTGCCTCCGTCCACTATCCACAGTGACCCTATTCTTCTGGGGCACATCTCCCTTAGGTTAGCTCAGTTCTGCAGCTAGACCCTCTGTATTCCTCCAAGTAAATTACTGGAAAGTGGAGAACCCGATTGCCTGAAATCCTCTGACATATTCCTGATACAGCGCCCATGTGGGAGATAACTGGGCACTCAGGTGCAAGCACAATCCTGCAATTTATGTCCAATACAACTGTACCTGCTCAACAAGAGTGTTATGATGATTAATTAATTCATCTTCGCAAAGCACTTTGAAAGATTAAAACCTGCAATTAAAGTGCTTGGCTTGTACAAAGCTGAGACAACAAAATACTTTGGAAGAAAACAATAACTGATAACTTTGAATATTAGTGCTGCCACTTAGAAATAATGCACAGACAGTAGTAAATTAATGAACTGGGTTTTAATGAACGCTATAACCTGAAGGGATGGAAAAATTGCAAAGAGGTGCTAAAATATTCTGAATTGCTTAACAACTGTGGATAATATCTAGAGGCTATACCTGGGTATAAACAAAGGATGAGGTAGTGGGTTTTTATGCTACTACCAAGTCTCAGAAAGTTTTTAGAAAGTCACTTATCTTTCTGGCATCTAAACATCAAAGAAAGTTAAATTGTAAAGCAGATACTATGCTCTCTGTCATGAAAAATTGTAACATAGTGGAAAAATCTGCTCTGCCTAGGAATTGTGTTGAAATAATCGATGTAACATCAGTTTCATGCTCTAGACCCTGATCAGCGCACAGCACAGAAAAAGCCATCTTTTCATCTGCTAGCAGTAATGCAACTCCTGCTCTTTAATTTGTACTTGGAAAGACAACAGGTTTATTCTCTTCAGGAAGAAAAATTCTCTAGAGAGAAAGGGCTCTTGAGTAATTTGTTTTCCTAGCAATGTTTTTATGTTTTGCAGCACAGGTTGGTATTGTGAACCTTGAATGCAACTGCAAATATATGTGCAAATATACTCTGACAGTGTTTTTCTTCATTCCTTCTTGCAAAAGAATGCAGAAATTGCATACCTCTAAGATTAAGGGAAACTCAGCACTGAAATGAGCAGCACATCTTGCACATCTTGTTTCTCAGGGTACCCAGTTTCAGCCAGGCTTGTGTGTAGGTATGACTCAGCATTAGATAATTTGAAATTCATCCAAGGTAACTCTGAATAAACTTGTTATACCCGCATTACACTACGGTATTGCTTACATTTTGGGTTGGATCCGTCACTGCTGTCAACTAGACTGGTGTTATGAAAACAAAAGAAAACTGTGCAACTAAAGCAATGGGGAATCCAGAAGCAGGTGAACAGCAGTAGAGGGAATAATATAAGCGGCAGAAGTAGCATTGGTCCTCTGAAATGCCCATACCACGCTAACGACAGAATACACACCAATAGAAAAGTAGAGCCTGGAAAGCTGTGCAGTCACATTTCACAACGAAATGGACCTGAACCACAGGTAAATAGCACTGTCCAAAGTTATAAATATTATAAAATTGTTACACATATATTCCATTATGTGAGGTAATGTTTTCACATTGCTCTATATGTGATTATTAGTTGTTTATAATGCACAAATCATCTATAGTATATGGGATCCAAGAATGGCTTAACACCAGAGCATTCACTGACTGATTTTATAGCCCAAATTTATTGTTTTATATTTGGCTGTCAGATTTATATGGACATGCATTGGACTACAATCATATATCAGCTAGAGCTGAGGAATCATAGTTGCTTCTTTTACTTAATTAATCAGAGACAGAGATTATGTTTCTCCAGGGATTGCAGGAGCAGCTACCACTATCTCATTAGTGTCTCCAAGGCTTTCTATAGCCTGACTATTCCTGGCTACTCTACGAATGTATATGAGCTGTCTATGCCAGCAAGTCCCAGTTTGGCCCAATGACTGTACCATTGCCTGCTCTTACACAGGAACACAGGTATGGATGGAGCCTACCCCACTCACCTATCTCAGCATCGGAATTTCAGCTCCAGGAAAGCATCAAAACCAAACACCTCCGCGGCCGTAATGCAAGCAGTCTCCAGTAAATACTCTCCCAAGAGATTTTCTATTTGCTTGCCTGTTACCTTCCCCATCACCCTCTTGGTTGAACCACAGTCTCATGGCCAGCATTTCCACTCCTCTTCCAAAATAGTATGCACACTTTCACAGCAAAGCAGGAAATCTTGAGCCAGAGTTTCAACTTCCTGCTAGTTTCCTCAAAGCTCCATTGATTCTACAGGGTGTTGTTATCCAGCAAAGATGCCAATAACTGCATTGCCACACTCAATTCAAAGCTTATTTCAGAACAGCTGCACATCCTTCACATTTTTATTGACACAGCTATCACAGGCTAGTAAAGTTTCATTAGCTGTACTTAAAGACATTATTATCATGTTGTGTGTTTATATTATACAGAAATAAATCTGAAAAGAATCATTTTCATCCATAAATGCATAGCCATTTAGACGTGGGTATGCAAGTATGCAATATATCATATGAAATGTAAACTTCCCTACACTTTCGTCATTATAAGATACCATAGGGACCGTTCTTACCTTAGGGATGAATTGCTTCGTCATTCTTAATCATTCCTTGGCTATATTTGAAAATACCAAGAAGTCATCAGTGATAACAGCTTCTGATCTGCATACCTGAATGCCTAACAAAAGTCCTCAGATGTGCAGGAATTTGCACTATTCCTGCACTTAATTCAGAATCTGAACGAACTGCCAACATTCAAAATATCCCCTAAAGTATATATTTCTGTAAATATTTCATTTAATCAATTAAAACAGAACATGTTTAAAAATATAATATTATAATTTCTCATCTAAATTTCAAAGCAAAAAATCAAAAAGCTATCTTTTAATGAGGTAAAAAGCTACTTCACTTTGATTTCTTTTATAAATGGAGTGTGATTGAAGTCTGTATGTTCCACAAAATGTTTTGATCTTGTTGAATAAGCAATTTCTGTCAGAAAATTGTATTTTCATCATTTCTTGGAGAAATTCGTATTGCTTTATTAACTTCAGTGATTTACAGCAAGTGAAGACCTGGCTTGTAACAGCAGCAATATTTGCTGGTATCTTGTGGACACTTTTAAATTGAAAAGGTACTGTACAATAACAGAGTATGCATTTTGGAAAGATTGAGAATGGTGGATGGTCTCAGAGTGGTATATCATTCTGGCACATTGTGGTCCTTTGTATTCACTTGCCTGTCTTCATATTTTTGTCTTGTTATTGGATCAAAAGAAACATTTTAATTCTTTCTCTGTGTAGATGTAAGTACATGTCATGTAGCTTTGGTGTCATTAGGACTAGCAATAATGAATAGCTCTGTCAGTCCTTTTTAAGACCTAAAAGCAAGTTTGAGCTGCTTCAGTAGGATTTTTATTTCGATGGGTTGGAAATGAGTTGCTTGGCAATTATTAAAAACCATTTCTATGGAAGCATAACCCCTAACAGGCATAGGAAAAAGAGGGAGAAATAAATTAAAAAAATATAAATCAAAACCTCCATAACTCATTTGTACCTAAGTTGCACCATTTCAAACAGGGATAACCTTCATCTAGAGGTAAACAGAAGCAGGTAACCCCATTCTTAGAGTAAGATGCTTTTATGCTTATTCCCCACGAGGTTTGTTTTAGGACAGTTGTTTCATGAACAGCCTGAATGAATCAATAGTGACAAGAACTTACCACTGAGGACCATATTGAACTAGTAGGGACATTATCGACATTGTAAAACGACATTTGAGTCCAAAAATGATCCTGAAAAATTAGACATAGGTGGAAAGAAAAAAAAAGGAGCGGCTAGGCAAAATTCAGAAGGGAACACCATGAATAATTCAAGTCTAGAAAACAGAACCTACCAACAAGACAGAATAAGTTTATGCTACAACCTAAAAGGAAGGGACTTGAGGGGAAGTATAATAGCATTAGATGTAAAACATCCAAATGTTAAACATGCCAAGGGCATTGGAATAATCTATCTTCCTTGTTCTTAAAGGTGCACAGAAGTCATGGGAGTAAGCTGCAGCAAAACAGTTTCAGGATAAATATAGGAAAATATTTCTACATGATTCTACAAAAAAGCTGGCTGGGAAAGGTGAATAATCCTCACTGTTGAAGGCCATGAACAGAAGGATAGAAAAATATCCTCTGTCGCAAACTGCATATCCCAGATCTCTTTCAGTGCCAGGTGATTTCACTGTGCCAAACTTGGCAGTTCTCTGAACCATAACTGATCCCACTGACCTCACTGCAACCGGCCTACCAAAACATGAAAACTTCTCTAACAGCATGGGAAGGTACAACAGCAGTTCCAATAATATTCACAGGGCTGTAGATGTGTAAAGAAGAGGATCTTTACCACAAAGTGTGTGCAAGAGAGTGAATTCCTATGCGAAAGCAAATTATACAGGACCAGTTTATACAACTTTACCCCAAGGGAGATATTTTTTTTGTTTTAGAATGAAATACACCATCACAGGAATCAAAACTGAACATTATTTAGAAGACAAGATATAATCTTGTAAAGATGATCACAAATCCAAAGGCTGCATTGACACGGAAATAACACAGTAATAATAAATTTGATTGAGAGCAGATTACAGGATATTTCAATGACATATCTTTGAAATATATCAATGTTGTATTGCCAAGGCAGATATTTGAACAAAATGCCCAGAAGACTACCAGTTTCACTCCTTTGACTTGAGAAGTTCCTCAGCATTCAGTAAGAAAGCTTATAAGGAAAATAAGCATGATTTCGTCATGAGAAAAAAAATAAATTTTTTTCCAGTTACAACCTTTCCTAGGAATTAGTGTGGAGACTGAAGCTTTCACATCTACTCTCCACCTAAAAGTCATTTTTCCTCTTTTTTAACTGGAAGGAAATGTGCTCAATTTTTACCAAGTTACTAACGAGAAAGAACTAACTGCCTCTGCACTAGGATTATTTTCGATTTTGAACTCTGATTAAGGAAAAAAAAACAATAAACAACCAACCAATAAACAACTACAACCACTCTTGTCTTGCTCAGGTTGTTTCAACAACTGAGAAACTTTAACCCCTGAGAAAAAGCAATTTCACTCAGTAGATGGAAAGCAAATCTTATCTTATTACTACATAGAACTCAGTTTGAATTAACAAACTTACACATCAAATTGGTAAGGTCAAATACACATGGAGCAGAGTACACGATTCCTCCTGTAGTATAAAGCAAAGCCCTTCTTTTCTCTCATTCTCATACTTATTCCCCAGCTCCTGCCAATGCTCTTGCTATGGGAAACAGTCCACACAAAGAAGTCCAGGCCTTAATCTCTGAAATAGGAGCAATTCAGGGTAATTCAATGTGCCATTAACATTGATTAAATAATTGGCAGAGTGAAAAACTGTCAGCTCCAGTGTGAAGTAGTTGCTCCATATTGGCAAACACAGCATGAGCAAGTCACTTCAGCAGTGCTGACAGTGTCTCTGTGAAATACAAACCTCAGTGCAGTACAGATCCTTACCCTCATAATAGAGATCTAGCCCAGTGGAAGTGAAAGCATACATAGAGGAAAACAAAAAAAAAGCGAGCAGGTATGTCTCTAACATAGTCATACTAATAGAGAGACAAATGCTGATAAAGATTATACCTTGTGGTTCAAGAGAAAATGTATTCCCTGGATTATATTGTGATGATTTATTATAGATGGGCTACAGTGATTCATTTCACTGAAGTAATTAAATTTCTGTTGACACAAAAATCTCATAACTCAAGAGGTTCAGCAATCCCTTGAGTTATTTTCAAGAGAAAATGAAATTAAGGTATGTTGGATATAGACAGAATGAACAGATCAGGCTCATAAAAGTAAGCTAATCGAAAAATTCTGTGCTATAGACACTCATACACTCAACTAGTTCTGTAGCCACTTGATTATTCTAATGTCCTTCCTTTTATAGTTCATACCTGCATTAATTTATGGCCTATTGCACCAAAATGTCAACTGTAGTCAATGTAAAATTTTATAGTGGAATAAGAAAGTATGATTGCACTCCACGGCTTCAGGTTAAAACAGAGGTGTTACATCACCTGCTCTCCAAGGTAAAGATCACAAACTGAGAATAAACAAGCACTGAAATCTTAAAACTACTTTTACTGTTTCAATGCTGTTTTGTCTATTATATGTATTACAACATGTTCCTTCGCAAAACCCAGTCTGCTGAAGTGCAATTGAGATTGTGGGTGTCTACTAGACCACGTATGTTTTACCATTCAGGAAATTGAAGTACACCATGAGGGTTAGCATCCAAGAGCTACCCTGTTGTGTCCTCACTCAAAGGAAGAAGGACCTTACTCCACGAGTTTCTCAGCTTCCAATAATAAAGGTGTCCTGTGCAAAAAGTAGGCACTGGTCCCAAAGGGAAAGCAGAGCAACAGCTCCACAACTCTCACAAGAACTTCCTCACTAAAGAGACACAGCTCCACGTAACTAACAAACCTGCCACCCTCAGCCTGCCCCTCTTGCCAACCAACTCCACGAAGAATAACTTTTCCAGTAAGTTTTCCGTATGGTCCATGTTTCTTTCTGATGTTTGTCTTTGAAAGGACACAGCACAAGGTACCAACTTAGAATTCACAAAACTGCAGATCCAACCCAGGAAACTGTGTGCAACCCACTAACTTAACTGTGAATAGAGTTAACATGGAGATCGATGTGCCTGACACCCCCCTCTTCAACTACTGATCAAAACCCACTAAACAGCAGAAACTTTACATTTAACTTCAATGGGTCTGTAACCATGCTCAATTATGTTAGCTTAGCACAGCAAACTAAAACTGCCCAAGTTGGCTGCCTGCAGAGGCATTTCTAGTTTAAACACTAACATTTAATGCAACATTGCTGTAAGATGACACCTTCTCTTTCTCTTTGGTTCATCTATGCACTGTTTTTCCTCTCATATTAATAATTAAAAAAAAAAAAAAGAGAGAGAGAGAGAAACAAAACCAGAATTCGATAAATGCGCTAACAAGTAATTTATGGAAAATCATTAAAAAATCACTTCCAAATATTTTGAATTCTGGTCACCACTTCATGAGTTGATTTCTGTCTGGTGTAAACTGGCATTAAAGTCAGGTCAGGTCTTCTAATTTACACATGTTGAAAATGTTTCCAACTGAGCTCTAAACTTACCTGATATATATAAAAAAGAAAACAACCTGAATATTATAAATATCAAAGGCTAACTGCTAAAAATCACCCCACTTAAGAGCATGTTTAAGGTATTCCTACCATTCCAGTCTCAGAATATAAATTCAAAACCCACAAAAATTCTCTTCCAAGCCATCTCATGTCCTTTAACTCCAATGACAAGGCTGCAAGTTTGACTTCTCTAAAACACACAAAATTTGAAAAAAAATCTCAAGGTAATCAGAGGGGAATGATTTTGATTCATGCTACACAAAAGCCAGAGTAAGTAAATCCACAGCTAATATAAATCCATAGTAACAGGAACAAATCTGATTTATCCTAGCTAACTAATAGTTTCATGGGTTTACTTTCCTTAAGAAAAAAAAATTACATAGCAGTACTGCATAACTAATATGATCTTCTAGCTTGATTTGTTCCCTAATTAGTTTTCAGACTTACATAGTTGCCAGTCCTGAATGTCTTTATGTCTTCACTCTGCATTCTTAAATCATATTTAAGCTGAAGATGAGCTTTAATACAAATCCTTCAAGTTGAACGCCCCACTTAAGGAAAAAAAAGAAATTTGATTCAGCTTTGACTTTTTCAAAAAGCTCCCCCTCAAAATTTAAAAGCCACAGTCCTCAAAATATTTTTAAAAAGCAAGCTTCTTTATGAGTTTCGGTTCAGAGCACTTTGAATATTTACAGA
Source organism: Pipra filicauda (assembly GCF_003945595.2). NCBI lineage: Eukaryota > Metazoa > Chordata > Aves > Passeriformes > Pipridae > Pipra > Pipra filicauda. Next base: position 583,279 of record NW_024104368.1, read on the forward strand.
CTCTACTTCATAAAAGAGCTCCAAAGACCTCTAGCAAATTAAAAAATGGGTCTCAAATCTATAGTTTAAAGTGTCTCCCTAAAATTATATGGGCTTTTGAGAAATACTGGTACCTAACAATGAGAAGCCAGACAAAATGTGACACCAATCTGGGCAATTAAAGCTAACTTTGACCCCTATCCAGCATGCGGAGTTTTCTCAGTCCTGACTTCATGTCTTGGCATAGGCTGTCCCCCTCAAATTAAGATATTGCTACAGGTAGCTAAACAGCAGAACGTGACTTCTTGGCTATTCTAACAAAACAGGTCAAGGCCATCAGATCCTCAAAGTGTGAAAGAATGTGTCCATGTCCATGGCCTCTGTCAGGCTTCTGAAACACGAACAACTCACTGTGGGAGATATTCAAGATGCACTTGGTGGTACTTGAACCTTTCCTGTTGTGCCCTGACAGTGTGTCAGGAATCCCACAGACTCAAGGAGGAAGAGACAGGCATAAGAAAAAGGAAAATTCATCCTACTCAAAATGGAAAGAGAACAAGGTATAAAGACTACATGCAAGGCTGTTCAAACATGATCAGCATTCATGTGCACTACAAAACTAAACCAAAGGAACTTATCACAAGGGGAATGCATTTTGCCTGTGAGACTATGGATCTGTTTATTCCCTTGGTGCATTGAAGGGCTTGGGGAGGAACTCAAATAAATATTGCCCTTAATTAGGCAAATTTGATTCTTATTATAGAGCAATTTAAGGAAAGAAACAAGATCAACCCCAAATCCAGCAGAACAAACAGCTTCAAACAAAGGACTGATGTACATGATGGCTGCTTTCTCTTACTTATGCAAAATATTCCCAATATCCAAATGAAATTTAAACAAAAACTAAACAGTATGCTTCTCTAAGCCTTCAAAAAAAAGACAAATACATTAAAAAAACCCCCAACTGCATAAAAGATTTGATCACAGTCTTTCCCAGTATCTGGCACAGTCTCAAAAGAATCCTTTTTACCTAAGCAGCCAGAGGCTACAACTTTTCTCATGCTTGAACATCCCTTTGCTGGTGGGAACCCAAATGCACCACTTACTGATACCTCTGGCAGAAGACTGTTTGTTCCAAGTGTTTTCTGAATCATCTATTTTGAGAAGAGTCCCAGTCCCTTTAAAATCCTTTTGCTGAAGTCTTTAAGGAACGCTTGAGTCAGACGTGCCTCTGTTCAGGGAGGAGTGCCAAGAGCTGTCTCAGTTGATGCATTACCCTTACTATATTGCTCCTGCTGAGTGGTGAGCTGATTTCTCTCCCTGTGGCCTTCCCCACATCCACCCCATATCTATTTAACATATAAATTCACCCCACTGAAGGTCCCAGTCCTATTGTCTGCATCAAATTTAGGAATTTAGAAGTCCCCAAGCAGTAGATTTGGGCCCTTTTGTTCACCCAATTCTGAGTTTTCTTGGTAAATCAAAGGTTTGTATGCAAAGCCTGCTGAATCAAACAGCCAGCAATCCATATCATTCAATTTGCCACACTGGATGAAAAAAAATGAAAACTGAAAAACTTATTCTTGCAAGAAACAGAAATCAAAGACCAGGAGAAAAACAAAGCTGAGCTCTGTCTCAAGGCATCCAGTCTCAAAAGACACTTGATCCCAAGAAAAGGAAGAAAAATATCACTGTTCAACGTAAAGAAGTTTCCCTAAACATGCAGTTCTCTTCTTATGGTTCTCTCAGTGAGGTGTACACAAATTTCTTCTCTACAGTGCCAGCATCGTTGCATGGAATCCATGGCACAAACAGGTTAATGCTGTTTTCAGAAAGTTATTGTACCACAGCTGACTTCAACAATAACTTCTAAATGAAACGTAGATAAGCCCTCTTAATTCTAATTATCTTTTATTTTAAAGCTTAATTACAGTAGTACAAGACTGTCATGGAATGATAATTACAATTTATTTAAACATCGATAAATAAACATTAGGTTTTATTTTCCTACTGTGAAATGTATCTAACCTAATGGGCTGATTATTCCATTTAATTGTGTGCAAAGAAACTGGGTAATTTCTGTCAGGTATCATAACGTGACAATGACTACTTTATCACGAGATATTAACATTTTCTTAAATCAACTGTTCTTTTTATGAATCAGCAGTTCCACTCAGCTTTATTTAGTTCTCAATAAAAGAACAAAGGTCCACTTTGGGCCTTATCAGTAAAATTAAAGTAAATTAAACTATGGTAGAATTAAACTGTTCATGCATCATTCAGGCTTCAGGAGTCATGTAGACACAATACTGTGAAAGCCGTACCTTGAGACCTGAGGTACCAACATGGCATTAATCGGCCAAGTCCCTCAAGCTGTGTCCATTTACATTAGCTAAAATCTGACCTGCATATAGTTATGGCCTCAGCCCTGAATCAGGCAGATACTGGTCTCAGACACACTGCTGGAAATCAGGAGTTGGGTTTTAAAAGTATTCCCAAGATGAGAATCGTCCTAAATGAGCCTTGTTTTCTAAACATCCCAATTGTATTCCAGCACTCCTTTACTGATTACTGAAATGAAATAAAATAAAAGAATCAGTGGCAGATATGATTGTTTAATACTTATAACCAGGTGCTGCAGACACTATGTTTAAGACTTCAGGGCATCATCAAAAGGTAACAGAACAGTTGGATCAAGCCCTTGGGCACTTTTATTTCCACTTCAGAAAAATTAATAAGAGAGACTTTCTCTGAATCCCACCTACCAGATGGTGTTTCTCCTTTTGTAAACACTCTTGGGTCTATTTCAGAATATGAAATAAAGACTTTTTAATAGGGAAGAGGTGGAGGGGTGGAAGACATGATAACATGGGTACTGAAACTAAGGATTCAAATAAAGGATATGAAACTTTGTTCTTCATTCAAAAGTTTCCCTGCAAATCTCCAAAGAATTTTAATAGCTGCAAGTCCACACATCCAGAGTCTCTGCATCCAAGGCAGCTGCATGTGGCATCCCACACCACATTAAATCATCTTTCTCAACCTTCCTAGAGCGGCACGGTGTAAACCCTGACTGCCAGGAGGAGTTTGGCTTCTTCTAACACCAAAGAAACCAGTGTCTACTTGGAAAAACTACTCTAGTACAACACCCGCTCCGCTCCTCACCACTCAGCTCAAATGGAAATCAGCTCAACTTCTTCCTACCATGTCAGGAGGGAAAAAAAGTGAACTAATAGCTGGGAATAAAAGTCTGCGTCTTGAAAGGAGGAGTTTCCCCCTTTGTCTTCTTATTCTCAAGCTTCCTCATCCACCTTTCAAAATGCAACATCAGCAGAAGAACTCAATTCCATTCCTCAGGTCTTCCCAGAAGGAATGTGTTTTTTGTAAAGGGATACAGCATCTGTGACATTTCCCTCTGTAATGGTGACTTGGCCACACTCATTTACAAAGAGTAGCATTGGTCTGTAGCCACTCAGATACCATTACCACATTTTTTGCTTTCCCACAGGACCTTCCTGTGATGGGATTACGTCCAGGATTCCTCTATCAGTCACCTGGGCTACACAACATTGCATCCATCAACCACTTGCTGCTCTTCAGCCCAGAGCATGAAGCTGCTGAGAACCCTTTCTAAGCACTCTGCTAAGATAAACACAAGTAACTCCTTGAGATGTGTGCAAGCAGCTCAGAGCAGCATTTGCATACTAACTAACATCAGTTCCACTTCACAAGCCTCTGTTTTTATGAGAAAGTTGAAGCATCTGAGCATTTTACAGACAGAGAAACCAATTTGTAATGCTCCCATTACAAGAACCTTCATTTTTCTGAAACAGAATTTTCTGTGTCTCTGCACTAAATGCTTGTCAGTGATCCAAAAAGGTACTGTGAATATTATTTGACCTAGGATATAAATAACAAAAGAAGGGAAAAGCTGTGGATGGGAGACTCCTGCCCTCAAAATGTGGTGTCATTTTTATTAATAAAAACAAATCTATGCAGGTTTTACATGTGGATTAAACTGGCAATGGTCTAGCAATATAATTGTCACAGACTTGTGTTGGTAATTTTCAGATTTGTTCTGCATCAGTAATACTTATATTTCTGAAGAGGAGAAAACATGAGAAGGCAGAAGATATCAAACAGAAAGAACTACAATTTTATTATTGCTGCATCTAAAATCATTCAGTTTATGACATGATTGGGTGCTGAGGCCTCTGCATGCAAATTATCCTGATATCTAGGTCACAAGATGCTTCAATGTGATTTCTAATTAACAAGCACAAATTACCATTCCAATCAAATATTTCATAAAATTGTTGATAGTGAACTTAAATAACCTTTACCAGTATGGTGAGAAACTCCAAAGGTAAAATCTAGATATTTATGCTGTCCACAAGCTGTGTTAGGAAGAGACGTCATTCTTCACACCTGCCACACTCACAACCTCTTTCAGTTGCAGCTCTCCGGCTCAATGAGGCTTTTAATTGTTGTGCAAGTGGAGATCAGGTTAAGGTGAGTAGGCTATTTTGATTAGATACATTTCTATAACAGTGCAGTAACTGCACGGAAACAAATAGATTCTCACCAAGCAAGAGCAGACTTCCATTCTAACATATTGATATAAGACAAGAATTGCAAATTGTGTGGCCTTAATAAGGTCCAGTTATGTCAAAATTTTTTTCAGATTGGTTTTTCCCTATAAAATCAGATGGTTTATTTTACCCTGCTCTCTTCCAAGTGAGTTGGTTATAGACTTTGTCTAACTCAAACAGATTTTTTACTATGCCATGAATGTGCCCACCCCTCCTTTTCCCTCCTCTCTTTCATTTCGAAAGATAGACTCACTATGAGGCAGATTCCTTTCACTTTGAGAGCCATGGAGTTTCCAGCAATTACTCAATTCACAGTATTGCTGATTTTACATTATAATCTCCATAAATTAGAGATATTACAATCAAGTACAAAAGCAGCATGCATTATTTGGTGTGCACGTGAAATTAGCATAAATGAATCATTTAATTTACTTAGCTTCACCATATCTCTGCAAATTAAAAAAAGACATCAACTAGTCTTCTCATCCATATCTTGTTTATGAGCCCATCTCTGTGGCTTAGAGTCACTCATAGTCAATGGAATTATGTACTATGAACAGTGCCAGCAAAGCAAAATCTATCCTCTTCATTAGGAAAAGTAAGTAATATTACCAAAGTCGGGAAAAACCTCTCAGCATAGTCTAACTGCAGCCAGGTGTAAATACTGCCAAACAAAGCTATGAGCATCAAAATACCATTCTCCAATGCTAGAGTCAAAGGATTGCTGCTTTGATAGGAAATTAGGGGAGATGTTCTTTCCCTGTTGAAGACAATAGGAAACAGATAGAGACATTGCTCAAAATGCATGCTCAATATGGCTAAGCACAAGGTAAAGAAATGTACAGATAGAACAACAGTAAGGGAGTAGAAGTATTCAGAGAATAGCAGGATGAAGGAAGACACTGAGTACCTGCATTTGGGTTCACTTTCCTGTCACTTAAGGAAGCAGCTTTTCCCAGTACTCACCTCTCTTTTTGCACACATGCATGATAAGGTCTCATTTTTTGCAAGGAGAAGGTGAAGTGGGTCCCCTATTTCCCCTGAAATCATACTAAAATAAACTGCACACAAAAGTCAGGCTCCCAGTTCTTCAAATGTAGATTCTGCACAGCTATCAGTAGCTCCACAGGAAAAAAATATGATGGTGAATCCAACCTTTTCCTCATTTTCTTCTCACACTTTAAACACACTTGGTCTCAGATCAGCCCTGAACCAATTAATTGGCATATCACAGTAAGAAACCTTCCTTCATCCCCAACACTTTGACATTCCCACTCCTTCCAAAAAGGAATAACTAAGCTGTGAAACTTGTACAAAGAGAAATCACCCCAGCAACTTGATAATTTACCCTGTGTTTCATGATACATCTAAAAAGATAGCGAAGCCTGAAAATTTAAATCAGCACCCCACCCTGGTGACTGGACTGGAAGGTGGCACCGATCAATAGCCCTTCAGGACACTTAATGGTGCTCTTGTGCTGAGACTGATGCAGAGGCACGTGCTCCAAACAATTGCATTTTAAGCACAGCTTTGTATCCTCAGAGATCAAATACTTTGCAATGCTAAATGACATTCAGAATAGTTTGAAGAGCACAGGGTAGTGTTGCCTACTTAATATTTTGCCTTGACAGACAACTTCTTCCAACTACAAGTCTCCAAATATCCCTAATTCACTTTAGTGCACATGGGGTTAAGAAGCTCAACAAGGTTTTGGGACAACTTCATGGGACAAGGAAATGCTATATTTATAACAAAAATATTAGAGTTAGAATTGTGATGGACTTAAAGAAACCATTCCTCCTTGGAAATCAATGGAGCACCTCATTCTGGAGGCCATCTCTATCTACATGGATGACACAAAGGTGATTAGGAGTAGTCAGCATAAATTCACTAAAAGTTAATCATCCTTGACCAACATGATTGCCTTCATGAAACAACTACTTGGATGGATGAGGGGAGAACAGTGGATATTGTCTACCTCCATCTCATAAAGGCTTTAGACAATTTCTCTCACAACATCCTCATAGGCAAACTCAGGAAGTCTGGACTGGATGAGTGGACAGTGAGATGGATTGAGAACTGGCTGACTGGCACATCCCAGAGGGTCTTTATCAGTGGCACAAAGTCCAGTTGGAGGCCTGTCACTAGTGATGTCCCCCAAGGGTCAATACTGGGCCCAGTATTGTTTGACCTATTCATCAATGACTTGGATGAAGGGGCAGATGCCTCCTCAGCAATTTCTCTGATGATTAAAAAGGCTGGAATGGTTGATACCCCAGAGGGCTGTGCAGCCCTTCAGAAGTACCTCGGCAGGTTGGAGAGATGGGCAGAGAAGAACTGTCTGAAATTCAACAAAGGCAAATGCAGGGTCCTGCACCTGGAGAAGAATAACCCCAGGCACCAGGACAGGTTGGGGACTGACCAGCTGGAAAGCAGCTCTGCAGGAGAGGACCTGGGGGTCCTGGTGGACAACAATGGTATCCTGGGATACCATTAGCATTAGGAAGAGCATGGCCAGCAGGTCAAGGGAGATGATTCTGCTCCTCTACACAGCTCTGGTGAGGCAAACAGGGAGTGCTGTGTCCAGTTCTGGGCTCCTCAGTGCAAGAGAGACATGGAGCTCCTGGAGCAGGTACAGCAGAAGGCAACAAACGTGATGAGGAGTCTGGAGCATCTCACTTATGAGGACAGGCTGAGGGAGTTGGGCCTGTTAAGACTCAAGAAGAGATGACTGAGAGGGCACCTCATCAATGTTTGTAAGTATCTGAAGGGAGGGTGTCCAGAGGATGGAGCCAGGCTCTTGGTGGTGCCAAGCAATAGGACAAGAGGTAATGGTAGAAACTGATGCACAGGAAGATCCACCTGAATACAAGGAAGAACTTTACTGTGCAAGTGACTGTGCCCTGGAACAGATTGCCTGGAAAGGTTGTGGAGACTCCCTCACTGGAGATATTCAAGGACTATCTGGATGCAATCCTGCACAATGTGCTCTAGGATGATCCTTGTAGTGCAGGGAGGCTGGATCAGATGAGCCCATCGGTGTTCCCTTCCAACCTGACCGATTCTGTTGCCTGAGCAGCTCCAGAAAAGAAAAGGATTGCAAACACAAAAGTAAGAACCAGGAAGAATTTCAAGGATCTATGTGGAGGCATCTACATATTTGAGATCCCTGACAGTTAGTGTTCTCCAGAGAGCAGTTCACAGCACTCAAGCAAAGCACTAGGGTACTCCAAATTCCCCTCCAGATGATATGAAGCAGCCTCTGGCACAGAACTCAGTCTGCTCTTCCTTCTGCCTCCCAAGTTTGATGGTGCAAGTACAGTTCCCCCTTTCCAGCCTTTGCAGAGAACGTGCTATGCAATACTGAGCTGAGACAAACACACACTCCCTGTGGAGTTTCACACTTAAATGTCACTCCTTAAAACTTTCTCTGCAGATACTGCTCCTGGTATCATTCAGCAGCACAGGCCAGATGCACTTTGAAGGGATCCAGGATTCATCCCTTCTCTCCTTACCGTTGGATGCGCAACAGATGATCCAGAGTTTATCTTGCTCAGCACACAGAGCATCTTGGATCAGCAGGAGTCACTGCCTTTGTTCCTACACTGCATACTCATCACCCATCTAGTGCCATATTAAATTATTCATGAATGAAATAACAGTTTTCAGCATTAATAATTTACTGCTACACCAAGGGGATGTGTAAGGTAAAATGTAACTGATATGGGAGTCTGAGCTTTGGCAGCTTTTATAATACTCATTCATCTAGTATTTTCCATCATTAATCCTTGTGCTTTGCTGACTAGAACATTTGCTCAATGACAGGCATATTTCCCCACTGACATGGATCTGGTACATAGGTTCAGTACCTGCAAACAGGAAGCATATTTTTGTTTATGGGACTTAATTTATTAAAGTGCTGATATCAGATTTTGCAAAGTCTTACTCTCAGGAGAAGTCCCGTGGACATAAGTCTACTTGCTTAAAATAAGCCTGCTGATATCAGTACGAGGTAGTGAGGATCTCAGGTAAGCATATCATAATAATGCAATTAATAATAATTAATAATTTATTATCCAGCTTCACAGACAGTCTCACTGTCTTTCTTGTTAGAAAAATGAGAAAGCCTTTCACTTTGGGGAGACCTGAACTAATTATATTTACTGAGAGCCTCATCAGAAAGCTCTAATTCACTGTGGCAACACATAGGCACTGAAGAGATGTAGGTGTGGGGAATTCCTCCAGACAGGCACCAGACACAGGGGTGTTCACTACACTCCTTTGTTAAGGTAATGGTATATTTAGCATTTCCTTGATCTGACCCCTCTAGCTAACCATGAGATGAAAATAACAGGATCACGAGCAATGTACCTCCAAGTACATTCTCTAATATCAGGAAACTAGCACTCATTTCAAAATTAAGTCAAAAATCCAAAGAAAAAGGTTGCCTTGCTGTTTCTTGCAAAAAGAAAAGCCTGAAAATCACTCTGATAAATTTAAGTTGCTGCTTTGCCTAAGCATCTATGCTTGATTTGCAGATCAACAGACACACAACAGTTCATCTAACTCAGAGCAAACGTCAGAGTTGAACTGAGTGGGATGGAATGTCATCCCACATCTTATCACTGTTAAACCTGATAATATCCCCCTCCCCTGTTGTGTCTAGTTAAAAGCCCTATCAATAAGCACCACCAACCCTTGATTAAAGATCCTCTCCCTCATTTAATAGAGCCAAATCCTGTCCAAATTCAATAAGTATGGTGCCATGTAGGCCATCCCATTATCAAAGAAAGCAAAAATTTTGGTGGTAACACCAGACATGGAGCCATGTATTAATACACTGGGTCTGTCTGCGTCTTTCACTGTCACTACCTGCATCTGGAAGAATAGAAGAAAAAATAACCCGTGCCCCTGATTCTCTCACCAACCATCCCAAGTCCTTGAACTCTCTTTTGATGGCCTTTGGACTATGCTTTGCAACTTCATCACACCCACATGGAGGACCAGCCCACACGTTGTAGTCCAAAGGTCAAATGAGGCTAAGAGGTTTCCTGGCAACATCCCTAACCCAGGCATCAGGGAGGCAGACTTCCCTGATGGGAGGGTCCTTTCTGCATACTGGATCCTCTGTTCCCCTTAGAAGGGAATTGCCTAACACTACAATCCTTCTTTTATTCCTTGTGGAATGGGTCTTGATGCAAGGTGTAGACCTTTCTGGCCTTGACAACACCTCTAGTGGAGAGGGACCTTCATCCTCATCATCCATTGATTGTCCTGCCACATCTAGAGCCTCATACCTATGGTACAGAGGCACCTGGGAGGGGGAGGTGGGCAAGAAGGACCTGTTGCCTGTTGCCCTGAGCAATGACTTGCCTCCATTCACCCTTTCCTCCTGATCTACTGCCTTCAGCCTGTCAGGGGGAAGATACAGGACCCTTATGGTCCATGTTTCTATCTGGTCTCTGCTTCTCTGCTCTTGTCTCAAGTAGGCCAGAGCACAGTTCTACTGGTCTATCTTCTCGAGTTCCTGATATTTCACAACCCTTCTACCTCTTTTTTTAGCTCTGCAACTAGGCTGAGTAGATTATTCAGCCTGGTCACACAGCTTTCATTTCTACTGCTCTCCAACACCAGTGCCAGGCTCTGGCATTCCTTGCAGGTGGAGACCTGGATGGCTGCATGTTTTCATGCAGGCCCCCAGAATTTACCATAGCCACTGCTGCTGTCAGCACTGTTGTTGCTGACACCACTGTCTCAATGGCTGACATAAATAAATTAAAAAAACTTGTTTCAGGATGAACTCCCACACAGATGGTATTTAAACATTTTGTTGAAAAAAATCTCAGTTGAACAGGAAATAGAGGAAAACCAGTATTTCCACCTAAATTCAATGACATGGTGATTTATTATTTAATTTACCAAGTGAAGACCTGAATATCAGAATACATTTAAAGACCTGGTTCACAGTTATTAGATCTTTACTTTCTGGTAGCAGCCATATTATCTCAAAAATGTCAAATAACAAACTGAACACATGATTTTTTCATTGACAGCTGGGCAAAGTCCTAACAAGTCTTATTAACTTGGCATACTGAGCACTCTCACAGACTTACAACATGCCAGAAAACGTCATGATTTTCACTCATTTCCTTGCATTTGCAATGATTTGGCTGAGTTTTCCTGCAGAAACAGTTTTCAACCTTCAGCTTGCTCCAGACTCATTCCTGGATGAAAACTCACAAGTTTGCTCATTTCTCTACCCTTGCCTGTTCATTTTACTGGGTCATCTGCAACAGACCACATTCTTCAAAAGCAGAAGACAGAAGTTACTTGCTTTCCAAGACACCTGTACACTAGCTCTGGGTTTGCCAGTTGCCTGTTGGATCATGTTGGTCCAGTCATGCTCCAGTTCTGCTGTCCTGTGAGTTCCCTGGCTGAGGACTGGTCCCTTACAATGCACTTACACAGTCAATAGCATAATAGGGTCTTGATATTGATTGGAGCTGCCATGCTTAACAGCAATAATCACAACAAACAAGAAATGCTACATGGGGTTTACAGTGCAGGGAAGGTTTTTTCTGTACTGTGCAGTGTGTCAGCATCAGTCCAGTAACCAGCAGTACTTAAAGGCACAGAAGAACCAAATTCATTGAACAGATCCCACTTGATGCTGTTGCTCTTTTTACTGTAATCGCACTCTAATGATATTGAGTATTTTAGAGCATGTTACTGGGAAGAACAAATAACAAATAATGCAGCTATTCTGACTCAGTGGAAAATTGCTGCTGCTTCACAACAAAACTGCAAGCAAGTAACGCTGTTGGTTCAATTGCACTTTCCTTGCTGCACTAGTACTGCAGAGTGCTCCTCCTCTGGGTGGTGACTGGGTAGTTTCTTGCTGAACCTTACTTACAGCACTCTGCAGATTTCCCACTGGTGCAGCCAGACACAGGCATTTTGCAAAAGGAAAAAAAAAGGTATGCTTTTGCTTAAAGACATGTCAAGGAAGCCAAACTTTTAGAGAGCTTGTGATGCGTACAGCTTATCAATAAATAATGCATTTTTCTCTGCAAACTTTTTCCCAGGGAGAGACAGCTGATGTACCTATTGCTTAAGACACATAAACAACAAACTAACAACCTACATGGAGGAACATGCACTTATCTGAGAACTAAGGAATGAAATAGACTCCTGGACCCCAATTCAGTCATACAGTTAAGCTTTATAGTATCAGTACCTATCTCCCGCAACTCCCTCTTTGATTGGCATATTAAACGAAGTTGAAAATTGCTTCCTAAAACCAATAAATGTTCGATGACAATCTTAATGTCAGGGACAGACTATTTCCTTTTGGTTCTAGCTAAACAATGCCCATTTTGCACAGTCAACTTTTCTCAAGGCTTCTGATTCAATCTTTCGGCCAATGCATACAGAAGTATGACTGCGGAAGCGTATTAACCCATATTTGCACTAAGACCTCGGTACAAAATTCTTAGCCATGATAATGCTGCTCCTGGCATGCGTTAGCCACGCTGCAGACCCACGTGTCCTTAGGATGTGTATCTCCATCCTTAAATGGCTAATACAAGTGCTTGGGACTTCATATTCATACCAGAGCTCAGTACTGCCTAGCTACCTGCGCACTAGAAATGAGTTTTCCAGAGCAGATTAAATCCTGCTTTGAATAAAGAGGATCAGGGGAATCTGTGAAGCCAAACAAGCTGTTGTGCAGATGTAGGAACACACAAACCTTACCAATATGGTGTTAGTGTGGATGCCAGAGTCCCCCTATACACAGGGTTGATAAGGATGGAGTATCCACACTGGTGACCAAGCAGAAATTTCCAAGGTGATTTGCCATCTCTTCCCAAACAATGAGTTTAAAACAAATTTGGATGTGATGTGAGCTCAGAGAGCAAGGTAGAACTGGTATAGTGAGATGTCAAGGAGCTTAATGGGGCTATGGCAGGTGCTCTAGAAAAATACATCAAGTCCCTCAGAAAGAAACCACAAGTAGTTATGGTGTTTCAGGGATGGTTTCCCAGCATCACTAGCACCTATGTGGTGGAGCAGATGTACTCATGAGTACAAACAACAGAGCAGGCAAATGCATTACAAAATGCTGCAAGCAGCTGATGAAGTATGATTTTGTCAAGACTAATCACAGCCTGACAGTCACACATCCTTTTGTTTGTTAATGTAGCTGTATTCTTAGGAATGCTTGTTTTATCCTGCTAAGTGCTCACTGCTTACAAACACCTACCTGACAGCTGTACCAGAGACCAATCCTTACTCAAATTTGTCCTTTTAACACCTTTTAAAGAAGAAAAGCCTTCCTCAAGTTACTTGTTTGGGGATTCTCCATTATCTGAGTGGACCCTCTGAGGCTGCCTCAGAAAAGATCTGATTTATCTCAAGGCATGGGCCAGGGCTTGATTTAATCACATTTATCCTTCCTATATCTTTGCACCTCTACAACTTTAAGCCTTTCTTAACTTAATTCCTTTGGGAAATGTTAATTCATTTATGATTTTTGATCACTTTCTCCTGCCTGCCTCCCCTCTCACCAGCTGTGAGTCTGTAGAACAAAGGTGTATCCAGCCCCGTTGTGTGGTCCAAGGAGTTTCTGGTATCTTTCATAATGCAGAATAATATTCACCTCACAGTGGGAAAGAAAAAGCCAAGATAAACAGTTATAAAGAAAATACCATGATTTAATTCTCTCTGCTTAAAAGATAAATTTAAAAATGAAGTGATCTTCTAGAATTCACTCCCACATGATTCTAAACTCTAAAAAACTCTGGGATGCTGCAGAGTGCAATATACACCTAAAAGGGATATTTGAAAGATAAGGAAATAAATTCTGCCATCAGGCAATGGAGGCAGACTCCAGGAACCATTAAAAGTTTTGTCAATCCATTGTCTGCAAACAGACAACCTATATTGTCAGTTCTCTTTATCAAGTACATTTCAGGAATAATAAACTGGTAAAATACCAGATAGTATGTAAAGTGAATTGATCATGATGTCTGAGTGCCAATATAAGAAGCAAATAACCTGAAGTAGAAGATTTTTTTAATTCCCCAGGAAAGTCATAATATCATGTGTAACTGGAACTGAAGTGAGAAGAACAGAAAGTAATATCAGGTCAATTTTTGTTGCATATATTTAGCAAATGGGACAATTAATCTTCAGAATCAACACAGAGAAAAAATTTGGGTGAGGTTAATGTTTTGCATGGTCCTAAACACTCTTGCTCTGTGAGGCAGCAACTGGAAAAGCTTCAGACAGCTACAGTTGGACAGTGATGGATGCTCCATGATGGATAGTTGTGTGGGAGACCAGAACAGCCTCTGCATCTTCAAAACAATTTCAGTTGCAGTTTGTGATAACCAGTTATGGTGAGATTAAGTGCCTCACTAAACCCTGTATCCCCCAAAACTGTAAGCTGACCTCATACACTATAGTTTATTTACCTTCTGCTCTTCCTAGTTATCCCTCCTTCAGCTTCATTCATCTCCCTGGGGAGACAATTCTCCACTTCATCATGATTGTTCCCAACCTGAGAGAGTGCTGATGACTGGATACCTGCAGTGTGTGATCAGGTATGATGGAGCACCCTGAAAAAAGCACCATAAACTCAGCCCAAAAGAGTTCTGCCTAACTAGATGTGACAGGATTATTTGCTGGGGGGAAATCCCAGTCAGAGAGAGCTTAAGGTAGCTTGCTCAGACTTATGTAACAGAACAAAACAGGGTAGATTCTACCCAATACCCTTTTAGCTTCACTTCTCATCTATCAGAGAAACATTTCTTGAGTAAAAAAGGTTCTTTTAAAATTGTTTTAGTATAAAGACTAAACTAGGGACAAGAGAAACAGCTGCAGTTCTGACGGCTTATCTCAGCTGACAATCTGACCTGTTCATCTCCTGTAGCATGGATAATCAATTTTCCCCACATCAAAATGTGTTGGCAGTTAATAGCAGCACTCTTTCTTTGTTAATTAAGAATAAAGTGTGCCACAGACCATAATTATTTTTGAAAAATGTCTATGATAATTCAGCATGTGAACAGATAGAACATTTTATCATTATTTTAAGAAAAATATAGAGGTTGTGTTCTTGGAAAAAACCTCTCTATCTTCTAAGATTTTAAAAGCAAAAGTAGAGAAGATCAGATTCAACAACAGTATGGTATTTTAGAAGAGATGAGCAAAAAGAACTTTTTTTAATTCATTAAAATCTGCCCTGTGACCTTCTCTCAGTACACCAAGGCCTGGAGTGCAAAAGTAGTGTAATAATTGGGCTGTGTGTGCAGCATATGCTTTTTAATGAATGCACATATTTCACTGCATCCAGAGCAGGAATGTGTGACTTCAACACATTTTGGTATTTTTGTTTCTAACATCTTCGAGATATTTACAGAAGTACATTACAAGTTGCTACATTTGCCACAGGACAAAATAGGTGCAACCTCTTCTGTATTTCACGTTTTCTGTTAAGAGTTTGTTCTTTGAGGAAATCAGACAGTTGCATGAAAATAGCCTCATCCCTCTCAACCCGCCTCAGCAGAGAGCCATCCTGCTAACTGCAGTGTTGAACTCCAGCTAGCTGAAACAAATACTTTGCTCATCTGCTTAATCCCCGAAGGGCAGCAGCCAGGTTGAGATTAACAGACCCTCCCCATTCCCTACTACTACTGTTTGTCATATGACCTTTAAAAGCAAATCAATATGACACAGTGCACTCACAGAACAAACTCTGAAAACACACACACAAACAGAGACCGTGCTCCCCAATCCATGCCCCAATATACAATGACCAGATCTCCCTCTGGAGCTTTGCAGACCACTTGAATAGCAACAAGCCCCTCAGACTGCCAGGCAGATGCTCTTATCTGCTCTAACACCCCTAGGAAAGGAGAACCACTGAAGTAAGCACCAGTAAGCACCAGACTGCCCAAAAGCCAACCTGAAAAAAGGGAAGGAAAGGTCTTCTCTGGAAAGTGCTCACACATCTAACACTGGTTAGACAGAACTATCCGGATTTCTCCATTTAGTCAACGCTCCTAATGACTCCAGCAATATATTTATAGCACTATAACTCAGTGAGCATGCTTCAGTTCTGTGCATGAATCTATAGCTTATTCATTTATAGATGTTGGTAATAGTATATTGCCTTTTTATTCCCTTAGGTCTAATACTTGAGGTGAAAAGGTGTTACAAAAATCACTTGCAAACTAATACAGGTTAGTCAGAAATTTGCATTTGCTAATGATGTTTAACAGACCACAGTGATTGCTGTCCAGAATTCTTCTAAGAGGCAAAACAAACATCTAAATTATAACTTTATAACATCTGCTTCCTCTAGGGGAGCATTTGTATGAGGTTTGACAGATGCGAGAGCTCTGAAGAATGGCTGTTACAAATGAGCCAGCTTGCAGAGTCTTGGAAAACGTAGCCAATCTCAGCTTATTGAAATGAGCTCCAACCCGAGGCAGAAATAACACACAGCTGTTCCTTCTGACTGCTGTTCAGGAGAGGGATGGTATCTTGTGATGGTATTAATAGATCTTATTTTCCAGGTGGTATGCAGAGAAAAGAGAGCCCACCATTTCATCATATCTGATGTTATTTATAGTGTATTAAACAAAACAAAATAAACAAACAAACAAAAAACCCCCACAAGATAGCCAGTGTAGCAATGATAGTGCTGAACAAAACGATCAAAAAGTAGCCAAGTCCATACATTATCTTTTCACTAAAAACCTGATTTTGAGCATTCCACAGAAGGAACTTTTAGGGTCATACTGTCTTCAGAGAAGTGAATGACAGTTCTGTGACTACAACTCTTCAATTCAACACAATTCTTATTACAACTTGTGGTGAACTTTATTTGCTAAACCCAACACAAAGAAAATTTGGTGTAACACATCAGCAATCCCTTTTAACCATAATTTTAAATCTGTCTCTACACTCTATTACCAAGACATTCCTCTGATTCAAGAAATAGCTCCCTTCTGCAGAGATTGAAGGGAAAAGGAAATTCTACACTTACCACAAGTCCTGCAAAAAAGGAGTAACCCCAAAATTATCTATCTTTTTAAATTTGTTGAGGTGGTAATTTATTTTTTTTTGTTTTGTTTTGTTTTAACAGAATTAGTAAGAAGATGTAACAGGGTTCCTGTTTGTTAGTACATCCTGTCAAATAAACACCACGACTGAAAGAACAGTGCTATAAAGTTTTACAGCTGGGAAAGAAAACAAGAAGAGCAGACACTTTTTTACGGCCAAAGAAGCCCCATGAAGCCAGGGACAGGCAGTCTGCTGCCATGGACTGGTCGCCTTAATTAATGCTGCATGGATCCCCTCTCAAACCTATGCAGTTTCATTACTGTTTTGGGCCATGGGAGGATAAGCAGCTGTGACTTGGGCTGATCTCTGCAGGACTACATCTCCAGGGCCAGCTGTTGACTCCTTTCCTGGAAGAGATGGACAAGGTCTAGACAAATCTGCCCTACCAGTCTCCTGTGGAAAGGTGAGCAGAGTCAAATTCCTCAAGCAGCAGGAGCACGAGCATGTGCTGGCTGTGTGTTGAGCTGCATGTTTTAACTCTGCTGCTGGTTTGGGGAAGGGAGTTTGACCATATAACTGCTTTTCCCCTGCCCATACAATTGCTTCCATTCAGTTTTGGGTCAAGCTGTGCACAAATCACACGCAGGGTATAAAACCATAATCACATCTGTTTCTCATACAGCAGTTCCACACAGCTCTGCATCCTTCTGGCCTCACAGTCCATAATCTCTAATAAATTCAGTCTGTATCTGACAGGAGAAATTCTAATTAACATCTTGTGCTTTCCCTTCTGAGATCCCACAGGGAATAACATACACTACATGCCAACCTAAATGGTACTTTTCCTTCTGCCCAGCCTCTGGCACACAGAGAAACAAAGGCCGACTATCCTGCAAAAGGGAGCGTAGGCACAACTTGCAGAATTTGATGGCTGTAAGTGGTGAATAACTTTCATCAGTGCCCAAACTGATGGGATGCTTATCAGCTGCCAAACTGAACAAAAGTTTGTTTGGCTCACAGCACCAGTGCAGCGTGCACTTGTTCCAGTATGTGTTGGGAAAAACGTGGTGCCCACAGGAAGGCATATGTATTGCCTATCACCTAGCCAGGAGAGACAATATAATTCGCAGCTATTTAGAATAGTATAATATGTGTTTTGAATTCCTTCATTTTGCTCAGTTTCCCTTAAGATACCTTTACCAAAGTGGCTGAAAATGAAGGATAAATATTTAACCCACTTGTTTCAGAGATGCACTATCATGGAGGAACAAACTTTCAATGCAGATAAACTTGCTATGTTGTAAAGCTCACGCTGTTTTACAAGAAGCACTGAATATACAATTGGCATGCCAAGGGTGGGGTATATTATCACATATCCACAATAAAGTTGCAGGTGATGTGCAGAATACATAAGATCTGAATGAATAGCACATACATTACACAGCTGATACAGTACTTCAGGATATGGAGGCGAGTTGCCTAAACACTTTATCATTAAGACTCTCTTTCCAATCACCTACCATTTACAACCTTGAGCTGTTGAAGCAGGAAACAAACAGCTCACTGTGGAAACCATGTGGAGCTCAAACTGCTTATCATTAGGATGAAGACTTCTGACTCAAAGGCTATATGCTACAAGCTGGATAACTGATCTTTACAACTACTGATTAGCCCTCCTCCAATATGGGGAGATTTGTCAAGTCAAGGTGCCATAAAGCCTTCCTAAATAAGCAGTCATAAGAGCCATCCATAAAAGTAAAAGTACTTTCCTGTAGAGTATCTTATCCCTCAAAAGTTATCAAGCATTTCCTGAGAAAATTAAGGGCAGAACATCTTATTGTCCAAGGTGCTCAAAGACAGCAGATTGGAAGCGGGTGCAGGCAGAACCTAAAGATGAGGGTTTATTTTTCCCAAAGTACTCTGAGAACTTCTCTTTAACTATATACCATGGTAACCTTTCCCCAAAAGAAAGGCTTTATACACTTGTTACTGGAACTGAAATCACCCATGACCAAGACAGCAATTCAGAAGTGAAATCCTTGCTACGAAAGTGCACCACTTGCAAAAGTCAGCATGTTACAGCTACTTTAAGGGGTAATGGACTCCCTAAACCCAAAATTGAACTCCTAAATTAATTCTTGAGCAGTCAAGTTTTCTAGAGGAATGACTGTCAGCACATCCTGGTAGAGTTCATCCCCAAGTAGCAAAGAACAGAAGTCTACAGATGGAGTAAAGGCAACCCCTCCATTACCTATATTCTAGTAGAAAGCTGTTGTCCTTTTATCAGACCACCCAGAGATAGACAGTCCTTGTGGAGCTGATTCTGAATTAGGAACATATAAGTGAGAAGGCTGCAAGGATCATATGAGTCTCGGGGAAAAGTAGAATTACACACAGCACGGACTGGAATGACAGATTGTTTTCTTGCATCATGCACATTTCTGAACTACAGAGCCACTCCTCCTCCTCCTCCTTCCTCTAGTGCACCACAAAGCAAAATTTTGTTTTGAGAAGAAGAGCTTAATGTCTGACCAAAAAATAACAGACCTTTTCATTCAATTTTGTTTTCCCAGAATACTGCAAAGATGAAGGGTTTAACAAGAAGATGAGGAACAGCAGCACCATAACATCTGGTTCCCAGTCCTACAGCTCGTTCTCAGATGGAGGAAGCACAAGCCTCCTGCAGAGATACATAAGGAACTGTATGATACTAGTGGTTTTTTATTTTTTAATTATTCTATAAATGAGAGGAAAACAAGAATTTAGCACTAGCTGAGAATGAATTTTTTTCCTGACCACAGTCATGTAATCTGTAGGATGGACAATTCTTGCTACCTGCATTTAGAGCCAATGTCATTTAACAAGAATCTGATAAGAAAATGTTTCTGGATCATTTTTTTTGCCCCACTCAGTTTGATATAAACAGCAAAATCAAAGTATGCACTGATGATGTTACCGAGAGACAATCCAGCACACAGAAATTCTAGTGCATGGTGAACTGGAAAAAGACAAACACTTCAAAACCATAACATCAGGAGACAAATCACTTCCAAAACAGCTGTAATAGGAGAGAAAAAGGAGAAGTTGCTAAGAGGGATTGATTAATATTAGCAACTTTAGTGCTGACTGACTGGGAAGACCTTGAAAACATTAAGTGAAGATGTTGAACTGTATCACTTCTCAGGTAATGTACAAAGAGAAATGAAACTAATAATTCAGAATATATTTGTGCCAGGATGGGGATGGTTTCAGATCCATGGATGCAAGTCTCGGGGGGATCTGTGAGTTTTGCTCTGTAGTTCAAATCAATGGTTGGGAAACAGTGCTCAGATGTTCTCTGCTCAGCGATTAAAGGATTAACAGAGCAGGGCAGCAGCTTTCAACCCCTAAAAAGTTCTGAGTTTGTGTTTGTACATGCTGAGCTTTTGGAGCTGCCCAAGCAGGAGATCATTTGAATAGGATTTTCAAAGGCATACAGAACATATCTAGATCCTTTCCATATTAGAAAGTAAATGAAAACCACACATTTCCTGAAATGATCCTCCAATAAGCTCATGAGAGAACAGACCTTTCCACCAATGTGTGGCTCATGGGGGAGAGAGGGCTTAGTGGGTGAAGGTGGAAAAACAGGGAGTTCTGAGAAAGTTTTATCATCATCTGCAGGGCCTAGAGATGAGAAACAGGAGTGTCAGAATTTCACAAGCGAGTGCTGTCACCAAGATTTCCTGAATGCTCAAACTTGAAAATAGTCTTAAATTAATGATTGACTGGATTATTAGATACTGGATTATCAAGTATTTGAAACTCAGTTTTGAAAGAAAGATTATTCTGTGTTTGAAATGCATCTTGAGTAAGCCATCTCTGTTTTGTTGAAGCCATAATAATAGTGTCCATAATTACTTGACATAGCTTAATTTTCTATATGGCTAGCATGCTTTTCAACACAGGAGCTGTCAGAATACATTAAGCCTGTTCTACACTCATCAAGTGTCCTGAACCTGATCACAGCAGCATAGGCTGCTTCATAGGTAAAGCACAAAAATGAAATGATTGACAGCATAGAATAATCCATTTATGGGGGATGCATCTCTGAAGCACTTTTAGTCTGCCTACTTCCCAAAGCTTCTCAGTTAAGAACAGACATAGAGATTGTAATTTTCTCATTATCCATAAAGCCTCCTCGGCTTTATTGCCCATGGTGCCTAGCATGTTAGCAGTCCCCCTGCAAAGGCACGATCCCTGTTTCCATCACACCTGCCCAATTTCAAAGACCCCAATCTTCTGATCTGTTTTCTTTTTAGACCTGGCATTTTTGCCTGACAGGCAGATTGAATTTTATTCTCTATTTTAAATGTAAAGCCAATTAGGCAGTGGCAGATCAAATCAATCAACTGGCACTTCTTCAGCTAAGTATGTTAACTATAAAGCTCTCCTCCTATTCTTAAGCTCTGTCAACATTTTACACCATCTTAAGAGCTTGATGCTACCTGGAAAATCCTTAAAATGTACTTTCTCATACTAATTTAAGGTAGAAGGTTTCTATCCAGGTTCTCAAATAAATTTAATGCTTATTACTTTATATCAGCTCTTGTTTCTGTCACCGTTATTCCGCCATTCTCTGGAAAAGTTCACTGAACTTCCTTTAGAGCTATGTTTCTGCTGGAGGCAAACACAGACAAATACCTGGAAGCAGTAAGCCACCTTCAGTGCTAATGGTCTCTTTGCCAGTTTGTAGCAGGTAAGCAGGTAAAGCAGCTGAGATACAGGAGGAGAGGTCAGACGCAGCCCCACAGATGATGGGACCACCAGGTACCTCAGGCAGTGCTACCTTCCCTCCTTGGCACATCAGGCCAGATCTTGTGGCAAGAAGTTTGAGTATACGGGTTCAAAAGGTTGGCCACACACCACATCTGGGAGTGTTCTCTGTCTCCAGAGTAGGTAGGGAGACACCACACTGCTTCAATGCACAGAGCAATGTGGTTTTTCAGCAGGAATAAAACCCTTTTACCCTATCCTATAACTCCATATGTGGCAGAGGAAAGACTGATAATTGAAGTCCAACAGTTAAGCCAAGGAATACAGTATCAACTAACCGTGTAAGGACACAACTATAAGAACAGCTTCTTTAGGTCTCTAGTGGGTTCTCTAGCACATTAGCTCTACCATAAAAAGCATGTCTGCAAGAAAAAAAAGAACTAACTTCTAATCAAATTAGAAACAATGGTGAGCTTTTATGGTTATCGTTATTACCATATTTTACATAATGTTAGATTAACTGTTTCCTCATCATCTAAAAACACACACATCCATGAAACTGGAAGGCTAAAAAGTAACACAAAGCACCACCAAGATGCACATTACTCCAAACTGAGCCTTGTTGGCCGTAGTCACCTACTTGCAAGTCTGCAAGGCTTGCTGCACCTCCATTCTGACTGCTTGTGCAAGGAATCTGTTGGATTCCAGGTGGTCACTCAGCCAGGTTCCCAGTTTGCTGCAGCCCTGACTCCCTAC
Source organism: Pipra filicauda (assembly GCF_003945595.2). Lineage (NCBI taxonomy): Eukaryota > Metazoa > Chordata > Aves > Passeriformes > Pipridae > Pipra > Pipra filicauda. The sequence goes on from NW_024104368.1 coordinate 605,433, forward strand.
CTACCTCCAGCAATGGAAGATCTACACTTCCAACCCTTCCAGGTCAAGAATGTAAGCAGCCATGCACACACTTTCCCCAGAAATAGGAAAAGGATAGTTTAACATTCCTTAAAAAAAACATGTTGTACACATGCTTCTGAAGAGATTAAAGCCACAACTAGATACTGCATGGATACTTCCAGCAAAATTATTTTAAATGTTCAGAGCTGTGGCTCCCAGTTCTGCATCATTTCTCCATGATTAAACAAATGTATCACTGAGTTTGTATGCTATTTGGTTAACAATGGATCCACGTACAGAAATTGAAATTAGACTCATAGTTTGAGGAGAGAAGAAAAATACTAATTTTGTAAGCTAAAGTTATGCCAGCTATCCAAAGCTGTTAAGCACTGTGGATCTCCAAAATGGTAGTTTTGGCACCAATGCAAATAAATGCAAACTGAGTAAAGACTATATGAAAACAACATGATGAAATTTAAATACCAGTAAATAATGTTTTCCCTCAACAGGAATTTAATTTAGAAGATACTGTTTAAGTTAATAACTGCTGTAGCATTTGCAACTAGACAAAGGAGATAATTCATGGGCATTTTTCTTCATGGGCTAGGATATGTTTGTAAGTATAAATACTATTAACATTTTGCTACTACAGAGAATCTGCTATCACCATGTAATCACCAAAATAATACACAAAGTAGCATATATCAGGTGCATGATAATGTGGAATGTTATCTTCAGCAATGTAAGTTGAGAATGAGCCACAAACCCCAGAAGTTATAGACATGACTATAATAAATCCTTCCTACTTTAACTAGAAAGAATTGATGACAACTTTCTGACACAGGTAGTGGAGGATCCCACATGGAATAGTGTGCTGCTTGACCTCATACTAACAAACAGGCAAGGCCTTGTTGGAGATGTGAAGGCTGGGAGCAGCCTTGGCTGCAGTGACCATGAGATTGTGGAGTTCAGTGTCTGGTGAGGAAAAAGCCCGGCAGTAAGTGAGATTACAACCATGGACTTCAGGAGAGCTAATTTTAGCCTCTTCTTGGAAGAATATCATTGGAACATGTCAGCAGGGAAGAAGGGTCCAAGAAAGCTCATTGATATTCAAGGATCACTTTCTCCAGGCTCAGAGAATGATGCATCCAGAACAATGCATCCAGATGAGCAAGAAATTGGGCAAAGGGGGCAAGAGATCTGTCCAGATGAATAAAGATCTCCTGCCATTACTCAAGTGTAAGCAGGAAATACACAGGAGATGGCAGCAGGGTCAGGCCACTTGGAATGAATAGAGAGAAGTTGTTAGAAATGAGACAGGGAAGGCCAAGGCCCATCTGGAATTAAATCTGGCCAAGGATGCCAAAACCAAGAAGGGGTTCTTCAAATACAACAATAACAAAAGGGAAAACTAAGGATAATATGGACCTGTTACTAAACAGAGGGGGGACTCTGGTAACAGAGGATGCAGAGAAGGCAGAGTTACTGAAGCCTTCTTTGCATTGGTGTTTATTGACAAGACCAGTACTCAGGAATCTCTGATGCAGGAGATCAGAGTAAATGAATGTTGGAAGAAAGAGTTTTCCTTGGTTGAGGAAAACTGGGTTAGAGAACACCCAGGCAAACCTGGTATCCACAAGTGCATGGGCCTGATGGGATGCATCCACAAGCGCTGAGAGAGCTGGTGGACAACATAGCAAGGCAGTTCATGATCATTTTTGAAAGGTTGTGATGATCAGAAGAGGTGCCTGAGGACTGGAACAAAGCAAATGTCACTCCAGTCTTCAAATAGGGCAAGAAGGAGGACCCAGGGAACTACCGGCCAGTCAGCTCCATCACCTTTCAGATAAGCCTCATTCTGGAGGCTTTCTCTATCTACATGGATGACAAGAAGGTGATCTGCCCCTCTACTCAGCTCTAGTGAGGCCGTATCTGCAGTGCTGTGTCCAATTCTGGGCTCCTCAGGACAAGAGAGACATGGAGCTCCTGGAGTGGGTCCAGTGGAGATGACAAAGATGCTTAAAGGATCAAAGCATCTCTCTTATGAGGGAAGGCTGAGGAAGCTGGGCCTTTTCAGCCTCAAGATGGGACGACTGAGAGGGGAGCTCATCAATGTGTATATGTATCTGAAGGAAGAAAGTCAAGAGGATAGATCCAGGCTCTTCTTGGTAGTGCCAAGCTCTAGGGCAAGAGGCAACGGGCAGAAACTGATGCACAGGAAGTTTCTCCTGAATATGAGAAAAAAAAAATCTACCATGTGGGTGACTATGCACTGGAACAGGCTGTCCAGAAAGATTGTAGTCCCTTCCAACCTTCTGCATCCTATGATTCTTTGATTCTGTGAAATGTTGGGTCAACCCTTTCACAGTGCTTACTACCCTTCAGCTCAATTTGTTTCGATTTCAAACCAGCCCTTCAGCTCTAGGGACTTTCCCATTGCTAAAGCAAGTCAATTCATTACATTTTTTCACCAGCAAAATCCTCAGGCCTTATGTAGCTAGATTTTGCTGTGTAGCCTGTCCCCCCCCCGCCAAGACCAGAACTAACAATGCTCTCTGCAACACAGCCAGGAGTGGCTGCCTGGCTGTAACCCTTTAGAGAGCACTGTAGCCTTTTAGAGTCTTGTGTGTCACAGTTTTCCTTTCTCCCATCACATTAATAATGCTCTCATTGCCGTTCTTTTCGTATTTTATCTGCATATGATAACTTCTGCAAGCTGAAAGCTCCTCCTGTAATCACAATATTTCATCCACACTCACCCGGTAATGTCTCATTTGCACTAATGTAGAAATGTGGCAACATGTTGCCTAGTGACCAGGAGCATTCCCCTCCACCCTTTTCTCCTACAAAGTAGAGCTTTTGCCATGGCAAATAAGTGAGTATTTTAATGTTATGGAATTAAGTTTTATTAGATGTCAGCTTCTCAATAACATTGGAGAGATCTATAAAATAGAACTCCACACATCTGCTTGCCAAATGGCTTTCTAAGCCTCCTAATGTTTCCATTTATGCAACACAATCCTATTTTATATGTCATTTTATAGCTTTAGGAAAAACACTTTCCAGTCAAAACACATTCCAATGCATATATTTGGCTTACAGGAATATATACAGGGGACAGTCCGGTATATATCCAAAGGATTGGCTCTTTGGCTCTCTTTTCCTACTCCAATCCCAAACAGTCATGGTCTGTATTTCACCTGTATTTTAGCAGTCATTCCATTATACAGTTACCATTATACAGTTAATAGTAAGTTCAGGAATTACTGAGTGAAGTTCTTTCATTTGTGATCTGCAGGTGGTGATAATGGTCTCTTTGACTTTAAAAATTTGTGTGTCAGATTGAAACAGAGAGAATGTAGGATGATGCACAGAGAAGGATGTCAGCTGCAGTGCTGCCAACACCCAGCTCACAAACCTTGGGCCTGGTTCCAAGAATACACATAACAGGCTTAAAACCCAAGGATTTTAAATACAAAAAAGTAACGTGATGCTTGCTTGTTTTAGTTGCCTCCTGTCCTTTTCATGCTTCACTCATCACATGTTTCTTCTGTCAGTAGATAGGAAGAGAGCAACAGTTAAAAACATGCCATGATGTATTTTCAAATAAAAGCTGCCAGTCTCACATAAAATTCCAGTTTCTGAAATCTTTGAGAAAAACAAACTACTGCAAATTTCAGTCAATTCACCTGTAGACAACATGGCAGTAAATTCCTCTGCCATCCAGGTAAAACTTTTCTGTGGCTCCACATGATACTGCACCATCTCAAAGCTTCTCAGAGGGAGATACCATCCTTCAGATGACTCTCCACTCTGTTTCCCTTAAAGCACTGCATTGACATCCCTGAAGCAGCCAACCACCAGCATCCAGAAGTTTCATCTGTATCAGAGACCAAAAGGAGATATCAAAACTTCCCTCCCCAGCAATGACAACTCAAGTTCACAAAATAAATTTTGGCATTTTCCTGTGCTTGCTGGAGCAGACTCAAATATTGACTTAAACACGGCTGCATGAGATATTCTCAGCCAAAATGAGCAGGAGATTAAATGTGCAAAGAATGAAGCAAAAATTCTGTAAGAGGACCCAAGAGAAATAACAGGTCCCTTCACATACCATGTTGTCTAATGTTAAGATCATTAAAATCCTTGAATACTGCCATAGACAAACACTCTCTCTTGTGGAAAAGAAATATTACCTCTCTTGGAAGGAAGCAAGAGAATAGCTTAAAAAAAATAAAATGGAAAAAATTCAACCTTTGGGATTTGGTTATGAAGTTATATTTACTCCATCCCTTTCTGAACAGGGATTTGGTTTAACGTTTTAAAAGGCTCCAATTCCCAGTTTCATAAATGACTTTTATTTTTTAATATAACTGGTTTCTAACTCAGTTGAGCATATCCAAAAAGTACACAGTTAAGTAGAAATCATATAAATATTGTTCAGCTTCCAGCAAGCCTCACTGCAGCTGCCAAGGGTAACAACAGCAGTTCAGCTTCAGACCAGCCAAGAGGAAGGACAGAAAATCAAGTGAATTAAGGGAGAGATTTCAAAGAGAAGGATGGAAGGTTTTGCTGGACATTATTAGAGTATGGGCAAAAAGGAAGGACTTTCAGACAGCCTGGAGGAATATACATAGCACAAGTACATAGGAAAAGACACCAGCTGATGTGCCTTAGACTGTGAACAAGAAAGATTTCCTGCTATTAGATTTCATTCATGTTAAGGGAATTTGGAATTTTTCCACCCATTTATAAATGAGCAAAATTCTTCCACCTAGAAAGAGCACCAGGGATAGAACCGTTGAGCTGCATTTCTACCTTCTGAGTTGTCCTCAACAGTGATAGCTGGAATAAAATTTTGCTATGGGTTGCACATTTATGGTCTCAGATTTTATTAAAAAGTAGAGGAAAACATTCTTTATAAACCCTTATTTGGCTGTTATTTATGAATACTAGATTCATACAGGCCAGATTCATAAAGTAAATTAGGGATTATGGTTCCTTTTGGCTGTAAGGAGCTTCTTATGTCACTGAGTACAAGGGGAGGGAGGAGAAGACATGCTGAAGTAACGTATCAAATATATACCATCAAGTTTTTGCTTCTTACTTGAAGCTTTCTCTCATCTTTTTCCCCATTTAGTCTTCTGCTTTCTCTAGGATTCTCAGATGGTTGCTTTGAGCAATTCAGTTGCTTTCTATAAAAAGAGACTGAAACCAGGTCCTTGTGCTCTTATACTGACCAAGAAACATAACTTCATTTCCTACCTGCTCTATCCGGAGGAAAGGCTGACATCTGAAACACCACCAGCTCGGTCAGAAAGTCAATGAACGCAGAGAACTTGCAGACATTCTATGTATGGATTGCAGCACAGTAATTATCTACCCTATACCAGGGCTCCATGCATGCCAAGGGATCTCGCCTTTCTAGTTCAGGGCATGGATACCACAGACCTCGAGTCATTTGGTTGGGAAACGGAAGTAGGTTATTACTCTTGAGAAACATGAGCAAGTCCAATTCCACCTGTGCTGCTGTCCCTACACCACATGCATTATCTCACTAGATACAGACTCCCACATCACCCAAGGCAAGCCAGCATTAGCTGCCTCACATGAGTGCAGCTGAAACAGCATCTGTAAAGCGCTCTGTACAAATGCCCTGTGCCAGTAGGACATCAGAGAACAGACACTCTGAGGACCCCTCTGGGCCTACTGCATTACTGCTTGTGGGAACAGGAATCTTTCCAGCCATTTCCTCCTCCTGAAGCATTTATAACACAATGGGCTGCTTTGCCGGTGAAGAAACAGAAATAAAGCACCAAGTTTCTGGCTTTAGAGTGGTGTGTACAGCCAGCCTAAGTTTCCCTTACATCCAGCTTCTCCTTTCATTTATGCTCTGCACTGCACTGACACAGTCTCCACACTTCTCAACTCAGTATGGACAATCCCACATTGCTATCTTGCCTAAGTGCTTTATGTATTTTATAAACATCACCACATTCTGATAGTTCAAAAGTCACTAAGTCAATCTCAAGAAGAGAGAAATAAAGGAATTACCTGAAATCAGCAACAAAATGAAGCTTCTCTTTCTGGTTGCCATCCATAATTTTTTTAAGCATATAATTTGCATTACTGACAACAAAGCTCTTATGAAGTCCTTAAATAACATGCGTGAAACTCATGGGAAGGAGAAGGAAGCTGAATGCTAAAGACCTATTGAGAAAAATAAAACAGGCTACTGAGAGAACAGAGCAGTGAAGACAGAAAAATTTGAGAAAAAATAAAAAGCTCCTGAGGAAGTGGTGCTCCTGTTTTACTCCCCAGATATGGGGAGAACTTGTAATGCTACTAGATCAGTTTTCTTTGTCTCCTTTTTAAAAACAGAGATGGTAGGTGTTGCAGGTATGAAATAGAAATACAATATTGTTCTTCAAAACCCAAGTGCCACCATAGCAAATAAAATCTTTTCAAGTCAGCAGAAAAGTGTGTTTGATAAAATACTGACAAATCTGGGCAGCACAAACTGGACCAGTATGATGGAAAAAAATAGGTGAGGGCATGCAATGGTAGTCGAGCTGGGTTGGAAGCAAGGGAACTAAAGCTCGGACTGTTTCACAGAAAAGAAATTATTAAGAAGCTTCCCAAAGGCAGAACTAGATACCCATGACATGCATTATTTAAACATGAAGGGGAAGAAAGCATCAGTTAGCTATAACATAAGAGATATTTACACACTTGCAAATGGGAAAGTGCTCTGATTTACAAGGTAGAACACCTAAAAGCCTTGCTTCATTACACCTGTGAGATCAAGAAGGGTTGTCTCTTATCTACTTTGTATTTTTGAAGCAGAAGGTATCTAAACACCGTAGATGAGTATAGAAACATCTTTTTTCAGATACTTGATATTTTCAATTTCCCAAGATTTTATAGGAAAACAATTAATACATCCACCTATTTTCATGAATTTTTACTAGGAGTTTCACAAAACAATTCTGAAACTTTTAATTTATTCTAACTTGGGGAAAATATTTTTTATATGTTTACTAGATGTCAACATTGTTACAGATTCTCTTTGCACTGCCCACATTTCTTATTTATGGTATTGATACGACTTTCACCTTCAACGTCTCCTCTCCTTCCCTCCCGCTCCTGAATCTTTGTACAACAGTCTGGTTTGAAATGGTAGATGAACATGGTAACTTCCTTGAAGAAAAACGAATGTACCAAGTTCAAAGTTTTGTATGCTTGCTTAAGTGTATTCGAACGTGCTCTAACACGTGTCACAACACAACTGTTCAGCTCTATGACAAGCACAGTCAGCATGCTTTCAAGACATATTTCTTAACAGACCAGGGAAAAAACTCCCTGAAGATCTTGATCATTAGATAACTATGCTAAAAGCCCCCTTATTTACACATACATGGAAAATGCAAGTAGCAGCAAAACACACTTTCTTCTCTACCTTCTATTTATTCCTTCCTTCCTTCTTTATTCTATTTGCAGTGGTAGTCTTGAAAACTCAGACAGTAAGGTCATCTTACTGCTCAAATATGAAAAAACCCAAAACATATTAAAAGATGAGTAAACAATTGACTTCCTGGAAACCACGAAAAATAACCCTGAACACACCGCACACATACCTCAGGTAAATCATCAGTCATATTTGTTTTTAAAGTCAATTGAAAAGAAATTAAGTTAACTAATGGTTGTAGCTACAACTATTGTAGTTACAATGTCATTTTTAAATAATTTTTTAGTGTTAAATACAAGCAAAATACAACTTATTTCAATATTAAAACTGAAATATTTAATTAATAAAAACTAATTACAATGTATGCTTTTCCGTTTTGCTTTTTATTTCCTGCAACAGGCATTCAATCCCAAAATGTATCTTTGACAAAGCGACTTTTCACCCAAAAGCTATCCTTGGCTATAATAATCCGAACGTATACACCAACTTATTCCAAAGCTAAAACAACTTCATTGATGAACTCCAATATGAGTATCTCAAAAATAAGTATTATCTTAAAGCAGCATGTCTTTACTACTCACACGTGCTCAGAGGACCAAGGCTGCTGGGCATGCAGCCATTTCTAAAATCGTATTGAAACAGATGCTTGAAAGAAAAAATGAAACACTACGTCAGAGGAGTTATCATGCCAAAAGGAAGCATGTCCACAAGCTCCACAAGCCAGCAATGTAACTATCCCACCCCATTGCTTTCATCAGGACTATTATAGTACTGTATAATTTAGAGGAGTTAGTGAAAATGAACCACACTGTGCTAAGCACTAAGCATTCTACATAAGTACAAATTACTCAGAAGTCCCTGTAGTGCCATTAGCTAAACTCTGGAAAAGGAAACAAGGCCAAAAAAGGGATAGGTAATGCCTGGCTGTAAAAGTCAATGAGTGGCAAAGTTAGCAACAAAGCTCCAAATTCCTAATTCCCTGATCAAGATTTAATTAATGTCAACTACAAAAGCTTTCAGACTGTTTTTACAATCTAACCAACAAGAGCCAGGAACATAGATTGCATTTCCAGAAGTGACCTAAAGCCCCATTGCTCAGCATCCCAAATACTCGAGTCAAACTGAAATCAAGATGTCCAGGAACCATAAGTACCTAAAACAGGATATAGCTGGCAATTTTTTCTAAACAGCAAATGCCTTTCTAGAGTGAACTTCTCATTTAAGCATCTATTTTGTGATTAAGGAGCACAAACAAACAAAAAAAAAAAGACCATCCCCAGTGAAACTACAGGTCATTTATGATTAACTGCCAGTGCATCATAACGCAGGAGAGAAATGACAGAAAATATTTTGATATTTTAACATGTACCTTGCTTGAATGCTGCCAAGCTTAAACCAAATTTAACACAGATTTTCCACTTTAAGAGAGGACCTTCATGCCTCATAATTCCATTGCTTTTAAAAATGTTTTGGCTTGGGGGGGGTTTTTGCCTTTTTTTTTTTTTAAGTTTTTGGCATTTTTTAAGTGTATGACTTTTTCTTTTTTAGTTTTTGTTCTTGTAATATGATATATATCCTAATAATGAAAACACTGTAGCAGAGGAATAATTTTGTACACCTGTTATTCTACCAAACTCTCCCACATAGTTCTGATCCAAATACAGCCAATGCAGATACTTCTCCGTGCTCTTGCAGATTCAGTTTGGTTCACACCACCTTTAAGTGGGGTCAAAAATTGGTGGGAAGGGAGAAGCGAGAAGCTGCTAAGCTACCTGGACATAGTATTCAGATCTAAACACCACTCAGCTACAAAGGAAAGATACAATTCATTCTGCTAAGCAGCCCAAATATTTGCCCATCCTCTCCTGAACACGGACAATCATGACAGGCAGAGGTACTTACTTTGAGACCTGACAGTCAGGAAAAGGAAGTATTTGCAGTCATACAGACAAACTCCTGCAGTGAAAAACCTTAGTGTGATTGCATGGCTCAGGATGTGCTGCTTGCATCATTCCTCAGTGCTGAGAACATTTGCAATTAGTGAATTAGCAAAGAGCTGTATTAATATAAAACTAATAAAGTCTAAAAGAGTGAAAATGTGCAGAACTGTTAAAGTGCCTGTGAGAAGGTCAGAATATAGAGGAAGAAATTTTAGTGTTCTCTACTGGTTTAAGAAAAAAACCCTAGCCTTTATTTATTTAACAACAAGCATTTACTTTGCCCACTTACTTCGTCCAGTGGAAATCAGTGCCTGTAAATGTAAAGAGATAAGGCTCAGAAAGGATGAGGGCAGTCTCAGAGTTGCTTGGTTTTCTTAACACAGTGCAACTGAGTGCCTTGAAATCTGTTCAGGGATTTGTGAGAAAAGAGTGAGGTATTCTCATATGAAAGTTATATTATTATAATGAACCCTGTAAAAAAAATACTCTGATCTCATTCACTACCTTTTAAATTATGTTTATGGCTGGGTTGTCACAGGTAAACACGTAAAAAGAAGAACCACCCCAATGTTTATATTATACCATAGAAAATTAGTCAATAAATTGCAGTGTTGTTTTAGAAATGTACAATATAGAATGAAAACCACTTAACTGTGGCAATATTTACCCCAAAGGCAACCTAGTAAGTTGCTTTTTTTTTTTTTTTTTTTCTTTTAAGAAAGCAAATAGCTAATATTTGGAAACAGCCTTGCCTTTTTTACTCCCTATAGAAGAGGCATCTGGTCTTGACAAGAAAGTATAACCGCAGCGAGACCCAGCTCTCTTGCAAACACTTGCTAGGGAGCAATGTAAGTTCAGCAGGGAATGCTGACACTTTACTGTCCCACCAAATGGAAAAAATTCCTTCAAAGCTTCTTTCAAACAGAATTATGGAGAACAGCACAGTGACTAAACCATTCCGTTTTTGCAAGACAATGTCTGACTTTCATTTGAGAGTCCAAAAGAAGTTTAGAAATACTCTTTAAGGAGTGAAGTAAAACAGTTATAAAAAGGTGGGGGTGGTCAAAGAGTTCCTTTTGAAATGGCCAAGAGGAGCTTGCTGAACTTCACAAAACAGACCCTTTCCTAATTTTCTCCTAGAAAATATTTTGTGTAAAGTGACATTCTCTAAACTTCCTTCATCTAGTGATATTGCTGACTAGGAAGACACTTTTCCTACCATCTCGAACTTAAACCCTAGGAATGATAAGATGTTCAGTGATGTGATTACTATACAGATGGAGTGCAAAAGATATGACCTGTTTAAGAGACTGTCCAAGCTGGTAGAATTTTGACATTCCGGTTTACCTACTGGCAAGGCATTAGCTGTATTTCTTCGCAGGATCTACCCATTTCACACTCTTTTTCCATAAGTACAAATGGATAAATTTTCTTCCTATACAGTACATATGCTCTGCACATACAACTCTGCAGATGGGCAGGATAGGTTGTCATGCAAAGATTATTTACATATTCTCCACTCAGATAGAAGATGTGAAATTCAGCATCACAATACATTCTCTCCTTACTAAAGGCAAAAGCTCTGGAAATCCAGCACCAAGACCACAGGCTTTCTCACACCAACACTTCTCAGTGCCTCACACTGCCACTGTTCAGACAGTTGGTTACTGCATATTAAGCACATGCATTTGTACTCCCCTCACTATCAGAAACTGATGAGACATCTTGTGCAGATAAAAGCCATGCAGGGAAGACATCCTTCTCAGAAGGTAAAAATCCGATTCTCCTTTATGACTAGCCACCACAATAAAACAGCCTGAAAGAGACGTAAAACTACATCAGGTCTAATTTTTTTCAAAATAATTACTTTACTCTATGCTACCTTCCACTCTCTAGACACTTGGCAATACACTGAGAAACAACCCACAACCAGTTGCTACTGTAGTTTAAGGAACAGAGGAGATCTTGGAAGACATGAACAAGTCCTTCAAGCAGAATGGTTCTTCTTTATCCATTTCCCAAAAGCTGAGAGTCACTTCAAGAATCAAGATAAAGAGGACAAAAAGGTCTTTATTACTGGAAATTTCATGTTTTAACTTTGCCTTATTTTATATAGAAGTCCAGCTGAAAATGAGGCAGAGTCACCACTAGACAAGAATCTTCACATACAGGGTGCTCCTAATTAGATGCCTCCTAATCTTCACATACAGACTGCTCCTGCAGTCTCCAACTCTTTCCCTGCTGTCTATCCCCACAAGCCATTCATCACAAGTCCCACCAAGTCAGTGTTGCTAAACTTGTATAATAACTCACTGTCACATCTTATCCATGCCAGAACCCAGAAAAGTCTCTCCCAAGTAAAACTGGGTATAAAACCTTTTCTAGGTTACCACATTCTTAAATCCTGCTATTCCTTTGCCTCTCAAGCCAAGCCCACAGAGCCCTGAAGTCCTTTGGGCTTACATCATTACACAGATCAACTCATTCCCTTTACCTCATTTTTAAAAATACATTTTTTTCTTTTTATCTTACCTTATTTCTCTCTTTTCATTTTAGAAATTATCCCTTGTCCAGGTTACTCCATTGTGGATTCTGACTCAAATTAAATGTTTAAGGCTTTAAATATTCTCTGACATTTAGCACCACAGGCCATATCCATGGCTGTAGACTTTTGACTAGGCTTGTTACATTAAGGCAGTGCAAGTCTCAGATCACAGATTTCCAATCTCTTTGTAGTCAGAGCTTGCTTGAGGTCACTGGAAATTATGAGTCCCACTGGAGAAAGCTCTTCCTCCTCTGTTCAAATAGCATAGGGCTGCAGAGAGCTCCTAACTTCCCAACCCCTCCAGAACCACTCCTCCTCTCTCACTTCTGCTACTCTTTCCAGCACCTACATTCAGTCTGTTCCAAGATATCCAGCTGATTTCCAGAGCTAGGCACAGGTTCAGCTCTGCACTCCTTCATCCAAAGGGATGGCTTCCTGTTAGGAGCCATTGGTCATCACATTTTTACACAGTTGTAATGCAAACAATATTTGTCAGCAAACTTTCTGCCAGATCAGCATCTCCCTTGTGCCACTTCTTTATGTCCCTGGAAATTTCACCTTCCCAATACACAAAGCATCACATCAGAGCCACAGAAGCTGCTGGACATTGAACAACTGTGTGGGTTTGTAGTGGTCAGGGGTGAAAAGATACCTTCTTTTTGAAAGGCTCTTAGTGAAAATCAGAGCCTTTCAAAGCACTCTGCAATGTTACACAATTCACAGCAAGCACTGCTGAGTCCTGGGGTTCAATTTGTTTCCGTAAGCTTTTCATCTACTTGCCAAGGTTTGCCATTTGGAGAAAAAACAGTCTTTAATTCCTCAATTTATTAAAAAAAATGTGTCTTTGTCCTTTTCTGTCTTCAAAAATAGCTGTAAATATTTGCAGAGCCTCCCTAATAACATCAGTGGAAATCCTCACCAGAATTCCCCTTGACTAGATACTAACACACCATCTGAGAATGAGAAGACAGGTAAAATATGGGCTGTTACTTACCATATCATCCAGATTTCTCTCTGGCTTGGACCTATCTGTCCATCTGCAACTCAGTCTTGTATTCAGTCCAGATTCTTTGCAGCACAGTCAATCCTTTTGCATTGACTTTCATAGCAAAGACCTCTCATTTGGACTAAGCCAACACCTTAGTGCAGCATTTTGTGAAAGGGACTACCTGGTAGGAATCAGCATTTAAGGTGAAAATATCAGTTTAATAGTTTACTTGTATTTCAATGTTTTTCTTTTAAGTTTGTTTTTGAGGAATTCAGGAGCTCTAGATTAAAGGAAGTGCACAATACCTTATAATTTCAACACAATGCTTTTTGTACTGCAGGTCTTTTCTCCATACCCTGTCAAGTTACACTTTTTTCCTCTCATCAGCACTTTCTCTAAAAGAGGAAAAGGAAGAAAAAGTGTGGTACCTCTGTTTCCCAGAATGCACTCCTCTAACATAAATTCAGAAACAGCTGACAAGGAGGTTGAATGACAGATTCTTGCCAAAGCACTTTGTGCTGTACCTACAGCACAGAGTTGGTTGTGATACCCCCAACTAGACCTCTCTATCATATGGCATCCTTGCCACCATCTGCCCTAAAATAATCCTTTCTCAGAAGGAACAAGATCTTATTGGATCTGCAGGAAGCAAAAACCTGCCTGTATCTACCTCACAGTGGTAGGGCTATTGCACATAAGTTAGTGTTACTTGTTGATGGTTTGGTACCTGAAGGGGAAAGTTGTTGCTGAAGCAATTCACAGTAAGTCTCCTATTTCAATATCGCTTTACAGGGTCTCTCTTATTTATTGGATTGCCACCACAATGTTTATTGCCTAAATCAATTTTTATTAATGCTCAAGGAAACAACACAAAATCAAATAGAAATACCTTGTGGAAAACACCAAACTACTAATGTGAAAAATCACTTAAAATTTTTAGCTAAATCACCTTAATAGACAAAACCCCAAACTGGCTATACATACATTGATACAGTTTATCTATCCACTGAAGTAAGGAAGTTGTGCTTAGTACACATAAATTTAAAACCTTGCTTTTTATAGGGGCAAGCATTCACTTTCTTCTTAATGAAAAAGGTAGAATCAAGACCATGTGCTACTCCCAGTACACAAGCATCCACCCTACCCTTTTTAAAGGTTCCAACTTTTTATGTGAGTAGGAAAAAACTTATTGTTGCACTGTGACCTTGCACACAGCAAATTCAGCATATCTAGTTGCTTATGGGTTGTGGGGGAGAAAGCAATAGCATATCAGTCTTCTGTCCAAAGCCGTTTCCTGCTTCAGCTTCTCCTAAATGCAGTGTTCCCAGGGAGCCACAGAGCTTGTGGAAGAACTGGTTCAGAGGGACAGGTTTTGCCAGCCCTTCCTATGCTGACTAGAGATGTTCACTCCAAATTCCAAGTCCACTCCCTTCTCAGTGGTGGCTGCCTCCCAGCAGCAGGACAGGGAGACATCCCTTTCCTAGCTGCCACAAATCCTGTGCCCTATTTGTTTCATGCAGCAGCTGTTTGCTGTGGACATTTGCATGTCTGAAGAAAGAGGGATGTTTTTAACATGGTCTATCTCTAGTGAGATTTGCTGTGATTCACAGACCTGACAAACCCACCGAGAGTTGAAGACATCCTCCAAACTCCTGTGTATATAAGAACCCAAACTCTTTTTAAAGATGGTTGCCAGAGGGTACAGGCTGAATGCAGTTTACCTTCCTGTTTTTTTAATGTATTTTTGCAGATTTTGTTTTTTGTACAGAAAAAAAGCAAGCTTGCTTGTTTGCTTGAAGAAAAAAAACCTCAAAGTGCTTATACAAGTCAGGGTATGTGTCAAACATTCAAAGAGCAGCGTAATAAAAAGTGGGTGCCATGACAAGCTTCCAAACTTGCCATACAAGCACCAGCAATAATACATTTATAACTAGAGTTCATCCCACTTAGGTTGTTTTCCAGCAAGTGGTTCATCTGTTTGTCTAGCATATGTATTAAATCAAGTACTTTCTCTTATTACTGTCTTCGTTACACTGGCTGTTCTCACACTCTGAAAGTCCAGTTCTGTGCTTGCTTTTGGGACAAAAAAGAAGCACCAAAGACAAACAGGAGTGTATTGCCTGTGATAGAGCACCTTCTGCTCATCTTGGCTGTGAGAAAGGGAGGGTAAAGAGGCACAAAATATGAGGCCTCCCCATATGAGCCCTGCAGCCTATAAGAGATTAACAAAACCAATAGTACAATTTATGAACACTGAAATATTTTATTATCACTACAAAATAATGAAGTAAGAGATCTCTGTGCTCTGTGAATTTTATGTTGATGCATTTCAATTCATTCTCTGACTTGAGATCAGTGATACTAAAATGCTGCAATTTCCTGAGACATGCAGCTCCTTTTCTCATTGCTTTATTTTTGGCACTGAGATGAGATTACAAAACTGTGCAGCCCTGCTGAGCACCTTCTAGTTTATGTTGAGAGAAACAAAGGTGAAAAACTGACCTCATCTAAGTGCCTAACTGGGGAGCTGAGCTCCTCTGAACATCTGGTCTTCTATGCCCGGTCATAACCCTTTCCAGTATGGTCTGAGTAAAATAGGTGACATTGCTTTCACGTAAGTTTAAACATCTAAGCCTGTCACTTTACAACCACTGTGATAAAACAAGACAGATCAGTCTCGAAAGGTAGTTCATGATTATAAAGAGGACTTCATTCATTAGTTTGGATTATTTAAGCATCAAAAAGTTATTGCACATGGACCCTATTTCACACCTTTGGGGTAGATGAAGATTAGATGAAGATTATGAGGCCGCTCTAACAGCTGAAAATTGAAGCCATGAGTACAAGACTCACCTTTGAAATCAAGAGTTTCCCATTGCTCAGTCTGCAGTAGTCCACAATAGGCAAATTGAGAAGACAGAGGACAAAGTCCATCCAGAGGACAAAATAGCAGCGCCTACAAAAGCACCTATGTGTTTGCCTGTCTAATAAGGACTGGCAGCAGCAAGCTATCAGAGAAATGCTGTCACAATAATGAGACAAGCAAACAGAGATAGAGGTCTTTTCTAGAAAGTAATCAGTTTTTAAAATAACACAACACTTTCTACTTCAGTTTACTTCTACATTTACAAGCTGACGAGGCTATAAATTTGAAGAAAAGTGTCTTCCATCCTACTTTGATAAATAGATTGCAGACAGTATGACAGCCTTTTTAAATTAAGGACCTGACTTTCATCAAGAGGGATTTTGCAGAAATATTCCCCTCAGCAAACTTAACCTGAACTTTCTCAATCATAAGCACAAAGCCATGCATCCATCCTTCAGGAAGCATTTCTTCTGTCCAAAACATTTTTTCCCCTGTATTAATTTCTGTCATAGATTCATTCTCTTGCTAGTGATGATTACATTTCAGCTGTTACTTGTTTTTTGGGCCACAGTCCTTAGATTGCCCTCTATAGAGGAGTAGCATTTGTTGTAGATCCATTAGACAATGTATCAATACCACTTCAGTCTACTCAAATATTTCCTTAGATATACACTTGGAGACAATAAAGGGTTATGGAATTACAGCTTATAACTTTTAACCAACAGATGCTTCATAGTCTTGGAAATAAACTTATTTTTCTGGCATGAAAATGAGAAACAGTACCACACCCCAAGATTTTAAGAGCAAGGTAGAAGCAGAATTCAACCAAATGGATTAGGTGACTCTAAGACATCAGCAAACGCCCCACTACTGTTTATCCAGACACCAGACTATCAAAGGTTTGGAAGCATCAGATGGCTGACATAGTTCATATGGGACATCTTCTACCTCCTCCCAAAGTGCACATCCACAGTTCAACACCAGCAACAGAGCAACGTCAAGGGAACGTGACACTTTAGTCGAGAGTGCTACTTCGCTTTCAGAGGTCATCCCCACTTTTAATTTGGATACCAGAGTGCTTTTGGTGAGCACAAAAGACTCCTTTGCTCAATGCCAACTGGGCTCCGAATTAACAAGGGAGCCACATCACTGTAAAGTCCTTCAGCACATACTGAACACATGTACTCTAGTAAAAGTGCCTAACCCTTCACACTTGCTGTTAACCTCCATTCCCTAACTCTTACAGTTCAAAATTGCTATTTTGTCTTTCACTAAGACACCTCTAGCCTTGATATCCCAACTAACAAATACAAGCTGAAAGAAATAAGGGGTAACGAATATCAAATTATTTACTGGAAGGATGGTTATTTAAGACTGCAGTTGGTTCAATGCCCTGCTTAGACATAAACTTTCTTGTTTGTGGGTAGGAGGCAAGTTACTATAGAGACCTGAGAGTTGCTGTGATCAACAGAGTGACTCTGGAGCTGTGGGGTCAAGGAGAGCAGAAATCAACACCATTAGGGGATGGAAGTACCTTTATGACAGTGAAAGTCTGACAAAGAGCACCTGATGTTGTGTGGAGCAGGGTCTTGACCCTTCTCTGCCAAGGTGACTCCATTCACCAGCAAGTCCACTCCACTCTGGCCCAGTAACTCTGGCATTATTTTCTTCTCAAATGTCTTGAGAGAGAATACAATTACAAGAGACAGAGTTATTCCCACCATAAAATGTCTTAGTTGCCAGGCTTATTTTGCTTATTCTGCTGGCAGACTTGAAATGTTTAAAGGTTTTGAATGTTTTAAGCAAAGCTGGGCATCAAACCTTCCTCTCTCCACATCCCAGATGCACTGCCCAGATATTGGGCTGCTGTCGGTTATTGAACAACTTTTGAACATAAGCTTCTCCAACCCCTTCAATCTCTCCTTGGACTCTCAAAACACAGGCAGAGAAATGTCTATAAGTTGAAGACAGCTGCTCATTTCCTGTGCCCAGGTGGGATGAGGATTGTTCTGGGAACTCACAAGACTTAAGATGCAAAGGCAGTTTGGGCACTTACAGTATTAAATAGGAGGCTTGTGGCCTGCACATGGATTTAGCCATAGAGGGACACTTAACACTGACTGCTGAAATCCCTAGGGGGATCTCCTCTAAGCCTCTTTTTGCTCCGGTTTGCTAGGCATAATACAGAGAACAGCACTTTCCTGCTTCACAGTGTGGTTTGCAAGGACAAAGAAAGCTATGCAGCTCAATTCTGTGTGTTGCACTACCAAAGATTGATTTGAAGAGTCAATCACTCCAAACCTATTTTTCACCCAAAGCATCCGCTCTCGAAAGAAAAAATGAGCTACATACATTTTACATCAGTTTGTGCATGAAGAAAGACAGGCTTAGTGGATGGAGACACTTCACACTGAAGCATACAAATTAGCTCTCTGTGGGAGTGAGGGAGATGAAAATAACTCTCAGAGTCAAGGAATGACCTCTAGGCCAGTCCAGGACAGGAAACGTCATGCAATCTGCAAAAGTAACACACCTGCATCTTTGTGATGGAAAAAGAGTAAAAAAGTGAAAGAGTCCTTTTACCAGCAGAAGTTAAAAGTGTATTCCCTGAATAACTCAAAGGTAAATGCATTTTGGAGGAGAAAATGGGATGACTGAAGGAAACCCCTGGAGGACTACAAGTCGTCAGCTGTAAGAGCTAGGATCCTCTTCTAGGACCTGTCTGCATAAAGTGAGTCTGTAAAGGAATTCTACCGAGTACTTTGTAGATCAGTGAATTTATATCAAGTGTGGTTTTCTTTCATTCCTTCTTCTATAATTTCTTTAGGGATTTGTAACTTGGATCTAGTTTGTAATTTGGGTTTACTTAGGATATTTTATGTTCTTTTATTTCCAGTTTCACCTTCACCTATTCTGAGTTGAAAAGAATTTTCTGATGCCTGGCTAGTATCAAGACAGGATGTAAAAATGCTTACAATCAGATATTAGTGCAACAATCGCACACCTCTTTTGCAGATTTTTCCACAGTATGAAAATGGTGGTTGTCTGTGCCAACCCAGAAGTTGTGTAGTCCAATCTGGTAGTGATAGGAGAAGAGGAACAGCATCCTGGTGGTCAGAGATTGATGGGAAAGTCCTCTGCTTTGGGGTAAGGCAGTCAGAGAATACCCAAATCCCAGGGAACCATTTGCAATAGTGCACAATGGTACTGAAAGATAAACATTGGGCTTGCACAGTTGTGGCTTATAGAATCAATTTGCAGTTTACAAGCCTCAGCATTGTGGTTTCTGTCTTGCAGCATGAGAATTTGTTTCTATCAAGTTTGCTACAAATTTTTAGCAGGAGTCTTAACTTTTGTCACCATAGGGTAAGACACACAAACAAGTTATTAGAGAGCAATAAGCTACTGCACATTAAATAACAAAGTGTGCTTAGCCTTCTTCCATCCAGCTACTTGGAATGCTCCTGAACTCGCTAAGATACATTTTGCCAGTCACGCCTTAACTTGCAAGTGCCCTAAAGACTTTGTTGTAGCACTTCAGTCCCCAAAAAGCTCATCCAGCTTTAAAGTTGAGCCTAAAAATTAAGAATTATCCCTGAGCTCTTTCTGCATACAAATTATACTTGACACGCGATGTTACAATTTCCAAGCTAAGTTGTTTCTTTTTGGTATTCGCAAGTAGTCTTAAAGCTTCACAGACAAATCTGTCATGGCATGATCACATCCTAACAGAATGATCAGATCAGAACCATCCTCTCCCTGTGGTAACTGAGTAGTATTTCTACAGCAGGGCAGCAGATTATTTAGAGGGAAATGCAGACTTAAGGCATTTTTTGCTTCTTTAAATACAGCTTACCAGAGGGAAATGAGAAGCAGACTGCTATGGCTGCACAGTCAAGTTTCTGAAAGAAGAGTGGTGATACTCCAGTTTATACAAGTTGTTTTGTCCTCTAGGTTGTTCATACATACTCTATTTCATCTTCATATTCTTGTCTACTTATGTTACACAACCAGACTTCTGAATGAAATGGTGTTATGTACCATGATTAGGTAAAAACAATTGTATAGAGTAAGTACGAGAAGTTATGAGCCCGTGTACAAGTTAATCCATATGAAAATTTTTATGAATTTTAAGCACTGTGGAAGTCCTAGCAGTCATATGCATACAGGCAAAAAGGGCATAATCCATAATCCTTCATGTAGAGGGGAACTTACATTTCCCCTTTTACTTGTAAGATGTTATATTTGTATTAATTGGCGAGCTCTCATCAGCAGGTTCAAATATACCAATAACCTACTGCACAAATTTTGAGTCAACAGATCAGGATTATTATTGCATTTGCATGAACATTGTCACAGAGTTTTGATGGTTTTAATTGAGACATGTTTTCTCTGATTATATTTTAACAAGATTTATGAATAAATACCACAGCGAGAAGTCTGCAACATCTGGATGAGTCTCACTCAGAATCATTATGACAGCATTCATTTTAACGGAGTCACTGGAAAATACTCTTATCTCTGGTTACATGACAAGCAGTAAGAATTCAATCTCTGTGTCTGGTGTGTAGGCTGATTGCTATCCCTTTAACAGTCTGCATTGTTGACAGTTGCGGAGCTTGAACTGCTTGAAAGGATTTTTCCTTCATAATGGAACATAAAAGCTTCCCATCCCCACCAAATTTAACCACTTGTTTCCCTTTCAATAAAGATGCATGCTTCTAGGGAAGCTAAATCCCAGCATGCTCTTTCCAAAACTGACCTTTACACAGATGCTGTCAGTCTTAGATCAAGACACATGTAATGGGCAAAGGTGTCACTGAAAGTAGTAATCACAGCCAGGGAAATTAAAAATAAAGGGACATTAAGTCATCTACTCAGTCTTCTCTTTCTCTTTAATAACATAAGCCCTTGGGGGGGAGGAAGGAAAAGTCCAACTTGAAATGCTCCTTAGTTGTCAACAGAGGAAAATATGTTCCAACATCACTGCATAACATGGATATACTATACAATTGTTTACAGAAAACATCTTTCCTTACAGCATTTTAAGTTCTACCATCAGCCTGTTTAGCTGCTGTGTGAGATAGTAAACCTCTTTGCAATGAATGACCAGAAGTTACAGTAGAAATTGTCACCAAGCTTAAGAACATCCTACCATCTGGTGCCCAACATGAGCACAATGCAGCTTAATATTTTTATAATATTAAAAAAAAAAATCAAGCGAATACACTCACCATTCTCTTCCTGTCATACTTTGAGGAATTTCATTTTTATTTGCAGATCTCAAAATCCACTCTGTGTGGAGTCCTGTGTGCTGATTGATGCAGTGGCCCATTCTCTTTACTAGTGAATTTTGCTGGGGAGGAACAACCTAAAAAAGCATACATTAGGACTTTCTTTTGTGTACTCAGGCTCTGCAGCATCTTAGTGCAACGCTTTCGGATTATTAACTCCATAGCATCACACAATCAGAAGAAGTAGAAATCTTCCTGAAGTTATTGCTGTCAAGAAAACACATCAAGTCTTCCCAGCAAAAAGAACTATCAGTGTTTAGGCATTCAGACCAACAAAACAACTATCTAGTGAAGTTCTTTGTTAAGAGATCCTCTAAGGGAGGTGGGAGGAAAGAAGACAAGAGCACTTATTGTGTTCTTGTTTCCACCAATTGTATGAGTTTATATTTGTATTATAAAAAATATGCCAGACATATTCAGTGGAAATATTTTTATTAATTATTGTGCAGGGAACTCATTTAATTCTGAAAGAACAGATGTTGCTCCATTAAAGTAAACCACAGCATCTCTTCTGAGGAACTAAATGATGTTTACCTGAGACAGTGGTTTCATGAGAACATTTATGCCTTTATTACTTTACTGGTAGCAAAATAAGCCATATAACAATGGAATTTAACATTGAAATATTACTGCAAAATAAAAGGTAGAGTAACTTCCTGTATATGTTTCTTCAGTGAAGCTGAAGACCAAGAACTCTATTAGGGAGTTTGCATGAGAGTAATATGGATTTTTCAGCATTTAATTAGGTACATGTTAGGTATATGTACCCTCTTTTTTATTTTTCTTTTTTTTTTTTTTTCCCAAGAAGGGAGGGAGGTTAAAATTGTACCCATATGTGCATACTTTGTTTATGTATTACAGTTAATCATTCCTACAGCCCATCTTGATCATCCTTTAGGAAATAGCACAGTGCAAAGTATTTGTGTATAAATCACATGTAAAACATGTACATTCTAAACCAACAGTCAAATGTTCATTGGAAAAAGTTGTAGAACAAAAGCACAGACTGACACATGCATGGGTACAAACTGTTACCACATGCTGCATGTAGGAACCTGGGCAAAGCTGCTGTCAAATCCCCAAATTAAGCCAAATCTTTCCAAACCTTGAAAGAATCTGCATCATTTTGGTGACAGTCATCGATTTATACATTTCTCTTCGTGCTATCAGGGAGGTTGAGCACCCTACTCAGGTAACTGCACCACCTATAACCCTGCGATAACTTCCACAACCACAACAGGTGCATGGGAATCCATCCATTACAAATCCCACCTCTGGCCAAAGGAAGCTTTGAAGCCTCACATTTCCCAGATGAGACTGTCATTACCCAAGTCTCAGCAAAACCCTACAGTCCCCACTGGGCAAACAGCAATCTCCAGCAATCCAAACAGGTGTTGGATATAGGCAGTCTATCTATTATAGGCAGACTATCTATCTATTATCTATTATAGGCAGTCTATCTATTATCCCCCAGCACAGGCAGCTTAACAACTCATCCTTTAAAGTACTAAAGAGGGAACAGACTCCCACTAACATGACAAGAACCAATACAAAGGAAGGCCTTCCCATCAGCCGACAGCCAGACCTGCTTATCTTGTGTTAACCACTATTACTGCCCCATTCCTGCATGCATGAAGAGTGCATTATACATATGATACATGCTCATTTTCAGTTTCTGCTAATCATTATTCTACACACCCGAAGTAACTGACCTTCTGGTCAAGCACCTTTTAAAAAAAACATGTGGACATTTGAATACAATAGACACAAAATTCAGAACTGCTAATAGACATGAAGAAAAGAAAAAGGAGGTACCAGAAGCTGACTAACATACCCAGAGGTACAAGCACAAGTCATGAAAGTCTGCGATATTGCCATCCACAAACATGTACCAGATTTCCATGCTTTGTTAGTTTGTTATGGAGAAAACACACAATAAAAATGCATTGCTGCACTACAGTGGCTTTCCACAGAGTTATGTACAACTGCAAAGAGGCAGACAGAAACAACTGTCAGTGAACAAACTGGTGCTCTATCTGTAACACAAGTAACCTCTGAAATGCAACCATGCAGCTATTTGTTTCCTAAGCCCATGATTTATTTATTCCATATCCACTTTAGACTGCTATCTAAATTGCCTGGAGTTACAAACCACCACAGATGTGATTCTTTTTCATGTAAGTAGGGACAGTATAAGCCACCAAGCCCCACAGCTGAACAGGGATTTCAATTACTGAAGTTTGGCAGAGAATATTCAAAAGGAACAGGGTTGGGAACTTCAACCATGTGTCCCAGGGCCATATGCAGGAACATCTGTGTTTGTGCTGCACCACCTCTTCAAAGCACCTCCTGTGCACCTGACTGAAGAGGTTTCCAATCCAACAAGTACTTTCTTGTGTGCCTAAGAAACCATTTTTATATGGCATCACCAGCAGGTCATCTCAGCAACAGATTTCTGTACTTTCCCGTACTACTTCTCTCCCCTGTACATGCCACCTCTTCAGCTTCTTAGGTCAAAAAATGTCTACTTAGAAAAACCATGGTTTCAAGGGTGCTTCTTTTTAGACTTTCAGAAGTAGGTTTAGGCAAACAGCTCGCAACTTCAGCTCAGTTTTGCTGGGCATACACACTTTGAGCAAGCAGAAAGCATGAGTAATGCAGCATGGCCACGGCCGTGTGGTGCTGCAGAGATCAGTGGGCTCACTAGGACTCATGGAGCAGGAGAGAAACCTTTGGGGAAGGTACAAAGCATGAAAGCAGTCAAAATATAAAAAAAAAAAGTTAAGAAAAATAAACCTCTGCTTCCAAATTAGCCTGAGCTGATCTAATCACTTGCTGCCACATTCCTGATTTTTTTTTGTCCATCACAAACTGTGGCCCTGCACCCTCTCTGTGCCAGAACTGGCCTTCCTCCAACCCTGCACTGAGCCACTTCAGCTTGCTAAGCTGGCAAAAAATAAGTCACTGCATCAGCTATGGAGAAGATATTGTGTTCTCAGCCCCATGTAGCTTCCCACCAGACAGCCTGCCTTCTGATCACCACAGGTGGCTCCACATCCATCCCTCAGGTCCTGTGAAGAGCTTCCCAAGCTAAACTCCCAGGGGTCTTCTGCTACAATCATTCTTATTTGACTTGAGATAAAACTGTATTTTCTCCTGATTTCTCAAAATAAGAGGATAAAAAAAGTCCCTCTTGAAATCTGGTTACTCAGATTTTACATGGTTCTGTCACTGGACAAGCTGCTGTTCTAGAAACCTCTTTCCTTTAGCCCCTGTAGAAGCAAGTCAGCAACCTAGATACTTCAGATGCTGCTTAGATAAGATCTATGTTAGGAGTCTCAAGACTTCCCTTGAGAGGGACTTTATCTCTTCCTCACATGGTTTATGGAGTAAAGAGGAGTATTTCTAGATAGTAGCCTAACCAGCAAAATGTGAGCCTGAAAGAAGATATTCAAGTTACTGGACTGGGACCATGAAAAAATGAATTATCCCAGTCCCTTCTTCTTCAGCACCCTGGTAGTGAGAAACAAAATGATGACAGAAAGCTGCACAAGCCACCTGCACTGAAACATAAGTACACTTGACAGCAAAATGAATGCATGAAATCCAATGTTTGTGCTGGTGGCTCACTTTTACTGCTTTTTGGGTTTTATAACACAGTTTGGATGCCTTGGGCCTGAGCTGCAGAAGAGCATTCAGCTGTAAAGTTGGTTGTGCTAGCCTTGACCCAGCTTTCTCCAATTTATCTTGATTTGAGTTTAGGCCTCTGCTGAGTACACAAGCAAAATTTGGTCATTCTCACATTAATTAATACCTGCAAGACTTGACTGCAAAATTCCTTTACATATGCCTAACACCTAATCCCATAGAAACAGGAGAGCTGTTAAAGCATGGATTGCTTCAATGGTTTAAGATCATTGTGCAAAGTAATTAAAAACATAACTGTACTTCCAATTGTTAAGACACTTCATTACTTCCTTGAAATTCTATGTCACTTTCTTGGTATCAAGTACCAGATATGTTAAGCTTCTGATACTTCCTAAAGCACAGAGGAAATTCAGTTTCAAACCAAAGTATACCTACAATAGTTACTCCCCATAATGACTGCAAATACTTAATTACAGAATACCATGCAACCTTTATGTTTCTTCCCTCCAACCCACCTTATCAAATGGATGAATTCCTGTTTCTCTATTCCCCTGCAGAACTTCTGTAGTGTTTTACTCTTAGAAGCAGGCATCCCATACAGAATAAAGGGAATGTCTGCAGCCAGATATATTATGGCTGTCAAAGTAATTTGTATAATTGTGACTATTATTTTGAAAGATATATATCAATGTGGATTGAATTTTATGGTTCATTTTCCAATTCGAGATATCTAGCCACGTACAAGTACTGACTTCATTCTGGTACAAAGGATACAACAGTGCATCTATAGGAAATAACATTAGTCATATCCTGAACTATTTAGTCCAAGGTTTTTGAAGGCCTTAACACAAGTATTAATACCAAGGACAGAGTTCTTCACAGATAAACAGTCACTTTGAAGCACTGAAATGCAGCATTAAGAGCCTGTCAGTGTGACATACATAAAACCCACTTAGCTAGCTACTTTAGCAATCCTTCTTTTAAAAGCTGCACTAAAGGTAGATTCACTACTTGCAGAGATCTGCAATTTTAAATTTTACAAGGAATTTCACAGTTGATGGAAAATTTGTACTTCTAATTGAAAGCAAGGGTAGGAAAAAAGGGAAGAACCAAGCCAACATCTATTTTGGAGACCCCATTCCCATGAAATCCTTACATGGAAATTCACCTAGCACCAGACTCCAGTAAATAACATTCCACTGTGTAGCAGTGGAGCACCACTATCCAGCAGCAGTTGGATCTGTTCTGAGCCAAGGCAAAAAAGAAGTAATGTTTTGTGACAGAAAGAAAATCCCATTACTAGGAAGTCAAAAGTGAAATGTGCCATTGAAGTTTTATGTAACGTGAGACTGCAGGATGATTTAGTGAAATATTTGTTAAGATGTCCTAGAAGCTTCTCCATGCAATAGCAATTTCTCTGATTAAAGGCAGTGTTACGTTAAGAGTCGTATTATAGTCTTATTCTGACCCTGGGTAATAGCTCTGAAAAAGTTTGCAGTTGTTGAGGAAATGGTTGGTTGCATGGGTTTCATTTTTACACATAACCCCCAGGGTAAGAGCTGCATGTATTTTGGATCAGATCTCTTATTGAAATCCACTGTGCTACTGAAATGAAGTTTTTCTCTACTGCTATCACTGAAATCATTCATCAAACCCTACAAATTGTCAGAATGGGTGGAAGAAGATCCTACGGCAAAATAGGTTTAGGAGTCTTGTGGGCTGTGTTTCACTATGCATCCAGACAGACAATCATTTAAACCACAAGGCTAGAAAACACAGATTTCTGTTGTGAAAGAATTTCTATTGTGGAAGGACCTATTGTGAACAAAAAGGTGTATTTCAAGGGACTCGAATATGCCATGTGAGCAGCCTTGAAGTAATTTGGAAAATGTGTAGATATGGAAAGACCTGCCTTCCAGACAGACCACTTTGAGTAACACAGTGTGCTCTGTGATATTTCCAGCCCGGTCCACAGGAATCCACAGAAGTCACATCCCTGTAGCTTCATAAAAAACACACGGGATGCAACACATGTATAACTAATTTTTCTTCTGGATTTTGCTTTGCTTGTTTACATCTAACATGGACTGTATATATTAAAAAATGTTTATTATGCATCTTACTAGGGACAATTCAGTATATGCAGTGTTTTGAGGGAGACCCTTACGGGAGGGATGAACACCACTTGGGATAAGAGAGGGACACAGGATACAGTCCATCTCATAGGAATGCTTTGCTTGCAAGAAAGGTGATACATGGACAACTTAAAGATTGATCCTAAAGTATTTCAGAACAAGTCATGAACACTTCAGACAAACAAGCTGGCATGCCTCTTCAGAGAAGAGGTCACTGTGAAGCTACAGCTCTTTATATGTCAAACTTACTCTTTTGCAGTATGTAGTATGTATTAACATGAGCCAATTGACTCCTTCTGAAAGCAGATGAGAAGGCAAAGAAGTAGGACAAGATGAAGTAGACACGAGGCAGCTGGGAGAGACAGGACAGTCTATCATTGTTTTTATCCCATATGTTCACTTACCAAACTCAACTGGTGGAGCTAAAAAGTGACAATAAAGAAGACGAATGGTTACCCAGTCCTCAGCAAAACTCAAATGTCTAAACCATTCTAGGTTTATTTCCCAATAGAGTGAACACATACTCGGTGGAATTATGCTGAAGTGATACAAAAGTGTGAGAAAGCTACAGGCAGAACTTTCACTGGCAGTATCAGACAAACAGTGAATACTGTATAACATTCCAGCAAGTGGTTCTTACTAAGTCTTCAGATGTTAAGACCTCTGAAGAAGTTACATTTATGCAAATTCAATCACCTGTTAAATGTGAAATTAAATCAACAGGTGCAACAAAGCTTAGTGAGAACCTTTTAATAAACTTTAAGGTAATACAGGAAGATTCCCTATTAATGAGTAAAGTTTTGATAATAAATAATTTATTTATCTCAAAATATTGTGTGAATGTGGAATAATCATATTTGTTTTCATAATAAAATATAAGCCAATATTCCACCTGATGATCCTGACTAACAGCAACAGCTCTTCCTAAACAGAGGGATGGCAGAGATTTCACTGAACATTTTCCTATCAAGACCTCTTTGCATAGAAGGAAGGTGCTGCCCTCTCAGCCACTATCAATTTTAACCTTTTCTTCATCTCCCTTAAATCCAAAAGACCTTTATTTCATCATACAAATGAACAATTAAAGATTACTAGATGTTCTAAACAACTACAATAGCCACCTTTAGAAATTCCAGTCAATTTTCAAAGACACTAATCTTTGAAAGGCTGCATTCTCCAAGAAAAAGACAAAGAGTAAAGACCGTGGCTAAGCTTGCAAGATGAAAGAAGAGCAAGAATAAAAAAAGGTTAGCGTTTCTGGAACACTATATCCCAAACCTCTTTATTTCCAGTCAAGTTTTTCAATCAATCAGCTACGCTCCTAGAAAAATGTACTGTCTTTCCTTAGACATTAAGCTACAAATGAAAAATGCAGGCACAAAATCACATATATTTCCAGCAAGCACCTTCTGCACTACGCTGATATCTAGACTGCTGCCCTGCTTATTAACATCTCAATTTCTCAGTGCCTCAGAACAAATGGGGAAGAACAAAGCATAAAGCCTTGCTTTTACATCTTGATTTTTGCTCTTCTTTGGGGACATGGAAGTAAGCAGAGATTAATTTCTTGGTTCAATATTTTTAGATCACTGTTGTGGGAGAAAAGACCTGGGAGCGGGTAGAAAGAAGGATAATATTTAATTTAAACAAAGAAATATGAAAAAAGAATCTAAAGGTTCCTTGCCAGAAGGACAAAGTCCTAAAAGACATTTCAAAGAGTAACAGCACCCTGATTGATATACGTGACTGAGCAATACACAGTAGGGATCTCTTAACAGCATCTTCCAGGGAATATCTCATGCCAGCCAAACCTGGCAGACCACCTCAGCTGACAAAGCCTGTTGGCTTATCCTCTCGTGTTATCCTCCGTGCTCTGGAAGATTATGGATAGAGATGATGGTCATGGTTCCTTCAGAGCCCACTTCAAAGAAGAAAAAAAATTGGCATATTTCAGAACACCATGGAGGATGCCTACACCATGCCTACACCATGCCTACACAAAGACTGTAGGTAGCACAGTCAACTAACCAAACTGAACAACTAAAATTAGAGGTGTATCAGATGGAAAAAAAAAATAAATTATTTTCCTTTATTCATTTGCCTCTACTAACAGATTTTAGAAGTGCCAAGTACGATCTCTGAGTGAAAAGTGTGATATGAAGGGTTTCCCTGTAGCACATCCAGTCCATTTAAATTAGGAAGATTTTTCCTCATACCTAAGTAAACTAAGAAGCACTGGGAAGACCAGTCTCCCTTTCATGGAATATCTATACAGCTTAGAAACATTTGGTGGGAAAAAGAATAGTTCATCCTGCCTTAGATAGTAAATTGGTCTAGGTGACCCTCTGATAATGCTGTCCCAAACCCTCCTTTCTGCAAGACTTGAGCTTGTAGATCTGTTTTCAAGCTACAAATTCAGAACACAAAAGAGTCCATTCAGAAGAAATATGATCTCTTGCAAAGCATTTGCCTTCATTAGATCTGCAAGTGTCTTATACAAGGTTGGCATAAATATCTTTATTCTGCAAAGTGGATGTTACTTGCGCAGCTTCACACAAACTGAACTGTGAGAAGAGTCCCAAGTGCCAGGTAGTAAGTTACCTCTCAAACCAAAGTCAACCTGTCATTCCAAATACATTTTAGGTCAGAAATCATGACCTGGGTCAAGGAGACACTGAGAAATTTCTCCAGGTTGAAAGAAAAATTCAACCCACAACCTCAACCAGCGCTGGAGCCAAGATGCATAAAAAGCAAGCACTTTATGATAAGGCTGTCCCTGCAGTAGAAAAAAGACCATTGAAGCCTTGCCAGCTGACTCAGCACACTGACAAGGACTTGCTGTTCATCAGGTATGGAGCGCAAACAAAGACTCAGTGGTTAAAGCTAAACTACCTCCTAATCTAGTCAGGCACTCTGCTCCTCTCCCTACATCAGTATTGATTATGATGGTTCCTTATAGAAAGTTTCCACAACCCTCATTAAAATAGGGTTCTTTTCTAAAAGCTCCTTCTTTGTGTCTTGTTTGTAAATTCACTGATGCTGAATCATTTCCTTCTAAGGATCTCATGAATAAAATATGAAGATTATAAGTCCATGAGTCTTTGATGTGTTTTCAAGTATTAGGAGCTCAATCAGCCCTGTGCAGATATCCCTTTGAAGTTTCAATTGGGCATTTCTTCCCCTAAAAAGAAAAGCTCCTCTCCTTTTGAAGGATGACTTTCTTAAAGATATACTATTTATTTTGGCTTTATTCTTGGTAATTATTTAAAAGTCAGAGAAGAGCACAAGGATCAGAAAAGAAAATAGTAACCATTAAGAAGGGTTACCTTTGTGGTAAGTATAGATTTATGAGCCTACAAAGATCTTTTGACTTATCCCATTTCCATAGGTATCAACATCAGTGTAATTATTTCAACATCAACCTGCAACAACACAAGGCAGACCTCACCCCAGATTATTCACAGAAATGTGTAGGAACAGTCATTCCAGGGAAGGGCTCTATCTTTGAACTTATGGCAAATTAATTGAGAGAGGAGCAGTGAATAATTTCAGAAAGACATACTAAAGGAAAAAAACACTAAATTTTGCCTTGTCCCTGCTTACACAGAAATATTGCCCTTCATATTCACTAGTGCTCATAATGTGTATGTTGCTTCTTAGTTTTGTCAGATTCCAGGAATGAGATGTGATTGTTCAGAGCCTGAGCTGCTCCCACAGCTTAAACATCAACCTCCTTTAAAAAGTGTGTTAGTGCTTTGCAGTGACATACATCACAAGGTACTGTGGAACTCAGAGAATACTTTACCCATAGGGCTCCCATGCAGTCATCCTAAGACCAGATATAAAATCAATTTGCTTTAATTCTCTTTCTACACAAGGAAACATGGTCTTTTATTCTCTCCACTAATTGCATTTTTCAAACCACATCCTAAAGAAGTGATCTGTGCAATTTCTATAGGTATGGCCTTCTGCAACAATGCCAGTATGCCAAACCTAGCATTAAAATAGCCTGTAGTAAGTTGCACTTTATATTCTGCTCAACACAGACACTAAATTAGTCAATAATGAGACTAATCTGTGTTGGACTCTGTGAGGCTTCAGTAGGGGCGTCTCTGGTAGCCAAATGAGGTATTTTTGTGTCTGCCATACCTGAATACCTAGTGTTTTGCCCACAGGTGGATTCATGGAAGCAGCAAGGGAAAAACATCAAACATGAGCACCCACATATCTATAGAACATCATAACTTTGGTTATGGAAATGGTCAGATACTCACATAGAAACATCTACCCTGATTGAAGCACACAGTTCAACTTTCACTCACCCATGTGCAGGAGTCTGGGGTCTTACCTTCTAATAACCTCCCCGACAAAGATGAGTTTGAAAACCTGCAGTGAAGTTGAATGCTAGAGTCTCTTAACCACGTACACATACACCAGTGATCAGGCATCTCATGGAAAGTCAGCCTCCCTCTGTCCCCATCCTGCTTTAACTGTATAGTGCCTGACTGAAATAGTCCAGAGGATGACCTCAGCAGTACTCTCCAGATCCAAAAGGAAAGTGATCTCACACCATCTTCTCCCCTGGGTGTCTGCACTTGCATCCTCTTATTCAGGGACTTGGAGATGTTCAGACCTAAAGCCAACACTGTACATTATTGAACTTCACTCCTTGTTCAGCCAAATGGAAATGCAAAATGAAGCAAGCCTTTGAGCACAGTGAAGAAACCCAGGCTTATTTAATATTAGAATATTAAAAATCAGGCTTTTTACTCTCTCTGGCAAGACACAATTTTATTGCAGCTTATAAAAGGCATTCACACCATTTGTAACAAGCTGTAGGTGTGAAAACCATGAGGGAGATCATCAGCTCTGCAGGGAACTAATACACTCAAATAAATAGTTTGATTAGAAATGAGGATGTTGTATTCTTGACCTAGTTTTCCTTCCTTAGTGGATATGGGTGCCAAATTATACTGTGCGAGTTGCACACTATTATTCTCTTACATGTGACTGAAGTGAGGTTTAGAAATTACTTTTCATGGAAGATGCTCAACAGTTCTCATTTTCTGTACTTTTTATCAGTGGTTAAAAATGAATGAAAATTACTTTAACTACATGATATTAGGCAAAGAATAAATAAAACTGAAGACTGCCAAAAGATTATTTTGATACATTTTAACCATTTAAATAGTCTAGATATGTTGGTAATGTGCATTTTAAAACCATTTCCTTAACTCCTTGGATCAGTTTAAAGGAATACATATGTACAAAAATTCTCTTCAGGCATAAACGCATTTAAAGTGGTTATTACAGCTTTTAAAAATTGCAGTTATTTTACAGGCACTTAGCTGAAAATAGTATTCAAAATACTGTCTGACTCCTGTTGCTGTGGCAACACATTGTTCATGGTTTGCCTGTCTGAGGTAAGAAGCCTAAAATATTGAACTAAATATACTTAAGTCCAGCACTTAGATTTGGCCACCATGTCCCAGTTGAAAGCTAGATTATTTCATTTCTACCTACAAGTGTCCTGTCACTGAGAGCCAAATTATTACTTAGCACACTTATTGGCAGTAAAAGTCTTTCCAGATGTTAAGAAAAAGGATTGTTTAAAACTCTGTGGAGCAGCATTACTAACAATAACAGAGTTTTGCTTTTACTTGCCACCACAGGATGGGGTAGAAATCAGAAAGAGGTATTGTTCCTTAGAGCTGAAGATATTTTGCTTGTGGAAGACAAATTAGGGACTTCATTCCCATTTCATCTGTACTGAATGATTCCATTGATCTCTGTTTAGTCCCAAACAAGTGAGATTTGGACACTCTTTCTGCTTTATGGCAGAACATCCCCATGGCAGCTGTGCTGCTCCAGGTGATGCTTTCCTTTCTCTCAGGGCAGAGCTGCTGGGCAACACGGTGCAAAAGGAGCAAGAGATGTCTCCTTTAAAGCAGGAACAGTTCACTGTGTCTAGTTCCAACACTGCATAAACAATGTCAGAGATGGGGAAGAAGCAGAACACCGCTCAAAGTTCCATCATGTGTCATCTTAAAATCAACTCTAAAACGCAACATTAAGCACAGAATGTACTCAGAGTTTCTGAGTAACAAATTAATATGGTCTGAGCATCACCGCTGCTCTCACTTTCTTAGTAAATGTTAGTATTTGGCTGTTTGTAATCGATCTGTAAACAATTCCACATGAGAAAAACAACAGTTAAATTTACAGTTAATTAATACACACATTTTTAGGAAATTCTACACAGTGCTGTGGAGTACGCGCTTTCCATACCAACACTCTTCTGCATAATTCCCTTCTGGGTGGTTGGATAACAAAATTGTATGCAGTTAAGTTACCTGCATCCAGGAGACGCTTAGCTCAAAAAGCTAAGTTTTGTTTTGCCCTGAACAGTGTCCATAAGAAAGCATGTTTATGACCTCTGACTATTTTGTTCTGTTCTTCCAGGAGGAATATTAAGTATAATACATTTGTATTTTAATTTCAACTGCAAAAATAATCATCTGCACTGCTTTGGACTTAAACAATATCTTCCTAAAATACAAAAATCAAGACCTGCCAGCTAATCAGAAATCATTTCTGTGTACCTAAACAGAAGGGAAATATTCTGCCTATGAGTCACCCATGGTGACTTTGTTTTATCTGTCATTATCTGCAAAATGACTACCTAATGCCTAGCTACCAGCATAGAGGGCAAATAGGGCTCCCGGGAAAGAATTCATTCGGTACACACATGAATTCACAAGGCAGAAAGTAACTTTGTTTGGAAGGACGTCAAAGAGACACATCATTAAAGCCAAATTTCCCATATGATTCATACACCAAAGGGAATTAAAAATATCCCTCTCAATTTCACATCTTCTTATTCCTTCAAATGCATCTAAATATCCCAATGATGGGGGGTAAAAGGAAAGTCCTACCAAAAATAAAAAGGTGATGATCTTCCTGCGGGTCTTGTATGTACATTTAGCAATTGCAACAAAACAAGTTATGATGATCCCAAGCCTGATCCCAAGTCATGCTAACTTACCCACTGCATTCATACCCACTTGCCTGAGATCCTGTTAGGTGTCTGCACAACAGGCTGCCAGTCCTTACATTGTACATTGCTGCCTTTGGCTAATTAGGCAGTAGGACACAGAGCAACATCACTGTCAAAAAACCCCAAAGAATGACCAATGTACCACAAAACCTCACTCAAAAAAACTATCCTGAAACACGCAAAAAAAACTTCATTAAAGTAAGAGTCAAGAATTCACAGGGAAAAAAAAATACATGTCTAAAATGTTTTAAATACATTGTATGCTACTTAATTTCCTACACCATGGTCATAGTGACAATAATTTCCTGTGACTAGCTCAAACTGAAGAACATGAAGCTTTTCTTGAGTATGAGATTACTACTAAACCTCTGTTATGGAAAGCCCAAAACTTAGAGGGGAAATGGTCTTAAAAACTGGATCAAAATCTTCCAGAAAGTCATCAGTTTAGGTGGACATGCCTATGTGGTAAAGGGAGTGAGCAGAAACAAATCCAGAAAAGCATAGCAATACTCCAGATAGAAACAAACAAGTAAGCTTCAAGGAAATTCTAGTGTGAAATATTTTTAAGTTGAATACAGTGTGTGGAGAAGAAAAGAGAAGCCCTGGACCTTTGCCATTCCCACCACTTGATTCTTTCTTTTGCTGTTTGATTCTTCCTCTAGTCAGGCATTTTCTGAAAAGAAACAAGACTGAATCGCATAAGTAACTGCTTTCACCATTAGTTCTTTGCTCTCCTTCCTATAACAGCCGATGAAATTTACTCAAGAAAATAAGCACCTGCAACTTCTGTAAAATTTACCTTAAACATCGAGGGCTCTAGTTTGGGGGTATTTTTTCTATTAGTATTTTTAAACAACAGATTAGAGCCAATTCTTTTGTGGAAGACTTATTGTATCAGTCTAAATAAATCCCGTGTTCATCCTCAAAGTATTGGTACTTTTCTTTGGGTTTAGAAACCTCTTTTTTATGCTGCTTTCAAGCTCTCTGCAAACATTACAGAAGAGCCTGCTCCTCCTGGACTTCAGCTGGCTCTTCTCCAGCTAATCAGCTCAACACAAGTTATGTCTTCCCCACCTGTTTCTTCCTCCTCAAACAATTTTCTGGATATAATTTTCAGTGTGGGAGGAAGGGCCCACGCATTGTCTCAGTTCACTTGGAGGATCAGAGGTCTGAACTGATTCCATTTATTATGTGGGCAGATGTATGAAGGAAAAAAAGATTCAAACCGCCAAACCCTTTGGGGAGGGAAGGGAAGGTACTTTGTGAAAGAGGGAGCTTTACATCTCAAGGAACCCGACCTCACATCTAGAGCATGTTTTACAAAGGGATTTTCAAGACACTCTGATTTCATGGATAATGGGGAACTTCAAAGGTAAAACCCCCTCACCATGCTGTTACAGTGGCAGTACTTAGCATCAATGACAGCAGTAGGTCCACCCTGAGCTATAGCACAGGGATTTCTCTAACCCTGGGAACTGTAACTATTTTTGCAGTTTGGAAGTGTGCAAATAATCTTTCATACCACATACCTCAAGGATTAAGTTCCCTTGGGTCATAAATAGCAACCTCATTTCTTTTCCTCACTTTGCCTCAAAGCAAACCAATGCCATGTTTACTTCTGTTAGGAAAGTATCTCCTGCTGGAGAGCCAGCCTTGCCACTGTTGTGTTTGCCGGCATCTATTCATTCTCCAATTCTAACAGCACTTCCTGACTTCACTTCAGCTCTTGGAGAAACACAAAAGAATTTTGTGTTCAAATGCCACCCAAATATTTATATTTTGCTTATATTCTTTATTTAATGTTAAATCACTACCAGCTCTTTTTTCTTTTCAAATAATGAAGTAATCCAGAATGGATTTTCTATAAAGCTTAGATATCATTTCCATGTCTCCTAAAAGCTGCCTTTTTTAAAATGGCATTGTTTACAGCAATCATTGAAAGCTGCATGCTTTTCAGATCCAGTCTTCAGTTCCAGTGTTTCAATATTACTATAGCTCGTGTGCCTATGGAGTAATGTCACTTTCCTGAAGTGAACATACTATCAGCTATTTAGCTCTAGTAGTATTATTTAGTAGTCCAGCTTTTAAGAGTCTGAAAATATCAAAGCAAGGACTCTGTCTCACTCCTTTACTACTGCAATAACTGATAATTAAGGTAACACCTTCAGAAAAATATAGTTTGTGGTCAGATTTAGGGGTTTTATTCTTTTTCCTTCCCTTCTTCCTTCTTTGAGAAATTTATCAGGTATCACGTAGGAACATATTACTGAAAAGGCATAAGAAATTTCCATTTGTGCAGTGGGATTTAGAGAAGGAAGTGATTTAGTGATTTATCATGATTTACCAATGTATTCTCTCTAATTCCAGTTTTGACATCAAGGTATCTGACAACCCTGGTGTCAGTACCTACAAAGACTATTTCTAGAAGTCTGTATTTTTGTCATTTTTTTCAGAGATTAAACAGTGTTTTTTTAAGTTGCCTTTCAAGGCAGATACAAACATACTGGAGCATGTTCAGCAAAGGGTTAATGGACTTGACGGGATTGGAGCACTTGAAATATGCTGAAAGCACTGGGATTGCTTAGCACGGAGAAGAGAAAGTTTAGAGGAGATGATATGTGCGTGTGTACCCGGCGGAAGTAGGGGGGAGGATGGTAAATAAGACAGAGTCAGACTCTTCTCAGTAGAACTCAGTGACAACACAAGATGCAACAGACACAAATAGGGAATCCCATTTAAACATAAGAAAATACTATTGTCAGGATGACCAAACGCTGGACCAGGCTGCCCGAAGAGATTGTGGAGTCTCCAGTACAGAAGACCTCCAAAACCCAACTGGGCAAACCTCAGAAGTCCTTCTCAGCCTGAGGTGTTCTACAATTGTGACTCACTTGCAATCACAAACTACCTACTTCAACATTTTCTCATTATTTTTTCCCTAGGAAATAAATCAACAACTGAACACAAATAAATCACTGTTCTTTATGAAATCAAAGACACTCTCACAGGAAAAGAAACAACATTTTAGCCACAGAAAGAAGTCTCCAAAACTAATTTCTCACAGCCAAAACCTGAAATGTGTCTATTCTTAGAATATAAAGAGAGAAAAGACAGACTATTCCATGAAAAGCTGTAAAAGAAGTGAGAAAACAAAAAAGTTTTTTATACCATCCCTGGTAGCGAAAATCAGGGATAAATCAGTTTATTTGCATGTCTGCACAGCCATAGTTATTTGCCATTCAATTCATTCTAACCCACTATCTCCCCAACTTACATTTTACATCTTTCTTCTCATTTCAAATGCAAGAATCCTTTCGGAAAATTGTCTTTACCCACAGAAATCCATAGCACTCAGACCCAAGGGACCCTGTTGCTTATATTATGTGCCAGCAGGCTGTCAGACTTCACTAACAACTTTCTCTTTCCTTCAGAGCAGCTTGCTTTGCATGGAAGGGTAAGGCAGTGTAAACCTCAATGACAACAGCTTTCCCCATTTCTGCGTATCTTGCTGCTGAGAGATTCAAATACGTATTTAACAAAGCAGTAAGCTCATGGTTGTGGAACGTATGAGCCTATTTCAAGTAAATTAAAAAATACTTGAAATATCATACTTCTTGTTCCAAGCTTTGGAATAGTAACCGCAGAAAATAGAGAGATTTCAGACATATTGGTGACTCCCTTCTAATCTGCAACTCCCTTAACTCTCACTGCAATTTCAGTTCATTTTGAAGTTGCACAGTGATTCTTATTATCCTAAAAAGAGCACGATCCCAAAAAGAATCAATTTTTCCCCAGCAATTTCTCTCATTCAGCACTTGCACTGGGTCAGTATTTTGACTGCTTTGCTCTTACTGCATGCAATGCAAAATTACTGAGAAATTTGATGGTCTATTATTATTCTATTATTTTCAGATCCCATCATTTTTACTTTATGCTTCTGGGATTTTTATATCCTTAGATGGTACTGTCCCAGAAATACTCATTTCTAGCTACGTGAAGTTCAGTTTCTTTGTTCTCCACTCACACCTAATACTTCTTTTGCTTCAGTATTTGTGGTCCTTTTGGGATCAGATTCTTAAAACCAGCTGTGGTTAATTGCTTGATTCCTGGAAAACTGGAAATGCTCATAATGACATCAACTCTTCTGTAAAGCTTACGACAATAATTCCTGTGTTAATTGGCAGAAAACTAGTTGAGCTTTATGAAAGGACTTCCATTTATCTTTTGATTCACACTGGAATCAGGTGATAAAGGCTTCTATCTGCAATCAAATCTTGTTCTTTCTTGCAAACACCAGACCACACATCTTGTCAGTTCACAGATTGACTAATATAATTCCACACTGGCAGGTCTCCCAGATAGAACTGAAAGAAAATGTCAGCTGGTACACTGTAATTCTGCTGAGTTAATCATCAGTTCAAAATGTCACCATCCCATTTCCTTCTTCCTTCACTTACTTGATTTCCTTCTCATAAAGTTTCAAATGAACTTTAAAAACTACAGGACTGACTCTCCGTTGCACCAGAGCATAAGAAATAGCTGGGAAACAAGTAACCCAGAACTGGAGTGGGGTGCACTGAAGCTTGATGCCGATATAAAATAACCAGCAAAGGCCTTCAATGCTGTTTAGATTCTCATCCCATCCCCATCGCTTTGGTACACAAGGGCACTGGATTGTATCACGTGGTTGCAAAGAAGACACTGAATAACAAATACTGCCACATCTGCAAAACCCTAGGCAGAAATATGTGTTTGCTTGTGCACACAAAGGCAATCACATGACTTGGCTATGGTGGTGTTGGGGAACAGGCATATTTAGTAATCCTTGTGGCTGTACCTGGCCTCCTTTAGCAAGTCCTGCTCAAGGAGCAAGGACTGGAGCTTGAGATTCAGGTAAGAGAAAGAGGAATTTTTCAGATATGCTGCAGGGATCATTACCACATAAAAAAAATTACTGTCATGTACCAGATGAGATTCTATTACAAACCTGGGGGAGCACTGGGCATAGTCTTTGACCCCAGAGAGTTAGGAGATGCCTCATTAAGATTGCTCCTTCCCATCTGAACTATATCCCTGAGCCCTGAGATCAAGGTTGGCAGTTTCTTCTAACTATTACCTCTCCCTGAATTAAGACCATCTGGATAGAAGGTGATATTTTATTTCTTTTTTTTTTTATTTTTTTAATTACCCTTTACATCATTCCAACAATTTGACAGCAAATCTTCTGGATGGCTTTCCGAGGTGGAAAATATGAAATACAGGCATGCATATGGAGAACATTTTAAAACAACAAACCTTCAGGAGAAGAAAAAAACAACAGACGGCATCATCACAGAAAGTTGCTTGCTCTGGTGTGTAATTTGCTCTTTTTTAAAAAGCCTATTTGTTTTTTTTCAGATTACAGGCACCGAGTGATATTTGCCAACACTTAAACTCCCTTAAAAATTCAGAGTGACAGGGGTTAAAATTCTGTTTTCAGGTGAAACAACATATTACCAGGATAGCTTTCTGCTAACAGCTCAAGTCATTCCTGTTTTTCACACTTGTGGAAATGGTAGGCATACTACTCATCTTTTAGTCCATCTATGCTTGATCTTCACATACAGATGCACAAAAGTGTAAGGCACTTGTTTCAGCATGCTTATAAGTTAAGATAACCACACAGGAATAGCTTTGACAGCACTGGGAGCCTTCCCATTGCATTGATAAGAGTGGCTACATCAAGATCAGGTAAAAGATCCATCCTCTCTCCGAAACAGCCAGATTTGTTTCCTGATTTTTGCAGACGACCAAGAAGTTGCTGAATTGCATCCCAATTCAGAAATGCTGCTACTTTTTTCTTTATTATTATTATTTTTTTTATAGTCCTTTGACAGGCATCTCCTTCATTAAATTGTCCTTGGACGCCATGTAGAAGTTTATTATCCACAAAAATGTGTAAAGCTGCTGCCCTATTTTCAATTTGACACTTTCTAGCTTCACTGGTTGACTCCAAGCTGTACTTCTCTTCCAACATGAAAATGAACAAATAATTCTTATTTACCTCCTGTATCCCACTCAAGGTTTCACAGATCCCCTGTCACACCCTCCCCTTATTGCCTGCTATCCTGGCTAATGAGTACCAGCATGGAAGCCTGTCCATACTTTCCTTCTATATTTCCTCTTCCTTTGAGGTGAGGGACCAGATTACACAGTCAAAATGGAATTGCACTACGGATTTAAACAGTACATGATAAACATAGAAACACAAAATCATGGAATGGTTTGGGTTGCAAGGGACCTTAAAGATCACCCAGTTACAAGCCCCCTGCCATTCACAGAAATACCTTCAACTACGCCAGGTTGCTCAAAGCCCTGTCCAACTCGGCCTTGAACACTGCCAGGGATGGGGCATCCACAAGACCCCTGGGCAATGTGTTCCAGTCTCACCATCGACACAGTAAAGAATTTCTTCCTAATATCTAATCTAAACCAACCCTCCTTCAGCTTAAAACCTTTCCCACTTGTCCTATCACTACATGCCCTTGTGAAAAGTATTTCTCCAGCTTTCTTGTAGACCCCCTTTAGGTTCTGGAATGGGCTCTAAGGTCTCCCAGGAGCCTTCTCTGTTCCAGGCTGAAAAATCCCAGCTCCTTCAGCCTGTCCTTGTAGGCAAGGTGCTCCAGCCCTCTGTCTTTGTGACTCTCCTCTGGACCAGCTCCAGCAGGATCACTTTATTCTCCATTCTTTCACCTGATAATTAATTACTAATATTCATGTCCTTTTTTGGTACTAAAATAAATTAATATTGCAACCCCAAAAACACTTCCTGGGGAGTAGCAACCAGCCTGGAATCTATCACCATATATGTAAAGTTTGACTTATTCCCCTCTCCCAAGACCCAAATACCTATTTATCAACATTATGCTGGTAACAATTTGTAGTAATTCATAGTAACAGAAATCAGCCTAACTATGTATACAGCTATTTTAAAAATGCTGCAGTGTGTTTGAAAAGAAAAATTATGTCACTCTCTTTTAATCCTGCTTCTAAAGGTACAATAACTTTCACTTCTCTAGTCTCTTAAGTGTTAGAATTGCCTATATCCTCAAGATATACATCCCCAGAGAAACAGTGCTGATACAATTTTTTGTCAATACATTTTTTATTCTGATTTTTTGTTATTTACAGTAAACATGGTTGAAAATTTGGATGGAGAGGATATGTGCGTGAAGACAATCAGTCTTGCTAAATCATTGTTGTTTTACATTTGCAAGCTAGGATTAAAAGACGAATATAATTGCATTTCATTAAAACGCCTGCTTTCAGCATTTTCTGTGACCTGACCCATTTCCTGCCCTCCCTACCTTAATTCAATGATTTGAATGTAAAATGCATGAGCGGTGCAGGAGCTACACTGCTACAAAGTTCTTCCTCAACAGAAAGGCTGGCTGACGCCTTCCAGGTGAGCTTACAGCTCTGTGGCAGGGGTTGGCATCTGGCAGATACATGTTTGAAGTCCTCAAACTGAAAGGACAGTTTTCACAGTAGCAATGCTCAAGGGCCCACTGTATGAAACACATTTCACTGGGCAACAGATATGTTATGCCTGCAGGATCCTAGGCTCTGGCCCAGGAAGCAATCCTGGCACCCTTCAGTGGGGGCAGAGCAAAGTGGAAGCAAACAACCAATATCCATTCTCAGTGAAATGGTTGTATCCCCAACTACCCCCTGGAGAAACCTCCATCTTGGTGCCTCTCCCTAAAGAAATACCTATCTCAGTGCCAATTCCATAAGCTTTTGTGTCTTTCCAACTGCCCTTCTCACCCCCAGCTTACGCCATGCTTAAGCTTTATACTGACCACAATAACAAATTCCCAGAAAGGTAGCACTCATTTAATGAAGAGGTGGGGAAGCCTGTAAGAATGGGCTATCACAATTTTTTTTCCAGCTAAGAGCTGGAGCTGAGGCAGAAGAGATCCCAACGTAGAGCTAGAGCTGTGGCCTGGTCCATGGCAGCCAAGAAGACCACGTGCAATTACAGACTTTACCACATGCTTCCAGAC
Organism: Pipra filicauda; assembly: GCF_003945595.2. Lineage (NCBI taxonomy): Eukaryota > Metazoa > Chordata > Aves > Passeriformes > Pipridae > Pipra > Pipra filicauda. The sequence continues at coordinate 647,419 of NW_024104368.1, forward strand.
AAATAACTGGAAAAAGTCCCTGGTGTACGGCTTCGTCTACTACTAATCCATCTCCACTTTCTTGGCCATCCCAGCTGGGAGGATGGAGCCATTCAGTCATACTTTCACAAAGGCTAACTAGCCCTGATCTGCAGCAGAACAAACCAGCACGTGTAGCAGTCAGCATCCCTCCTGCCTTGCAATTTGGCTTCAAAGTTTGGCCATTGTGGTGGAGGGAAACAGTTTTCCCCCTACAGTTATAAAATGGTAAAACCCCAGGGGGTGGTGACCCTTGAAGTTTTGAGGTTTTACCTAATGAGCACTTCTGCAAAATATAAACATATCACAAGCAGAATGGAAGAGAAGGTTGTTGTTGAGAGAGGTGGTCATGTTCTGAGGCCATGAGGAAGGGGCTTGGAGCCCCTTGGGGCCTCTGGACCCCCCCAGCCCCTGGCAGCGGGGCTACAGAGACTTAGAACAGTGTTAAACTAGACCAAGTATCTGTAGCTAGAAAGCTGGGAGTTTTTTCTCCACTGTGAGTGAGCAGCAGAAGCAGCAGCAGAACAACACTGGCCAGAGCGGTGGCAGAGAGCCAGAAGAGATAAGACCAAGCAGCAACAACAGGCAGGCAGCAACACAGAGAGAACTCCTGGAAAGAGAGAGAGAAAGAGAACGAGAGTCAGCAGCAGAGAGAGAACTGAGTTCTACAGAGAAAGTTTGGGTAAGAACTGAACCAAAAACCCCAAACTCCTTTTGTGACCTTTTCCTAAGTGGAAAGGATGGATTCCTACTGGATGGAAGTCCTAAGATGCAACATGCACTACAGAGAGGAGCTAAAAAGCTCCAAGAAGAATGCGGAGGGTGACCTTGGCCCCCCCGCTGCTTGAGACAGAGCACAGGAGCTCTGGTAGAACTCTTGAGGCAAAGACTTTCAACTGAAAGCTGCCCGAGACGTTCTGAGTCAGAGGTGAATCCCCTGAGGAAGGGACTTTCATGAAGATGCCCCTGCACTTCGTGATATGCCTGTGGTGAAGCGAGTTTTGTCCCTGCTGGCAGTCCACAGGTGAGACCTTTGCTTGGAGTCGAAGGGCGAGAGGGGTGAAAGGAGACCCCCTTGTGTGTACTGAAAAGAGATCCAGCTACAATAATCCAGTTACAGCTGCTGCATAGAAGAAGAGAACCTGCTGCCTATGAGACATTGCTGCTCTGAGAGTAGAAAGGGATTTTTTCCTTCTTCCCTCCTGGACTTTTATTTGGAGGGGAGAAGAGATTTGATCCATTGTAAATAATTTTATGTCATGGTAGAGATAGCTAAGATTGTATATAATGTATTGTAGTATTTATTTGTACAGTCATTGTAATATATAATCCCTTCCCCCCATTTTGAGTCTTGTGTGGTGTCTGGTGAGCACTGTATTGTCCTAGAACAGGAGGAGAGGGGGTAGCACATGGCAATAGGCTGCTGCACATTTTCTAAACAGTCCGAAAAATAGAAGAAAGCACAAGAGGGAAAGAGTCTGAACTGTTCATGATAGGAAAAAAACCCCAAAGCTAACTCCAAATAGTTGCAGAAAAATTTCATTATATTGAGTAAACGGGCAATGAAAATGGCAGATGAAGTTAAGGTTGAAGAAATGTAAAGTGATGCATATAAAAAACCCCAATCCTAACTTCATATTCACAACAATGGAGTCTGAACAAACTATTACCTCTCAGGGAAGTGAATTCAGAATTAAAAAAGAGAGTTCTATTAAAACACTCAATCAGTGGCAGTCAAAGTGTCAAACAGAGTAGAGATAACAAAATAGAGAACAAAATAGAAAATATCTGTATAAATCCAAAGTGACCCTAAGTTTTGAATACTGCTTGCAGGTTTGGCTTCTCCCAAAATCTCTAAAAATACACTGTAGAACTAGAAAGGAAAAGGGAAACCAGAGGTATGATATACCTTCAAAACAAGGAACAACTGAATCACCTGCAGCTTTTCAGCCTAGAATAAAGTCAAGCAACAGGGATGATACGATACAGGTTGAAAATAAAAAATGCTATCAAAAATTAATTTGAAATGCATATTGACTTTTTTTGTTATAAGAGAAGGCCTAAAAAGCATCAAGCCACATCATCAGGTAGTGGATTCAAAACAAAGAAAAAGCTACAATTTCCCATGCAACATACAGTAAAAAAGTAAAGGCCATTATTATGGGATTATGTGAACATCAAAATTTTACACAAGTTCAAAGAGTAATTAAACATTTTTATAGAAGGCCAATGCATTAAAAACCATTAGATGAGAATTTCACTTTGGCTCCAAGCAGACTCTAGGTTCCAGGTTGACAGAAACCACACCCCAGACAAGTACCACCATTCTCCCTCCACTTGCAGCTCCCCCAAGCACATGCTGCCAGACCTGTTGTTTAATTTGGTTCAGTCATTTTTATGCTCTCAGGGAAACTATGTTACTCAATGAAGTCAGTAAAGTCCTGCAGCCTGCGTTAACAAAAAGCATAGAATGCAGATGGATCTCACTTAAGAAAAGCCTCAGCTATTAGTCCCACTGAAGTCAACAGGACTAAAAGCAGATTGTTGTTCAACCTTTCTGGACCAGTCACAAAGATGTTCTCAGTCACAAACTCATATTTCAGCTCCAGTTATAAATAATTTATATCAGATAACAACTACTTAATTGATAATCAATTAATATTCATAATTTAATAAATACTGCTACTGAGTTCAATTGACAAGTTTTTTCTACTCACTTCCTTCAGTAGTCTTCTGGAGTTCCATAATTACAAATGACTTAGTCCTAATTATAACAACTATTATTTGTTATTAACTGGCATCATTTTACAAATCAGGTATTAAAGCAGCTGTAAAATAACTGGTGCATATTTTATTTTTCAATTTGAGAAAATAACCTGTGACATTCTGTGCCTTCGCAAATGACATCTAGAAGAGCAAGTAAATTCTCACTATATCTGACATAAAAAATTTTATAAATATTTCCAACCCTTTACCTTAATTTTTAACTATCTGCAGCAAAGCAAAATATTTTATTACCTCATCCCGGACTGAAATGTGGATAAGGAGTTTGAACTGAGAGTTTGAAATACTGCACAAAAGTGCACGTAACAGCTATCACTGTAAGGTTGCCCTAAGCAAACCAAGTACATCAAGCGCTTGCTGCTGGTGAGCTTTGTCTGATTTGACATGTCTGCATCGTGCAATGGAAACAATTGCAGAGACCTCAGCTACTGTCTCATCCACTTCAGTTCACACCAGAGCTAGGTATTTGAGTGCCACTGTGAATTCATCTCCTATTTTTTTTCCTATTGTCAAGAGGCTTGGACTACATGAGAATAAAAGGCAAGACCCATTTATTCCAACTCTCTCCTGATCTGTCATTCAGTATTAAGAGAGAATACGATGACTCAACAGCAGGTAAAAGGGAACTATGTGACACACATCAGTTAGTTGTGCCTACATGCAGGGCACATACGGACCTTGGGTACCTTGTCTTCAGGGCATACCTTTATGAAGCGTCTCATGTTCCTGCATGCCTCGGCTTTTTTTGGAAGGAAAACCCTCATAGGGATGAGGAAATCATAAACGACTTTAGTAACTCACCAATGCAGAAAGCTGGTGAAGCAAAACCACCTTGGGGCAAAATACATGTCTTATGGCACAGGCACAGGTAGGCACACTTCAGAAGAGCCAGAGACCAGTGAGACTGCAGAAATTGCAGCAAGCATCCTGGCACTTTCCTGAATGGGACTGCAGGGTAAACAAATCCCATGCCTAAGTTTTTACTTTGTTTAATTCCAATGATGCATATCCATAGCAGCACTGCTTAGTTTCTTTTCAGCATTCACATGTTTATGTCTATGCATATACAATAACTATTGCAGGAACTAACAGCTATATTTAAGGTCACCTATGCCTTTCTGCTTTTTGTTTTTACTTATGAGAACAAAACTCTTGTTTGCCTTCCTGCAAACACGGTTATCTAAAGCAAGAAGTGTGTGTGGGGACTTGTTCTCAAGGGCTTTTTTAGGAATTCTTTCATGCTTCATCTTTGTTTCCAGAATATTGGCTGAAATTTGTTTAAGTTTAGTCAAAGGATGCATCAGGGAAGCGGACGGTTATTGCACCTGCAGCCAGTACCTTGTGAAAAATCTGTTACACCCATAGTTTGGAGTCAGTTGGGTATGAGTAGACCTCTCCTCTGGGAGATCACTGCTAACAGTGTTTTGCTGCTCATACATGCTCAAATGCCAAGTGTTACTTAGGTTTTGTAGAGGAATTAACAAAAAAAATAAAAAAAAAAAGGAACAGCAAAAAGTGGTTTCAGGCATGTCTCCCTCTTACCTCAGGGTTACTGTTCCTCTGGTGCAGAGCCAGGCTCCTGCATCTCTCAGAATACCCCTCCATACAACTCCCTACCAGGAAAAAGGGACTTTTCCCTTCGTGTTTTGGTGCCAGTTCCCTCAGGTGCCTCCAGACAGGACTCATACATGCTCTCCTCATCCCCACAGAGCCTCTCTCACCTCCCTGCAACTGTGCCTACCAGCAGGGCAATGACTCCACACAGTTTAGCACTCATAAATCAGTGGAAAAGCCAAGTATTCAACAACATGTATAAAGTATTAGTGTTAAGACCAGCAGGACAGGAAAAATTGCAGAGAGAAATCTTCAAAGATCTGACTGAAGAAACATCTAAGTTAGGTTAATTTTGACAAGAGTGAGGAAACCCAAAGGAGAACATAGTAGCTATATTTCCAGTTGCCCATATATTTCTGAATAAAATGGTTATTTATAAGAACAAATCTCCTTGGCTTTCTGTGGCATAAGCAATAATGAAGGCAAAAGGTGTGGGTATTGGAGGTCTTTCACTCTTTATTCTTGGTGATTTTATAATTCTACGCGGGAGTTATAAGCTCAAGAAAAAAAAAGTGGGGTTTGTGGTTTTTTTTGTGGGTTTTTTTGTTTGTTTGGTTTCCTTTCTTTGTTTTGGTTTTTAGTTTGTGTTTCTTTGTGGGTTTTTTTGTTTGTTTGGTTTGGTTTTTGTTGTTGTTTTGTTCTGTTTGTTTTGGTTGGTTGGTTTTTTGTTGGTTTTGTTTTTTTAAGCAGTGTGATGGAGATGGCCAGAGTTTACAGTGTGCAAAGTGTCAAATCATCTTTCAGGGCAAAGGGTAAGAGACAGAAAGCCCTGCTAAGGAACTTCAATGGTTAGACCTCATCTGAAAACCCCAAACTATACCTATAAGCCCCAGACTGCACAGTCCTGCATCAAGTGCTGGCTAATGCAGAACTGGCAAGAGGTCTGCAAATACACGTTGTTCCTCTAAAATTTCAGTTGTACCTAAAGCTTAATTCCAGAAAGGCCCAGCATCCCTAGCACCTCAATGCCTCCTGTTCTGAGCAACCCATTCTTCAGCTCTAATTCTCAAGGGACCTGACCTGCAAAGCATTCTCCAAGCCTACCAGACTAGGATTACCATAAACCAAAGAAGCAAAAACCCTCCTTCAGAGAACAGTAGACTTTATCTTACCAGAGGCTGTAGGAAATGGGGCTTTCCTCAAGGCAGTGAGAGAAAGAATCAGTTCAAAACCAGCATGACAGTTCCCAGAAGTCCCGAGCGTACAGGACTGAGCTAAGGAACCCCCATCTGTATGCCTGTGGTGTCTGAGGTATCTGTATGGATAGCTCCTTTTCCTCCAAATTACAATTCACTTATTCTAAATTAAAGGTTACACATCCCTGAGCTATGAAATTACAGATTTTTATTACTAATGTGCACACTATTTCATTACCAAACTTCATCTTAGACATTAAGAAGGTATTTTCAAGTCAAAACCACAAATTTCAAAGAAATTCGGCTTTCACAGAAGACAAAGAGGTGTATTCCCTTTTACGTCAGGATTCCTGTTAAAATGTATTCATAAAGGTTCAATAAATGCATAGTAAACATTCTAAGCATGTTACTTGAGAAGTAGATATTATATACATGATTACAAAGCGTGATTTCAGACAACCTATGTCAAGTGTTACCCATTTAGTTACCTCTCATAAATTACATAGAAGAGAAATAAAGTACCATATATACATATATATATATATATGTATATATAGGAACAGAGGTCTGATTTAACACTTCATTTATTTTCTGCAAGTTTGCTTTGAAGTGAACTCCCCTTGACACACCAACAACAAACACAGTTTGGTACTGGGGACACAAAGACCTCTTTCCAGGTCTCTCACTGCCATTACTACTCCAAGATGAAAGCAGCTCTTGTCCCTGTGCTTGGGACCAACCACAGGTTGGAGCTGTCAGGCATCAGCAGCCACATCCTCTGGGAGCTCATTGGCAGCAGCAAGTCACCATCCACACAATTTCAAAAGCCAAGTATTACTGAAGATTCACAGGAGAATGAATCATATCAGACATAAGAACAGCAAAAGCCAGTTAAAAAGCATGTCTCCCTTACCTAGATGCTGCTGCTTTGCCAGAAATGAAGCTGGAGTTCTCCACCCCACATCTGTACAGCCCCCACAGAGGAGAAGAGAATTTGTCCCCCAGTATTACAGGCACCCTGGTGACCCTGAAGAGCATTGCCTGGTCTCCCCTGATGGCAGGAGGGCACCAGTCCTGGGCATAGGCACAAGGCCCAGAGAAGTAGCCACCTCCCTGCTCTGCTGCCTGGATGCTATGGTTACACCCAAATGCATTTAGGAAAGCTCCACCCATTGAAGAGTCACCTCCTCTCAGCACCTCATCAAAACCTCAGCTTTCTTGGGCTCACCCTTAGGACATCATTCCCTGGCTTGCATGCAGACTGCACCCGTGATTGCCATCCAGGGCCCCAAAACCCACTGGGAAAGCTACAGTCTGCGAGCTAACCCCGCAACAGACACCATATCCACCCTTCGGCAACATCTTGAGCAACAGGAGCAAGCACAGCTCAAGCAGCTGACCAGTGGATGCAGTGAATGGCAGTGGTGCAGCTGCTGCTTTTGCCTAAGCCAGAGTGCAGAGAAGCTGTGCTGGATCCTGCTGCTGCCCCCTGGAAGGGAATAAAGCCAGTCTGTCCAAGCAACAGCAGGACTATAGAAAAAGTCTTCAGAGATGAAAGTCTTACAAGAGCTGGCTGAAGAGATTTTTAGACTTTGTTAATTTTTGAACAGTGGAGAAACTCAAAGACTGAATGGAAAATTGAAAATAATCCCACAGTTCTGGGTGCTGCATGGCAAGACTGTGATGGTCAAAACCTCTATCCCAAAGAAATAACATGTTTTGACCACCTACAGCACCAACTTGAAGGTTGCTATAGCAATAGTGCCTTATTCCCTTTTCTCATTCAAAGATCCAGCAACAGAGAACAAATAGTGTGCTGCCTGAAGCCGAGTCAGAGCTAATTCTCCAAAACTGTATAGGAATCAAAAAGCCGTTTACCTGAGCTCTTCTTTTTTTCTGCAACTGTTGAATTGCAAGTCAAACATTCACTAACTGTCCTTTCTTAGTCTCAGAAAACAAAAAAGCTATTGATTTTCAGTACTTTTTTTGTGTACTGACTTCTTGCTCCCATTAAAATGTCTCCAGAAAAGCAAAAGATTTCCTACTGTGTTTGCATCCAATGTGAGTTTGCATGGAAGCATTAATGAAGAGTAATAAAAGGCCAATAAATGTTGTGTGACAGGACTTGCAAAATGTCAGATCAAGCGGTTTCTGTTTCTTCTGCCTTATCCCAGAAGATGGAGCCAAATGACTAAGTGTCTGCGGCCCCGACAGCTACACAAAGGCACTACTGAACAAACCCTTTTCCAGTGAAGGTAAGGTTAGTCTCCCATTGTCAAGGTTGGCTGGGAAGGCAGTCAGGTTTTTTGCAGATATTTTTTGCATGTCACAGCTGTTTTATAGCTCTTTGAAAAGAAAGGAGGCCAACTAGATCAAGGTCAGAAGCCTACATTTTAAGAAAGCTAAATGAAAGGCAAAAACCCCTAAACTTCTCCATAGACAAAAAGAAACCTTTATTTCTGATTGGCATTATCACAGACCTATTTCATAGCCTCACAAAATGAGTTTGAGAGTCTTAAATACAAACATACTATTCATGCTTGGCTTGCATGTTATTTACAGTAACTAAAAACTTATGAAAAAAGCTGGAAGGAAGAACGTTCCTTAAATATGCCAGAATTGATGAACACACTGTCCCCTCATTTTATGTTTTGCTGCTGCTGGGACCAGTTAAGAAAGCCATACTGCAAGAGCAGGCTGGCTGGAACAGCCTTTAGGGTTAACCTAAATCATTCAGAAGGACATCTTTTCCTTTGTACAATGTGAGGTAACCTTATCTCTGAGGATAAGCAGAAAGGGATGACCTGAGACTGGTCTGTGAAGTCAAGTGGTGGTGTTCCATCACAAAACACTTTCTGAATCTCTCTCAGGGATTGCTGAAGAGAAGTCCCCTGTTTGGCTGGGAAGTCATGTAAGATTCAGCCTGAGGCTCAGCATTCCTAGAGGAAGGCTTGCTATCAAATTCAGGCTGATCCCAACCTGGGCCCTTATGGCCAGTTCAACCCTTACAGATTTTGGTTTTTTTGGTATAATGTTGTTCTCATTATAAAGACGCTCCTGATGGGTCCCTTCCAACTCAGCATATTCTATGATTCTGTGAATGCCTCTCACCTGCAATGATAAGACCACCAAGTTATTCAGGACAGTATAAGAGGTGAGGACTGCCTGAGGAACTGCAGAGGAAGAACACGTAAGTCTCATTGACTGGCCAACACAATGGCAGACAAAATACAATGCATACAGCAAGTGACACATGGGGGGGGGGGGGAAATCCCAATTTAACATTCAAACATTGATTTTCTAGCAGATTCTATTTTACTGCAGTTGTGCAACATTGAAAAAGGCTCCAACTATGTGGCAGGACAGGGCATAGGCCTGTTCTATACTATACTTAGAAATTTGATAGTTAACATAAATATTGTAGTTATCACATGGAAGTTTTGGATTCACAAAGAGGTGAAAATTAAGAAGTGATAGCAGTCAGTGCAAGCCCAGCTGCATCAGTTCTGATTCTCATTTGACTTGGATCCTGAGACAGTGTCTGAAGAACCGGAAGAAAGAAGTAATTTGTGTTAGTTAGCCAAGAGAATGCCTTGATTCTCCTGCTTATTCATGGTCCCATTTTGGGTTTATGATATATAGAAAATAGAAAGCCTTTAAATAAAAACTCCATTTTTTAAAAAAGGTGAGCAATATTTGGGAACAAATGCAAAATATGAAATGAGCCAAGCCTTGCATAGGCATATGGATGTTGATAAACTCAGACCAAAGGCAGAGAAGACCCCTTTTTGTCCAATGAGTTATTAAAAAAAAAACAAAAACAACAAACATGTAGGGAATTACACTTAAAACAAAGGAAACTGAACCAAGGCGAAGAATGCCTGCCAGTCCTTTTCAGCTGCTGCACATTGGAAGAGATGCATAAACACAATATCCTGTAGGAAGCAATTGCAACTGAGCTCATGGAGTACACAAAAAACCCCATACCCATTGCTTAGGTAGTTTGCAGATGTGCTGTGTAACCAGGTTCAGTTTTCACATTGCATTCTGCTTGGGCAGATGAGACTTTTAGACAGCCTAAATCTTGGATGTAATGCAAATACCACTGTAAGAAATTTCAGGCATAATTGAATACAGGGTGGGGAATTACAGAGGAATTCAAAACACAGGGTCTGGTTTACTCTAGACCCTTTACCATGCTGATGGATGGATTTGCTCTTCAGCTTTATGGCCTCAATACTTCAGATTCTCAAATCCCAGTGTTGGGACCACATTTCTAGAATTGCAGTCCTCCCCCTTTTTAGGAGCTTAAAGATGGAGAATGCCTTTCAAACAGGATTACTACCTGTATAACATCTGTTTGTCAAAATAATAGCTAAGCTCTTAAAACCTCTTGGCCCTTCCTATGAGGGAATACAGGCCAAAGACTTACATTAGAAGAAGAGTGTATGTTTTAAGGAAAAAAACAAACCCCCAGATTTAGAATTTAGATTTAAAATCACAGATCACACAATTTCAACTTTGTTACTCCTACAGTTAGTTAACCACAGGGTTAAACTCATCTGATTTCCACTCAAAATTTCAATTTCCAACTACTAGATTTTGTTATTTCCTAGGGTCAAGCTCAAAGCTGTCAATTATCAATGTTTTTGTTCCCCTTAGAGGTAATTATAGCCTACGAGGAAGTTGCTCATTTATCATTGCTTTGATGAGACAAATGAGAGAGAGGGCTCCTGGAGTCTCTCTGTATAATGCATATTTTTACAGCTCATTAAACCTTGTGTGTTTTCTTCAAACATCCTCCATCCTCACAACACTTCTGTAAGCATGAAATCTAGAATGGGACTCTGTAGAGGTGTTCTAGATGAGTCCAAATGTGGGGCTGGTGGTATCTCACATACAAAGAAGTACTGTCACAATGTCAAGGAGACTGTTCACCAAAAATATCAAATACACTTTTACCCCCAAAGAGCTCTTTAGTTCCATTGGCAGCATATGGCATGAGTAACTGTAAGAGAACTGGGTGAACAGTGTGATTTTATGTACAGCTACTTTAAAGTAAAATTGTCCTGTCAGGCAGGTTTCAAGTTCAGCTCTTTCAAATTATCAGAGGGAGAGTTTGAAGGAGAAATGCTTGACATTCAGGATAAAAGAATCCAACAGATTTGGGTCAGTAGCAAGAGCACAGTGCCCCTTCACAGCCTCTCCTTTACAATTTTGGGTGCCATGCACCTTTCTCCTCAAGAAAAGGATGAGATAATAAAAACATATTAAACCTGCTCTCGGTAAATATCACCCCCTTTGAATGGAAGCGATGCCTTATGAATTCCTAAATGAAGAATCACATAGCACGTGCTGTCTGGACACTAAGATCTGCCCATGATTGGTGCTGCTGATATCTAATGGTGCAAGGGGAAAGTAAGGCTTAAGAGAACTTTACAAAGTATAAGCATGCTCTGAGTTGAGATCCACATCTGGAGCATCCAGGATATGTCAGAAGTTACTGAATGATCAGGAACTATGTTTGACTCATCCCACCACTCCCTGCTTCAGCTTTGCAGGGCAGATTATCTGGATATAGAATAGGAAGGAATTTTAGCTTCAGTTCTTATCTAAAGCTTTTGATACACTTTTTAATGGCAAGATAAAAATGCCTAGCACACAAAGTGATTCTTTTCTGTCAGATCTGGGAATTAGTGATAAATTCTGATGCAACACCGTAAATAACTGTTTCCATTTAATGATGCTGAGCATGTTAGGCTATGTCAATCATCCCTTGGAAATGAAGAGGAGATGTGATTTGAAATGGCAAGCTGTGTGTGTCTAATCAATAATCTCATTATGTGTCAAGCAACCCAAATTTGATTATCACAGAGCAGCTACAGTTCCCCTCAGTGTAGTTGCAACTCAGTTGCCATTCAAAATCCCAGTCTCAAATCCAGCAGCTGAAACTGGTGGAAGTTTATTTATATTCCAAATGGGGAGATATCTAGAGAGTTTGTGAGATAACAGTCCTATAACTATTGTAAACCACAGGAGATTCCAACCCTTAGCGGGGAAAAAAAAAAAAAAAGCATAAATGCTTGTGTTTCCTTCTTTTAGAAAAACCCCAGCTTCCTACCATTCCTTGAGACATTTCTTCTTGTCTAAGCTCCTCACTGGCTCCCTGGAACCTCTAAGCCCTTTGAAATGTAAGTAGCTCCAGACCTTGGGTAGATTCTTCACTTGTCCGGTAAAGCCATCAGGATTATTCAACCCTTCTAGTTTTGGTCTTCTGAGCTCTATATAGCAGAGTCCATCTTGTAGATTATTCCTTTTCATTGACCTACCCACAAAGGCTCATATTCTGCCTCACTCTGACCTTGCAACATAACAAGGGGATCTGCACAGGAGTAAGATGTAAATCAAAGGATGTTGTGAGATCCAACAGTATATTCCTACTAAGGATCTGCAAGATTTCATTACATCAGTCAGACCTCTCACTTTTTTTTTTTTTTTGTTATTTGCTCCCCATGTTCACAAGAACATAAGTTCAAAGCCCTGCTCTGCTCACTCAATGTCTACATTTAGGATAACGACACTGGATGTCTTTGTTAGGTGTACATTTAGCAGTTGTGTGCACTCCCCCATGAAGCATCCATACAGGAGAGCTCAGACCCATTATGATTCCATCAGTTAGTACCAAACCAGATTTTGCTGCAAGCTACCATTTGAAAAAATTATTTACTCTAAGGGTGGTGAATCCCTGGAACAGGTTGCCCAGAGAAGCTGTGGATGTCCCATTCCTGGAAGTGTTCAAGGCTAGGCTGGATGGGGTTTTGAGCAACCTTGTCTACTGAAAGGTGTTCCTGCCTATGGCAGGGGGAATGGAACTAAACAGTCTTTAATTCCCTTCCAACCCAAACCAGTCTATCATTTTATGATTTGTATTGAATCTATATTAAAAATAATGCTACAAATTGCACAAAACAGTGTGACCATACCTAGCTCCAGGCTGGTTTCAATAAACACATGGTCTCTTTGGAAGCAATACTAAAATTCTTTATCTGTCTTCTGTAGTAGAAACGTGATGAGAGGTTTGTGAAAAATCAAGGCATAAAATGGGCTCATTTACATTTCAGAGACTCCAGCTGGAAGTGCTTCCTGTCTGTTTGACAACAACACTGTTTATAACCCTGAGATTAGGCTTTCTTATGCCCTGTGTAATGCATTAAAAAAGTTCTGACCTTTATTTACTAAATCAGTATTCTAATTAACACTGAATGTTTTTGCCCAAGATAAGGAATTGTCTATTGAATCAGAGCTAAGATTTTAAAGATATGGTGACTAACAGTACTTTGGGATATAATAAATCAATGTCTTCTCAGTCTTTTCACAGGTAGTGAAAAAAGTGCTCTGTGATGTACTTTTGTAAACATCAGTTTAAAGGCAATCCTGTAAAGCATCTGCCTTGGATCATCATATCATGGAGCTGAGAGCCAGACTCACATGTTAACCACATACACAGGACAAGGTTTTTCAGGAGCTACAGTCTCAGGTACTTACAGACAAGTTCCATAGCACCCAACAGTCAGCAGCTTCTCTGTCCCTTCCCTTTGCAAAACCTACTGCTGCATAAGGCTAAAATAGGAACCTCTGGCACGTTGTCGAGGCATGCAGCCAGCCACCAACCAGGACATAGCCAAGTTCCCCTTCTCTAGAGCCTCACACACAAGTCCTAGACTGGCAGGTCTCTTTGTGGTGGGTTGACAGGCACCATAACCCTTGATCCTTGTCTCCACTTGCTGAGTGCTCTCATGGTCAAAGCACCCCTCCCAGCATAGCCAGAAGGCAGGGCAGTTTGTGAAAGCAAGAGAACAGTGATAGGGCCATAGTTATAATTCTCCTGTGACTTGCAGCAAGCATATTTTGTTCCTGCTGCCATATAATTTTTAAAGTTCTCCTATCCATCAGGAAATATATCAGGAGGTTTTTTCTTTCATCCAAATGGGCGTTTTCTCTTATTACTTTCTGAAGTAAGGCTTGAGCTCATTTCAGCTCCTGAAGGAACAGCTACCCTCAGGAAAGCAGGCAGTTCACTCATTTTTTGACTGTGGGAGGTGATGCTGCTTTTATAATGAGAGTTGTACAGAAGGGACAGGATCTGTTTGTTACTTCATTCCACGGCTTTTGCCATAATCCCCATTGAATTCTGAACATGTCTCCTTTATCCCTTGTCTTCTTCCCATTCCCTAACAACCTGGTTATAACAATCATACTTAAAACCTAGAAAACCTGAGCAGAATTACATTGTTGTGACTCCAGTTTGGTGACATTGCCCAGAACAACACACTCTGAGATAAGGTAGGAGCTTAGGAAGCTAAACCTATGTTGTGCACAATTCAAAGATTGTGGGCCCTACTGTGCTTTTCACAACAAAACATAGGTATGGACTTGAAAAAGACCATGTACATTGCACTTCCCAAGCAGCAGCCCTCAGGACATCACCCTCTCTTCCTTTGATAGGTATAGAAAAAAGGCAAGACCAGACTGCTGTGAAGCATACAAGAGTTTTCCTATTGACATCAGTAGGAATCCAGCCTTTAAGTATCTTATTGCTTCTCTATTCTTTCTTGTATAGCAACTGCAAGTACCAATAGCATTTTAATTTTGAAAGAATACTTAAAACTTTGTCTTTTCAATGAGTGCTATCATCACCTACTTTTCCTAAGCAATGACTCCTTCTGATGGGCATGTTTATTAAAATTTTTCCTAATGTTCCTGGAGATTTTGCCTGATTAAACCTTTTCTCAGTGTCAGACTGAGTTTTCTAAGGAATGAAAAGGAACAGAAGTTGCATTTTCCTCATGCTGTGTTCATCACAAAGGTCTTAATTTAGCAAAGTGCCTTCCAGCTTGGAGTGTATGAGCAAGCCCACTGAGACTAATAGGATTATTCCAAGCTGGTAAGGCATGTTCTTACGTATCTTACTGAACCTTAAATGAGGCATGATGTGATTGAAAAGCCTCCAGAAGAGGTCCAGTTTGATCCGGTGGAGTATAAGGTACAGCCAGACCCCAAACACAAAGTCCAGTCTGTATGGTGTGATCACATGAGGGAGGTATGTCGCTCTCAGAGGAAGCCATGCTAGAAAGTACACCTATGTAGGGTCACATGCCCTGTAAGGGCATGGTTCTTTTTCTTTGAACAACGTGAAGTACCTTCCAGAGAAAAGTTGGCTTGGATGATTCTTCCATGCCATGCAACATAAAAAGTCAGAGAAAGCTTTTACACATCAGCTGACCCCACTCCCATTTGGTTTCCTTACATTATTTTTTTCAGTGGTAAGGTACCTTTCTGGTTAGACTGTCCAAAACCACTGGAAAACTCTCCAGGACAACTCAAACTGCAGTTCTGTTGCATGCTCACCTCAAACCAAAAAAAATCAGAAAGAGCTACTGTTATTAAAAAAAAGAAAAGAAAGCCTGGAGCAACATAAACACTGAGTTCAGGCCCTGCAGCGCTGCTCCCTGAGCTCTGATCCTGTCAGCACTCTCCTGCTGTGCTTCAGCAAAAGCAGATCAGGATGTAGCTGTGGAGTTTCTGATGAATGCCCTGAGGCTAAAGAAGTTTTGCTGATTCATTAGTGCATTTCTCTTA
This sequence comes from Pipra filicauda, assembly GCF_003945595.2. NCBI lineage: Eukaryota > Metazoa > Chordata > Aves > Passeriformes > Pipridae > Pipra > Pipra filicauda. The sequence continues at coordinate 662,610 of NW_024104368.1, forward strand.
AGTCAAGCAAAATGTACGAGAAATGCTGTTCTTCAAGATGAGGTTCTCTGTAGCCCCAATGGTCAGTTAAAGGTCTGACATAATTTCCCAAACTGGAAGAAGGATTTGGATTCTGATTTTCCAGAAAAAAAACCCAACACTGAAAATTTTCTCATTCTTTCTTTTGCATTTTTTCTATGACATTTTCCATATACTGTGTTCATCTCTGTCAAAAAGGTGTTGGCAACCTAGATATCCAACAGGACAACTATCTAACCTTTAAAATTCTTCTAAATTTAAGAATTCTATGATCTTTAATGTCAATTCTAGTACATCCAAGTGGGAATAAAGCATGTTCTCAGACATTTTCATTAAGAGCATTGCGGGTATAAGATTTACATGTCATCGTATTCAGTACGCTTAGGAAACAGATAATCCTATTCATCTGGCTTTACCTTATCAACTTATATAGTTTCTCATGTAGCAGGTGTCTTCAGTAATTGAATAGTGAAATTGCAAAGTGCATACATTATTAATGCTTCTAGGAATAGACCTAGCACTTCATAAAACAGAAGGAGTAAGATTTCAAGGTGGTGGCACAGCTTGCTTTTAACAGTAGTGAAAAAACCTATTGAGGAATCTAAAGCAAGTTAATACTCCACTGAATAAGAGAAGTAGCAAGCTAAGTTACTTAGAATATGGAAATATTCCACAGTACACTTCAAGAAAGAAACCAAACATTTTGTAGAAAACTCCGTAGTTACAGCTAACCCAGACGAACGTTACCCAGAAGCATAAATGAAACACCCTCACTAAGACATCCTACCTCCTCACTAAGATGTCCAGTTGGGTTACAATGGCTAAATCCCACATCCACAAAACTTCTGCACAATACAATTTCTCTCCAGTACAAGGCAAAATTTCTCAGAAGCCAGTATTGGGCTTGTTGTTGTGCCAATGGAAAGAAGCTGGTGCATCTTGATCCTTATTAAATTCTTAGAGTAACTGAAGTGATTGACTTCTCTTGGACTCCAAGGAAAGTGTATCTCCTACATGATCATCTAGTGACAAGTAACCCAACAACTCACCCTGTATTTTAACTCAAACTAACAATGTCACCAACTGTTGCTCTGGTCTTCCACATAAGGATCCATATCTCACCTAAAAGTTGGCACCTTCTATCTCCATGTAAAGTGTTTCCACCTTTATTCTCAGACACCCAATTATTTGGAAAAATAAAAGACTCCAGAACTGTGTTTATTGCATTCAGTGCACAGTAAATTTTATATCCTAATACTAGAATCCACGCTTGAACAGGTAACAAAGTTTAAAATCACCAGCCAACTCTCCTATGGGTGGATCCCATTAATACCTTTCAGCAGTGTTATATACTATTGAAATAATTTGGTGTTTGCTGACATTGCATGGAAAAAAAACCACAACCCAAACAAGCTGTTCAGTGAGCAGTAAAACCAGTGAAGGTGGGTATCCTGCACCTGTGTGATGAGTGTCCCATGCTAGTAACTCCTGCACATCCACATACCTCTTTTTCTCTTGGAGAACCCTGTCTGGCAGAAGTTACTCCACACTGTAGCTAATCCAGAGCAAAACTCATGCAGATTACACTACTCAGTACAAGCAAAACAGCAAGCAAACTAGCTATTGCTTAACAAGTATTAAGGGCTAAATTTGGCTAATTCAATGCCCTCAGCAAGGACATTAATCTTCATAGCTGACCTCTACTATACACCAGTTGTCAGGAAACACACAGTAACACAATGACCTTAAATACCCCTCTTTCCAAATAGGTCAGGAGAGTTTTGAAATTATTGAAGGAATTGCCCACTCATGTTACCTGAGTCTCTTCCCTAGAAAACAGATTAAACAAACAAACAAAAAAGTCAGGACTAAAGAACAAGATACCAGTTACTTGAAAGCTTCTGACAACTACCATCTTGTAAAATTAACTCATCCTCCCTTCACCATCTACTAATAGACACATATGTGCATGTATACACACACATTTACTTCTAGTGTAATTTTTATTCTTCAGTCATACCTTTTCATTGCTGATACAACATGAAACCTTCCATTTGTTTATGGCTTAGACCGTAGATGCTTCTGAAGTGAAAAACTACTTGCCTTTGCAGCACAGCAACATATATTTCAGATGAGCAACATGAAAAATAGTTCATGCCTTTAATAAATGATAAGTGTGTCGATTTTCTCTTATGTAAGAGAAGACAGTGTTTAAGCAAAGTCAGTCAGTCTAACAAAAAGACTGACTTTATTGATTACAGGAATACTTTTTATATTATATTTTTGTGATTGGATTTGCTACTGGGCAAAAAGATCCTGAGACAGTTAGGGAGGTAAAAACCACGACACTAAAGCAGAAACAAAAAAATTGAAAGGTCGTTTGTTACCAGAGTAAGTAAGACAAGGAATGGTTAAGTGGGAGAAAAATTAGAAGGGACCACCAGTCTCTATTAGGGGTCCAGACTTGGACAACAACTCTGAAGCTGACTAGGAGAGAGCTGAAGAACACCAGAGGAGATGGTTCTCTGCCCTCAGCTCCCTGGAGGAACCGTGTACTGATGTGTCCCCACACTGCCTTCTGACTCCCTACAGGCTATAAAGAGCCTCCAAAGGGGTCTCTTCCATTGATACGAGAGAAGGGATGATCTGTATAACAGGTTACCTTCACAATCTCAAAGCAGTCCCTCAAGTACTTTAGAATTCCCTTTTTGACCTTTCACATTCCATGTCACATTCACTTTCCTAAAGTTGAAATGTGTTGTCAAGCGTTGTCCCTCCTCATGAAATGGAATTGCTCTGCATAAGTTCTCAGCAGTGTATAGGTCAAAGCCATGAAGAAGGAACCAGTATTTTGTTACCAGGCAACTCAAAATAAGTGTCAATAATTAGAGCCACAGGGTACAATTTTTGAAAGCACCTACCTGCTTAAGGAGCTTAAGATCCATTTGTGGAAATCACTTAGGAGTCTAAATTCTACTGAAGATTCCTATTTGACTTAAGGATGTCTTTAAAAATTGCATTTTAATTTCAGGTAGTGCTTGAAACGTGGGCCATGGGTTAGCATGGAAACATGACTGGGAATATAATAGGATTTTCCAAAGCATCTCACCCACTTCTGTGCTTCCATTTATCCCTTCAGCCATTTTCTACATCCTTTATTTATAAATCTTTTCCTCCAGACCCCTTACTGGCCAAGGTATGTCCTAAAATTATTCTTGGAGATAAATAGAATTTATCTGTATAGCAAACTTCTGTTTAATTTGATTATGGGGGTTTTCTTGTGCTGGTTGAAACAAGGGTTTAAGGAAGCTGAATAGAGCATAGCCTGGCATGCCAATATATGACAGCTGGCTCCTGATAAAACAATCCATCAGGTCCTTGCTTGTGCCCATTTGCAAAAACTGAAGAGACAGCAATGAGTTTCCAAAACACAGCATGTGGTTTTAAAGTCATAAAATCTACTCTACTGCTGTATACTCAGAGCGTTGTGGGCATGCAGGTATGTCAATTATTTTCCCTGACCAGCTTGTGAAACAAACAGTAATCCCTGAAACACTCTGACACTGTACCTACACGGCTCCCGCTACAGAGAGTACAGCCAGGAACATACTGTATGTTACCTTCCTACACACCAGTTTATTTATAGCATAATTGGCAGAGCACAACTATTGCAAGAATAAAAATGAAGCATATGCAAATCACTTTCTCCCCCCAAACACAAAGATCTCTCTGCAGCCACTGAGGCATGTGCAATACAATAGGTTCAGTCAGGTGGGACGATCCAGTTGAGTTCGCAGGCAGCAGTTCCCATCTGGGCAGACAAGTTGCAGAAGGGCAGCAACTACACCACTAATAATTTTTTTTCAATAGACATAGGACTCACAATGCATGGCCTTAAGATTCTCATGCAGTTTATAAGAAGGGTTGAACTCATGTTTAAGCCTACATCTTCAATTTTGTCCCAAAGGCAAAGGGGTTGGTCACAGTCATGAGGGTTTAATTAACAGTGGAGATGTGATGCCAAGATTTTGTATAGCATTCATAAAAGCACTCAGTTCTAGTGAATTTTCCTTCTCTTGCTAGAGCTGATAAACATATAACAATGGACCATAAAAATGAGCAAGTCTCCTTCCCCATCTAGTCTGGCATTTACATACAGCTGCAAAGACAGATAGCAAGAAGGTTTAGACCCAGCTGGCAGAAATGTCAGGTCTTTCAGCTCTGTATCTCTATTACATCAAATACAAACAGCGTTAGCTCCTAGCTGTGCCATTCCTTGGGAAATGCAAGTATTTGGATGAAGTAAGATTGGGTAAATCTAAGCCTGGACATGGCTGAAGAAATTACAAGGAAACAGGAGAAAAGGAGGAGCCAAAAATAACTTTAAAAGGCTATGAATCACCAGCTATCATGAGATAAATCTTGTTTTACATGTGTCTGATCTTGTTTTACATGTGTCTGCTTTCTGAGCTCTTTATTGATGAGTCCTTCTATCTACAGAGGACCAAGACAACACTACCACCCTCAAACAGAGATGGGCAAGAAAATCTGCCTACTTATTATCTAATATTAGTTTAAAAACAAAGACTACTGCAAAGCTTCTTTCTTCACAGCTTCTGGAACCAATAGTAAGTGTCCCCAAACATAGCTCAGGGTGAATCATTTTGGAAGAACTGATTAGTCCTTTTTGCCTTGGTATTTTAAAACAGGGTATGTAACCTTCAACAATCCATTTGGGCTCAAAACACCTTCAATATTTAATAATACAAGCTGAATCTTTCTTCTTCTGATTTTCTTGTAGTGACTTCTCACTCAACACAGAAGCCAAGGGAAAGTGTCAGTCCCAGGAACAAGTCCTCCAGGGACTGTTCTTCCCTCAAGGAGACGCTTTGCCCTACATGATCAGAGCATGTGTACTATGTAAAGAAGTTGACACGATCTTCATGCACCTGCTGTTGTTAGCAGCTTGCTGTAAACACAAGAGTTTTCTTGACAGTTTGCTATTACCTATGAGACCCCCTTCTACAGTTGGCTAGAAAATTCATGAGCTTCAACATGCTCAAAAAAAATGAAGGTTCATTTTAGAGTGCCCTCAAAGTTAAGAGCTAAAAATGTAGGCTATCCCCAAATTGAAAACCTTAAAAATTAGCTAAGGGGGAGCAAAGTAGAGAAGAGTATTCACATAGAGCTTCTGTTTGAATGGTCACAGAGTGTGATGGTGTCCTGAGGAGGGTTCAGACAGGCTGACAAGTATGTGTTTTGCATCCAGGCTCAAACTAGAATTACTTTGTTTTCTGATATCCCGGACAGAGCTATAAACAAAAAATAAATGTGATTTTGCAAGGAAATTGTTGTGGTGTTTTTTTTTTTTTTTCCCAATATGGGGCTTCTTCCAGTTCCGAACTCTGACATCTCCTATGGAAAGAAAAGCCACAGTCCATTCAACTGTAAACACATGCATGGACACACACTTTGTCACCTAGCACTGAACATGGGAAACCTGGAAATCATTTCAGGGATCATTTTTACCTTCTTCAGCACAAGCCAATAAATCTCATATCCTCACACTGCCAGGACCACAGATCCAAGAAGGCTGAATGCTCATCAGTCTAGTGGGATATATAGCAAACTTTCAGAGCCACCTCTAGGTTCTACCTGGCATAGGGAGCTCAAATGCTCCTGCTCCAGAAGTCCTGTAACTGACTTCCACAGAGCTACTGAGCCTGGAGGTTTCAGTTAGATTGTCAGGAAATGAGTCTGCAAAGGAGTTGTTGGAAAGTTTTGGGTTTTTTGTAAAACCGAATGCCGTGAGGCTTTGAATGGAGATTCTCCTACCCAACTCTAGATCTCATCTCAAAGAGTGTGTTGCTGTGACCAAGCAGTTTACTTTCAGTTTTCTAGTGGCTGTGAAGAGCAGCCTTCTCAGCACAAAAGGCCTGGGAAGACTGACACTGCTTGGACTCAGTTCAAAGTCTACAATAGTTCAAAGACTCAGCTTTCTCCTACATATGGTCTTTCCAGATTGCAGAAAGGCATATTCTTCAAACAGTGGATGGAAAGTTGCTCATCTGCTGCTGAAAGTGTTCTGTAAATTAGCTGCAAGCATCACGTCTCAGAGAAGCTGAGCAGAGGGAAACTACTTGGAGAGCAACTGGGTGTTGCTCCAAATTCCTCTTCTTGAATGAGATCATTAATACTCCATCATTTCCTTTCAATATTAAGTTAAAAAATATGAGATCCGAAATGCCTAATCAATTGCTCTATGTTCCTTCAACTAAACTGAGAATAAGAGACAGATAATAAAGCATACTTTGCCATACACTGCAAAACAAATAAATGAACAGAATTACTCTCTGGAAAGCCATATTTATATATAAAGTTGCTTAAAGAGATTCAAGGCATTTTTATCAAAGTAATGTTATGATCAGAAGTTCTTTCTGACCCCAAGCTTTGTACACAGAATTCCAAGTTTCAGAGAAAAAACATGTCTGACAAAAACAATCAAAAGATGTCATTCACATAGCACTCTGGAATTTATGTCTGCTTTCACTGCTTGCAAAATAGGATGACCCCTTTTTCCTAGGATAGGCATTTGACAAACTAATTGTCAACAGCAACGTCCTCATCTGCATTCTTCAATATGACTGTATGCTACCTCTCATGCATTCCTGAAATAAAGCATCCAGGAAGATCTTTTCAGTGTGAAATCCCACTTAGGGTTAATTCAAACTGACTCTCAGCCTGAGAAGTTTTATGACTTTTCAGGCTTTCTGTAGGACAGTCCACTGAGAATCCAGAGCAGTGTCTCCTAGGTAAAAAACCAGCTTTATTCAAATTGATGTTAGTCACTGGACCCCTGTGCACAGTGGTTGACAGCTGTATTTTAACTTAGGGAAGTTTCACTTAACATTAACCTTCCCTTCAGGAGGTCATTGCTAGCTCAGTGTGACAGTCAAGATTAAAGAAACAGCAAAACCCCCTCAGAGATGTCCAAAAGAAGTGTTTCTAGACAAATGCAATGAAACAGGACCAAAACAGAAACCCTCAAAGCAAATCTCACACTATTTGCTAAAGGACTAGCTCTTCTTTGTTTACTGAATAAATATGTTCCAATCTACTGATCTGTAAATACACAGAAGCTTTTCTTAAAAAGAGAAAAAATAATCCTTTGTACTTACATGCCTCTAGTTGATCCCCACCCCAGGGGATTAAACACATTTCCCTCAGTTACAAACACATGGTTTCACAATGAAAAGGAACTTAACAGTAAATTCACAATTCAGTTTTCCAGGCCAACATACAAGCAATCACATAAGCAAGTGTTGTAAAACTGGAACTATACCCAACAAGCCAGTTATTAATAGGAGACCAGCCAGTTACTTGAAAATGTGATTAAAGAGGTCAGCAAGTATTCTTATCCCTCATTGTATTTTCAGCTTACCTGAAAAATGCAGTCCTCCCTTCACATCTATACTTATAAATGCCTTTCCTCATATAATTTGGAAGTTAAAGGGTCTCATGTACTCTATATCATTCAAACCTAGGCCTTTCTACCATACAGGTGTGTATATATGTATATATTTTCCCACTTAAATGGCAACATTTAAATTAGCAACTTTCTCCTCAGTTGGTGAGGGACATGGTGACAGCAGTGGTGACTATGGTAAGTTCTGGGGCGAAACACCCAAAGGAGCTAGGTTGGAGATTCCTGGAGTCAGGAACTCTGTCTTGTTAGGACACTGAGGCCTATTTTGGGAAGAAGTAGAAGACCCTCTCCTGCATTTTGAAATATCCCATTGCGACTGGTTTTGAGGTTTCATTCAGTTACTTCAAAAGCCAAACCTAAAGCTCTGCTGTTTGAAGAGATCAACATTTTACACACTGACCTTTCATCCCCTCCTTTTCTTAGTGAGTATTAAATGCTTCTCAATCAGATTTAAATTTACTTCCAACGTCATCTAGACTAACGAAATTAGCTACCACTGCCTTAACTTGATATTCAAGCACAAAGCTATTTTAATAAATGTCAATGAGCAAATTAAATATTTGAATTTTGATGTTGATCTCAAGAAGCATAAGAGATTTAATGCTCATCTAAGGAAAAGCATGATTAACACTCAGGTCAGACCCAACCAACAAAACCTGATGAGTGTTCAGCACTGACGCATTCCTGGTTTCTTTTGGAAGCGCTAGTCATAAGATCTGTTTGCATATAAACATATGTGACAAAACTGACAAGCCAATCATGTGTAATTTAAATATTTGCAGATTACTACAACACGGTTGCCACCAAATTGGTGACATAGATGCTATTGCTATGGGATGTGGTTTGACATTTTTATAACACAGGAAGCATTTTTCCCACCAAGCAGGTCAACGCACGTGCGAGGTTTCTTTGTGAAAATGGAGTTTTATACTTCATTTGGCTGTGGCCAAATTCTGTTCAGGACATTAAAAAAACCCAAAGCTTGACCTTAGACTGCCTTCACTCCCCATATGTGTTCTGCAATGATTTATAATAGTCTGGATAGTTCTCCAGTATACACCAGGTGGTAACATGTCCTATCTACCAGCTATCTTTGGCAGGTCTGCTCATGGTATTCACGGCTTACCTGGACCCTTTGACATCTGGCATTACAGGTGCAGATTAGCTGTCTATAGAAACAGTGGCTGTCCTGCTCTGTGGGGCAGCCCACAGCCTGGTCAGAGAGGAGCAGATTGCTGACACAGCAGAACACAGGCACCTGGATCAGCTGCACTGGCCCGGTGGTCTTATCACATAAAACAATGTGACATAAATCTGGCAGGAAGGACTAACATTGTAGTACTTAAGCCAACATAGCAGGAAGAAGGGATTCAGCAGGACCTTGGCAGAGGTAGGTCTGCAGTCTTGACTTCCTCAGTCCAGCCCAGAAGGCCAACATTAATCTGAACACAGGCACAAACGGATAAAGAGGGGACATCAGGAATTGGAAGTAAAGCATTTGGGGTGGAGTTCAACACATCATATTGTACACAGAACTCACTAAATGAACATCCTTTCTAATGCATTCTCTCTATTATCCCTCCCACATTAATCAGCAAGCACTTCAAAGTCAAGACAAAGAGATGCAGATTTGATCAGATCCTTGATTATCATTGATAGAAGAGGGCAAACAAACACAAATACCCCAGACAAGGTAAAACAAAGGTCTAATTGATATTGTAAACAAATAAATCAGAGGTGAGGCACTGCAAACTCTGGATTCCATTTCTGAGGAAGTTAACAAGTAAAAAGAAAGCACTTTTACCTGGAAACCTCCCTGACCAAGGCACATAAAGTCAGTCATTAGCGGTTAATAAATTGCACTCTGGATAGAAAAACCTAATGAAAAAAAAGCTGAGTGCAAGATGAGGTAGTGCCATCCTGAATATCACTGTGCAAGTTCAAGGACTCCACACATCACTACTCCTCACCTGGCGCATCCTGTATTAATGACCTGGGACCTTACCATTAATTACTGCTGCTCCCAAGTAATCACTAGGGTAACATTGTGGGAAGTGGCTGTGGTGTGAGAAGCCACTGGACAGTGCTGCAGCCACAGACAAGCCCTTAGGAAGACTAAGGGCTGAAAGAACAAAGACCAAAATAAACCCAAACGCTGGTCAACTTCCCTACTTTGAAGAGGAAAGAAAAATCCTCCCAGGAAAAGAGATGTTTTGAATTCAAACATGGATTGCCCTGAATCTCAGTCACTGTAATTCACCATTCAAATAGAGCAGACATAGAGAAAAGAAGCAAACACTGTGGTACAGGAAACATTTGTTTTCTATCCTCGGATAATCCTACCAATGTGTCATTGAATTCAGGGCACCACAAAATTCTAAATTTCCCATCAGAGCTAATATTGTGGACTCTGGGGTCAACCTGAGGTTTCTGTTAAGAGACTGTAAATTTAAAGACTTCAGTGAAGTCATCTTGGATTTATGAAGGTATATTTGGCCTTTGGAGTCCCTGAACTTAACGGCAATTGAGATAATTTTATGCGTTAAAAAAAGGAGAAAAGCTATGTTATGATCTTTTCAACAGCAATTTTTTTTAAAAAGAAGCCATGAAAAGAAGTCTTCAGAGAAAACTACTATTAAGAAAGCATTAAAGGAGCTGAGAAATGAAAAAGAAAGTAAAGTGCTGAAGGATGCTCAATTAAGAAACGTTCTGATATCAGCTGTGTTGTGAGCTATTACTGACAGAAACTGTGGTATCTAACTGATAGGGAAGGTCTTATGAAAAAGTGGGGACTTGCAGAGAAAACAGGCAAGCAGTTTTACTATTACCTTTAATTTACCATGCCGAGGTTTAACTGAGGTATAGAGCATAAGCAATAGTGCCTCACCTCGTAGCCTCCCCGAGTGAGAACTGCCCAAGAGCTTCACCCTCAGAAATAAGGGGGAAAAGCTAAGATAAAGACAAAGACAACTAGAAAACAGGGTGGAGAAAATATAGGAGATGTCTCATGTCATAACAGCCTCAAATCTACCCCATCTGAGCGGTGCCGTCAAGAGACCCTAACACATTACTTTTCCTCCAGAAACAGAACACGTGAAAAGCACAGAGGACTATTCTGTGGGAAGCATTACATTGGTTTCAGTGAGGTCTCCATGTCTGTTACCAGCTACATTACCTGAGTGCCAGAGATACAATATTCACTCATTATATCTCATGTCAGAAATTTGGAGCTGCCAGGCTAAGATGCCAGGAACCAGCTGTTTAAGGGTCCAGGACAGGGAACTATTAAGTTCCCAGATGCAAGAACTCCCAGGATACTCTCACACTTGCAGCAGTTCTCTGCCAATCACTGTGGACCTTCTAGCTGTGGCAACAACCAAGGCAGTAATCATCATTTAGCAGGTTGGTTGCCCCATCTGATAATGGGAAAATTAGAAGCCACCCCTATATCACCTTGTATTTAATTGGCTGTGTTGATTTTGATCCTAGCACAAAGCTATAAGGGATTAGAAAGCCATGAAGAATGTAGTTATGGGGAATCTAAATTCAGCATCCTGCTGGACACTAATAAGTTAAAAAGAACATGTGAAAGTTTTCTGATTTTGACTAACCAAAACACATTGCAAAGCTCATACCCACGTATGTAATTTATTTGGCACTGCATTTAAACCTCCTTGAAACTCATGTGTCTTTTCAAGTTAACTCAACTATATAATAATAGGCCAAACACGTCAACTGCTGGGAAATCTCACAGCGTCCTGTCTATTTTTACTTCTTTTAGTATCCTTACTAATTTAAAACACCATCATTCATAATAGCATGTTACTCAAATTTTAGCAAGAACAACCCCCTCAGAGGCCAGTATTTGGTAAGATTCTGTCATACCCAATTCAGTTTAATTAAACAGCAATAATGATCCCTTCCAGCACCAAGGATACGACAAGCAGATATCTGAAATGGAGCTCAGGGTCCTGACTGTTTGCATGTTACCAAACTATGATCTACCTACAGCTGGTTTATTTTTAAACTCGTAAGAGTAACTTTGCATCTGAATAAGTTTTTTTTTGCCAGAGGAAAGAATCCCTGGGCAGCATGTGTAATACAATTGAGTTTGTTGATTTGTGATTTGTTCTTCCCCTTCTTTGTGTTCTAAGCTTCTCTGCCCTCTGATGCATTACCTCCTCATGGGCAATGCCCACCGAGTACATAAAGCTGTGATTCAAGTTACTTGATAAATGTTGGTTTGATCCCAGGATATTTGGTTGAAACATCTGCCACATAAAAATAATTTGCATCTTTTTCTTATGCCAAAATAGATCTGTTACTGTGCAAGCTGAAGTGTAGCCAGCTCCACTTACATACATCCACCTCAACTTAAGAACAGAATGAATAAGGTTAGAATGATAGTCATCCATTTTGACTAAGAAGAAAAAAACCTTTGTATCTACTTTTTCCTGACTTTTTAACACTTTATATGTTCTAGATGAGACCAGCAACTGACCCATTCCCTAGGTCTGGCAGGGTACTCACACATGTCAAGACAAGTTGCAGGATCGGTATCCATACCTTCTGACTTCAACAGCCTGCAAAATAATCCTAAACAATCCCAGGGGACTGGTGAAAATTCACTACTTTGAGATATCAGAATGAGGAGTGCTGTGAATGAGAGGCCAGATTTTAAACACACGTAAAAAGCCACAGAAGCTAAAAGATGCCAAATATGAAAAACAAAGGCACTGATAAGCCTAATTTACATCGCTCAAAACCTTCTCACTGCAGGAGTGAAAGAATCCCAGTCCAAAAGACCTCCTAGTCTCAATAAGATTCAGAAGAAAAAGCTTGACCAGTTGTGTCAGTGATGTGTCAGGAACGCAGACACAAAGATTTTTGGGGCCAGATTAGGGTATTCAGGCACTGAACTGCTAGTAATTTTGAACAAAACTAATTTCCAGATTCACAAGGATATTATTATACCAGAGTCTTCAAACACTACATCTTCTCAAACCCAAGCCAGTGTTTCCTCCAAGCTTCCAGGCAAATCTTTGGACCTTGAATAACGCCAATGTGTCTGCATACAACACACACTACACATCCTCCAAATACACCATCGAAGCAAAACTTCTAGGAGATGGCTGGCATTTTCCTGAGCAATGTTTGTATTTGTATTAATATTAATTTGAAGACCTTAGGAGGGTTTTTGGTCTCCCAAGTGAAATTAGCTGTGAATTAAATATAAAGATGAAAATATGGAATACGCTAATATTGTGTTGCATATAATAGAATAACCTTTGAGGGATTAAATGCAGCAGCACAGCACTTATGTGTACTACTGGCTCAAATTTTTGTTTCAGGCTTTCTGTGTTCCATTTAGCTCCTTCATGGAGAAAATTCTCAACATTTGTCACTTTGCCTAGATCAACATTTACCAATTTACTAAGACAAAGTCAATGGATTAGTTTTCTTCCATTTCTTCCACCTGAAATACTGTTAAATGTTTATCAGTTCAGTGATTTAAGAAAAATAAATTCATATCCACGAAGAATTGCACTGGCCTTACAAAAAATGAAGAATTAAGCAAAGACTGGAACTGGGGAGAGAACCTGGATATTTAGGGATTTTTTTTTATTTGTTTATGATTTCTGAGATTAAATCACGTGATGTACATACAAGAGTTTCCACAAGCAGCACTATAGCTAGAGATGTGTTTTCTTAGCAGATTGATTCTCAGACATTGACTGAGAGAGCTGGACAGGATCTAGCACCCACAGTGGAACACTAGCACCCAATAAAATATTGCTAGATGCTGTTATATTGTTGAATCTTTCGGTTGAAGATCTTCAAAGGCTAGGTCTTTATCTTTTGCAATGCATTTATAATGAGAAGTCTGCCAAATACTTCTCATAAGAGCCATTCTACCCTTTGGGGCAGCAGATATATTATAGTACTGGACTGCATCTTTAATTCACCTGGCTTTTCTTACAGTGGTATCAGTGTGACTGTAAGCGAGTATTTGTGAATATTCTGCATAATGCAACACTATCCATTCCCTTAGTATCTTAGTCACCGCCTAAGATCTTCTTTTCAAAGTTTTCCATTCCTTCAAATTCTTGCAAGCACTCCTTGAGGAAGAAGTTCCCTAAAGATGGCTTGGGTATTTCTTACAGGGCAGTTGCACCAGCCTGAGGTGCTGCTACATCAATGTGTCCACCAGCCTCGCTAATAGAGAGTGTGCAGCCGTTTCAAAAGAAGGTGTCAGAAATAGGGCATACCAGAATAGGACCCAGCTCTGCAAAGTGCACAAGTTATCCAGAACAAAAGCACAGTGGTTGTAACTTCCCACTGACATCCCAGCATACACTAGCAGACCATAACCCTGAGATGGGTCAGACACTGAGAATGATAAACATTTATAGCCTGTCAGAAGGTGCTCCAGAACAGAAAGATGGCTTAAAAGATTCCTTCTTCCACTGAATTTCTCAAGTATCATTGCTGATCTGCTAAACCTTCTGTTGGGTGACATAACTCACTTCAAAACATCAACACTCCTTAAAGCATTAGAAGATGACAAACACTCTTTATAGTAGGACAACGTAACAGACATAGGGGGTGCTATCAGTTATGTCTGAATTTGTTCACATGGGGAGGTGGGAATAACAACCCAAGCAGCACAGAAAGGAAGAAACAAATCTTCTCTATTGGATATTTTCAAGAAAACCAAAGTACTTTAGTAAACAGAAGTACTTTGGTTTAATGATTTCACTCAGACAAAGCTATTGCTTCTTATCCAGCTATACTGATGTTCACGTCTGTGGTAGAAAAACAAGGGAGAATTACAGCATCCCCAGGGATTCTTTACGTCTTAGGGCCTTTGAATATTTACTGCCACTGAAATGCAAAATGCTAGTGGTGAAAAATGAGATGCTTTAAATTCAGTGCTTTAAAACAGTACATAATGTGAACTCTGAGGTTGTACTGGTCAAGTTGCTATCTACAAAGCTTTCCAAAAGCCACCAGTTGCCGCTCTATACACTTATTACAGATGGCAGCACTCTTTGATTTGTTCTCAGTTTGCATTACCTTATGTTTTCTTACAGAAGCTGTAGCTGAACAAGAGGGAACACATTTTTTGCTTTGTTCTGGCTGCCCCAGGACCCATCCAACAGGCTGGAATCAGTTCTTTGACCAAAGGACCTGCGACCTCAGCTTTAAAGTAGACTGAATGGACCCAATTGTTAAGGGCCACAGTGCCATTCCATGCTGTGAAGTCCCACATCTGACCCTGTGCCCAGCCTGTTCAGTTTCTTGAAGAAAGAAAAAGCAAAATCCCACAAAGGCAAATCAAAAAATCCCCCAGTTTTCCGCTGGCTCAGCAAGCTGAACAGGTACGAGGACCATATGGCCAGGGAATAGCATCAGAAGGAACAGGATTGCTATGATTACAGTGATGTGTACTACTATGGATTTCTAGCCTTAATATACTCAGCTAGGTGAATCTGACTGGACAAAACAGGGAGACAGAGTCTGTGAGGGGTATAGGGAGCAGCTGATATCCAGTACTTGCATAGCTAAACTTCAGGGATGACTGAAAGAAGACACAGAACATAGGAGTTTTGTTAAAAACAAGAGGATGCCCCAGAAAACTCCTGGACTGGAATAAATGACTTGCCCTGAAAGGGCTCTGTGGGCAAATCAGAGGTTTACTTTCCAGAATTTAATTTACCTCATCCAGTCCTGAGTCCTGATAATTATAGGACCAAAGACGGGAAAAAGCAAGGAGGAGATGACTGAGGCTAAGGAAAATAAAATATTAGGCAGGGGAAATGGAAGAAGCAGCTAAAAGTACAAGACTGGAAAAAAAGACTCAATACAAAGCTTGACCAGAAGCAAGATTCTTGATGAATCTTTTCCAGTATAGGGTGTCTTCTCTTCCTCTTTCCACTTAATATATCCCCAAATCTGCCCCAAGGATAGGGCAGTGCACATGTGTGAGAGGCTCCTGTTGAACTTTCTGGTTATCAACTCCAGGGCATTACATCCGCAACGCGACCGTACACCAACATGCCTGGTTTGGCAACATACACCCCTGTATGATGTTGGTCATATTCCCACCAAATGCCCTCAAATTCCCACCAAGAGCAGGCAATTAAAAGTCAACTTTCCAATCTGTTCAGTGCCCAAGCTGGTTAGGGCATTAGTGTGGGATGCAGTCAGCTCAAATTTATATCCCAGGCTGAGCCAGACCAGGAATCGGACCCACATCTCCCTGTCCCTGTAAGTTTCCCAGGCCCTGAACTGTTTCAGAATAAAGTCCCCTCTTCTAGTCCTACCCATGCCCTTCTCTGCAAACTGGGAAATATTTCCTGAAAACACTTATGTCATAAACATTATTCATTAATCAGGAAAGTTGTCTGCTTTTTGCTGAGCAGAAATATTCCCAGCAATATGCTCTAGTCCAACAGATTTACCTTACCCTTTCATCTACTTCATACCTCTGATTTCTGAAAGTCTCTCATTGACAGTATTTCCTTCTTCCAGAGGGTCAGGAAATAGCACACAAATAAAATAACCCTTGATTTTTCCTATTTGCCTCTCCAGCAACTATTTATCCTATGTATCAAACACATCTGTGATTACATTCTTAGTGGGACAATAAAATTATTGCCTCTTATTAAAATCTGATGATATATATGGGGGGAAAAAAAGTGAAAATTGCACAGCATATCTGTTAAAGAATTGTTATAAACTCATCTGTGATGACTTCCAAATAGAGAAGAAATATTCTGAATGGGGAAAACAAGTCTGTCCACAGGTTGCCATTAAGAGTGCTGTGGCTTGTACCAGGCTGCCTTTTTAAAAGTAGTAGGCTACTGCACTGAATGTTGATCTTCACTCATAGGGCTTTTTTTAAAAAATTGTGCTCCATCTGGAACAATAAATTTCTCTTGCCTCAAATATTAAACCTTTTTTAATCCTACAGACTAAACAACAGGTGGGAGATTATTTTTCAGAATTAGCAGCCAACTGCTAGAGCAACTCTCAGCCCAATTACTTTGGTTTGTGGTTTGAACTTCATGGCTTAGCAGCAGCCTACATTTCTTACCAGTAGAAACCAATGTCAATCCTCCAAGACATGTGTCCCATTACCCCAGTCCCTCCAAGGTGAAGACAATTTCATAGCCCTCACACTAAAGGGAAATACACTTTTGGGCATTAAACCTCAAAATGTAGTAGGACTTCCATTGCAAAATATAGGAAAAGTTTTTCAAAAGCATTCTGGATTTTTCCTAATATTTTCTCCCACTGCGCATAAAAAAACCACAAACAAACAAACAAACAACCAACCAAACAAAAAACACCCCACCACACTTTTACTAAAATGAAACATATTTAAACTGGCACTCCATTGAGATAGATAAATAGGACATTATTTTACCTGTCCAGGAGAAAATATAAAATAAAACAAAAAAAATTCCCTGTGTCAAGTTGACACTAATAATGAAACTGCAAAAAACACAAAACCATTCTCCAAACTAAAGGCACAGTGTCAGCTAAAGTCAGTCATATGACTTGAATTGTTTTGTTCTAAATTTGATCAGTAATCAAAATAAAAATCACCAATTACATATGCTTTTAAAATTTATTTCAGTTTAGAAGACAAACTTTTCAGTCAGCACGTGTTGGTCTGAAAACACCTTAAATCTGACTTTTTTTTCTTTAATTTTGTAGACACTTCTGAAAACATGCCCAAACTTCGTGTTTCATTAAGCTGGAATTTTCTGATTAAAAATATTTGAGAAAATCCTGACAAGTTCTAATGCAAAGTATGTCTGAAAAATTCCAGTACTGAGCAATTTAAACCATTATCCCTCATTTGTATAGGTGTATACTTTTCCAAGCAGTCATTTTTACATGAATGGTCATTAGGAGTGCTGCCATGGGAACAGGCAGGCTATCATTACGGATTTGGAAGTCCAGACAACAACTAAGCCATGGGCATCTCCCTGCTCCCTCCTGCCCTGATTGTTTGGTGACCTGTGTAAGGTAGTTACCTTGTTTGTCCCGAGTGAGAGCAGGCACCTCCAGAGCGTACAATTCATCTCATCTATCAAACACTGATCTCATGACTGGACTATTCAGCCTCCTCTGCAACAACTACAGAAGGAGGGCAGCCTGCCTGGTTTGATCGAAATGCCATTGCACTCCACAGCTTGGAGCAGAGAATGCTGATCCCTCCCTGGGTGGGCAGCTGGTAGAACTATCTAATGAAGGCCAATGTGCTCTCTTGCAGACTAATTATCCACAAGGCTGATTAAGGGGCAAGTAATTGCTTTAGAATGGCTCACCTGAGATTAAAGTGAAATAAATGAAAGATAACAGGAAGAGACAAGGATATCTAATCTCAAAGTTTTTCTGACTGATATATTTCAATGAGAGCTTCCCTTCCATTTCAGTTAAATCTACCACCACTCTACCATTGAAAATACAGAGAATCACCTACCTGCTAGAGTTCACCACCAGACTTACAGATAACTTTTGAGTATATTTAGACACACAAATAATTAAGCCATCACTATATACTGGGTGTGTTAATTGAAAAATCAACTACACTTCACTTTAATTAGCAACTGTTAGGTATTTACTTAGTAGCTTGTCATGCTAGAACTTGTTCAGCTTGCTGCCAAAGATATTTTTGCCATGCATATTTTCCATGTTGGTTTGAAATAAGAGGAGGATGTGGTGCATTGCACAAAGATGTATACATTTATGCAGCAGGTATAATTTCCAATATGATTCTAGAGAAGAGCAACAATGGAGGTGCCACAATCATTTGTCCTCTGCTCAAGCACACAGCAAATTCCAAGCCTCGCTACAGCTGTTTGCCAAACCCATTACCACTCTCCTCCCTGTCCAGCCTAATGCTCAGTAGTAGCTCCTGCAATAGTGGGCCCATCTCCAGAACTGGTTCCAGCTCAGACCCACTCAACAGCCTGCTGCTGCTCTGCCCTCCTGGCTTGCTTCACTGATAATTCCCAAAATACTCCTTGTTCTGTGCTCCTACCGTATGTACACTGGTCCTGCTCTGTCATACAGGTTGTTCAGCTTCTTGTCACACTTCCCCACCTTTTTTAGGACCTTACTAGGTATTTGGTCAGTTGTATGGTATTTTTTCAGATGTCTCTATGCTTTCCACTCTGGGTCCCTCTACATAGGGATCTATTTTATTCATGACAAAGGCCCTCCAGACACTGATCTACTGCTTTGGTTATATCTGCAGCTGCAGAGATATCTGCCTCTTCCATTTAGTTCCATTTCTCCTGCTAACTCAGTTTTTTCAATCTCCTCTCTCGGCCTCTTGTGCTCCTGCTGCTGTCTGTCCATAACTACTACTCATGGTAAGAGTCATAAGTACCTTCAATGTTTTTAACACTTATTTTAGCAACTCAGCTCAGTATTTATCAGAGCTCTGTTTGTTCCTGCAACTAGACAAGGGTATTATGTCTCCTCTTTGTTATCCCACGAACCCATCTGAAACGGTTTCTGGTGGGATTCAGATCAGACCTACTCCCTACAGAGTGAAGCAAACTTTGCAAGAAGGGAGTTGGAGTGATTTAGTTTCCATACCTGTTCTCATTGAGGCCTTGTCCCTGAGAATATCAATGAGCTGCCAATTAGTACTCTATTGTCAGAGCTCAATGCCAGTAATGTCAACGGTGAGAGAGAGCTGTAAATCTCAATTTGATAGGTCAGAAAAGGTGTGTAGGGTTGACCTTGGCTGGATGTCAGATGCCCTCCAAAGCTGCTCTTATCACTCCCTTTCCTCAGCTAGACAGGGAAGAGAAAAATATAATGAAAACTCATGGGCTAGGATAAGGACAGGGAGAGATCACTCACCAACTGACAGCATGAGTAAAACAAACTCAACTTGGGGGAAAAAAATTATTACAAATTCAAATCAGAATAGCATAATGAGAAATAAGAACAAATCTAAACCCAGTTTCCCTACACCCCTCCATTCTTCTTGGGCTCAACTTTACTCTAAATTTTCTCTACCTCCTCCCTGCCCAGTGGTGCAGGGGGACAGGGAATGGAGGTTGTGATCAGTTTGTGACATGTTGCCTCCACTGCTCCTTCTTCCTCAGCAGGAAAACTCCTCACACTCTTCTCCCTGCCCCAGTGTGGGGTCCATTCCACAGGAGACAGTCCACCATTTCTCCAACATGAGTACTTCTCACAGGATGAAGTTCTTCATGAACTGCTCCAGTGTGGGTCCCTTTCCACAGGGTGCAGTCTTTCAGGAAGAAGCTGCTCCAGTGTGGGTCCCCCACAGGGTCACAAGTCCTGCCCCAGCATTAGCTTCTCTCTCCACAGTGCCACAGATCCTGCCAGGAGCTTGCTCCTGTGCAGGCTTCCCACAGGGTCACAGCCTCCTTTGGGCATCCGCCTGCTTCAGCGTGGGTTCCTCCACTGGCTCCAGGTGGATTTCTGCTCTCCCATGGACCTCCATGAACTGCAGGGGCACATCCTGCCTCACCATGGTCTTTACCAGGGGCTGCAGAGGAATTTCTGCTCTGGCTCCTGGAGTGCCTCCTGTTCCTCCACCTTCACTGACCTTGGTGTCTGCAGAGCTTTTGATATCACGTATTCTCACTCCTCTCTCTCTGGCTGCAGTTGCTGTTGTGCAGGTTTTTTTTTTTGTTTTTGTTTTTTTTTTTGTTCCCCTTTCTTTAATACATTATCTCAGAGATGCTACCACTGTGGCTGATGGGCTCATCTTGGAACCCGCTGGCATTGGCTCTGTCAAACATGGGGGAAGCTGCTTCTAGCAGCTTTTCACAGAAACCACTCCTGTAGCCCACCCACTACCATACCTTGCCAGGCAAACCCAGTACAAAAGGCCATAGGAATGCTTATGTGGAAAGTCAGCAAGCAACATAGGTCTCACACCATTTAAGTCAAAGCTCCAGAGTTACCATCTTTCCTTTCTGTATCCAATTCTCCTGTAATATCTTCCCTTAGATACTGTGTATTTTAAAAACAATACTGCTAAAAAACACCAGTTATTTAACACCCACTTCTTTAGAGCCTGTGCTTTGTCTGTGATATTTCCAGACAATAGCGGTAAACATTTAATTTTAACCTTAGAAATAGCAAAAGACCACAATGCGCTGAAGATTGAATGCAGAAACAAAAACCCACAAGCATAATATTCAATTAAATTAAATGCCACTTCATTTGTTTTCTTTGATTCTTGACAGCTCAATACTCAATTTGGGGGAACTGTACTTTGGCAAACATTTTGAGGCAGTAAACACATTCTACTGACTTTTTTCTGTTTGAAGCATTCTTTCCCTATAGTCAACATTTGTAAGAATGCAATTATCAATTCCTAAAATGTACCTCCCCATTGTATTGCCTTCATTTTGGAGAGGGCAGGATGGCTCTTGCTCAAAATGAACTTATTATAAGAAGAATTTTTATACCTCCAGGAAAAGCAAACATGACAGAGTCCAAGAGTGCAGAAGTTAAATATGCAGCAGAAAAGGGTATGGAAGTCTTAATCCACAGGACCATTCAGAATACAAAATCTCAGCAAGATCGTCTGTTCACCTCATAACTGGTGAGAAAGAAACAGGACACTCCTGGACTACACCTGCACAGCAAGTAGGTAATGCAACCCTGTCTGAAGACTGAACAGCAGACTGTGAGGGGTAAGAAAACCCATGCAATACTCAGAATGAGCTATTCTGGCCGCTCATGTGATGGTACCTTTTTTTTTAGCCAGCACAAGGCACAACATCAAGCATCGAATGGCTTTAGGCATATTCATTCCCAAAGGACTACCGAAAATCTGTCATATAACCTACAGGCATATCCATGTCAAATTTTGAAGCTGAAGTTCTAGTAAGGCTACATAGGGCCCAGATACCAGAAAGAGATTTGGATGCTTCCAATACCCTTACAGTAAATAGTCTATTGTGCTACTAACTGCTATTGCCATATGCACACCTTCAGGTGAGGGTTTGTATTGCCATTGTGTATCTTTATTACCTGCTAGAAGAGAAGCAATTGGACTTATAATTATCCATTACTGCTACCTGGATACATTTCCTGAGAGAAGCTTTCCACTAATTCATACTCTTGTCATGCTTGCTGCCTTGCATCTAATGTCATTTTTCTAAATTAGATAAATAAAATATTTATATTTGGTGACCTTGAAAAGAAATGTGGACCACTAGCTCAGGATGAATTTCCTGGAATTCAATAAATATTAATAGAATGCAACAAGCACCAGAGCAGAAAAAGAACGACTGATACACCTCTAATGAGTGTGGTGGCATTTATTATTTAAATGACCATTAGAAACACTCTTAGCCTTTTGAGGAATTCAAGCAGAAGTAGTAGACAGATGCTCCTGAATGCAGGAGATTAATCATTCTCTTTGTAAAATGCAAGACCAATTAATTTGGTTTTTGAGTTGTGTTGTTTTTTTCTTTCCTGTCTTTTTTTTCCCCTCCAGTAAAGAAAAGCAAATTAAAATTAAAATCTGGGTCTTTCTAGGTGTCTAACTCATGTAGTTGGAAGTACTGCTATGGCTTTTAGGTAGGAGATGACACTTCCCACACAAACTACTGTGCATGGCTGCAACCAGTTTTGTTAATCCTCACAAGCAAACCATGTTTCAGAGTCAAGATGACGGGCATGCTGTCATAGAATAAAAAGCATTCTGAGATGCTTGTGCCAGAAATAGCAGTTGAGGTTAGGAATGGAAACTGCTGGATTCTAGGAGATCTCACGAGCTGTGTAACAGACAGATATGAAGGACGGGCTTTAAGACTGAAGTTTCATCATGCCAGGATCTGGGTAACGTAAGTTACCATCACTTGATTAAAATCAATGGATCATGGTCATATACACCAACCAAGACCATAGCAGACCGTAGTAAAAGTTGAGATAAAGAGTGGGGATATATAAGACAATTCTTCCCTTTATGTCTACAGTGACTGGTCTCAGCACATGTCAAAGAAACACCAGAAACCCAGGGTGCCCCAGTCTCATCCTCTAGTTAATTGCCCTTGTCTAACCCTCTGGTGCTGCTACAGGTCTATGGTAGGGCAAGTTGGTTGCAGGGTCTATGCTTCACCTCCAGGACTCAGAACTTGCAGAACATCCCCTGCCATAAAACCACAGGCCAAAGATATCAAGTTTGCACTGCCATGAACAGACCCTGAAGTCAGACAAAGGCTTTAAATTCCACATTGTACATTTTGCATTTCAGTGAACAAGCACAGCAGATTTGTTGCAATGAAGTTATGATGCTGGTTACAATGTAATTCTGATTATTTCCAAAAGGATGAAAGGGGAAACAAAATTATGTCAAATATGGTGCTACATAGCTATATAAGGCAAATATGATAGTGAAAAAGAATGCTCCGTTGATATAATCAGTACTGCTTGGCATCTCAAAAAAACAAATTCCAAAATAAGAGACTGCTATTTAACACAAAAATTTTTCAAATCAGGATGAGTGAAAATAGAAACAAAATTTAACATTTTTGTATATGTAAAGCAACAGCATTAAAGGCTTAGTACCACTTGTTCTGATAAATCTTTGTGAAAGATAGAAGAAAGCTGAAGATTTTAGGCATCTTTTTATTAAAGATAAATGCAGCAGAAGAGGCACATTTCTTATATACCTTGCTACTGCATGTCCTTACCTTCACACTTTGATTTGCTGGCTGTTAAAAAAGAGGAGATCTTGCTTTACAGCTGGCTTGTAAGGTTTTGAAAGGTTATAAAATTTTGAGTAGCCTGAAACCATTTTAGATAAGGGTAAAAAAAAAAAAAAAAAAGTAAAATGTTTGATGAGATAGTTACTCCACCCCTCCCTTCCCCTGCAGAGTTCTGCTGATAAGTCGGTATCTCTCAAAAGGCCACAGACAGGAGGCCTTTTGCCTCCAATCCCAACTCAAGTCCATGAATATCCACGTTCAGGGTTCATCCAAGTTGGCAAGTAGTATCCCTAATATGGGAGCTGGGACACAGAAATCCTAATGTCTTTTGGATGGGTTTTCTTTGTAATAAAGGTAAGTTGGTAAGATTTTTTTTTACAAGCTTCAGAGTTTAAAGCCAGAGCCTTATTTGGTGTAAAACAGCAAAGCAACTCCGATTTCTGATGACCTATTTCAATGAAGATTAAACAAGTAAATGACCAAGTGAAGGGTAGCCTCCTTGCAGAGGAATAGAAACTAGAAAGAGGATGACATTTGACTTTTAAGACTTCTTTTGTAAAGGTCAGGTCTAAATGCCTGTACATTACATCATACTGGCTAAGGATCAAGTTATTTCACAATTGCCTAGATAAAGTCAGATGTTTACTGCAAGGTGGATAATGATCATCTACTTGAATATGAGAGAAAAATGCATTAGGTACTGGTGGGTATCTTTGAAAAATAACATTGGAGCTGAGATGTTCCTTTCTGTTTCCTCCAACACTCACCAAAACAGTTTAAGTGAATTTCCTTTAAAGCTACAAACTTAAAGTTCCTGAGACTGAGTTTTTGAGTTCATTATTAGAGCAAAGAGTATGGGTAGGAGCTGAACAGCTTGTTGAGCATGACTTAACACATTCCCTGGTACTGCAACACAGCCACATATACAAACTAGTAAAATGTATATCCTTCCTGATTTTTAAATTTCTTGCTGCTAAACACAACCTAATTGAGTTTTTGCCACCACTCACTCCTGTGTAACACTGCATTTAAGCACCTGCTTACCATTGAACAGGTGTTTACAATGAATTATTTCAGTGCTTCCAACAACCACAGATTACAATCAAGAACATTTTAGGTTTTGGGATATTGTACAGAAGTAGGTGGTTTGCACACTGTACAACAGAAAGATCCTGCACAGCAAAGCAGCACTCCAAAGGTTTTGCTATCAGTCCCCAAAGTCATTTAAACAGAGGCAGTGATGAGAGATTAGAATGCTGGCTTGGGTTCAAGTCCTGCTTCACCACTCAGCTCTTCTGTGATCCTGGACAAATGATTCAGGATAACGGCACTGTTTTGCTTCCCAAAGATGTTGCAAGAGGTACAGATACAGTGGTGATTGAAGATCTTTCAACCTCCTACAAAGAGGTGATAGGTCATGTCTGCATCTGCAATTAAGAGATATCCTGGGGAATATGAGAATGTGAAAGCATAGCTAACTGCTATTTTCCAAACAATCTTTTCATAAGATTGAATTGCCTTGATATTTTCATGTATCACAAAAGAAAGTCTTGCCAAACACAGACCTGCATCCCCATATTAAGAGAAGACAAATTCATTCTTTCTGCTTCAAACAAGAGGGTAGTTTAGAAACCTCTATGCAGATTGGGTGGAGGAAAATTAATAGATAAACATTCATTTAACTATGAAGTTGTTATGACAACTTCTACGTAAGTATGAAGTATTTCCAGACAACTATTTCTTTCAGTAATATCACTTATTGTAATGCAAACTGCTATTTGTGTGTCTTACAATAAAAAAAAAAAAAGAAAATGCCCATATATCTCTGGAAGAACAACAGACCTCTGTTACTGTTGTCATGAGGTGCAGCTATGTATGGACACGTGTACCTCTGCATTTGATGGAGTTGACACTCTTGGTATCATTCCATTTGTTCCTCCATGAGTGGCTGTTGCAGATCTGCAGCAGGCTTTATTGTCAGGCTAGTGTTTTAGCTAGCTAAAAAGACATTCAAGCCCACTATGGCTCTTGCTCACAATTTAGACACTGCTAGATGAATTAGAAGCACTTCCAAATAAAGCATGATGTCTATTCAATGCTGGCAACCAATGCCCCTGAATTACTCTGTGATCAAGTCTGAACTTCACTGTTCCAGAGTCAGGACCATATCATTCAGTCTCTGTATCAACAAGTTTAGTCAGATGAACATGTACCTGCATATGAGAATTTTCTCTCTAGCACCTGTTACAAATAAACACAGGTCAGGACCAGTTTCCAGTGAAGCTTTGAACAATCAGTTTCACTCAGAATGCATTGCTCTTATTACTAAAAAGTTATTTTCACCATGACACTACAACCCATGAATGGTGACTATAGTGTCCACAAAGTCTACATAGTTATCTGCACTTGGACCTTACAAATAGGTTTGCAATGACTGGAAAACCTTTGGATATCCACAGAGTGGAAAACTGCAATAGTACAGGCAGAGTGGCATCGTCTGTAGAAAGTGCCCTGGACCTCCACTCCTTTGGCTGGTCTATGACAAACCAAACAGACTGCTATTCACCAATTTCTTGGAGGGTTCTGGCAACAATACCCACTCTTGCCTTCTCAAAGCATAAGTCTACTCATTCACACACCATAGAAATGGTTAATGGCCCTAGAATCAACTGATGTGTCCTCAGTCTGATTTTTTCACATGCTGCAGTTGCTGTGTTAACAAGTCAGTTATGGCAATGCACTTTCTGAGCCCTTTCTAATAAAGAATGGTGTGAAACAAGGCTGCGTTCTTGCACCAACCCTATTCACAATCTTTTTCAGCATGATGCTCCAAAGGGCCACAGCAGACCTTGATGATCAGGACGGTATCTACATTCAATATCGTACTGATGGAAGCCTTTTCAACCTCAGGTGACTGAAGGCCCACACCAAGACCTTAAACCATCTTGTCCGGGAGCTGCTCTTTGCTGATGACGCCACCCTTGTTGCCCACACAGAAGCAGCTCTGGAGTGTTTAACATCCTGCTTCACAGACACTGCTGAGCTCTTTGGGCTGGAAGTCAGCTTAAAGAAGACAGAAGTTCTCTATCAACCAGCACCTCAGGAAGTCTCCCCATATCACCACTGGCGAATCAGAGCTCAAATCAGTCCAGCAGTTTAATTACCTAGGCAGCCTCATCTCCTCGGATGGTAAGATTGATGGAGAGATAGACAACAGGTTAGCAAAGGCATACAGCGCTTTTGGAAAACTCCACAAAAGAGTTTGGTGAAATAAACACCTGAAGAAAAGTACAAAGATCAGTGTTTACAGAGCCATTGTGCTGTCTACTCTCTTATATGGATCTGAATCATGGGTCATCTACTGCCACCACCTGCGACTCCTAGAACGCTTCCATCAACGCTGTCTCATCATCTCCCTTTCAGGTGAACAAAAGGCCTCTGCCTCACCACATGTTTGGGCTCCAGTAGCAGAGAGCACAGGCTTGTCTTGGTCTGTGACACAAGGCACCAACAGAAAAAGCTGCAGCGTTGTACATTGGCCCTGCCAAACCAGACAGTGTGAGGTCAATTTAAAACAAGAAATGGTTTAATTACACTGACACTGCTCATCGACTCTGCCCTCTCTAATCCCATCAAGTCAACTGATTGCTATGTTCCACCATTACAGCTAGAACAGAATGACCCCTTTTGAAAGTGTCATGCCATGTGTGTTATGTTACCTGTCACTGGGAAGATGGAGAACATCACAATTCTATCCCTAAAGCAATTCAGCTCAGATGGGCAAGAGTTAAAATCCCTGCCAGTTCCTCTTGCAAGTAATGCTTTGTGTAGTGCTCATGCACACCAGAGTGTCAGTCCTTCTTAATAAACTGAGAAACTTCAAAAAACCCACATAACCCAAAGTGTAATTCGTTATTCTGGGGAGATGAAAAAGCCAACAAAAAACCCCAGAGTAAAATAGACTTCAGAAAAAATGTCTAGAACATGATTATAAGAATTGTAACAATTTAAACATTTTTCCCAAAGTTTCTGCTATTCTGTAAATATCGGGGAATTGTATATGGATTTTTAATCTTCTAATCATTTCTATATTCCAGAAGATACTAATCCCTGTGGCACTCCACTGGATAAGGCACTAAATTACAAGCAAGCACGCGATACTGCAGAGCAGGCAATTCAAAGCCTTTCTTAAAAAAATATAAAATCATCCTTGATTGAAACATCTGTGATTTGGTTTATGCAGGTGATACTAAAAACAGTTTCCTGATGAACATAGCTTCTGGCACAATTATTTATTTTGAAGGAGCTATATGTCTGAAGTCGATTTCAAAAGGCATTGGGCAAAATAGGCATTTAAACTGTTGACTCAGAAGATCATTTTTATCTACACTGAATTGAAATGCAATTGAAAAAGAAAAAAAAAACCATTACTAAAGTTAGAAGCATGTTTCTTGTTTTAAAGAGGTCATATATACTAGAGATAAAAATTCCTCTTTTTAAATGTGAACAGAATATATACACCACACCTTTTCTCTCAATAATAATTAAGCATGTGTTTAAGTGCTTTGTATAAATACATGCTTGCTTAGTAAAGGCAGAAGTGTCTTATTGAATTCAAGAGTGTAATGCTAAGTATACACTTCAATGCTTTGAAGAACTGCTTTTGATTTAATGCAGAAGAATTTCAGAGGGAAAAGAAAAAGATGAACTCCCTGAGTTCTTAAACTGAACTGTATATGTAATTTCTGATTTACAGGAAAGGACTTCATCTGCTGCACTTGATGTCTTTCAAAGGAGTTCTGTAATTACCTCTTGGAGCTTGCCAGTGTAAACACAATGGAACCCAAGAAGCTGCTGTGTGAATGAGGGTTAATGCAGCATATGATATACCATATAAGACCGGACAGCATTAAACAAAGGTTAATCCTCAGTAGCAGAAGATATTAAAGGACTCTCTTATTGAATAACCTGACAGCAAAGGGGGAGAGAAGAAAAAAGCATTGCCTCTCAGATACTTAATTATCTGCAGTGTATATGCAAATATCCAGATTTTGATGAGGTCTTTACTTTTCACCTTTAAGCACCACATTAGTAATTCATGAAGCCACTGCTAACGTTGTTGAGCGCAAGCAGCAGTGAAAATTAAGCACTAATGACTTCAAAGGTAGGGTGCCCATAAAATGACTAGATACCTCTGAGGTCATCTGTACTATCTGAACATAAGTGATGGAAAAATGTACATTAGCTCAGCATTTCATCAGCTGCAGGTTTCTAAAAATCATCCCTAATGCCAAGGGTAGTTACACAGGTAGCAGGTGAGTTCCTATGAACAAAAGTTCACACCACCATTACTAAACAGATCCCTGGCCTAAAATACCACCAGCTTATGAGGCAGCATTTCAAGAAGGTAGAAAAGCAAAATAACACACTGGTGAGTCACTGCACCAGGGAGGTAAGCCAGCAAGTTGAAAATCTCTTTTGGTTTTGCCTCCTTTCCTGATGACATGAGATTCAGGTAAGTTCAGAATTATGTTTATATAGTCATTGGGCTTTTCAGGGCCACTTGTAAAGCCCTAGTTACCTAAAGAGTTAAACTGTGACAAACCATACTGCAGCAAGTCAGTCAGCAATGATTTTGTTAAATTGCTGCAAGAAATCCACTACACTTTCAAACTATCCAAGCAAGTATATATTGGATACAGCTAGTATGGTATGTTTAGTCCTGAGAACCAGCAATATAGTTTATGCAATATTAAACAGCAAGTATTGAATTTACAACATAAAATTACAAGGTTATTTTGAAGTAAATCAAGATACCTGCTCTTGGCCTAACAGCAACTGAGCCTCCTATGAAGATGTCTCTGTACAACTCATTTTCCATCTTACTGTGATTTCAGGATTTCAAAAAAAGAACACTGAAAGAAAATTTTTAAAAATAACTTAAAAAAAAAAAGAAATGGACTTAGTGTTTCCATGCTCTTGAACTATTTATGTACTAACATGATTCCAGTATACAGCCATATCAGAAAATATGCCACTCTGGAAGTACACAGCCCCTGTTGGTGTCCATTTGAATAGCCCCATGGAGCTGCAGCAATTTACACCCATGGTGGATCTGCTCTAGACCATGAATTGAGGGGAGATTTGATTTGTAATGTGATATCTCCATAAAAACCTGTGCTTGTAGATGAGAGGTGTATCTGTGTGGTTTGATTTTTGACAATAATCATGAAGACTAGTGAAATGTATATTTAGAATCAATAAACTTGAGTGTTAGCATGAATGAGTAGTAAAGGTCCCTACACTGATGTGCATTAAAAATAGTGAAATCAGTTCATTAGAAATAAAGAGGGACAATAGGGGAAAAATACATTTTCCAGAGTTATAGAAGAGCTTTTTAAGTAGGTTCACAATATAAAACAGATTAAATGGAAAAAAATATCCCAATACAGATACTGCACAATCAGGCATATATTTTATTACAGGCAAAAGAAACAGGTAGTTGAGCCCTTTGCAACACACTGAGATTAATCATTCATTATGGGTCTGTCAGAAAATGAGAAGGACAGGATAAAAGACTGCTGCCACCAGTGGCACTCCCTGAATTTAACAAGGTAAAACTCCTGTTCAGCTGGAACAATGAAATTATTGAGGTCTGGGAAGCACAGGACTGAGAAAGCATAAATGATTTATAACTGACTGAGGACTCCGCCTTAGCGTGTTTCTCTATGAATTCAGCTATGAATTCACCTGCCTCAAACAGGAGAGGAACTTCTGACTATCAGCATGAGCACATCTCTCCCATCTCTCCACAGACCAGGCAGGACACCAAAGGTACACGTCAGTCTCAGGTAGGAACACGGGGCCCTTTTATGCATGGTACCCTTTTAAATGTGGCACCTTAGCCAGTCCACTAGGCTTTTATGGAGGTATTTCCTGCTTTACTGGATGTACCTCACACCTGCAAAACTTGCCTATTCTTTGCAAGACTTAGTCCAGTGCTCCCTACTGCTGCAGTGCCTGGATCCTGTCTATTTTCTGCTGGGTCCAGGTATCTATTCCTCCCAGAAATCATGCGAAGGCTGAAGATGTGGCATGGAATAGCTGCTGCCTATCAGCTGGGGACACCTATGGCAATCAACATACACATGTTGGGTAAGAGATGATTGCTAAACAAATATAGTTTCCACACCATGGAATATTTTGCAATAAGTAGATTTTTTTTTTCAGGAGCCTACCCCCCTTCCTGCTCCCTCCCTGGCCCTTTGACCTGCTGGCAGTGGGAGGAGAAGAACACTAAGAAAACAGAATGCCACGGTTTCACTTAAGCCCCACAGTGCCCCTAGAAGAACAGTTACTGTTGGAGACAGTAGAATATGTTCAAGAAACGCTTTAAGATAAGCATGGCCAAACTGGCCCTTTAGGGCCAATATCAGCTGGACTTGCAGACTAGACAGCAAAGTTACAAAAGTCAATTCCTATTTGAGTTATAAACTTGTATGCTGCAGGGCCACCACTTACACCTGAACCTGTGGAATGACATTATAGATATAATAACAGATATAGAGAGATATAGATAGATAGATAAATAATATAGATAGATATAGATAAAAATTCTGTTGAGGATGGAAATTCTCAGACTTTAATGTATAAAACCCAGGCCCTAGTTACAGGGATCTGCCTAGCTGTCAGCCCCACGTTGCCTCTCCATTCCCATCCAGTCTTACTCAGCAAGAATAGGAAGATGTCTGCTCAGTGGTCTAGCTATGTGTATAGTGCCATGCTCCTGCCTTTGCCTCCTCACAAAAAGTGGATTTGTGACTATTTAAAGTGGAAATGCTGCTTTCCAGCACAAGAATTTCACTTGTTGTTGGAAATCTTATGCAAAAGAAAAATAATATATACTAACATATGTAAAACTGAAAGCAAAAAAAACTCCAAGGAAAGCATGTAGGCAGCTGGGGAGCAACTCCCGAGAAGACTGTTATGCAGCAGTTAGTGAATTACTGTTTCCAGAGAGGCAGTAGTTAAATTATCAATATCCAGCAAGTGACTGCCTTGATTGCTGTAAATCCTAAAGGCAGTACATCCTCTTCAGTGGGAGAACCACTGCATTGCTATTTGCAGAATCAAATAACTTACTTCATGTCAAGCCTTTGATTTCTGCATGCTTGTTTTGGACTTTGAAGACTGAATTATGCATTAAAACCTGAGCCCCACAAAGTTTCCTCTACCTTAGAATGTGAAAAGCATTTTAACTGTGAGGATAAAGGGAGAATAATGTGAAAATTGGTATGGAAAACCCTGGACAGCCAGCCACAACTTACAGTTCTTGGCTGATCTTGGAGACCTAGCAAGGTCCTGATTCAGCTTCAGTCTTATTGCACAAGAATGAAGCAGTGTTAACTGGGAGAAGAAAAAACAGCCAGAAACCCCACCTCAAACCCAAGAAATGAAACTCACCTTTAGTATGGCCTTATTTATCTACAGTGCTTCATTTAATCTGCCTCAACCACCAACCTAATCTTTTACTATTTATAGCATTGAATGCTTCCAGTCTACCTATTGTGCCCTATTAAAACTGATTTTAAAACTGGAGACCTCAAGCTCCTCATGCTCATTTTAAGGACACAGCATCAAGCTCACCAATGTCAGCAGTAGCCTTCATAGGTCCCCTTCTTATTTACAATCATTTTATTTTTGTTGGATTTCTGGGATAGACTTTGAATAAACAAACCTTTTCAAGAGATGGAGACAGCCTGAATTTTTTCTATTCTTTCTTACTTTCCAAAGATATTTCTAAAAGCTCTTAATTTTAAAGATGGGATAGATGCAGCCAATTGATTGGTGCTCCAATTTTCTATGGTACTAGGGTGCCTAACTGCAAATACCACCTCTAGATTGCAGTTCTTTCTTCTGGCTGAACACAGCTTCCTAAGAAACAGTCTATGTTTTGTGAAGTGAATCTGAGAGACTCACATTTAGACAGCATCATATTAACTCATTAACTCAAAACAGGTGTGTACAAGGAAACTAGGGACAAAGTGGAGTTCGGAGACCTCAGGAGATAAAAAAGGCCCTTCGTAGACATGCACTAAATGAGATACCACCTGTCAGAACAAAAGCAAGGTTTTATTGATTCCTCAAACCATCATGTATAAAGTGGGGTTTATTGACATTCAGGGAATGCAATATATTTTCCCTGAGGTTTACCTTGTGAAGGCACCCATCATTATTTAATAATGTTTGTCTTGCATTTCACTATTCAAATATATGGACATTCAGTATTTTCTTGGGGTGTAGCACAATCCAGAACTCACCAATATTCTCAGACTTCTATCTGCAAAGTGGGCTTTGAAATTAGGAAGGTATAGATGAGTGGAAATATCCCACACCGATTTCTACTTTCGCTAGAATATCCTTTGAAATCCTGTAATTATTAAGAATGGAAAACGTGGGAAAAAATCAACAGCTTGTTTCTTAATATAGATGTGCAGAAGAGGATCATCTTACCCAACACTAAATGGCTAAAAGTCAGGCATCTAGGCTAAGCTAATTATTTTAAAGAAACCAAGTGTCTCTCACAGATAACCCACTCCTATCAGAGGGAGTTTAAACCATTACTTGCTCCATGGATGGTCAAATTAATCCTTTCCTGGAATTCCTGCTTTGCATAGCCCTGTCTTTTCTTTTCTGCCATAGCTCAACCCACAAGCAGTAGAAACTGCTATCTTGTATTTACAATCAATGCATCACAGCTCCACAACAGAAACAGTACCTGGCTGAGTTTCAACAGAAGAAGCTTCCCTCACTCTTCTGTACAGAAGGAGATGCTGGTTGCTTTCAAGAGTAGAATTATGAAGAATTTTTAATGCTGATAGTGTGGCATAGTCACCTTGACTATTTTGAAAGACATACACATGAAGGGTGCACATATGTCGTAACTCCATCACTACTAATCAAAATCATCCTGAGCAGTTTATAGTGTTGGTGCTGAAAAGTGACTCAAAACTATGTTAGTCTATTGTATCAGCATTCTGCAGGTCTGACCACAGTAGTAAACTCAAGTTATAACAAGTGATCAGAAGAAGCATCTCTGCAGCTGGCTTTTAGTGCCTAATCCTTTTTCACAGCATTAAAGTGAAAGCAGTTAAAAACAGAACTGGTAAAAGAAGGCCTATGAATAAATGAACCCCTCACAGACCTAAACTGCAAAATTGATAGTAAAAACAAATAATTTGTGCTTGGTCTGACAGTCTCTCTCACATCTTGAATATCCTTGCTGTCTGAGAAATTAGGTTACACCCAGTGCTGCAGACTTTTTGGACCAAGTTATTCTTTCTCCTCCAAAAACCAAGTAGTAACCCTTCAGCATGATGCCAGTAGCTATAGCAATACATAGAGGCAGTGACAGGCCTCCACAGTGGTCCAGGTTTCCTGCACAAAAGCATCAAGACTTGTACTAATAGAAAATCTGCAACACAGAGCTCCCTGTTAAAAGAGCTGGCAGATGGCAATTCAGAGGATGAATTCCTGGAGAAAGAGAAACGAGAAGTAAATCACAAAAAGGTTGGCACAAGAGCTCAATTCATGGCCTTCAGAAAGCCCTCTGTACACAGAAAGCCTAGATGTGTTTTTTGGCTCAAACTAAACATGATTTCTTTACAGCTTACAACCCTGTAGGTGCGGATGAGTAGACAGCAAGTCAGGGGCAACAGCAGCACTCATAGAGTAACCAGAGACTGGTCAAGGCCTCCAGCTTTTCCTTCAGTTTAAACTTCGTTTGATGTTTGTGCTACACATGGTGCCTCAGCTCTGGGGGGGGTGGAACCCTGTTATATAGGGCTGGAAGTCAAAAAACGCTTTTCCCAAAGGTGAAAAATGGACAGGCTGTGCTCTAGCCCAGTTCCTCCCTGCTAGCTGCAGCAGCTGACAAGCCTGGATTAGCTGCTTGCCACCTTTGTGCCACAAAGGTGGGTGCTGGTGGCACCAGCCAGGAGATGCTTTTAAAGACCAGCTTGCACATCATTCCTAGACATATTTCCTTTTCCTTCTGGTTCCCTTGGTCCTCATTCATTGCAAAAGTCTTTTCTAAGGGACAGATGGATTCACCCTGGCTCCCTCACGCTCACCATCAAATGAGCATGAGGGAACCATTTCTCCCCTCCGTTCTTCAGACAGAAGATGCACAGCCCAAGCCGCCTCTGTTCCTGGATTGCCTGCATACATGGAGGATTTAATTCCCACAACACAAGTTCAAGAGACATGGGAAGGACCTTATGACCCTTTGTCACTGTAGCCAACAGAAATGGCCCTCAAAATGCTGAGTACCAAACTAGCTGGGAATTACATTCACTTCCCCTTGGAACAGCAATATAGTTTTCACTGACCTGAAAAACAAACCCAATCTTCTTTCCAACCAAACATAAACAGTACAGCTACAGTTACTCAAATACTTCATGAGAGATCCAAAGTACCAGTTAAATTTGGAAATGTTCCCCCTGGGCTTTAAAGACTATCTCAGGCACCCACAGCCCAAGCACACAGACTTCAATGCCTCTTGGCTGGCTCTCCAGGTTTTGCAGGCATCAAGGCTGTGATCCGGGAACAGTAATCCCAAAGGGCAGATCAGAGGATTCCCTGCAGCCAGCTGGCTTTGAAAACAAGCGGGTGCTCATGCAAGCAATGCCAACACAACAGGAAGAAGATGCCAGACATCTGGTGTAGTAGTACAGCATAGGGAACATTGTTGTATCCTAGACTCATATTTCCAATTTATCTAGCTAGATTCACCTAACTGGTAATCATGGCTAGGCTTCGCAAACAAAGATTTGAGAAGGCTCTATCCACATTTGTTGCAGGAGCGCTGGTGGCTTATGAGGCCAATCCGTGACAGACATATCCGATTGCAAAAGGCACAGCAGAAAGACTCCTTAGATGGTATCACCTAACTGGTACAGACCAGCAAATTATCTGTCTCCCTATGACATCTGCTCTTTGCTCTCAAAAGAACACCAAGCCTCACACAATCAATGAGGTGATGAGGTTATTTGTGAAGAGAAAAAGAACAGAACTCACTATAGACTTAGTTAAATGCAAAATAGCTTTGAAAACTGCAACTAACCACAAAACAGTTCACCAAATCCTACAGCCCTCATTATGTCATTAATAAGGGGCTGTTCATCTACCTCCCCCTGCTTTAACCAACAGGTCTGTTATCAACAGCACTGACAGCAGGATGATTTCTTACATAAAAGCAGTCACCATGTGCTGCTTTTCTATGGTCAAGTTTACATTATAGTTTTAGAAGAGTGTAACATGACTAAGTTTCATAGGAACGGAATTCTTTTAGGACCATAATGCTTCCCGTTCTAATTAAGCTTTGTTAGGATTATTTTCGCTATATGTGTGTATAGAAACTCCCCATTGTTTTATCAAAACAAGCTCTCTACAGACAGAGCTTGAGTTAAGGATAGCTTCACTGGAAGAAATTGTACAGATCCAGGAAAGATTTCCAGGGAAATTAGTATTTTGACTATAGGAAACAATTTGAGATACCTTT